>NC_041736.1:57933774-58541274 GCF_004115215.2 Ornithorhynchus anatinus
TAGTGGATGATTAGCGGGGGACAATTTGGGATGGTCATTTCACTGGTTTAGAAGACGTGTCCCAGAACTGTGGCATATATCAAAGGAAGTGGCATTGTTTCTCCGAGAGTTTCTTTTCTCTCCCAAAGGTGGGTCGTTATCTGTATGGTGACGAAATCTATGCGGATGCTTTTTCAACCCCAAAAATTTCGATAAGGAGCTTAATGGCGCTCTAGAATCGTGCAGATTCTTTAAACCTTTTTCCTAGCAGGATAGACTTCGGCAGGAAATGGATTCCCCTTAAATAAACAAAACCCTATATCATGCACTTCAGAAGTATTCGCCATTAATCCGGCGGCGATTCCTCCATATTCTAAGAAAAACAGCAAACTTTCTGACTTTCTGGGTGGTACCAATACAAAAGCCAACAAACATGCTTAACTTGGTTCTTAAGAAATGATGAAGTACAGCTGCAAAAATCATTTACAGCTAGAAGATGGAGGCGCTAGCCAGAAATTCCTTTTATCCATCTTGCCCTCGTTCATTTCTCCAAGAACCCACGACAGCCCACCGGATTATTCTATCTTTAGCCGGCCGCACCCAACTCTTGATCGGAACTCCCGGCGAGCTCTTGGTCTTCTGGGAGGATAGTTCCCTTCTGAGATTATTTGTTGTTTTCTCAACATTTTTCCCAAAGAAAATTCAAGCAGTCTTCCGGTAAGACTTAAGATTTTTGGGGGGGCGATTTTTGTGTACCTCATCGACATAAGCTTTTTGGGCAGATGATGAACCGTTTTTTTTTTCAAATGACATTTCCGATGCAGAACAGAAACTGGCAGGGATTTTCAAACAGCGATTTCTACTTCGGTGTTGTCGTCGTACGAGAAACCGCACCAGACGGTCTCGACTTCGATCCGTCGTCCTTCTCCGTCCGATTCAAAACCTGAATCGCGATCGGCAGATTCTCTTATGCGTAAATTCAGTTACCGGGGCGCTGAGAAGTTCATTTTGTCCTTCCGCATCTGAGACGCATTTGGAACCGAGATTATTCTTTCTGGGCCTCCCGCTGTTCTAGACGAAACTAATTTCCTGCCCCGAGGAGGCCCGATTCCCGAAGACACGTGATGCCGAAGTAGCGCAAGGTCTCAGAGAGACTAAACTCTAAGTGGGGAGGGAATGTTCATTAACGTTTCCGCGAACAGACTTAGGAAAATTATAAAGACCTCCGAACGCAGTGTGGAAAGAGCCTGGGCCTGGGAGTCAAGAGGAACTGGATTCTAAGCGCTTGGGAGAGTACAATATCACAGA
Organism: Ornithorhynchus anatinus; assembly: GCF_004115215.2. Classification (NCBI taxonomy): domain Eukaryota; kingdom Metazoa; phylum Chordata; class Mammalia; order Monotremata; family Ornithorhynchidae; genus Ornithorhynchus; species Ornithorhynchus anatinus. The sequence continues at coordinate 57,935,062 of NC_041736.1, forward strand.
GTTGAGAGGTTCTCTGCACACAATGAGCTTAAACTAAATTCCCAGGGGAATGGCTGTCAAGAGGGAGAGGCTATCAATTAAGTCAACCGATTAATATTCATTCATTCAATAGTATTTACTGAGCGCTTACTATGTGCAGAGCACTGTACTAAGCGCTTGGAATGAACAAGTCGGCAACAGATAGAGACGGTCCCCGCCGTTTGACGGGCTTGTTTCTTGAGCATCAACTGGGTGCTGAGCACTGTACTGAGCACTCGGGAGAGTACAGGAGCAGCGTGCAGCTTGAGAAGCAGCGTGGCTCAGTGGAAAGAGCCCGGGCTTGGGAGTCCGAAGTCATGGGTTCGAATCCCGGCTCTGCCACCTGTCAGCTGTGTGACGGTGGGCAAGTCACTTCACTTCTCTGGGTCTCAGTGACCTCATCTGTAAAATGGGGACTAACTGTGAGCCTCCCGTGGGACAACCTGATGACCCTGTATCTCCCCCAGCGCTTAGAACGGTGTTCCGCACATTGTAAGCGCTTAATAAATACCAACATTACAGTATGCGTCGGCCGTATGTTCCCGGGAGCCTGTTGTGGGCAAGTGTGTTGCCTGTCAACCGACCCTGTGAAGCAGCGTGGCTCAGTGGCAAGAGCCCGGGCTTGGGAGTCAGAGGTCGTGGGCGCTAATCCCACCTCTGCCACTTGTCTGCTGTGTGCTCTTGGGCAAGTCACTTCCCTTCTCCGCGCCTCAGCTCATCTGTAAGATGGGGATTAATAATAATAACGTTGGTATTTGTTAAGCGCTTACTGTGCACTGTTCTAAGCGCTGGGGTAGATACAGGGTCATCAGGTTGTCCCACGTGAGGCTCACGGTCTTCATCCCCATTCTGCAGATGAGGTAACTGAGGCACAGAGAAGTTAAGTGACTTGCAAGACTGTGAGCCCCCCGTGGGACAACCTGATTACCTTGAATTTACCCCAGCGCTTACAACAGTGCTTGGCACACAGTAAGCGCTTAACAAATACCAACATTATTATTATTGTACTTTCCCAGGAGCTTAGTACAGTGCTCTGCAAACAGCGCTCGATAAATACCGCTGATAGATTTACCTCGATTTTTCATACCAAAAATGAATTTCAACCCTAACACTATAGCAGGTAAAACTTCCTTTAGGAGTAGGGGATGAATCTGTAGCTCCTTACTATGATGTTTAGCAGCGTGGCTCAAGTGGAAAGAGCCCGGGCTTGGGAGTCAGAGGTCACGGGTTCGAATCCCGGCTCCGCTACTTGTCAGCTGTGTGACTGTGGGCAAATCACTTAACTTCTCTGTGCCTCGGTGACCTCCTCTGTAAAATGGGGATGAAAACCGTGAGTCTCACGAGGGACGACCTGATGACCCTGTATCTCCCCCAGCGCTTAGAACAGTGCTCCGCACCTAGTAAGCGCTTAACAAATACCAACATTATTATTATCATTGTTACGTTTAAAGCATTCAATCCCTTTGCCCCCTCCTACTCCCCCTTGCTATTCTCCTACTACAGCCCGGCCCGCACGCTTCGCTCCTCACCTTCTCACCTCCCGCCAACCTTCTCACTGTACCTCGATCTCGTCGATCTCGCCACCGACCTCCTACCCCCCCGGCCCGCCTCAGGCCTGGAACGCCGTCCCTCTTCACAGTAAGCGCTTAACAAATACCAACATTATTATTATTATTATATCCGACAGACGATTTCTCTCCCCGCCTTCAAAGCCTTATAAAAGGCCCATCTCCTCCAAGAGGCCTTCCCCATCTAATCCCTCCTTTCCTCTTCCCCCACTCCCTTCTGCCTCGCCTTGCTCCCTTTATTCATCCCCCATCCCGGCCCCTCAGCCCTTACGTCCTTATCTGTAATTTTATTTATATTCACGTCTATCTCCCCCTCTGGGCCGTAGGCTTGCTGGGGGCAGGGAATGTGTCTGTTAGATCGTTATAGCGTACTCTCCCAAGCGCTCCGTACAGTGCTCTGCCCACAGCAAGCGCTCAATAAATACGGTCGACTGACTTCAGAGCCCAAAAAGCAAGCTATCAAACATAACGCAAGAGCACTGGAGAGGGAGCAAGGGTGTACAACGGCATTCCCCACTTTTCAACCACAAAAGATGATTCGATTTCCGGGCAGAGATATCCGGGATGAATCTCTGTGGGAGGGACGACGCCCTTCCCAGGAAAACAGAATTATCAGAGCAATGCCGAAGCCCCAGAGAAATGAAAGTGCGCTGAAAATGCTCAAGAGGAATTCTCACGTCTGTCTCGCCCTGTAGACTGTAAGCCTGTTAATAATGTTGGTATTTGTTAAGAGCTTCATACGTGCAGAGCACTGTTCTAAGCGCTGGGGGAGATACAGGGTCATCGGGTTGTCCCACGTGAGGCTCCCAGTCTTCATCCCCATTTTACAGATGAGGTACCTGAGGTACAGAGAAATGAAGCGACTTGCCCACGGTCACACAGCTGACAGGTGGCAGAGCCGGGATTCGAACCCATGACCTCCGACTCCCAAGCCCGGGCTCCTTCTTATTGTGGGCAGGGAACGCGTCTACCCACTCCGTTGCACTGTCCTCTCCGAAGCGCTTAGATATAATCGGGGAATCCTTCCCTCGATCACGCGGCGGTATCTGCTGAGTCCTTACTCTGGGCAGAGCACTGTACTAAGCGCTTAGGAGAGACCAACACAACCGAACGAGCAGAAACATCCCGGCCCACAGCGAATCTAGAGTTCCCTGAAAACTTCTACCGCTGAGCAGAGAACCTTCGATTCCGAAGTTTGCGGTCGACTTTTATGCAATCGTCAGCTCCTCTAGACGGCAGGCTTGTTGTGAGCGGGGAACCTCCTCTGTTATACTGTGCTCTCCCAAGTGTTTACTACAGTGCTCTGCACCGTAAGCGCTCAATAAATACGGCCGACTGATCTAGTACCGTATCTCGATCGATTTCCGTGAAAGAACCCATCGACTTCTGTGCGGCCTGAATGGAGCATGGAGTTTCCCGTGTATTTCTTCACTTGCCAAGAAGCTTATACACGGAGAACAGAGGGAGCCTGACAGTCACTCGGAGAGGGTGGGAGGCGGGTGGAAAACGTGACGTGTTACCGTGACGGCTCGTCTTCAATATGTTCTAAAACGGTAGACCGTAAAACGCCTTCCGGGTTACCTTTCGGTCAGAAAGGGGTTTCGCCCGAAGGAGACTGAAACGCAAATTTCCAATAGGTGCTAAATGATACGTCACGATGGATCATCTTTCACTTTTCCACCATTTCCTTAGGGAAGACTGAGTGATGGATTAAAATCGATAGATGGGCAAGTGAGACGTCAATAATCGCAAAAGGAAAAGATTAGAAGCGGGCTTCTATTGAGTTAGATGAGCTTTCTTCAGACTAGCTTCTCATCTGACAGATATATTTTCCACATCGGGTTAGGTTTGGAGATTGACCTTTCTCTCATCAGGAATGCCTTATTAGAAAAATATCTGATACACCTTAACGTGCATTTCACTCATCTATTCAATCGTATTTATTGAGCGCTTACTGTGTGCACAGCGCTGTACTAAGCGCTTGGGGAAGGACAATATGACAATAAACGGTGACATTCCCTGCCCGTAACGAGCTCACGGTGTAGAGTTGGGGAGACAGACATCAATAGGAATAAATAAAATTACAGATGTGCGCATAAGTGCTCTGGGGCTGGGAGAGGGGAAGAGCAAAGGGATAAATAAAATTACAGGTATGGCACAGGGTAAGCACTTAACAAATTCCATCATTATTAATTATTATTATCATTATGTTAAGAGGCGGGGGCGGGGCTGAGGGACTTAGGTGCGGGGCTGTAGGGGAGAAGCGGCGTGGCTCAGTGGCAAGAGCCCGGGCTTGGGAGTCAGAGGCCGTGGGTTCTAATCCCGCCTCCTCCACTTGTCTGCTGTGTGACCCCGGGCAAGTCACTTCACTTCTCTGTGCCTCAGTTACCTCATTTGGAAAATGGGGATGGGGACTGCGAGCCCCACGTGGGACAACCTGACTAGCTGGTATCTACCCCAGAGCTTAGAAGAGTGCTTGGCACATAGTAAGCGTTTAACAAATACTGTAATTATCATTTTCCCGGCTCCTTCTCCCTTCGGCGGCGTCTCCGCACTTCGCTCTGTGTCCTTTGATATTCTCCCCTCCCTCGACCCCTCAGCACTCAAGTACGTCTCTTTCAATCCTATATTATAAATTAACGTACCTGTATTAATATCGGTAGCCCCCTCTAGAGCGAAAGCTCATTGTGGGAAAGGACTGTGCTCACTAATTCTGTTGTACTGTGCTCTCCCAAGTGTTTAGGGCAGTGCACGGTAAGCGCTCAATAAATACCACTGATTGACTGATTGTCTTTGTTCATTCGCTCATATTTATTGAGCGCCAACTGTGTACTAAGCGCTCGGGAGGGTACAATCTGATAACAGACACATTCCTGCCCACACTGAGCTCACCGTCTAGTCTTTTGGAATGCTTACTATGGTTCAAATACTGTACTAAGCACTGGGGGATAGACGTGAGAAAACCGAGTGCGCTAAGGGCCTCGCAGTCTAAGTAGGAAGGAGAAGAGGTGTCGAATCCCCATTTTGCAGAGGAGGGAACTGAGGCTCAGAGAAGTTAAGTGACCCGCTCAAGGTCCCACAGCAGACGGGTGGCGGATCCATGATCAGAACCCAGGTCTTCCGACTCTCAGGCCCGGGCTCTTTCCACCAGGCCGTGCTGCTTCTTTAGGTGTTTCTTCTATCGGTGAATAAGTAGGCGGACGGGTACTGAATTGCAGACTATAGCTTAAATATTTTTATGGTATTTTTTAAGTGCCTATTATGTGCCAGGCACTGTACTAAACCCTTAACAGATACCATACTTATACTGTGAGCCCAATGTGGGACAAGGACTGTGTTCAACCTTGTCTCTGCCCCAGTGCACAGAATGATGCTTGACACAGACTAAACACTTTACAGATACCATTTTAAAAAAATATATCATAACCTTGAGCCACCACAATTCCCCGGTGAACGATCCCGTGTTTTCTCTGATCATTCGACCGAGCAGTGGTATTTAGTGAATGCTTACTGTGTTCCGAGCACTGTACTAGCCCTCCTTTCCTCTTTTCCCACTCCCTTCTGTGTCCCCCCCGACTTGCTCCTTTTATTCATCCCCCCCATCCCAGCCCCACACCACTTATGTCCATAACCGTCATTTAATTTCCTCTAATGTCTGTCTCCCCTTCTAGGCTATAAGTTCGTCGTGGGCAAAGAATGTGTCTCTTTATTGTTATAGTGTACTCTCAGAAGTGCTCATTACAGTTCTCTGCGCACAGTAAGCGCTCGGTAAATACAGCTGACTGACCGACTGAGTGCTAACAACACATCAGAGTTGATAGAGGTTCTGGGCCCACGAGAAGCTCACGGTCTTCAGGATATCCTGGGATATCTCCGATCGACACGATTCCAAGATCTCTTCCATCAAATCGATTCGTCCACAGCCTTGCTAGCTACTAAAGAGTGCAGAGTTTCTGGCTGAGTCGGGATTGCGGAGGATGAAAAATACCCCAAGTTACCACTGCTTGATTCCTCAAGGAGTTTGTCTTCCTTTTTCAGCTCAGCCTTCCTTTCTGGAGATTTAAACAATCCCCTGGCAACTTGACCACAAATGCCTTTCCAAATATTGAAAATTGTTTTAAATTTTTACATAAACTCAGTGGTTGCCAACTAGCTCCTCATCTGTCCAGCTGTGGAAAGGAGCGGAGAATCGAAATTAAGGTAAGCTATCCCTTATTTACCTGGGCTTTTTTCATGAAATATGAAAGGCCAAACTGAATACAGAGTCCCAAGGGACCCCTGAGTAGACCACAGCAGAAAATTATTCTCTTAGTCCACGAGGCCCAGAATTTGCTTGGCTGGGTCCGCCACAACGTTCACTTTCGTTGAATTAGTTCTTCCCTAGGGTAATGATAATTGTGGTATTCGTTAAGCGCTTTCTATGTGCCAGGCACTGTTCTAAATGCCCGGGCGGATACAAGCTAATCAGGTTGGACGCAGTCCCTGGCCCACATGGGGCTCACAGTCTCCATCCCCATTTTACAGTTGAGGTAACTGAGGCCCAGAGAAGTGCAGCGACTTCTCAAGGGCACACAGCAGACAAGTGGCGGAGCCGGAATTAGAACCCACGGCCTACTGACTCCCAGGCCCGTGCTCTATCCGCAATGCCGTGCTGCGTCTCTGTTCGACTCGGGCATTTCTGGACAACCAAAAGCTCTACTGTCCCTCTCTGATTACGACACGAACTAGAGATCAATTGATAACATCCCTCTCGCCATTACCCACTCATGCTTAAGGGTTGTTAGTTCACAATCTTCCACTAAACCATTTCCTCAATCATCTCTGCAGCTCTTTATTTCCCCTATCTATCCCCCGCCGTCTTTTAAGCGATATTTCCCATGTGCCAGGCACTGTACTCAGCACCGGGGTAGATGCGATCAAATCCGGTTGGACAGAGTCCAAGTCCCACGTGGGGCTCCCTGTCTTAATCCCCATTTTACAGGTGAGGAATCTGAGTCACAAAGAATCAAAGGGACTTGCCCAAGGTCGTAGGAGACAGGCGGCGGAGTCGGCATTAGAACCCAGGTCCTGGGCTCCCAGACGAATGCTCTTTCCATCCGGCCACGCTGCTTCTCCCCTCTGCATCGACGGGGATCTTGGCTCTACGCCCCCTAAGCACTTTGGAATCTCATCCCCCCCAGTACTTGGGTAAATATTCCTGTACTCTGCTACCCTCCTTAAACCGAATAAATTTTAATGTCCGTCTACCCCTCTAGAATGTAAGATTCCTGCGGGCAGGGAATGTGTCTGCCCCTTATGGGACAAGGGACTGAGTCCAAGCTGATTGACCTTATATATACCCCAGCTCTCAGAATACTGCCTTGTCCATAGTAACAAACACCATAGAGAAAGCAAAAAAGGGAAAGGGGGCAGATCGTGTTCTCTCTTGGCTCAGCGTGATGATAACCACCTCCCTCCTGGGCGCCAAAAGGAGACTACAACTGAACGCGCCCCAGCTGTCGTGACTGCAAAGACTTTTATGAATAAGGAGGAGGGATCAAAAGGTAACCAACCCCCCGAGGAAGAAAACTTCATTTTTACACAAACACCTGTGCGGGGGAAAAAAGATCTATAAAATAAGAAGGGAAACATTAGCTTTCGATTACCGTTCTGAACTCAACTGAAAAATACAAAACAAAAAGGGACAGCTTTTTCTGGGTGGCCAATATTGGATTGTGTTCCCCCCTCCAAAATAAGAAACTGGCCTTTTCAGCCACACAATCACCCATAACTCTGTTGTATTTTCCTTCCCCAACTGCTTAGGAGAGTGTTGTTGTGCACGCTCTAAGTGCCCAATAAATACCAGTGACTGATCGACTGACTGACTGAGCGATGAGCTTCAAGGTCTGGCCTGTCTTCTTGGAACACGAAGGACAAGCATCTACCTCCAATCTCCTTTATCCTCTGCCCTTCCAACCTGCCGCCGTCGAGGTCTACGCCTCGACCTGGTCTGGGAAGGTTCTGAGGGTGTGCCATGAGGAACAGGGCGAAATCGAACAACGGAGGGTATTTACTGAGCGCTTACTATGTGCAGAGCCCTGTTTCAAGCCCTTGGGAGAGAGGACAAATACAACAGAGTCATTCAAAGCTGGATTCCTGCTACGCTGTGGCCCGGCAGGGTCCGCGTAACCCTCCAGAACGGCACCAGCTACACCCTAGGAAGACGGCGTTGGGTGAAAAAGGTGCCGTTCAGCCAGAGCAATCTAAAAATCGTCGGCTCACGGGGCAACGCCTCGAATTGGCCGAGAAACGCGAAAGATAAATCAAAGAGCTCCATCTAGAGTTTGAGACCTAAGTTTTTATCACCTTCAAGTGAGCCCAGTGCAAAATGTCTTCTGACCATATCACCCACGCCCATCCGATTTTTCACCGGTGTTGCAAATAAATAGGCGTAATAAATAACTGACTTGCTCCTTTTACTCAACGCCCCCTCCCAGCCCCACGGCATTTGTGTACATAGCTGTAATTTATTGATTTATTTGGTCATATTCTCTGGTGGACAGGGAATGAGTCCGTTTATTGCCGTGCCGTACTCTCCCAAGCGCTTAGTACAGGGCTTTGCACGCCGTGAGCGCTCGGTACATACGAGTGAACTGAACTGAGCCGTTACTGAATTTCGGTCACCGCGACGTGCGTCTTTCCAAAGTGTGAAAAACCGCACAAGAAAACGGACAAGGAAATACAACCGGGTTTATTTGGAATGCCTTCCATTTTCTTTTCCTCCACTAAACTACTTTTCTGAGCTTCCTTTCCCTACCGAGATGGTTTAAACCCTTCTCCGACTTTTAATTTAAGTGGCTTTAAGGCAGATTTGGAGAGGCCATTCTTTAGTGAAAAACCATCTGTTCATCGTGCATTCCCACCCCATTGTTCTCCTGAAATAAATAGCTTTGCAAAAATTAGAACAGAAGTGTGGTTCCGGTAGCATTTTCAAAAACTTCTGCTGTGTTTTCCACTGCCACATTTTGTTTTCGTTGTGCCAATTCAGTTGATGGCATTTACGGAGACCCACGTCGGGCAACGCTCTCGGCGAACCCGTTGCACCGGGTAGGATCCGTGAGGAGGGCAGACCCCGAAGGGACACTCCTACAGCTTCCCAGTAGGGACCTAAAAACGGGGGATATATGCTCACGGGACAGAATGAGAGTTTTAAAAAGCCACCGGGGAGACCCCGTCTCCAAGTGGTATATCAGCAAACAGGCCGATAATTATGATGATGGGATTTATTATGGGCTTATGAAGATAATGATTATGGCGTTTGTTATGTGCTTAACTATGTGCCGGGCACTGTCCTAAGCAGTGGGGTCGATACAAGCAAAACTGGGTTGGTCACAGTCCCTGTTCCATGTGGGGCTCACGGTCTCGAGCCCCATTTTACGGATGAGGGAACTGAGGCTCAGAGAAGTAAAGTGACTTGCCCGAGGTCACACAGCAGACAAGTGGCAGGTCCGGGAGCTCACCTCCTCCAGAAGGACTTCCCAGACTAAGCCCCCCTTTTCCTCCGCTCCCCGCCCCCTACTCACCGCCCTGACTCGCTCCCTTTGCTCTAACCCCTCCCCACCCCACAGCAATTTTGTATATATGCACATATTTATAATTACAATTCCATTTATTTCTAGTAACGATGTGTATAACTTGTTTTGATGTCGGTCTCCTCCCTTCTAGACCATAAGCCCGTTGTGGGCAGGGACTGTCTCTACTTGTTGCTGAATTGTACTTCCCAAGTGCTTAGTCCAGTGCTCTGCACACAGTAAGAGCTCAACAATAATAATAATGTTGGTATTTGTTAAGCGCTATGTGTGCAGAGCACTGTTCTAAGCACTGGGGTAGATACTGGGCAATCAGGTTGTCCCACATGAGGCTCCCAGACTTAATCCCCATTTTACAGATAAGGGAACTGAGGCCCAGAGAAGTGAAGTGACTTGCCCACAGTCACACAGCTGCCAAGGGGCAGAGCTGGGATTCGAACCCATGACCTCTGGCTCCCAAACCCATGCTCTTTCCACTGAGCCACACTGCTTCAATAAATACGACCGAATGAATGAATGAATGAACCCCTGACCTTCTGACTCCCAGGCCTAGGCTCTAGCCAGTGCGCCATGCTCCTTCTCAAGATGCTAAACACTGAGCAAGGTCATTCAGTTTGACACAGTCCCTCACCCACATGGGGCTCACTGTCCAAGTAGGAGGGAGAACAACCATTTCACCTCCATTTTCCAATGAGGAAACTGAAGCCCAGAGAAGTGAAGTGACGAGCCCAAAGTCGCCCAGCAGGCGAGTGGCAGAGCTGGGATGAAAGTCCAGGTCCCCCGACTCCTCCTCCCGGGCTTATACAGTGGGCCACACTGGTAAACAAAAACATTACTTTTCTGGTTTTTATTTTTTACCCCCCAAAAAGGGACTGTAGTTTTTTTAAAAAAATTCTCGAGTTGTTGTGAAACTGTACCTACTTAAGAAAATCTTGGCAGAAGGTACCTCTACATCGGAGGCATAAAGTGCAATTTGTTCATTCTGCTGTCCTCTCCCAAGCACTCAGTACAGTTCTCTGCACATGATAAGCGCTCAATAAATACCACTCATTGACTGATTTGCAAAAGAAAGCCATCAGTCATCTTTAATGGGAAAATGAGACCCAGAAGGAGACAAATCAAACCCACATCTGCAAATCTCCTTGAAATTTATCCCGGTAACAAGAACTGAGTTCGAGTGGCCGTTCTCTAATCAGACCTTTTCTCTAATCAGACCTTCCTCTAAATGACGGTCCCTATTCTATTCCACGTTTCCTAACTTCGGAGGAGACCACACCCAGTTCCTTGAAGAAAGCTTCGTTTTCGTTTCTTTTCCTGGTTTTCATATTCACTGAACCTATTTCATTTGGGCTGGACCATTTTCCCCAACGGTATTTTGCCTTCCCTTTCCGGAGCAAAATGCACACCAAGCTGTACGTTCTAAAAACCGAATCAATTTATGTTCATTTGGCTTTCCTAGTCACTGTACACAAAGGTGATTTTGCTTATGTCGCTGCTCTGATGCATCTTGCTGCCATATAAGATATTTGGATTTTATCTTGGAGCGGACATCATCCTCAGGGAAATTACTTGGATCAAAAAATGCGCCCAGCAAAGTTCTGTTCGTTTCAAATTCTTTAAGTCAGTTCAGCTGTTTGCAAAACAGTGCAAAAGGAAGGGAAAATCTGCTACTATCATAACTACGTCTTTATTGAAATGCTACATTTTTTGAAATGCTAAAAATCTAGCTGACACAAAAGTTCCGGCTCCCAGGTCTATAATGCAGTTTGGAGTCCGAATAATTTTTTGAGAGATACCAATATTAATATTTTAAGAGATAACTAAAGATCATCTGTACTTTTTGAAAATCCAGCCCTGGCCGGCTGGGCTGGGCTGGATTTTACCCGCTGAAAATTCATTCTCTGATGGTGCATAATTTATCACTGCACATCACTGCAAATCAGAGTACGCAAATCACCCCTCGAGGTGTAAAAATTCACGAGGTCGCTATTAGTCACTTTTGGACCCATTGACATTTTCGGATGAGCGTAATTCTTACAGGACAACGAAACCCCTTCGGATATCACGAAACAGCTTGACGAACACAAGGTTTCCTCGGGTGTACAAGATTTGGATATCGACAGGCTCCAGTTAAGGGTTCCCTAAAAATACGGAGGACGTAATGCATTTGGAATAGCTCTCCGACAAGTCAGTGAGCCACGGTTTATACAGTGTGTGGCACGATATCTGATGGCAGTGTCTCCTTTCTCTTTCTCGTCAGTGTAAAAATGAAAGTACAATGAAGACAACCTTTGGAGTTCTTTAGGGACGAAGCCGCGTCAGGTTCTGTGTTTTATTCGAAAGAAGACGGGCGGGCACGGGGTTCGTGCTCTCACAACAGTAACCACGACGGTATCCGTTAAACGCTTACTATGTGCCAGGCACCGTACTAAGTGCTGGGGTGCATTAAAGCAAATCGGGTCGGACACAGTCCCTTTCCCACGTGGGGCTCACACTTTCAATCCCCACTGTACAGATGAGGGAACTGAGGCCCAGAGAAGTGAAGCGACTTGCCCAAGACCACACAGCAGAGGAGTGGCGGGGCCAGGGTGAGAACCCGTGACCTTCTGACTTCCAAGTCTGTGCTCTATCCACTAGGCCACACCGCTTCTCTTAGGCTTGTAAACCAGAGCCGAACCCCACAGCACAGCGGGGACCTCAGTGTTCCAGCCACACCCTCCCCTTCCACCCCCACCTTCAGGGGGCCGAGTTTAAACCGGCGGGGCTAAATTGGAAATTTCTTCACTCATTCGCATTTATCGAGCTCTTACTGTGTGCACAACACTGTCCTAACTGCTTGGGAGAGTACAAGGGAACAATAAACAGACACATTCCCTGTCCACATCGAGCTTACAGTCCAGAGGGCGAGACAGACCTAAACAGAAATAAATACATTACAGATAATAATAATGTTGGTATTTGTTAAGCGCTTACTATGTGCAGAGCACTGTTCTAAAGCACTGGGGTAGATACAGGGTAATCAGGTTGTCCCACGTGAGGCTCCCAGTCTTCATCCCCATTTTCCAGATGAGGGAACGGAGGCACAGAGAAGTGACTTGCCCACAGTCACACAGCCGACAAGTGGCAGGGCCGGCATTCGAACCCACGACCTCTGACTCCGAAGCCCGGGCTCTTTCCAATGAGCTACGCCGCTTACATAGGTGCCGTGGGGCTGGGAGGCGGGGATGAATAAAGGCAGGGAACGTGACTGTTTACTGGAGTATTGTACTCTCCCAAGGGCTCAGTGCTCCGCACACAGTAAGCGCTCAATAAATATGACTGAGTGAATGGACTGGGGAGCACGTCAGGGCGAGGCAGAAGGGAGGGGGAGAGGAGGAAAGGAGGGCTTGGTCAGGGAAGGCCTCTCAGAGGACAGGGGCCTTCAGTACGGCTTCGAACGGGGGAAGAGTCATTTTCTGGCGGATTTGATGAGGGAGGGCGTTCCAGGCCAGAGGGAGGACGTGGGCGAGGGGTTGGCGGCGAGATAGAGGAGATCGCGGTATAGTGCGAAGATTGGCATTAGACGAGTGAAGTGTGCGGCCTGGGTTGGAGTAGGAGAGAAGCCAAGTGAGGAAGGAGGGGGCAAGGGGATTAAAGCCAATGGTGAGGAGTTTTTATCTGATGCAAGGCAAGGATCCCAGCTAGCCCGTGGTGGATTAACGGCCCTTTTCATGTAATGGCCCAGAAATCTACTGCGGTCCCAGCACCTAGCACTGAGCATGACTCGATTCTCTTTCTTTCTTTTTTTTGCCTCGTATTTCTTAAGCGTTTACTCTGTGCCGGGCATTGTTCTAAGCGCCGGGGTGGATACAAGGTAATCGGGTTGGACACGGTCCCTGTCCCACCTGGGGCTCACGGTCTTATCCCCATTTTTATAAATGAGGTCTCCGAGGCACGGAGAAGTAAAGTGACTTGTCCAAAGTCACAGAGCGGGCAGGCGGCAGAGGCGGGATTGGAACTCGGGTCCTTTTGATTCCCGGGCCCCTGCTCTATCCACTAGGCCACGTTGCTTCTCATTTTTCGAGTCACGATTCCCTCCAGAAACCCACGGGTAGTATTCTTATAGATTGGATAAGATAAATGGGCTGAAATGTACTTCCCCAAACGCTTAGTACATTGTCCTCCACACGGTAAGCGCTCCATAAGTACGACTGAATGAATGAACGGATGACTGAATTGGACTTACATGGAATTGACCTTCTCCTCAGGACCTTGGACTTGGCCAACGACCGTCCCTTGGCTGGTATTCTTGACCCAACCGACCAGACCCATTTTCTTAGCTTCGGCCTCTGTGTACTGGTTGAGGGGGGGAAAGAAGAAATAGAGCTAAACACAAGTAACAGAATATCAAAAAGTCGACTTTACATTAAACCATTTTTTATATCTGGGAGCGCTGGGATAGATCCAAGATGATCACGTTGGACACAGTCCACGTCCCGCACAGGACTCACAGTCTTAATCTCCTTTTCCCAGATAAGGATCCCAGGCAGAGGGAAGTTAAGTAAGTTGCCCGGGGTCACACAGCAGACAATTGACGGTGCCAGGATTAGAACCCAGGACACCCAAGGGAACTAGGGGCATGGTCCTAGGCCCAGCCCCCTGGAGGCTCCCACTGTCGAGTGGGAGGTCAAACCAGCCTCCAGAACCAGTGAATCCGGGGTGGAGGGAGGGAGATATTTCAGGCTGGATCAACAACCCCTTAGAGCTTATAGGTTTCTTTTTTCAGGTTTCCCACTACAGTGACTCTGCCTTCACTTGGAACCACAGATAGAACGGAAGAAGCCCGGACCCGGGAGTCAGAGGACCTGGGTTCTAATCCTGGCTCTCCCAACTTGTGCCAGCTGGGTGACCTTGGGCAAGTCAAGACAGCAGACTCTAGACTATAAGCTCGTTGTGGCCGGGGAACGTGTCCGTTATCTCGTTCTACTGGACTCTACCAAGCGCTCAGTATCGTGCTCTGCATACGGTAAGCACTCAATCAACACGACCGACTGACTGTCGAATTGACTCTTCCTGGGCCTCGGTTTCCTCATCTGTGAAATGGGGATTTAATACCTGTTCTGCATCACACTAGGCTCCGAGTCCCACGGGCAGTGGCTAAGACCCGATTATCATTCATCTATCCTAGCACTCTGTATGAATAATAATAATAATGGCATTTGTTAAGCGCTTACTATGTGCTGAGCACTGTTCTAAGTGCTGGAAGCACTTTAACAAGAACCATGAGCACTGTCATTATCATCATCGTCATCAAAATTAACAATTCTGCTAGAGTTCTGTCCAAAACATGGAATGAAAAGACACGCAACACAGGAACGCTGTACTGTGTACAAGGAACACGTTTACCGACTCCGTTACGTTGTCCTCTCCCACGTACTCAGTGCGGGGCTCAGCACACGGTGAGAACTCAGTAAACGCGGTGGCTTGACAGTACTTCTTAAAAGCGAAAAATCTACCGGCTACTGTGTTTTAAACTCAAACCAAAACTTTCCAGCAAGAACAGAGGGGACTCACCATTCTGAAGCAAACACCTGTTAGAAAAAGAGAGAAAAAAAATCAGCTTGTTTTGCTTATACTGAAAGATATAATGTATTTAAGAACTATTTAGGACTGAATTTTGATTAGGTTTTATTTACTCAAATCTAAGTAACTTGAAATTATTTCGTTTTGAATCTTATAAACAAGTCCAACAACTAGATTTTCTAAAATGATGTGATAATTCGTACACTGTATTTAATGCTTTGCCCTTAAAGATACTATTGTTGGTATTCGTTAAGCGCTTACTATGTGCCGAACACTGTTCTAAGCGCTGGGGTAGATACAGGGTAATCGGGTCGTCCCCCGTGAGGCTCACAGTTAATCCCTATTTTACAGATGAGGTAACTGAGGCACAGAGAAGTGAAGTGACTCGCCCACAGTCACACAGCTGACAGGTGGCAGAGCCGGCATTCGAACTCATGACCTTCGACTCCCAAGCCCGTGCTCTTTCCGCTGAGCCATAGCGAGAAAAAAATGACTTTGAGATGGACTGCTGATACGTTGGACTTAAACCGTTACCAAAATGCGGAAAAAAGATTATAAATATCCAAAAAAGTCCAAAATGGAAATCCAACAAAACAGCCTACCAACTTCAGTTCGTTCGGTGTAACAATGTACTCATGCTCAAGATTGGGATTTTTTTTTTTCTTTAGGGGATGGTTTCGATTCAAGAAGAGTAAATTTTCTACCATTTTTATAAATTATGGAAGCACTGAAGCTAATATAATTAGAAACAATCAGCATGGCCACAATTTAGCCACTAAAATCTCCTCGATCCCCAAGGGGACGACTTGAACTGAAGTGGAAGATTGCTCCTTGGACGTCCCTGATGCAGATGTCATGAAATGGGGACTGCTATTTATCCCCTCCTCAGCGGGGCTGCCCGTATAACATCTCAGACCCAGATGACGTTTATTAGTCCCCGAACTCTTTTTAAACTCTCCACTCCTAATGAAGGCAGGGAACCATCTGTTGGGAGGTGAGCCGGTGACGGGGCTTTGGGGTTATTATTCGCAGAGATCCTCCCGGACCCCATTTTTACTACCCGAGCAAGTCACCCCTACTTATCTTTTGGGCGAAATGTAAAATTTATCGCCATCCCCTGGGGAATTCGATTTGGACTCGGGTCGGGTTTTCCGAGCTCAATCGTGCTCTCGCTCCCATTCGGCTGGAGAAGGTATTTGGTACGTTATCACGGCGGTCGATGACAGCGCTGAGTCGAGGGCAGTGCCAAGGTTACGGTCTGGTGAGAGGGGGAGGATAGTGGTGTTGTCTACAGTGATTGGGAAGATGGGGATTGGACTGTGAGCCCCATGGGGGACAGGGACTGTCCCCCACTTAATTTGCTCGTATCCACCCCGGTGCTTAATACAGTGCCCGGCACATAGTAAGTGCTTAACAGTTTTATTATAATATTATTATTTCTTCCTCCCTTACCCTCCCGACTCTGTCTCCCTTGTCACTCCTCGGGTTTCGGGTGAGAAGATATAAAGCCACTCGGCTGCCATCACTCCTCTCTTTAAAACCCGAGTCCTCCTGCATCAATCAAAAACTCCCCACCATCTCCATCTTACCTTTCTGCTCTCTCCCTGTCTTTTCTAAGACAACTTTCTAGCTGTATTTACCCGACAGAGTTTCAAATGAAATGACTCTCTTTTAAATGAAAGGTTTGTTAAAAATCTGTCCTAAACTAGCTGTATTTCCCTCTCAATTCCTCAACCTCATTCAATAGTATTTGTTGAGCGCTTACTATGTGCAGAGCATTGTACTAAGCGCTTGGAATAGACAATTCGGCAACAGATAGAGACAATCCCTGCCCAATGATGGGTTTACAGTCTAACTGGGGATTAGAGAAGCAGTGTGGCTCAGTGGAAAGAGCACGGGCTTGGGAGCCAGAGGTCATGGGTTCGAATCCCAGCTCTGCCACTTGTCAGCAGTGTGACTGTGGACAAGTCACTTAACTTCTCTGTGCCTCAGTGACCGCATCTGGAAAATGGGGATTAACTGTGAGCCTCACGTGGGACAACCTGATGACCCTGTATCTCCCCCAGCGCTTAGAACAGTGCTCTGCACGTAGTAAGCGCTTAACAAATACCAACATTATTATTAATCTCCTTAGCAGCAGCAAGGTGGAGCGGATAGAGCACGGGCCTGGGAGTCAGAAGGTCGTGAGTTCTACTCCCGACCCCGCCACTTGGCTGTTGTGTGACCCTGGGCAAGTCACTTCAAAGAAGCAGTGTGGCTTAGTGGCAAGGAGTCAGGCTTGGGAGTCAGAGGTCGTGGGTTCTAATCCCGCCTCCGCCACTTGCCTGCTGCGTGACCCTGGGCAAGTCACTTAACTTCTCTGTGCCTCAGTTACCTCATCTGGAAAATGAGGATTACGACTGTGGGCCCCACGTGGGGCAACCTGATTACCTTGCATCTACCCCAGTGCTTAGAACAGTGCTCGGTACCTAGTAAGCGCTTAACAAACGCCATCATTATTATTCTGTGGGCCTCAGTTCCCTCATCTGGAAAATGGGGATTGACACCGAGCCCATGGGGGGCAGGGACTGTGACCCACTCAATTTGCTCGTATCCACCCCAGCAGTTAATAATAATAATGTTGGTATTTGTTAAGCGCTTACTACGTGTGTTCTAAGCGCTGGGGGAGATACAGGGTCATCAGGTTGTCCCACGTGGGGCTCACAGTCTTCACCCCCATTTTACAGATGAGGTAACTGAGGCGCAGAGAAGTGAAGTGCGGTTAGCACAGTGCTTAACAAATACCATTATTATTATTATTACTTTATTATTGGAGAAGCAGCGTGGCTCAGTGGAAAGAGCCCGGGCTTGGGAGTCGGAGGTCATGGGTTCAAACTCAGACCCTTGTCAGCTGTGTGGCTGCGGGCAGGTCACTTCACTTCTCTGGGCCTCAGTTCCCTCATCTGGAAAATGGGGATGAAGACTGCGAGCCCCACGGGGAACAACCTGATCACCTTGTATCCTCTCCAGTGCTTAGCACATAGTAAGCGCTTAACAGATGCCATCATTATTACTACTTGTTCCTCCAGCCTGGCTGTCTCCCTCAGCACTCCCCACGCATGCGCCCCGCACACCGTCCTCCCTCAGCCTCTCTGTCCGCGCATGCGCCCCACCCTTCTCCCTCCTCCCCTCCGTCCCTGCCCGCGCATGCGCCCCATCCTTCTCCCTCCTCCCCTCCACCCCTGTCCGCGCTTGCGCTCCATCCTTCTCCCTCCACCCCGCTGTCCCTCTCTCCGCGCATGCGCCCCATCCTTCTCCCTCCTCCCCGCCGTCCCTCTATCCGCGCATGCGCACCCCACCCCTCCGCCCTCGCCAAGGGCAGTGTCATGGCGACGCGGCTCCCCCGCCCTCCCCCGGGCCCGTCCTTGAGGCCGGCGCCGGTCTCCCCTCCCTCGGTCCGCTCCGCCGCCGCCGCCATTTACCCTGCACTCGGCCGGACACCTCGTAGTCTACCGATTTGAGGCCGGCGGCGGACATGACGGCGCTGCGGAGGAGGCGGGAGAACGAGACGGGGAGGCGCGGGCTGGGGGGCATGGGCTGGCGGCGCGCGGCCCGGCGCGTGCCCGGTCGCCGGCCCGGGGGCGTCAGTGCGCATGCTCCCGCCGCGGAGAAGGGCGGGGGGGGGGGGGAAAGGGGGGGAGAGGGGAGGGGAGGAGGAGGAGGAGGAGGAGGGGGAGGGGGAAGGGGAGGGGGAGGGGGAGGGAGCCTCAGCTCTCCTCCAACTTCATGCATGCGTGCATTCACTCACTCACTCACTCACTCACTCACTCACTCACTCACTCACTCACTCACTCACATATATTCATTCATTCATAGTCATTCACTCATTCATATTCACTCATTCATATTCATACATTCATATTCCTTCACTCATTTATATTCATTCATTCATATTCATTCACTCATTCATATTCATTCACTCATTCTCATTCATTCATATTCATTCATATTCATTTATTCATTCACTCATTCATATTCATTCACTCATTCACATCATATATTCATTCACTCGTATTCATTCATATCATTCATTCACTCATTCATATTCATACATTCATATTCATTCACTCATTCATATCATTCATTCATTCATATTCATACCTTCATATTCATTCACTCATTCATATCATTCATTCATTCATATTCATTCACTCATTCATATCATTCATTCATATTCATTCACTCATTCATATACATTCATTCATATTAATTCACTCATATTCATTCATATCATTCATTCACTCATTCATATTCATACATTCATATTCATTCACTCATTCATATCATTCATTCATATTCGTTCATATCATTCATTCACTCATATTCATTCATTCATATTCATTAAGATTCATTCATTCAATCATATTTATTGAGCACTTACCATGTGCAGAGCACTGTACTAAGCGCTTGGATTGGACAATTCGACAACAGATAGAGACCCTCCCTGCACCTCGACGGGCTCACAGTCAAATCATAATAATATTAGTATTTGTTAAGCACTTAGTATGTGCAGAGCACTGTTAACTAATTAATTAATGTTGGTATTTGTTAAGCGCTTACTATGTGCAGAGCACTGTTCTAAGCACTGGGGTAGACAGGGGAATCAGGTTGTCCCACGTGGGGCTCACAGTCTTAATCCCCATTTTACAGATGAGGGAACTGAGGCACAGAGAAGTTAAGTGACTTGCCCACAGTCACACAGCCGACAAGTGGCAGAGCTGGGATTCGAACCCATGACCTCTGACTCCAAAGCCCGTGCTCTTTCCACTGAGCCACGCTGCTTCTCCACTGTTCTAAGTGCTGGGGGAGATACAGGGTCATCAGGTTGTCCCACGTGAGGCTCACATAGTCTTCACCCCCATTTTAGAGATGAGGGAACTGAGGCGCAGAGCAGTGAAGTGACTTGCCCACAGTCACACAGCTGACAAGTGGCAGAATTGGGATTCGAACCCATGACCTCTGACTCTCAAGCCTGGGCTTTTTCCACTGAGCCACACTGCAACATATTTATTGAGCACTTACTGTGCAAAGAGCACTCTACTGAGCGCTTGGAAAGTACAGTTCAGCAAGAGAGACCATCCCTGCCCACATTGGGCTTATAGTCTATGAGCGGGGAGACAGACATCAAAACAGAGAGCGTCCTTGGTCACTCCAAGCACTTAGTATAGTGCCCTGCACACAGTAAACATTCCATAAATACGATTGAATGAATGAATGAATGAAAAGTCAAGAAGCATCGATATAAATAAATTGAATTATAGATGTATGCACATCAAAGCAAGTAAATAGGCAGCCCTTCCCCAGGTGGGTTAATTCCCAGGATGGTTTAATGCCCTGCCCCTCTGGAGTTACTGCTTTCATTCATTCAGTAGTATTTATTGAGCGCTTACCGTATGCAGAGCACTGTACTAAGCTCTTGGAATATACAATTCAGCAACAGATAGAGACAATCCCTGCCCAATGACGGGTTTACAGTCTAATCGGGGGAGACAGACAAAAACAAGACAACATAATCACTCTAAATTGAATCTTCTTTCCCTCCTGTGAGCAGTGGCCTAAGCGTTACTGCTAGTAAATAGCTGGACTCAGTTATTAACTTTAAACCTGGAAATGGAAGTGTTTGGGTTGGTTTTTTTTCCCCCTCCACCGGTTTAGGCTCCTGCCAATTCCCCGCCCCCCCCCCCCCCAGATCCCCTTTCAGCCATCGCTTACTTCTCCCACTCCCTTCTAATAATAATAATAATTATTATAGTATCTGTTAAGCACTTACTATGTCCCAAGCACTGTTCTAAGTGTTGGAGTAGAGACAAGGTAATGAGGTTGGCCCAGGTGGGGCTCACAGTCTTTATCCCCATTTTCTAGATGAGGTAACTGAGGTGCAGAGAAGTTAAGGGGTTTGCCCAAGGTCACACAGCAGACAAGTGGCGGAGGTGGGATTAGAACCCACGACCTCTGACTCCCAAGCCCGGGCTCTTGCCACTAGACCATGCTGCCTTCTGTGTCACCCTGGCACTTGGGTTTGCACCCTTTATTCACCCCTCCCTCAGCCCCACGGCACATATGTCCATATCTGTAATTTGCTTATTTCGACTCATGTCTGTCTCTCCCTCTGATAATATTAATAATGTTGGTATTTGTTAAGCGCTTACTATGTGCGGAGCACTGTTCTAAGCGCTGGGGTAGATACAGGGGAATCAGGTTGTCCCACGTGAGGCTCACAGTCTTCATCCCCATTTACAGATGAGGGAACTGAGGCCCAGAGAAGTGAAGTGACTTGCCCACAGTCACACGGCTGACAAGGGGCAGAGCTGGGATTCATTCGTTCATTCATTCAATAGTATTTATTGAGCGCTTACTCTGTGCAGAGCACTGTACTAAGCGCTTGGAATGGACAAATCGGTAACAGAGACAGTCCCTGCCCTTTGACGGGCGCACGGTCTAATCGGGGGAGATTCAGACTAAGCCTGTTGTGGGCTGGGGACGTGTCGACAACTCCATTACATTGTACTCCCCCGAGTGCACAGTACGGTGTTCTGCACACATGAAGTGCTCAATAAATATGATTGATTGATTACTGGGTTGCAACAGGAAGCAGCATAGCTCAATGGATGAAGCATGGGCCTGGGAGCCAAAGGACCTGGATTCTAATTCCAGTTCCGCCACTTACCTGGCATGTGACCTTGAGCAAGTCGTTTAACTTCTGTTGCCTCAATATCCTCAACTGCAAAATGGGGATTTGATCCCTGTTCTCCCTCCTGTTGCCTCAATATCCTCAACTGCAAAATGGGGATTCGATTCCTGTTCTCCCTCCATCATCGTGTGTGACAGGGACTGTGTCCAACGGTGCTTGGCAAGTAGTAAATGCTTAACAAATATCATTAAAAAGACAACGGCTGAAGTAGCGAACTGGAACAAAGTTGCTTTTATATAATAATTTTAATAATTATGGTATTTGTTAAGGGCTTACTATATGAAGTGGATGGGTAGCAGAAAAATAGAGATGGATTCCGACGGTTCCACTGGGTAGGGGAGGCAGGAGGAGGATGAAGGGGGCAATCCGGATCCTTTTAATGGCCGAGAGGAAGCCCAGTCGGGTTGGACGCAGTCCCACGTGGGGCTCACGGTCGTAATTCCCATTTTACAGATGAGGCAACCGAGGCACAGAGAAGTTAAGTGACTTACCCAAGGTCACAGAACAGACGAGAGGCAGAACTGGGACTATAATCCAGGTCCTTCTGACTCCCGGACCCGTACTCTTGTGCGCTGGACCGTATTCCTCAGTTCAGATAGTAAATTCGTTACGGTCTGAATCTAGGCATCAACTCTTGGACCAAATTCTCAAAAAATCACTTTGCTAATATAACTTAGAATAGGTTAAAAGGCCTAGTTGCCAGCAAAACGTTTTCTAGAAGGTTTCATTCAATCAGTTCATTCAATAGTATTTATTGAGCGCTTACTATGTGCAGAGCACTGTACTAAGCGCTTGGGATGAACAAGTTGGCAACAGATAGAGACGGTCTCTGCCGTTCGACGGGCTCACGGTCCGATCGGGGGAGACGGACGGACGAGAACGATGGCGATAGATAGAGTCGAGGGGAAGAACATCTCGTAAAAACCGATGGCGACTAAATAGAATCGAGGCGATGTACAATTCATTAACAAAATAAATAGGGTAACGAAAATATATACAGTCGAGCGGACGAATACGGTGCCGTGGGGATGGGAAGGGAGAGGTGGAGGAGCAGAGGGAAAAGGGGAAAAAGAGGGTTAAGCTGCGGAGAGGCGAAGGGGGGGTGGCAGAGGGAGTAGAGGGAGAAGAGGAGCTCAGTCTGGGAAGGCCTCTCGGAGGAGGTGAGTTTTAAGTAGGGTTTCGAAGAGGGAAAGAGAATCAGTCTGGCGGAGGCGAGGAGGGAGGGCGTTCCGGGACCGCGGGAGGACGCGACCCGGGGGTCGACGGCGGGACGGGCGAGACCGAGGGACGGCGAGGAGGCGGGCGGCGGAGGAGCGGAGCGTGCGGGGTGGGCGGTGGAAAGAGAGAAGGGAGGAGAGGTAGGAAGGGGCGAGGTGACGGAGAGCCTCGAAGCCTAGAGTGAGGAGTTTCTGTTCGGAGCGGAGGTCGACGGGCAACCACTGGAGTTGTCTAAGAAGGGGAGTGACGGGCCCGGATCGTCTCTGCGGGAAGGTGAGCCGGGCGGCGGAGTGAAGGATAGACCGGAGCGGGGCGAGAGAGGAGGAAGGGAGGTCAGAGAGAAGGCCGACACGGTAGTCTAGCCGGGATATGACGAGAGCCCGTAACGGTAAGGTAGCCGTCCGGGTGGAGAGGAGAGGGCGGATCTCGGCGATATCGTAGAGGTGAGACCGGCGGGTCTCGGCGACGGATAGGACGCGTGGGGCGAACGAGAGGGACGAGTCGAGGACGACACCGAGATCGCGGGCCCGAGAGACGGGAAGGACGGTCGCGCCATCGACGGCGATAGAGAAGTCCGGGAGAGGACCGGGTTCGGGAGGGAAGATGAGGAGCTCGGTCTCGCTCACGTCGAGTTTTAGGCGGCGGGCCGACATCCGGGCGGAGACGTCCCGGAGGCGGGAGGAGACGCGAGCCCGAAGGGAGGGGGAGAGGACAGGGGCGGAGATGTAGATCTGCGTGTCATCTGCGTAGAGATGGTAGTCAAAGCCGTGAGAGCGGATGAGTTCACCGAGGGAGTGAGTGTAAATGGACAACAGAAGGGGGCCGAGAACTGAACCTTGAGGAACTCCAACAGTTAAAGGATGGGAGGGAGAGGAGGCTCCGGCGAAGGAGACCGAGAATGACCGGCCAGAGAGGTGAGAGGAGAACCGGGAGAGGACGGAGTCCGTGAAGCCGAGGTGAGATAAGGTGTGGAGGAGGAGGGGATGGTCGACGGTGTCGAAGGCAGCAGAGAGGTCGAGGAGGATCAGAATGGAGTAGGAGCCGTCGGATCTGGCGAGAAGGAGGTCACGGGTGACCTTAGAGAGAGCGGTCTCGGTAGAGCGGAGGGGACGGAAGCCAGATCGGAGGGGGTCTGGGAGAGAATGGGAGTTAAGGAATTCTAAGCATCGATTGTAGACGACTCGTTCTAGGATTTTGGAAAGGAAGGGTAGTAGGGAGATAGGGCGATAACTGGAGGGGGAAGTGGGGTCGAGAGCGGGTTTTTTTAGGATGGGGGAGACGTGGGCATGTTTGAAGGCAGAGGGGAAGGAGCAATCCTTCCTTGCTTTTCACCCACCGGGCAATCCATGGTATTTAATTTAGCCCTTACTAAGTGCAGAGCACTGTGCTAAGTGATTGGGAGAGTCCAGTAGAGTTGTTGGAGACGAATCCCGCCCTCAAGCAGCTCATTACAATCCACCAGGATCTTGGTGAGTAGCTTAGGCATCAACTCCTGGGTGAAGTTCTCGAAAAAGTCACTTCGATATTATGGCTTAGAATGAGTTAAAACACCCAGTTACCAGCAAAACATTTTGTAGGAGGTTTCGTTTCAAAGAAAATATCTGAATGCAGTATTTTCATTTTGGAAGACGTGGTAATCGCCTCCCTCATCCCATGTTCATTTCAAAGACGGGCAATATTTTTCCATTTAGAAACCAAGCCTACATCTCCCCCCCGGAATCCCACGCTGCTCCGCTTGGGAGAGGACAAAATAAGAGACGTTCCCTGCCCTCAGTGAGTTGTCAGTCTAGAGGACTAAGAGAGATGTAATAGGCAGAGTCTGTATTATTTTCCTTTATATTTCTGCAAAGGTACCAGCTGGAGGGAAATTTTACTTGCCAGCCACAGAGGAAAACACCTTTATGCTTATAATAATAATAATTTTGGTATTTGTCAAGTGCTTACTATGTGCAGAGCACTGTTCTAAGCGCTGGGGGGAGATACAGGGTCATCAGATTGACCCACGTGAGGCTCACCGTCTTCATCCCCATTTTACAGATGAGGTGACAGGCACAGAGGCGTTCAGTGACTTGCCCACAGTCACACAGCTGACAAGTGGCAAAGACGGGATTCGAAATCATGACCTCTAACTCCCAAGCCCGGGCTCTTTCCACTGAGCCTTGCTGCTTATCAAAGCGCTTAGTACAGTGCTTTGCACACAGTAAGCACTCAATAAATACGACCGAATGAATGAATCAAAGGAAGGGAAGCAGTTAGATGGATGGCACTAACTGGGATGCTGTAATAGGATAAATCGAAAAGGTTGCTGCTGTTGGTTCGAGAGTAGTACGCGGGACTGGAAGTTGCAAGGACCTGGGTTTTAATTCTAGCTCTGTCACTTGTCTACTATAATAATAATAATAATAATGTTGGTATTTGTTAAGCACTTACTATGTGCCGAGCACTGTTCTAAGCGCTGGGGTAGACGGGGAATCAGGTTGTCCCACGTGGGGCTCACAGTCTTAATCCCCATTTTACAGATGAGGGAACTGAGGCACAGAGAAGTTAAGTGACTTGCCCACAGTCACACAGCCGACAAGTGGCAGAGCTGGGATTCGAACTCATGAGCCCTGACTCCAAAGCCCATGCTCTTTCCACTGAGCCACACTGCTTCTCCACCTTGGGCAACGCACTTCACTTCTCTCGTGGTTCAGTGGAAAGAGCCCGGGCTCGGGAGTGAGAGGTCATGGGTTCGAATCCCGGCTCTGCCACTTGTCAGCTGTGTGACTGTGGGCAAGTCACTTCACCTCTCTGTGCCTCAGTTACCTCATCTGTAAAAATGGGGATCAACTGTGAGCCTCATGTGGGACAACCTGATGACCCTGTATCTTCCCCTGTGCTTACCACAGTGCTCGGCACATAGTAAGTGCTTAACAAATACCAACATTAGTATTATTATTCTCTCTACCTCAGTAAACTCATCTGTAAAATGGGGATTAAAGCTGCGAGCCCCATGGGGGACGGGGACTGTGTCCACCGAGTATATACATATACAAATAAATATAAATAAATTATTGCTGTCTCCCCCTCCCCAGACTGTAAGCTCATTGTGGGCAGGGAATGTCACTGTTTATTGTTGTATTGACTCTCCCAAGCGCTTAGTGTGTGACTTTGGGCAAGTCACTTAATTTCTCTGAGCCTCAGTTCCCTCATCTGTAAAATGGGGATCAAGACCGTGAGCCCCGCGTGGGACAACCTGGTCACCTTATATCCCCCAGCGCTTAGAACAGTGCTTTGCACATAGGAAGCGTTTAACAAATGCCATCATTATTATTGTTATTATTATTACAGTGCTCTACACACAGTAAGTGCACAATAAATACGACAGACTGAATGAATGATTAGCTTGTATCTACCCCAGCATTTAGAACAGTGCTTGGCACATAGTAAGCGCTTAACAAATACCATCATTATTATTATTGTTCTCAGGGCCTCAGTACCCTCATCGGTTAAAATGGGGATTAAGACCGTGAGCCCCAAGTGGGACAGGGACTGTGTCCAACCTGATCAGCTTATATCTACCCCAGCGCTTACCGCAGTGCCCGGCACTTAGTAGATGCTCACCAAATATCATAATAAGGAAAAGGACTCAGCGTCTCTCCACCGAGATCTCCGGAGCAGCTCCGAGTCCAAGCCTGTGAGAGAGCAGGTTGCCATGGCAGAGAGAGCCGAGGGCAGAGAGCGGAGAGAGCGAAAATAGACCGGTAGGCGAGAAGAGCAGTAGCCAATTCCTGGGGAAAAGAAGCCCAGTTTCGAAGCCAAACAAGCCAAGATGCCAAGGAAACAGGCCCAGTCCTAAGGCTTTGGGAAATACTCGGCGTTGCGAGATTTCCCACCAGAAGCCCAGTCAGTCGATCCATGGTATTTCCAAAAGCGCTTACTGTGGGCAGAGCGACGGCCTAAGTCAATCCATCAATCGTATCTCATTTCCTACTCATCGCTGAGGTTCTCCCTTCTACCCTGTAAGCACTTTGCAACGGACACATTTCATTTTCCTTTCTCTCCTTTTGGCAGACGGAACTACACCATCTTGTTGATCTGGAATAAGAATCTGGAGACAATCGGTTGGGAAAAAGACATTCTGGGGGCCCGGAATGTGTCTCCCAACTCCGCTATATTGTTGTCTTGTATTCTCCCCAGCGTTCAGTGCAGAGCTCTGCACAGGCTAAGCACGCAATAAATACGACTTTAATAATAAATACGATCCTAAATACATAAATAATAAATACTATCGATTGATTGATGGATGAAGAAATCCCCAAAGCTGCCAGATTTTTCTTGGGGTGCGACTGCCACCTGCCGACCATTCGTTGCATTGCACATCTACCAACTCCACTGGATTCTAAGTGCTTAATAATAATAATAATAATAATAATATTTGTTAAGCATTTACTATGTGACAGACACTTTATTAAGCCCTGGGGTGGATACAAGCAAATCAGGCTGGACGCAGTCCCTGTCCCATACGGGGCTCACAGTCTCAATCCCCATTTTCCAGATGAGGTAACTGAGAGAAG
This sequence comes from Ornithorhynchus anatinus, assembly GCF_004115215.2. Lineage (NCBI taxonomy): Eukaryota > Metazoa > Chordata > Mammalia > Monotremata > Ornithorhynchidae > Ornithorhynchus > Ornithorhynchus anatinus. The sequence continues at coordinate 57,962,282 of NC_041736.1, forward strand.
TGAAGTGATTTGCCCAAGGTCACACAGCAGACAGGTGGCAGAGGCCGAATTAGAACCCATGACCTCCACAGGACCGTGCTCTACCCACTACATCGTGCTGCTTCTCCAGTACAGCATTCAGCACACAGTAAAGGGACAATAAACGTCATTGATGGGTTGACTGATTGTACTCAATCATTCATTCAATCGTTTTTATAATAATCATAATAAAGGCATTTATTAAGCACTTACTCTGTGCAAAGCACTGGTCTAAGCGCTGGGAGGATAGAAGGTGATCAGCATGTGGGGCTCACAGTCTCAATCCCCATTTTACAGATGAGGTAACGGAGGCACAGAGAAGTGAAGTGATTTGCCCAAAGTCACACAGCAGACAAGTGGCAGAGCCGGGATTAGAACTCATGACCTCTGAGTCTCAAGCCCGGGCTCTTTCCACTGAGCCACGTGAGAGTTTACTGTGTGCTGAGCACAATGAAACAATAAACAGTGACATTCCCTGCCCACAACGCGCTTACGGTCTAGACTGGAGGAAACAAGTAAATAAAATCACAGATAGGTATGTAAGTGCTTTGGGGTTGGAAAGGGGAAAGAGCAAAGGGATAAATAAAATTAGAGATATGTACATTAAGTGCATATTCGGTGGAAAGAGCCCGGGCTTGGGAGTCAGAGGTCATGGGTTCGAAACCTGGCTCTGCCACTTGTCAGCTGTGTGACTGTGGGCAAGTCACTGCACTTCTCTGTGCCTCAGTCATCTCATCTGTAAAATGGGGATTACCTGTGAGCCTCACGTGGGACAACCTGATTGCCCTATATTTACCCCAGCGCTTAGAACAGTGCTCTGCACATAGTAAGCGCTTAACAAATACCAACATTATTATTAAAGGAAACAGAACACATCTGGGAGTCAGAAGAGTCAGGGAGCCAGTTCTGACCTGAAGGCACAACTATTCCAAGTAATCAGAAAAATGTCCCAGTTTATAAGATAATCAAGAAGACTTCCCACGGCCCCTTCTTTTCCAGTACCCCGCTGGTACCGAACAGAGAGTCCGGGAATTAGGCAAGCAGCGGGACACAGATGATTCCCTGTCTTGCCGTGGATAACGTGGATAATTGAGAGCATTCTGTATTTTTCAAAACTTGTGCAAGCTCCTAAGGCGCGTTCCTCTCGCACCACATCTGATGCCGATTTTTTTTATGGTATCTGTTAAGCCCTTACAACGGGCCAGGCACTATACTAAGCTGGGGGGTAGATAATCACTGTGGTATTCGTTAAGCGCTGACTATGTGCCACACACTATCAGTCACACTGCGGTGGAAGCAGATGAATTGGGTCTTGATTCTCATTTTACAGATGAAGTCGCTGAGGCACAGAGAAGCGAAGCCGCTTGCCCCAAGGCACACAGCAGGCCAGTAGAGGAGCCAGCTTTTGAACCTAGGTCCTCTGACTCTCTTTCCACTAGGCCATAAAAAATGAATGTGTGAAAAATGAAGGAAAGATGAAAAAAGAAGGAAAAATGGGGGCAGACAAACGGGATCCAAATCCCTCAACATAGCAGGACTCCCATAATTCTGTTGGATTTCAACAGAGCTTGCTCTGAGTGTCCCCACCTAAATCGCGAACTCCTCGAGGGCGGGGATCATATCTACTAACTGTACTGTACTCTTCCAAGCGTTTAGTACAGTGCTCTGCGCACAAGAAGCACTCAATAACTACCACTGATGGATTAAAGTGAGCAAGGACAGCTGGGGGGTTGGTGCCAAGGTAAACAGGCCAGTTTAGAAATGGTTCGAGCAGTTATGTTTCTTGATTACCAGTAAGCGCTTAACAAATGCCATCATTATTATTATTGTTATTATTATTACCCGCTGGCGGCAGCCCACTGGGCTGAGCGCTTGGAAGAGTCCCCCTGAATCCAGGAGCTTAAAATAATCATACCAGATGTAAAAGTGTTGGGTGTCATATATGTACCAGTACCAATTATTTTGCTACTCCGTCGATCGATGGACTGAGAGAAGGAAAAGAGCAGCTACAAATCAGACCTTCCGGTACAAAACTCCGTGAATGGCCACCGTAGCTATGGGAACAGGATCCAGTGAGGCAGCTTGGCTAGGAACATTTAATTAAACCAGAGATTGTCTCCCGAGAGCAAAGCACTGCCCTAAACAATCCATCGATCAACGGGGTTCATCGACGTTAAATTAAGATGTAATTGTTTAAAGCAGCGAGAGCTCGAAGGAAGATGCTCTGCATACGAGACCGAGACCTAATGGATTTAAAATATATACAGATTCTATAATGAGGTTTTTCATATATTTTTCATAAAGGAAAAATTACGGCCACAAGGGGGAACACAGAGTTTGAGGAAAACTCCAGTGGCGCATCATAGTCATAAGAAGAACGATAATAAGTGTATATAAATAATAACGATGATTAAGGATTGGGGAACGATACGAGGTTATGAGTTAAATAGGATGAGATAGGACCCAATCCCTGGTCCCGCTTGCGGCTCACAACCTATTTACTCTTTCTGTGCAGATGAGGAAACCGAGGCTCAGAGAGGTTAAGTGACTTGCTCAAGGTCACTCAGTAGGCTGTTGGCAGAGCTGAGTCTTGAACTCAGGTCGATGCCAAGCGGGTGCATCACAGAGGCTGTAAACTCATCCTCTAGATGTAAGCTCGTTGTGGGCGGAGAACGTGTCTTCGTTATAGTGTGCTCTCCCGAGCGCTTAGTAGAGTGCTCTGCACACAGTAAGTGCTCAATAAATACGACCGAATGAATGAATGCAAAAATGGTACGCGTCGCTAACCCGGGGAAGACCAACATTCCACTAACTATTCTGTCTCTGACAGTAACATCAAAGGGTCCTTGGGCAACAGTGAGATCGTTGCCCTCCTTTCTCACCAATTCACTAATTCAATTGTATTTATTGAGCACTTACTGCGTGCAGAGCACTCTACTGAGCCTCGGAGGCAAAACGGGGCAACAAATAGAGACGACCCCTACCCGACCCCGGGCTCACCAGTAAAACGGGAATAATAAAACCTGCCTCTCCCTACCTCACAGAGATGATGTGAGGTTCAGATGAGACCGTTCGATGGGAAAGTGCTGGGCAAAAATGAAAATGCCGCACAGACAGAAGGTTTATTATCACTATTAATAATAACAGTGATAATCACAATAAACCAACATTCACGTGCTCTTCTATGGCGAACCAAAAGGAGGTAGTCTGGGGCAGTTCGAACTTCAAGGCCGCGGAGTTACGGAGAATTTAGTTCGTTCCAGCTGGTGCCTGACAGGGCCCTTGCCTTTTCTCACAGCTCCTGCCCCTCCCAGAAAAGCACTTAGCACGAGACGGATCGGGGAGTTTCCTGACTTCCCGTTCAGCGTTCCCTTCAGCGGACAACATATTAACTCTGGCGGGGAAGCTACTGGGGTGACCAGAGAGATGATCATTCGTCCCACTACACCCGAAAGTGCCCTGAAAACCAAGCTGACCCCCACGGCTCCCCGGTTTGCCTGAGATCTGCGGGTTTCCTAACCCCGGCCAATCCAAAAACCTGGAAGGAGCATCTCTGGCTGCGTATTGTACTTTGCCAAGCACTTAAGTACAGTGCTTAGTAAGCGCTCAATAAATACGATTGAATGAATGAACACCAAGAGCGTTTATGCTATTTCTTGAGAGGGCGTTTACGCTATTTCTTGAGTAGACCTTTTGGAAAATGGCGAGTGGACATTATCCCCCGATGACCAATCCCCGAGTTGGTGCTTTGCAGTCCATCAAGGAATAACATTTATTGAGCCTCTGATTTTATGGCATTTATAATGATAATAATAATGGTATCTGTTAAGCGCTTACTGTGGGTTAAGTGCCGTTCTAAGCGCTGGGGTAGATACAAGGTTATCGGGTCGGACACGGTCCTTGTCCCACATGGGGTTCACGGTCTTAATCCTCATTTTACAGATGAGGGAACTGAGGCCCAGGGAAGCGAAGTGACTTGCCCAAGATCACACTGCAGACAAGCGGCGGAGCCGACAGCGGAACCCGGGTGTTTCTGACTACGGGGCCCGTGCTCTATCCACTAGACCACGCTGCAGAGTTCCGTACTAAGCGCTTGGGAGAGTTCGAATAGGTAATAAAATATAATCCCTGCCCTCAAGAAGTTTAACATCCAAAAACTTTTTTTTTTTTTGCTTACTGTTTTACAGAACAGCCAGTGTTGGCCAACCTTCAGATTCCAAAGCTGGAGAACTGAGATCTAATTTCCACAGAGGCACTGACACCCGTTCAGCGTCACCTGCTCCCCGTCTTCTGGGAGACTTCAAGGTTTTGCTGTTTAGAGGCAAAGAAGCTTCAGGGACCAAAGAGCGATCTTCTCTCCAGAGCATCCTGGAAGAAAAACGACGGCACTTATTGGACACTTACTGAGGGCTAAACTCATGTAGATAGAAGACTAGGAAATTGGACACAATCCCGGTGCTACACTGGGCTGCCAATCTTACCCCCATTTTACTGAAGAAGAAACTGGGGTCCAGAGAGGTAAAGTAACTCTCCCACAGGTCAGGCAGGAATCCATACACTTGGGCAAACTACTGAACTTCTTTGGCCTTCATTTACCTCATCTATAAAATAGGGATAAAACTTTGAGCCTCACATGGGACGTGGGCGATGTCCAACCGGATTAGCCTGCATTTACCACAGTGCCTGGCGCATAGTAAGCCCTTAACAGATAAAATAATCATAATGAAGAAAAACACCCGGGTCTCCTAACTCCCTATTTCTTGATCTTGCCACCAAGCCGGGCTCAGTGATGGAAGTGATGGAATGGTGGGAAACAAGAGTTGGAGAAGCGTCACGTGGCTTCCTGCCCAGGCTGCCTCTCTCCGGGAGGAACTAATGTAGTGATCGATCAGGCCTCCAGAGAAATAGCTTCCAGAAACCCTCTCGGGAGTAGGAGGCAAGACGATACTTGTGCTAAAATCCAAGGGAAGCCAGGCGAGGTCTAATCGCCAGGAATGGAGAGGCTGGCGTTGCCACGGCAGTCAAAGCGGGCCCACCTCTTCGCCGACGAACGACTCTCGGTCAGGCCGGAACCCAGATGGGTCTTGGCCCCGGTGAGGATGAGGAAATTCCCCTTGGCCGGCCTTTTCGGCTCCCCCGTGGCACTCCACCGGGGAGGTCTCCGCCCTCTCGACCCTGGACTGTCTTTGCCAACCGACAGACGTGTAGATCAGATGTGCGGAAGATCTGCTAAAAAGGGGAAACGGGGCAAGACGAGGAACGCGCTGAACTTCCGAGATCCGGCTCAAGGGGAAGACTGCATCTGATTTTTAAGTAAAAAGGAAAAGAAGGAAAAGTTGCATTTCGAAACATCTGCGGGAAGTAAAGGAATAAGGAAGGGATTGAGTGTGTCTGTTTATTGTTGTATTGTACTCTCCTAAGCACTTAGCACAGGGCTCTGCACACAGTTGGCGTTCAATAAATAGGATTGAATGAATGAATGCTTTTCAAAGTCTTCATAAGAAGGAGGGAGAGGGCGTTGTGGAGTGGACGGGTTTCTCCCTGAAGAGTGGATCTATTCTTTCACTTGGATTCAATCGATCAATCGGTGGTATTTATTGAGCACTTACCATGTGTAGAGCACTGTTCTAAGCATTTGGGAGAGTACAACTCAACAGAATTAGCAGACAGGTTCCCTGCCCATAATGAATTCCTCTACAATCCTAATTTTCTCCTCTCTTAATCTATGATAGACGGTTCTTCCTTTAACTCATCCAATATCTTCTTGAACCTGCTCTTTTCATCCCGCACTACTTCCTGTGGGAATCAGAGAAGCAGCGGGGCTTAGTAGAAAGAAAACGGGCTTGGGAGTCAGAGGTCGCGGGTTCTAATCCCCGCTCCTCCACTTGTCTGCTGTGTGACCTTGGGCAAGACACTTCACTTCTCTGTGCCTCAGTCACTTCATCTGTAAAATGGGGATTAAGACCGTGAGCCCCACGTGGAACAACCTGATTACCTAGTCTCTACCCCAGGGTTTAGAATGGTGCTTGGCACATAGTAAGCGCTTAACAAATACCATGATTATTATTATTATTATCAATTCCCCAGGCTCATCCCACATTGAGTGAAGAACTCTTTCTTTTGGTTTGTTTAGAGCCAACCCCTGAAGCTCCATCCGTGAGCTTGCTGTAGGCAGGGAAGGGCACTGTTTGTTATTCTTTCCCAAGGGCTTAGTACAGGGCTTTGCAAAAATAAGTCCTCGATAAATACGACTGAATGAACGAATGTATATGCCTGAGAAACTAAGAGAAGCAGTTTATGGGTTGAGCAAGGCCCTGGGAGGCAGAAGGACCTGGGTTCTAATACCCATTATGCCGCTTGTCCGCTCTGTGACTTTGGGCAAGTCACTTGCCACTTCTCTGTGCCTCAGTTTCCTCTTCTATAAAAATAGGGAGTTAGACTGTGAGCCCTATATGGCACACACTGTGTAGCTAACCTAATTAGCTTGTCTCTACCCTGTTTAATACAGTGCCTGGCACAAAGTAAGTGCTTAGCACGTAACAAAAAAATAATAAAGAGGAGCTAGGAAGAGATCACAATAATTCATAATTCGTGTACATAGTTATCCTTCATCTTGGAGTACAGTGCTCTGCACACAGTAAGCGCTCGATAAATACAACTGAATGAAAGGCACCGTTGCCGGTGAAATTCACCCGTCGACGCGGTTGTGACTGAAAAGGCCATTGTGAGTCCCACAGACTCGATCAAAGTGCGCACACCTTGGGGTGGTTTTATTTTTGAGGTTTGCGGCACTTGACTGTTTCCTCTCTGACCTGTTGGTCTCTCGATCTTCCTGAAGCTTTTGTTAAAAAGAGCGCTCCCCTCTTCGTAGCAATCATTCAATCAGCGGTATTTACGGAGCATGTTCTGTGTGCAGAGCACTGTACTAAGCGCTAGGGAGAGTCCAATAGTAACGGAGTTGGTAGACACGGTCCCTGCCCACAGCGAGCTTGCAGTCTAGCAGCGGACCCCTGCTGCTCTGAGCCGCACCCCGATTGACTCCCGGGAATGATCTGGGAGGCCGCATCGTTTGAGGATTCGTTTCACTGTGCCCTTGGAATTTTCTGTGCCGTTCTTGGTTTCTGTTTTCCGATTCCAGGTCTCCGCCGATCAGCCGTCGGGGCGTCCTGCTGTCGTTCATTCTCCTCGCTCATCCAGCTCGCCTCAATAACTGCAGATCGTGTCGAAGATAGTAAAAGCGGCAGGAGTGGTCACCCCCACCCCAGAGACCTTTACCTATTGCCGCTTAACGATTACCATTATTATTATTAATAAATCAATATTCAACTCTCAGTTTTATTAATAATCGATGATTTTAATGGTATCTGTTAAGCGCACTACGGTAACGATGGTATTTTCTAAGCGCTTACTATGTGCCAGGCACTGTACTAAGTATCGAGGTGGATAGAAACAGAGCGAGTTGGACACAGTCCCTGTCCCATGTGGGGCTCACAATCTCAATCCCCATTTTTTGCAGATGAGGGAACTGAGGCCCAGAGAAGTAAAGCGACTTGCCCAAGGTCACACGGCAGACAAGAGGACGAGCCGGGATTAGAAACCGTGACCTTCTAGGCCCGTGCACCCAGGCCCGTACTCTATCCACTACACCTAATAATAATAAGTTATTAATAATGATGATTATTATTGAGATAATACTAATGGCAATCATCATAAGTTAATGGCAGCAGCAAGATAATTGAAAATGGCACCATTCATTCATTCAACGGTATTTATTGAGCGCTTACTGTGTGCAGAGCACCGTACTAAGCACTTGGGAGGGTGCAATGCAATAAAAAGACACGATCGCAACGAGCTTACGGTCTAGAGGAGGGTAGAGAGATAGGAATGCAAATAAATAAAATGACAGATATGTACAAAAGTGGTGTGGGGGCGGGAGGGGGGAAGAACTCAAGGAGCAATGAGGGTGAGGCAGAAGGGAGTGGGAGATGAGGAAAGGTGGGACTTAGGCAGGGAAGGCCTCTTGGAGGAGATGGGCCTTTGATGAGGCTCTGACAGGGCGGGGAGAGTCACTGTCTGTCGGATTTGAGGAGGGAGGGCATAGCACTGTGATACCAAACCCCCAATGCCGCCAAGAATTGTTTTTACCCGCGCCTATTGTAGCTGCAGTAAGTGGTATATCTTTTCATTACCCTATTTATTTTATTTTGTTTTCTATTTATTTTATATATTATATATGTGACAATAATATCTATTTATTTTGTTAATGAGATGTACATCGCCTTGATTCTATTTATTTACTATTGTTTTAATGAGATGTTCATCCCCTCGATTCTATTTACCGCTATCGTTCTCGTCCGTCCGTCTCCCCCGATTAGACCGTGCGGCCGTCAGAGGGCAGGGACCGTCTCTATCTGTTGTCGATTTGTCCATTCCAAGCGCTTAGTACACTGCTCTGCACATTGTAAGCGCTCAATAAATAAATGAATACTATTGGTATTTACCGAGCACCTGGGCATGGCCCACTCTACTAAGCTCTCGGAAAGGTATGGCAGGAGCGAAACACACATTCCCTTCCCACAGGGACCGTACAATAGTAATAACATAACGATGCCATTTTTTAAGCGCTTATTATGGGTCAAGCACTGTTCTAAAGCACTGGGGGAGATACAAGCTAATCAGGTTGGACACGGTCCGTATCCCACATGGGGCTCAAAGCACTAATTCATTCATTCAATAGTATTTATTGAGCGCTTACTGTGTGCAGAGCACTGTACTAAGCGCTCGGAATGTACAAATAGGCAACAGAGACAGTCCCTGCCCATCGACGGGCTCAGTCTAAAAGGGGGAGACGGACAGACGAGAACAATAGCAATAAATACAATCCAGGGGATGGACATCTCATTAACAAAATAAATAGGGTAATAAAAATATATACAAATGAATGGATGAGCACAGTGCTGAGGGGAGGGGAAGGGAGAGGAGGAGGAGCAGAGGGAAAGGGGGGGAAAAAGGGGATTTAGCTGAGGGGAGGTGAAAGGGGGGGTAGAGGGGCAGCAGAGGGAGCAGGGGGAAAAGGAGGAAACAGTCTGGGAAGGCCTCTTGGAAGAGGTGGGCTCTCAGTAGCTCTAATCCTAATTAATTATGGTAAAGGCACGGAGAAGTGAAGTGATGATGATGATAGTGGCGTTTGTTAAGCATTTACTAGGTGCAAAGCACCGTTCTAAGGGCTGGGGGGGGATACAGAGTTATCAAGTTGTCCCACATGGGACTCACAGTCTTAATCTCCATTTTACAGTTGAGGTAACTGAGGCGCTGAGAAGTGAAGTGACTTGCCCAAGGTCACCCAGCCGACAAGTGGCGGACCCGGGTCCCACCGGCTCCCTGGCCCGCGCTCTATCCGCTAAGCCACGCTGCTTCACAGTCTAACGGCGGAAAGGGTTGCGGGTCGCACCCGCAGCACTTCGCTTCTCTGGGTCTCAGTTATCCGAACTGTAAAACGGGGATTAAGACCGCGAACCCCAAGTGGGACAGTTACCGTGCCCATCCTGATAAACCTCTATCTACTCCAGCACTTAATACAGTACCCGCTACACAGTGCCCGCCTAACAGATACCGTAAAAAAATCCACACACCGGGAAAGACCTCGGTAGTGCCGTCGTCCAACCTGATGGGCGGCACGTGTGTTGGTGTGTGCGAATGTGTGAATCTCCGCAGATGTAAACGGAACGGAAAGCACTGTTGTTCCCGCAAGTGGAACTGAAAGTAAGATTCGGGGGGAGGGGTGTAATCACCCAAACCATTTAACCCACTAATCCTCCCAGCTGTTCCTTTGGGAAAATAGAGCTAAGCAAGTTAAATCCAGCCTGGAAGAGTCACTGGGCTCTAATTACACGTCGTCACTGCCGCCGACCTCTCGCCCACATCCTGCCCCTGGCCCGGAACGCCCTCCCGCCTCGCATCCGTCAGACCGTCGCTCTCTTCCAAGCCTTATTAAAAGCACATCTTCTCCAGAGGCCTTCCCCAGCGAAGTCCTCATTTCCTCTTTCCCGACTCCCTTCTGCGCCCCTCCTTGAATTCGCATCCTTTCTTCATCCCTCCCTCAGCGCCCGACCATTAAACGTCCCGATCCGTAACGGATTTATTTCTATTTTATTTAGAGAAGCAGCGGGGCTCGGTGGAAAGAGCCCGGGCTTGGGAGTCGGAGGTCATGGGTTCGAATCCCGGCTCGGCCACTTGTCAGCTGGGTGACCGTGGGCGAGTCACTTCACTTCTCTGTGCCTCAGTTCCCTCATCTGTAAAATGGGGATTAAGACCGTGAGCCCCACGTGGGACAACCTGATTCCCCTGTGTTTACCCCAGCGCTTAGAACAGTGCTCTGCACATAGTAAGCGCTTAACAAATACCAACATTATTATTCTCTGTGCCTCAGTTGCCTCATCTGGAAAATGGGGATTAACTGTGAGCCTCACGTAGGACAAACTGATGACCCTGTAATAATAATAATAATAACGTTGGTATTTGTTAAGCGCTTACTGTGTGCAGAGCACTGTTCTAAGTGCTGGGGTAGACACAAGAAATCAGGTTGTCCCATGTGAGGCTCACAGTCTTAATCCCCATTTTACAGATGAGGTAACTGAGGCACAGAGAAGTTAAGTGACTTGCCCACAGTCTCACAGCTGACAAGTATCTACCCCAGTGCTCAGAACAGTGCTCTGCACATAATAATAATAATGATGTTGGTATTTGTTAAGCGCTTACTATGTACAGAGTACAGAGGGAAAACAGAGTACATAGTAAGCGCTTAACAAATACCAACTTTATTATTATTATTAGAACAGTGCTCGGCACATAGTAAGCGCTTAACAAGTGCCAACATTATTATTATCATTATTATTATTAACGTCCATCTCCCCCTCTAGACTTGAAGGCAGAGAACGCGTCTACCAACTCTTTCATACTGTACTCTCCCGAGTGCTTAATGCTGCGCTCTGCACACAGTGAGCGCTGAGTAGATAGGATCGATTCGATCGATTGTCAATCGGGACTCTACGCCTCGGGGAAACTTGCCCTCTCAGCACCTCCTCAGCTCCCCTCCCGAGGAAAATCTCTGGCTTTTCCCCAAAAGATATTGAAGCTGGGATTTACGTTTGAAAAGTCAAGGCTCAGTGTGACAGACTCCCTCCTGTTGTGTAGGTTTCGGGGATATTCTAGGAATGTCAGTGACCCACTTTTCTCCCGATCTCTTTGTTTCCCAGGCTCCTGTCAGATTTCTCGTCTTCCGACAATTGCTAACAATGCATGTGAGGTTTTACCTTCCCACTCTGAACCCTCTCTATTGTCTTCTAAATTTAGACCCAAGAACTTGGGGCATTTCCCCCCCCCCCCCCCCATAAATGCTATAGAGTTAAGGTTTTTCCAATAGAGGAGGGTCATCCAAGGAGAGCAGAGATCTACAGGGAAAACTAAAGTTATTGCCGACTCTAGTTCCCATTGTAATAAAAAAAAAAAGATGGTATTTGTTAAGCGCTTACTACGTGCCAAGCACTGTTCTGAGCGCTGGAGGATACGAGGTGATCAGGTCGTCCCAGGTGGGACTCACAGCTTTAATCCCCATTTTATAGATGAGGTAACTGAGGCACAGAGAAGTGAAGTGACTTGCCCAAAGTCACACAGCTGGCAAGCGGCGGAGCCAAGATTAGAACCCACGACCTCTGACTCCCAAGCCTGGGCTCTTTCCGCGCTGCTTCTCTACTTAATCTCTACTGAGATTAAGACTGAGCCCCATGTGGGACAGGGACAGTGTCCATGCGAGGTCATTGTGGGCAGGAATGTGTCTTTTATACTGTACGCTCCCCAGAGCTTAGTGTAGTGCTTTGCACATAGTACGCGCTCGATAAATTCGATTAAATGAATGAACCCGATTTGCTTGTATTCATCCCATTGCTTAATACAGTGCCCAGCACATACCATCGTTATTGCTGCTGTTACCAGGCCAGTCATATCCTCAATTTAGAGTCAGAAGACATATAACTTTGGTGAGGTTTTTCTTAGATTATAAAGCACATTCATAATAAAGTGAGAATAAAGTCTCACTCTAGGCTTCAAGGCTCTCCATCACCTTGCCCCTTCCTACCTCTCCTCCCTTCTCTCTTTCTACCGCCCACCCCGCACGCTCCGCTCCTCCGCCGCCCACCTCCTCGCCGTCCCTCGGTATCCCGCCGTCGACCCCCGGGTCACGTCCTCCCGCGGTCCTGGAACGCCCTCCCTCCTCACCTCCGCCAAACTGATTCTCTTTCCCTCTTCAAAACCTTACTTAAAAATCACCTCCTCCGAGAGGCGTTCCCAGACCGAGCTCCTCTTCCCCCTCTACTCCCTCTGCCATCCCCCCTTTACCTCTCCGCAGCTAAAGCCTCATTTTCCCCTTTTCCCTCTGCTCCTCCACCTCTCCCTTCCCATCCCCACGGCACCGTACTCGTCCGCTCGACTGTCTATATTTTCGTTACCCTATTTATTTTGTTAATGAATTGTACATCGCCTTGATTCTATTTAGTCGCCATCGGTTTTTACGAGACGTTCTTCCCCTCGACGCTGTTTAGTGCCATCGTTCTCGTCCGTCCGTCTCCCCCGATTAGACCGTAAGCCCGTCAAACGGCAGGGACTGTCTCTATCTGTTGCCGACTTGTTCATCCCAAGCACTTAGTACAGTGCTCTGCACATAGTAAGCGCTCAATAAATACTATTGAATGAATGAATGAACTTGTCTGCTGTGTGACCTTGGGCAAGACGCTTAACTTCTCTGTGCCTCAGTGACTTCATCTGTAAAATGGGGATTGAGACTGTGAGCTCCACGTGGGACAACCTGATTATCCCGTATCTACCCCAGTGCTTAGAGCAGTGCTTGGCACGTAGTAAGTGCTTAACAAATGCCACAATTATTATTACTTATCATTAACAAATACCATAATTATAACTGTTACCGAGTGCTGGGGTATATACAAGCTAATTGGGTCAGACGCATTGCCTGGCCCACATGGGGCTCACGGTCTTAATCCCTGTTTTACAGGTGAGGTTACCAAGGCCCAGAGAAGCAAAGTGACTTGCGTGAGGTCACCCAGCAGACAAGTGACGGAGCGGGGATTAGAACTCAGGTCACTCGAGATGCCTGGACTTGGGCTCCCCAAGACAGATGCGATAGCCACTCCCTTCCAACAGCGCTCTCGTGAGATTTATCGATCGATCAGTCGATCGTATTTATTGAACACTTAATGTGTGCAACGCACTGTGCTTAGCGCTTGGGAGAGTAATAATGATAACGACAGTAGTTGTTAAGCGCTTACTATGTGCCGAGCGCTGTTCTAAGGGCTGGGGTAGATACAAGGTGATCAGGTTGTCCCACGTGGGGCTCACAGCCTCAATCCCCATTTACAGATGAAGTAACTGAGGCACAGAGAAGTGACGTGACTTGCCCAAGGTCACATAGCAGACAAGTGGAGGAGGCGGGATTAGAACCCATGACCGCTGCCTCCCAAGCCCGGGCTCTTGCCCCTAGGCCACGCCGCTTCTCACAAAATAACAGAGTTGGTACATGTAACCTGACCACAGTGAGTTTACGGTCTAGAGGGGGAGACAGACACGAGGGCTTAGTATATTGCTTGGCACTTAGTAAGCGCTTAACAAATACCAGTACTATTATTATTATTATTATTATTTTTAGGAGAGGGTAGAGCCTGACTGGGCCTCAGCCCCTGACTCTCAAAGGTATTATCCAACCGTAGACAGGAAACAATTACTAGCTGTCCCGTGGCTAGGGCAGACTCCTTCCGGGACAGGGCGTTTCATGGAGTGACCGGGAAATCAGCTCATTATGAGGAAGGGAATGTTTCCTACCGACTCCGTGGTATCGTCCTCTCCCAAGCGCTTACTACAGTGCTCTGCACACAGGAAGCAGCATGGCCTAGTGGACAGAGCCTAGGCCTGGAAGTCAGAAGGATATAGGTCCTAATCCCAGCTCTGCCAACGTGTCTGCTGTGTGACCTTGGGCAAGTCATTTCGCTTCTCTGGGCCTCGACGACCTCATCTGTAAATGGGGATTAAGATTGGGAACCCCACGTGGGACAGGGAATGTACCCAACGCGATTCGATGGTATCCACCCCAACGCTTAGAACAGTGCCTGGCACATAGTAAGGGCTTAACAAGTTCACGGGCTTGGGAGTCAGAGGTCATGGGTTCGAATCCCGGCTCTGCCACTTGTCAGCTGTGTGACTGTGGGCAAGTCACTGCACTTCTCTGGGCCTCAGTTACCTCATCTGTAAAATGGGGATTAAGACTGTGAGCCTCACGTGGGACAACCTGATTGCCCTGTATCTCCCCCGGCGCTTAGAACAGTCCTCTGCACATAGTAAGCACTTAACAAACACCAACATTATTATTATTATTGTTATTAAATGCCCACAATTATTAACTGGGGCGAATATAAGATCATCAGATGGCACACGGACCCTGGCCCAGCTGGGAATCACGGTCTGGGGGCTTAAACATCGGCCAAGGGACATTCCTAACTTCAAGGGACTGTTGACAGAGTAGGCGCCCTCCGGCTTGGATCCCTAATCCCTGCCCCGAGAAATATGGGAACAACCTGTGGCGTTTAAACTTTCCAGTTACAAACCTTGGCATTTTCTCATGAATGGAGGCGACGCATATATCCCTTTCCCGAAATAACCCCATTAAACGCTAATTAATTAAAGCAGTGTGGCCCAGTGGAAAGAGCCCGGGCCTGAGAGTCAGAGGACCTGCCTTCTCAACCCGGCCCTGCCGCTTACCTGCTGTGTGACCTTGGGCAAATGACTTAAATTCTCTGGACTCCGTTATTTCATCTGTGAAATAAGGATTTGGACGGTGAATCCAATATGGAACACAGATGAGTCCAGCTGATTAACTTGTGCTTAGTACAATGCCTGGCACATAGTAAGCGCTTCACAGACACCATTACGAAAAAAAAAGCTCTGAGATTGATACAGGATAGTCAGATTGGATAGAGTTTTTATCTCACTTGACACTCTCAGTTTAAGAGGGAGGAAGAAGGGCATTTAATCTCCATTTTACAGATAAAGAAACAGGCACAGAGAAATTACTTACCCAAGGTCACGCAGCAGGCAATCAATCGATCGTATTTACTGTGTGCGGCGCACTGAAAGCACTTGAGACAGCACGATATGCGTCGGCAGATGCGTTCCCGGCCCACAAGGAATTTACAGTCCAGAGAGGGGAGAGAAAGTGGAGGAGCTGGGATTAGAACCCGGATCTTCGGTGTCCCGCCCCTGTGCTTTATCCCCTAGGTCATGCTGTTTCTTAGATGGATCCTCCGTCCTAGTAACTCGGTTTCATTTTATAATTCAGCAGCCAACTGGGCTTAAACATATTCTTGGAAGCTGAGGTATGTGAAGCCTCCTTAACCCGTGGCTTTATGGCTGATATTTCATTCATTCATTCATTCATTCATTCATCCATTCAACTGTATTTATTGAGAGCTTACTGCGTGCAGAACACTGTACTAAGCACCTGGAAAGTACAGTTCAGCAACAAAGAGAGACAATCCCTGCTCACAACGGGCTCACAGTCTAGAAGGGGGGAGACAGGCACCAAAACAAACAGGCATCAGTAGGATCAATATATCTAAATAAAATTAGAGCTATATATGCATGGCCCAGTGGAAAGAGCCTGGGCTTCAGAGTCAGAGGTCATGGGTTCGACTCCCCGCTCTGCCACTTGTCAGCTGTGTGACTGTGGCCAAGTCACAACTTCTCTGTGCCTCAGTTACCTCTTCTGTAAAATGGGGATTAACTGTGAGCCTCACGTGGGACGACCTGATTACCCTGTATCTCCCCCAGCACTTAGAACAGTGCTCTGCACATAGTAAGCGCTTAACAAATACCAACATAATTACATATATATATATATATACACGTCAAAACAAGTAGACATGCATTAATATAAATAGAATTATATATACATATATAAACAAATGCTGCGGGAGAGGGGGTAGAGCAAAGGGAGCGAGTCGGGGCGATGGAGGGAGCTGAGGAAAAGGGGGGCTTAGTCTTATTTCATCCGAGGAGTCCAAACGTAGCAAATGTCAACCAGCCCCAACTTGGACAGATCTATCCAGGACATAAAAGAGAGTATCGGGGTGAGGACCCGGGAGCTCATCGGCCTGCCTGCGAGGAACGTCCGACAGAAAGGACGATAACGTCTGCTACTTCCGAAATCCTTACGGCTTTTTCGCTAAGACCGCGTCAGCTCCCCGACGCTTCTCGTCAACCGGATTATTATTAATCCTCCCGCCCGCTTCCAAAGGAAAGGGATCAGATCTTCAATCCCGGGAGATTCTACTTAACTGAAGCTCTGGATTCTGTTTATCCGCAGCTGTCGTTTGTGATAACTGCCCGCGTCTTCCCCGGTGAGTCTTTCTAATTCACTTCCTGCCGGCTCGTTTCTGTGGCGTCGGTTGCATATCGTGAAGGAGGGAGCTTTATCCGTGACCCTCACGTCCAATGCTCAGGGCACGGCCAAGCTACGCCACAGGGTTTGGCTCGCAAAGTTTCGACAGAGATGCTCCTGAAGATGCTCTCGCTAGAGAGGCGGTGTGGCCTGATGGATAGAGCTGAGCCCCGGGACTCAGAAGGACCCGAGTTCTAATCCTCTCTGCTGGGTGACCTTGGCCGACTTGTTTCACTTCTCTCTGCCTCTGGGGTTCACAGCTTTGATCCCCATTTACGGATGAGGGAACTGAGGCGCAGAGGAGCTAAGTTGGTGGATTGATGGCTGCACGCGATAAAATCAATATGATCTACGGGAGCAATATCGGTAAAAGGCTTGATAAAAGTCTGCTGAACACCACGTCATCTGGACGAGATTCTGTCGGAGGTCACCAGAGACCTGGAATTCAGCAGTTCGGGATTTCTCGGGTTTGCAATTTGCGGCAACCAAAGAAATCGGGGCAAAAATCCATCACCGTTCTCCACTCGCTCCCACCCCTTTCGACGGTGAAAAGGGGACCTCTGAGGTTCACTGATACGAATGAGAGCCCTCCCTCTCCAAGCGTAGAAATATTACACTCTCCCCTTGTGGCCAGGGAAAGGGTCACTAGAGCACCGGATGAGTGGACGCTCGGTACACAATAACATCACTACATCCCGGCTGTCATCACCACAGTAGGTGAGGTTAATCTGAAAATACCGAGGACTGAATTCTGACGGCTGGATCGTAAACTCCGAAGCCAGGGATCAGGTCTGCTAATCCTGTCGTGCTCTTCCAAACGCTTAGTACATTGCTCCGCAGAGAGTGGGCACTTTGCATCAGATAGAAACCCCTTATCGTTTGCTTTAAAGCACTCAATCGACACACCTCAAACTCCTTATCGTTTACTTTCAAGCGCTCAATCGATCACCTCCTCCTACCTCACCTAACGTCTCCTACTCCAGCCCAACCCGCACACTCCGCTCCTCTGGTGCCATCTTACTCGCTGCGTTCCCGATCTCCTCTATCTCCCCGCCCACCCCTTTCCCTCATCCTCTCCCTTCGCCCTCCTCACACACCAGACCCTCCCCGTCCCCACTTTCAAAGGTCACATCTCCAACAGGCCTTTCCCGATCAATCCCTCTTTTCCCTGACTCCCTCTCCCTTCAGTTTCATTTGCGCACTTGGCTCCGTACCCTTTGAGCTTTCGGGATTCACCCCGTCCTCAGCCCCGCAGCACGTGTACATATCCACAAATTAGGTATTTGTATTCACGTCTATCTCCCCCTCTGGACTGCAAGCTCGTTGTGGGCAGGGAACGTGTTTGCCCATGCCGCGGTGCTGTATTCTCCCAAGTACAATGCTCTGCACAGCCTAAATGCTCAATAAATATCGCCGATTTTGGTTAATTGACTCAATATGACCGGTTGGTTGATTGAATGTGGTTAGACACGACTTTTGGCTTTTGAATTCAATCACTGCACCTTTTGCGGGCTAAATAATTCGACACCTGAGGTCGGAAGGTGTTCTGGCTTTGTCCGTTATTTACTTGCCCCCCGCTAAAGGCACCGCGCCCCAGTCCCGGCTCTGCCACTCGTCTGCCGCGTGACCTTGGGCAAGTCTTTGGAGTCAGGGCTCATGAGTTCGAATCCCAGCTCTGCCCCTTGTCAGCTGTGTGACTGTGGGCAAGTCACTTAACTTCTCTGGGCCTCAGTTCCCTCATCTGTAAAATGGGGATTAAGACTGTGAGCCCCACGTGGGACAACCCGATTCCCCTGTGTTTACCCCAGCGCTTAGAACAGTGCTCTGCACCTAGTAAGCGCTTAACAAATACCAACATTATTATTATTATTATTATTATTCTCCATCCACAGTTCCCTCAACTGTGAAATGGGGTTTAAGAGCGTGAGCCCCATGTGGGACGTGGACTGTGTCCGACCTGATCTAACCCGGCACTTAGAACAGTGTCTTCCACGCGGTAAGAGCTTAACGAAGACCGTTAAAAAAAAAGGGCCGCTAATGCCGCAGCGATCTCCGCGTATCTCCTTTCCTTGGTTTAGCTGATTTTTAAAGTAAGACTGGTGCGGGGGGCTCTGGGGGAGAGAGGATTTGGCCGATTCTTAGCTCCGATTTCCCCTGCCCACCTTCCCCGTGGCGGCTGGGCCTTTTCCGCGTCACTGACGTCATGTGGCGGCTGGCTTAGAGATAAGCCGTGGGAACAGAGTGGGAGGAGAAGAAGAGGGCAAAGGAGAAGCAGTGTGGCCTAGTGCACAGAGCACGGGTCCGGGAGTCAGAAAGCCCTGGATTCTAATCCCGGCTCCACCACTCGTCTGCTGCGTGACCTTGGGCGAATCACTTCACTTCTCTGGGCCTCAGTTACCTCATCTATAAAATGGGGATTCATAACAATAGTAATAATTATGCTATCTGTTAGGCACTTACTATGTGTCCAGCACTGTACTAAGTGCTGGGGGTGGATATAAGCAGCGTGGCTTACTGGAAGCGGCGTGGCTCAGTGGAAAGAGCCCGGGTTTGGAAGTCAGAGGTCACGGGTTCTAATCCCGGCTCCGCCGCTTGTCAGCCGGGTGACTCCGGGCAAGTCACTTCACTTCTCTGTGCCTCAGTTCCCTCATCTGTCAAATGGGGGTGAAGACTGTGAGCCCCACGAGGGACAACCTGATCACCTTGTATACCCCCAGCGCTTAGAACAGTGCTTGGCACATAGTAAGCGTTTAACAAATGCCATCATCATCATATATGCAAATTGGGTTTGGGCACAGTCCCTGCCCCATGTGGGCTCACAATCTCAATCCCCATTTTCCAGATGAGGTAACTGAGGCCCAGAGAAGTGAAGTGACTTGCCCCAGTCATACAGCGGACAACTGGTGGAGCCGGGATTAGAACCCACGACCTTCCGATTCCCAGAGCCGTGCTCCGTCCACTACCTCATGGGACGGGGACGGTGTCCGACCCAAGTATCTTATTATTACCCCGGCGCTCAGTACGGTGCCCGGCACATAGTAAGCGCTTAACAGATACCTCAATTATTATTATTACTGCAAGCATTTAGTACAGTGCTCCGTACACAGTAAGCGCTCCACAAATACCGCGGATTCACTAATTTATTCCACCAGTCGGCTTGGTCGCACGCAGACGTTTCCCCAAGTCCCCAAGCGGGCAGGGTGGTTTCCTGGTGGAATCTCGGTCTCCCCACATGACGTTTTGCCATCTGGTCCGTGTTTATAACTAACGCAACGTCCAGAGGAACAGAAACCCACAAAACTCCGCTTAGGCTCTCCCGGGAGAAGCGAGGGGGCCGGAAATGACGGCTCAGTCAGCCGCAACAGAGGAGGCAGGGAAACGGGACCCGGGATGAACACTCTTTTGCTTCCGCCTTTCCCCGAGGCCAACCAAAATCGGTCGATCGATCGATGGCATTTACTGAGCGTTTACCGTGCGCAGAGCACCGTACTCGGGGGAGTCCTATATAACGGAATCGGTAGACACGTTCACTGCCCACGACGCGTTTCCAGTCTAGAGGGGAAACCCAAACCAGCCCGGCCTAGTGGATAGAGCGCGAGGTCTGGAAGTCGGAAGGTCGTGGGTTCTAATGTCGGCTCCGTGGCTCATCTGCTGGGTGGCCTCGGGCAAGTCGCTTCACTTCTCTGTGCCTCAGTTCCCTCATCTGGCAAATGGGGATTGAGAATGGGAGCCCCACGTGGGACCGGGTCTGTGTCCAACCGGATCAGTTTGCATCTCCCAGTGCTTAGACCAGTACCTGGCCTGCAGTGGGCACTTATAAAAACCGTAATTATTATTATTAGGGCGCGAAGTGATAATGAAATGACAATCCGGGGGACACTGCCCCTCTTTAGCAGAAGTGGGGAGGGGGCGGCAGACTACTTCTGCTCTCGATAACCGCAAGCTATTACAAATGAAAAGGCCCCTCAGTCCAGCCCCGCGGACGCACGTGTCTTCCGTAGTGGGTTGTCTTTATATGGGCATTTTTCGGCGGTTCTACCCGCCGTCTCCGTCGAACTGGACGGAGCTCAAGCCTATTAAATCCGCGAGAGGTGGATTTTGCGGGAGTGTGTGGGGATGATTCACGGATTTGAAATACCACCTACACGCCTTCGGTTCTGGCAGCCGGTATGTCAGCGAAGGCTGCAATTAGGGAAGATTATCTTGGCCTTTCTCGCCACGGAATGGCTGACGTAGCCCTGCAGGGTACTGCAGTGGGGCACCGGGGTCCCTAAACTACTTAGGAGACTGGTTCGGAAGCTCAGGCCTACCGCCGCTCACCCCGGAGTCCTGAGGAAGAAGGGAGGGGGTTTGAAGGCGCAGCGTGGCCTACTCGACTGGGGCCCGGGCCTGGGACTCAGAAGGATCTGGGTTCTAACCCCGGCTCCGCCGCCTGTCCGCTGTGTGACCTTGAGCAGGTCTCTTCACTTCTCCGGGCCTCGGTTCCCTCACCTGTAAAATGGGGATGAAGAGTCTAAGCCCCGTGTGTGGCCTAGTACGGGCCTGGGAGTCAGAAGGACCTGGGTTCTAATTCAGGCTCTGCCACTTCGCTGCTGTGTGGCCTTGGGCAAGGCACTTCGCTTCTCTGTGCCTCACTCACCTCATCTGTAAAATGGGGATTAAGATTGCGAGCCCCAAGTGGGACAGGGACTGTGTCCGTCGCTATTTGCCTGATATCCACCCCAGTGCTTAGTAGAGTGCCTGGCACATAGTAAGCACTTAACCAATACCATAATTATTATTATTAAGACAACCCGACTGGACCCAGCCTCTCTCTCACACGTGGCTCAAGAGCCGAGGGGGAGGGTGAATGAATTCCCGTTTTACAGATGAGGAAACTGAGGCCCAGAGATGTTAAGCATCCAATCGTATTCATTCAACCATATTTATTAAGCACTTACTGCGTGCCCAGCAGTGTACTAAGCGCTTGGGAGAGTACAATATAGCAATAAACAGACACGTTCCCTGCCCACAGGGAGCTTAGGGGTGGACTTGCCCCAGGTCACACAGCAGGGCTGCGGCAGAGGCGGGATTAGAACCCAGGCCTCCTGATTCCCAGGCCGGTGCTCTCTCCACTAGGCCACACTGCTCACGTCAGCGGAGAATTGGACCAATATAAAGGCAGATGAATGGCCAAAACTTCCCTCCCAGTTGGGCAATGCCTAGCCTCGGTGCTTGGTAGGTTTCCGAGCAGGGTAGTGGTGAGTCTTGAAGTCACCGATAGAGAGTTTTTGCTTAATTGGGACAGAGCTGGGTAGACAGTGGAGGGTCACGTACATCAAGTGAAGTGGAAAATTAAGGTAATTACCTGGATAATTCGGGTAAAAAAAAAATCCAAAAAATTACAATAAGAAGTTTTTCTCTAAAGTATTCAGATGACCTGACTCCAGTTTTCTTTTTTTGCTAGTGGGGGCTAGTGTTTCCCTAGAGAAGTCGCGTGACTTAGTGGAAGGGGCCCTGGCTTGGAAGTCAGAGGTCGTGAGTTCTAATCCGTCGTGAGTTCTAATCCCTGCTCCACCGCTTGTCATCTATGTGACTTCGGGCCAGTCGCTTAACTTCTTGGCACCTCAGTTATCCCCTCTGTAAAATGGGGGTTAAGACTGTGAGCCCCACGTGGGACAACCTGATCACCTTGTATCTACCAGTGCTTAGAACGGTGGCACCCAGTAAGCACTTAACAAACACCATCATCATCGTTATTATTACTGAACATAAAGTCTTCTTCCTCTGAATGGAGGACTGGTGATAAATTCCTGGAGTATCACCTGCCACCATCGGTGATATTTATCGAGCGCTTACTGAGTGCAGAGGACTGTACTGAGCGCTTCGGAGAGTACGGTATAACATAGTGGATAGATACGTTCCCTGCCCACTATGAGCTTACATTCTGAGGGGGAGACAGACATTATTCTAAATAAAGAGATGACGAACACGGACGAAAGTGCTGTGGGGTTGAGGGAGGGGTGAATAAAGGGAGCAAATCTAAATGTCAGGACAACAGAGAAGGGAGTGGGAGAAGAGGAATGAGGGGAAGGCCTCTTGGAGGAGATGCGCTCTTGAGAATGTTTCGAAGGTGGGGAGATGGACCGCCTGCGTGATATAACAAAGGAGGGCAATCCAGGCCAGAAGCGGGACGCGGGCGAGAGGTCGGCGGCGAGACTGACGAGATGGAGGTACGGCGAGTGGGTTGCCATTAGAGGAGCCAAGTGCGCAGACTGGATTGCAGTAGGAAATCAGGGAGGTGAGTTAGGAGGCGGCCAGGTGATTGAGTGCTTTAATGACTCTGATAAAGTGCTTCTGTTTGATGCAGAGGTGGATGGACAACCTGATCACCTTGCATCTACTCCAGTGCTGAGAACGGTGCTTGGCACATAGTAAGGGCTTAAGAAATACCATCCTTATCATTATTACTAACGTTCCATCCGACTGTCCTTTAGGGTGGGGTCTCAGTTATTTGGGCTAAGCGGAAAGGGGGAAACCTCAGATCGATAAAATGAAAATCCACCGGCGCCTTCGCTCTTTCTTTCATCGTCCCCTTTGGCTCTCGGACCAGTGAGGGGGGAACCAACTGACACTGGAAAATCTCCATAGAAACAGGCCTGGATGGAAATTGCCACCTGCAATAGGCAATAGGCAAGGCCCACGTGCATTATTTCATTTGCCGCACACCCACGTAAATATATCATCCCTTGGCTCATTTCCCTCTATGCCTTTCCCATCTTAAATCACGCTGGAGGCAGCGTGGCCTAGCGGAATGAGCACGGGTCAGGGAATTGGGGGACCTGGATTCTAATCGTCGGCCTGCTTTGGGTCTTTGGGGAATAATAACGATTAATTATAATAACGACGGTACTTGTTAAGCGCTTACGGTGGGGCCAAGCACTGTTCTAAGCACCGGGGTAGCTAGAGGTCGATCGGGTTGGATACCGTCCCTGTCCCACTTGGGGCTCACAGTCTTAATCCCCATTTTACAGAAGAGGGAAGTGAGGCCCAGAGAAGTGAATTGACTCGCCCAAGGTCACAAGGGTAAGTCACTTATTCTCACTAAGGCTCGATTTCCTCACCTGTGAAACGGGGATAAGAGAACCTGCTTTTCCTTCCGCCTAGATAGGGATCTATTCTTCATCCCCGTTTTACAGATGATGTAACTGAGGCCCAGAGAAGTTTAGTGACTCACCCAGGAAATATTATTGATTGACTGCATTGGGAGACAGGACATAAACTGAGGCTGCAATGCCATTCAAAAAAAAAAAACAATCCTTACTGCAAAACTCACCGCAGGAGAGAACTAAAAAAATAAATAAATCTCAAAAAGACGCTGGGATGTCACAGAGCATCAGGTTATCACTTCATACTTTCCAGTCAGGCTCGGAAGCAGGATCGGTTCCCGCTAAATCGTCCGAGGAGACGAAGGAACGGGCTGCAGGCAAAGGGGCAGAAACCCGCTGGCAACACGTTCCATTCGGAAAGATGAAATTCAGCATGGAAAATATGAGCTGGAAATAATGGGTGGTCTATAAACAAGAGTGATACCTCTGCTCCAGAATAAAAAAAATGAAAAGACATGAACCGTGGAAAGAAATGGAGTAAGCCTGAAGGAAAATGCCGTAAAAATAACAGGAAACGTGATCATCCCAGAGTGGAGGCAGGAGGAGGGGTTGGAAGAAATGACACCTAAGAGGGCCAATTTTAGTATTGCTGTCAGGGAGCAGTGTGGCCCAGTGGACAGAGCCAGGGCCTGGGAGTCAGCAGGAACTGGGTTCTAGTCCTGGCTCCACCACTCGTCGGCTGTGTGTGACCTTGTGCAAGTCACCTCACTTCTCATGCCTCGGTTACCTCCTCTGTAAAACCGTGAGCCCCGTGTGGGACAGGGTCCGTGTCCAACCTGATTATCTTGTATCTACCCCAGCGCTTAGAACAGAGCCCGGCATATAGGAAGCGCTAAATGAATACCGTGAATAAAAAAGGGAAAGGCTTGGGGAGGCTTTGCCCAAGAGCGTCTAGACAAATAGCGACTGTGTTTGAATGTGACTTGGGTTTATAGCATCAGACTTCTCAGAAGAAAACAGAAGGTGCAGCTCCATATCGCAGTTCATCTGTGGCGACTTCTGGGAATTAACTTGTTTATGTCGAAGGAAATGAATATTTACTGTTGATAAAATAAACAATTGCTTAAGTCTCTAAGTAGCATGGGTCCTCGTGTTGAAAACGATCCTACGGGGTGTGGTAAGATGGGTCAGACTTCAAACCCGGAACTCAGGGAAGGTGAATCCTCCTGCCGGATAGGCCGGGAATTTGCTCTGACTACCGGCCGGTCACTTAACCTTTGTGCTTCTTAATTCGGTCATCTTTAGAAACGGGATGCCGCAAGCTCGACAGGGGCAGGGAACGTGCTTGCTGATTCTGTTGTATTGTACCCTTCCCAGTGCTTAGAACAGCACATGGTAAGCGCTCAATAAATACCACTGACGGATTGATTGATTGCTGCCCCACAAGCCGTCCGCTCCTTGAAGGCGGGGATCGAATTTGCCTCCTATAATAATAATAATGTTGGTATTTGTTAAGCACTTACTATGTGCAGAGCACTGTTCTAAGTCTGGGGGATACAAGGTGATCAGGTTGTCTCACATGGGGCTCACAGTTAATCCCCATTTTCCAGATGAGGTAACTGAGGCACAAGAAGTGAAGTGACTTGCCCACGGTCACACAGTTGACAAGCGGAAGAGTCGGAATGCGAACCCATGATCTCTGACTCCCAAGCCCGGGCTCGTTCTACTGAGCCACGCTGCTTCCCATATCCGCCCCAGTGTCTGGCACATAGCGAGTGATTAATAAATACCACAATCATTCTTATTTTTAATCCCGGAGAGCTTCCTGGAAGCAAGTTGTAGTTTAAAGAGTAAAAGCAAATCATTTGGGTGACCAAAGAGATGCTACCTAGAGATATTAAAATGTGAAATGAAACCCATTGTGCCCGATCAATTGTTTAGAAACTCAACCCTACGAAAAGCGAGTGCTAAAGACAATAGCGTAGCCTAGAACTGGTGGGAAATTGGTCCGAATTCATCGGAAGCGATTCTGATTATGTGGAGACCAAATAGCTCAAGTAAATACGATCGATTAAAATTAAAATCTGAATGAATGGCTGATGGCAGGGAGGACCCCACGATATGAAATTTGAACCATTTCATTTGTCAGATGCCGTGAAAACTGACAAGGCCAAACAAGCTGTGATAAGGGGTTTTGGTGAAAGACAAAAAATCAAGTGCTGGGGTAGATACAAGGCAATCAGGTTATCCCACGTGGGGCTCACAGACGTAATCCCCCTTTGACAGATGAGGTCACTGAGGCCCAGAGAAGTTGAGTGGCTTGTCCCGGGTCACACAGCTGACAAGCGGGGGAGCCGGGATTAGAACCCACGTCCTTGGACTCTCAAGCCCGGGCTCTTGCCACTTAGCCACGCTGCTTCTCTAAACCTTCACCTTGAAGCCCATTTCAGGTTATTGAACAATGATCGTTGTGGGCAGGAAACGTGTCTGCTAATTCTGTTGTTCTGACCTCTCCTAAGCTCTTAGTACAGTGCTCTGCACACAGTAAGCACTCAATACCGCTGATGGATTGACTAGAATTTATTGAGCAATTACTGTGTGGAGAGCACGGTACTAAACGCTTGAGAGAGGACAATTCAATAGAGTTGGTAGATAGGGAAATGGCATCAGATGTTTTTATGTTTTTTTTTTTTAAAAAAACACTTTAAGTCTTCTTGTCTCCCCCTGGCTCGGCTCCTTCTGCCGGTCCCCGGGCTCAGAAATGGAGCCCATATTCACGGAGACTGGGGAGGGAGGATGTAGGGGTTCGGAAGCAAAGCGGACACCCGGCAACACCGGTGCCCCCCTAACCAGAGACTTGAATTTCAGGCCAACCCTAAAAGACTTTTGGCAAAACTTTCCATATGATGTCACTGCTTCTTAAATTCCTTTAAAAAAAAAACCCAAAACAATCACACGAGCAATGCCGTCACCAGTTGACCTTCCAAAAACATTTGAAAGGACAAAGTTATTCTGCCTAATGAGATCCAGAATGAGTGAACTAAACACTCCGACTCTTTGGCCCGTTTCAGGAATTCTCTCTTGGGGGTGGTTCCTTTGCTGCCATTTGAATTTTGCCCCTTTGTGTTTCTGATGCAAAAGCCAGACCTTGGGAGAGGTTCGAAAGTCAGAAAACTGCTCACTGGATGGTCAACCGGTTCTAATCCCGGCTCTGCCGCTCGTCAGCTGTGTGACTTTGGGCAAGTCACTTGACTTCTCTGAGCTTCAGTTAACTCATCTGTAAAGCGGAGATTAAGATCGTGAGCCCTGTGTGGACCTAGGCCCTGTCCCTCATGATTAGCTCGTATCTACCCGAGGCACTTCAGCGTCGTAAGCACTTAAAAAATACCATAAAGAAATCCCTCCAAAATCTGGATAACGGTCCAAGTGGCACCAGTAAACAGACAGAGAATACCAAGCTGTTTGCAGCTGGTCTCTCCCCAGTGATTCTTTGTTTACCAGCATTTTGATAGAAAAATACTCCCTATCATAAATTCCCCGCCCTTCTCGTTCCCAACAGTCTTTTTCCCAAACTGTGACTGCTAAGTAGACCATCAAAGCATCTTTCATCCCTGATTTTAGAGAAAAGGTGAAAGGCAACGTAAACGAATTAGAAGAGGTAGTGTTCTTTGACAGAGGCTCTCAGGAAATAGAATTCATTTCAAACCGGAGGTGGAGGGCCTATTTCACCAGCCGTTTGAAGAATTCTGCATTCTTTAAAATAAACGGAATTTATTCCAGCTCCTCACATAATGTATGCCTCTGACATTTCACTCGACGGAAGTTTAAAAGCTACCGACGAGCTCGGATTCGAATGATTCAACTCTCTTAATTTATGATCAGACTCTTGCGGGATACGATGGGACCAAAGTGAAAATAGGGGTGATTATAGAAATACGAAACCGTATAATCCTTCTTGAAAATACCCTGGCAAAAAAACTCCAGGGTCCTCGAGGGTGAGCCCGAGATATTCATGCACCGACCGATATACGGGTACCTACCTATGAGACAGACACGTGGAGGCTGAGCTACCTGACGACTGAGCCCCACAGAGACATAGAGGTCAGTCGGTCGTATTTATTGAGTGCTTACTCTGTGCTGAGCACTGTACTAAGCGCTCGGGTGAGAACAATATGACAGAAGTGTTAGACTATTCCCTGCCCACAACGAGAACACAGTCTAGAGGTGCGTTTCCTAGCGATACAGACCTAGACTGTCAGCTTATTATGGGCAGGGAACGGGTCTACTAATTCTATTACATTGTACTCTCCCGAGTGTTTAGTACAGTGCTCCGCACATAGTAAGTGCTTGATACATATGATTGATCGATTATAGAGGAGCGGAGACCTGCTTTGCCTCTGCTGTTCTCCTTCCCCTGCCTCAATGGAAATAGCAGGGAAAAATTTAAAAAAGGGAAAGTCAGAAAGCAAATTATATTACCAAAAAAGCTAGGTCCACCTTTTCTGTGAGCAGCTTTTAAAAAGGGGAGAGAGAGAAGGATATACGAGTGCAAGTGGATGGCGAGAAGAACGAGAGTCAGAAAATAGTACTGCGATTAGAAATGCAACCATGTCACCACTGCACTGAAGAAAGACTTCCTCGTGGAAAGGGTGAGACAACATTCACTGTGGAAAACGAGGGTTAAGAAGATAGAATAGTAGTAGTATTTATTATGTGAATATTGTTATGGAAAGCACTGTACTGAACATGTCTTTTATAGTATTGTATTGTATTCTCCGAAGCAGCGTGGCTCAGTGGAAGGAGCTCGGGCTTGGGAGTCAGAGATCATGGGTTCGAATCCCGCCTCTGCCACTTGTCAGCTGTGTAACTGTGGGCAAGTCACTTTACTTCTCTGGGTCTCAGTTCCCTCATCTGTAAAATGGGGATGAAGAGTGTGAGCCTCACGGGGAGCAACCTGATCACCTTGTGTCTACCCCAGGGCTTAGAACAGTGCTCTGCACATAGTAAGCGCTTAACAAATACCAACGTTATTATTATTATTACTGTGCTCTGCACACTAAATGCTCGATAAATACGATCGACTGACTGACTGTACTAAACGCTGGAGAACAGTACACGAGTAATAATCAGGCAGAGTCCCTAGATCTGAAGGGAATCACATTCTAAGAATAAGGGAGGAGAGGTGGCGGAGTCATTGGTGATAAACACGGGTCCATATCTTGTCTTGTCTCACGCCTTCGAGTCGTCTCCGACCCAGAGCGACTCCAGGGACGCATCTCTCCCAGAACGCCCCACCTCCACCTACAATCGTTCTGGGAGTGGATCGGTAGAGTTTTCTCGGTAAAAATAAGGAAGGGATTGACCATCGCCTCTTTCCGCGCGGTAAATTTGAGGCTCCGCCGTCGACTCTCTCCCATGCCGCTGCTGCCCAGCACGGGGGAGTTTTGACTTGTAGCAGACGGCCTGCCGCTCGCTAGCCACTGGCCGAGTTAGGAATGGAACGGACAGGCCTCCGCTTGACTCTCCCTCCCGGAGCCGAGACGGGTAGAGGACTGGAAACTCTCCAGGTGCCACCCTGAGAGAGGAGTCCATATAGAGAAGCTGCGTGGCTCAGTGGAAAGAGCACGGGCTTTGGAGTCAGGGGTCATGGGTTCGAATCCCAGCTCTGCCACCTGTCAGCTGTGTGACTGTGGGCAAGTCACTTAAACTTCCCTGTGCCTCAGTTACCTCATCTGTAAAATGGGGATTAAGACCGTGAGCCCCACGTGGGACAACCTGATTCCCCTGTGTCTCCCCCAGCGCTTAGAACAGTGCTCTGCACATAGTAAGCGCTTAACAAATACCAACATCATTATTATTATTATTATCTTACGTACGATTTTACTTTCTCCTCTTCATCTCCCCACCTAGACTGAAAGCTGGAAGAAGAGATCGTATCTCCTGGTGCTAGTGTACTCTCTCAAGCACCTCATGTAGTCCTCAAGAACTGATGATGATGATGAATATGTAAGGAAAAGCGGGAAGCGGCGTGGCCCTAGCGGCTAAGGCGCGGTCCTGGGAGTCAGAAAGACCTGGGTTCTAATCCCGGCTCTGCCACTTGCCTGCTTTCTGACCTTGGGTGAGTCACTTCACTTCTCTACCCCTCGGTTCCCTCACCTGTAAAATGGGGATTAAGCGGGACTGTGTCCAACCCGATTAGCTCGTATCTACCCCAGCGCTTAGTACAGTACCTGGCACTCAGTAAACACTTAACAAATACCATTAAAAAAGAGGGAAAAATGAAATGGTGGAAATAACATAAAAGACAAGGAGCCATTGAAGTTTGCAAGATCACGAAGGGTGTGGACAGGGGGAATGCACAACTGTTGTTCACCGGATCCCATAATACCCAGATGAAAGAGTCCCCACTGAACAAAAGAAAGCTTGTTTTCACCCCTTGACTGGAATCTGTTACCACAAAAGCATTCCATAACCATAGAGCATGTGTTCCCACAGGAACTCAACAGGTTGAAAATATCAGTGAGTTCAGAAGAAGGTCAGGGATGTTAAAGCAGCGTGGAACACGGGGCTGGGAGCCAGAAGGACCTGGGTTCTAATCCCGCTCTACCACTTGACTGTTGTGTGACCCTGGACAAGTCACTTCACTTCTCTGGGCCTCAGTGACCTCATTTGGAAAATGGGGATTTAAAGCTACGAACCCCAAGTGGGACAGGGACTCTTTGTAACCTGATCGTTTTCTATCTACTCCCTCACTTAGTAAAGTGCCTGGCACACAGTAAGTGCTTAAAAAAAATGTCGTTAAAAAACAAAAAAAAACCCAAAAGAACAAAGAAACGGGAAAAACTGGAGCTGTATTAGATGTCTAGAACCCTGAGGGAGGATGTGGATGGAGGAAAACAATCATCCCAGGTTGCTTTAAGTGGGCTAGGGGATAACGAAGGGTTATTTTACTGAAAAGGGTGATAAGCCATTTTCCATCCCCATCAAAGACAGGAGAAAAACTCGCATAAATGACCCATGAAAGCAGGAGAGATTATGGCAAGAAGACCTCTCTGTAGGTCCGATTCTCTGAAAGGAAAGCAGACAAATAATAAATAAATAACAATGGTATTTATTAAGTCCTTACTCTGTGCCAAGCACTGTTCTAAGCAGTAGCTGGGGGTGGGGGAGGGGTGGATACAGGATAATCAGGTTGTCCCACATAGGGCTCACAGTCTTAATCCCCATTTTAGTAATAACGAGAAGAATAATAATGATGGCATTTGTTAAGCGCTTCCTATGTGCCGAGGACTGTTCTAAGCGCTGGAGTAGATACGAGGTCATGAGGGTGCCCGACGTGGGGCTCACAGTCTTAGTCCCCATTTTACAGATGAGGTAACTGAGGCACGGAGAGGTAAAGTGACTTGCCCAGAGTCACACAGTTGATCAGTGACGGAGCCGGGATTAGAACCCACGACCTCTGCCTCCCAAGCCCGGCCTCTTTCCGCTAAGGTCACCGAGACACAGAGAAGCGAAGCGACGTGCCCAAAGTCACACTGCTGACACGTGGCGGAGCCGAGATTAGAACCCATGACCTCTGACTCCCAAGCCCGGGCTCTTTCCACTGAGCCACGCCGCTTCTCGTATCCACGGATCAGTGTCCCCGTCTGATCTCAGCTCCCAGGTCCCAGGCTTGGGCTCGCTCCAGTAGGTCATACTGCGTCTCACTCTGTCTCTAGATCAGCCCGGAGAGGCATCCAGCCCAGGATTCATCGGTCAACTTGGCAAAAATAACATGGAGGCTTGTGCAAGAAGTCTGTTTCAAGGGCATCGGTGTCACAATAAGCAGAACCTGTTTTCTGGCTTGGGTCTCTTAGTGAGAATGGCCTGGAAGAAAGATTTAGGTCAGCAGCTTGAAAACCTTGGACTGTCAACAACCAGAAGGATTTTCTAAAAGCGGGAGGGAAGTAGGGATGGAGGAAGAAAAGGTTGAACACTTGAGTCAGCACAGGGATGGAAAATTAAAAACCAACAGGGAAAATGGAATTCATTTTAGTGATGTTTTCTCCAAATTGGGTATGTGATCGCTCTCTCTCATTTCTCTCACTCTCTGTCTCTGTCTTTCTCTCTCTCTCTTTCTTTTTTCATTTCCCTTGGCTCCGCTCCGGTCCAGTTCCCGTCCTGAAGTCTGTGTCTCCCCCAAAATTAGTCTGGAAAAGCTCAAAAGGTACAAAAGATACAAACTTCTACAGACAGTCCTGAAGCCAAGATCGAATACTAATTAAATAGCAATATTTATGAAGGACTACACGTTCACTAGAGAACAGCGGCGTGACCTATTGGAAAGAGTCAGTCTTTTTTATTCAGCGATTACCGTCCTAAGCCCTGGAGAGAGTATGATTCGACAATCAACAGACACATTCCCTGCCCACGAGGAGCTTCCAGTCTAGAGGACGAGCTTCCACGGGCCCTGCTGTGTGCCCTGGAACCAGTCATTTGATCGATCTATCGATCAATCGATCGTATTTATTTAATACGCTGCTTAAGCACTTGGGAGAGTTTAATACCAGAGAGTGGGTAGGCAGTCTCTGTCCGCAAGGAGCTTACAGCCTGAAGTCAACTTCTTTGTGCCTCAGTTTCCTCGTCGGTAAAATGGGGCCCGTGAACCCCAGGTGGGACAGGGACTGTGTCTGACCTGATCATCTTGCAGCTACCCCAGCGCTTAGGACGGTGCTTGAAAAATCACGTGTAATTGAAAATACCCCAAGTATTGTTATTGATATTATTTTAGAACTTAAAGAAAATACCTTTCGGGACTAGTGAATCATAAAAGGAAGAAAAGGGCCAAGCTCACGGAAGGTTAGAATCGTGGGGAAGGAGTCTATTGGATAAGAGAATCTACTTACTGATGGCACTTGAGATCAGTTAAGAAATGAGATGGCGATTTGCTAATTTGCTAGTAGTCAAAGAAGCCGAATGGAGATCTGAAGAGAGAACACGTTCATCTGACGATTCTAAAAGAAATAATGGGAGGAATGGGAGGAGCAGAGTAATTCTTTAAAATTCATGCTACAGCTGGAGTCTGAAGGACCACTTGAGAAAAAATTCCAAAATACCGTCTAAAAATATATCTCTGAAATGACAAAGATCCTTGAAACTTCTTTTTGAGTAGGCTTTGTTCTGGAACTATCTCATAGGGCAGGCAGAAAAAAACAACCCGAAGGACGTTTTTATCATAGCAGTTCTGGATTAGCTATAACATCATAAACCAGATTTGCCACCTAATACACGGACTTTATACTCAGTGGACTTTTTTATGGTATTTGTTAAGCACTTACTCTGTGCCAGGCCGGGGTAGATACAAGTTGGGCGGGTTGGACACAGTCCCTGTCCCACACAGGGCTCACGCTCTTAATCACCATTTTCCAGACGAGGGAACCGAGGCGCAGAGAAGTGAAGTGACTTGCCCGAGGTCACACAGCAGACAGATGGCGGAGCCGGGATTAGAACCCAGGTCCCTCTGACTCCCAGGCCCGGGCTCTGTCCACTAGGCCACGCTGCTTCCCTTTATATCGTCTGTGATAGATCGAATGATAGCGGGAGACCCAAAGAGCTGTTACGTGTTTAGTTGAAACCAAGTGACTAAAAGTGGTCGGGAAGGAGGGAGACGGAAAAAATGCTTAAGGGATGCTGTGAAACGGAACCGCGGAGAAGGAGGGAGGCGGGGTGTCAACTGCAGAAGGTACACTTTCCTAGAGTGATGTAATCGAGAAAGTGGATCGCAAAGTAAGTCAAAACGGGCGGTCTGTCGGGTTCTGCAGCAGTAAAAAAACGTCAGCACTGGAGGGAAAGAGGGGGGTCCACCTTTGTATACGGATGATGTGGTTCATTCACTCATTCATTCGTATTTGTTGTACTGTACTAAGCACTTGGGCGAGTACAGAATGATAACAGACACGTTCCCTGCCCACAACGAGCTTACGGTCTAGAGACCGTGGTGTACGGCTGTGGTCACACGTCCCATTTCTTTCTCTTCCCCTTTTCTCCCTCCTCTCACCCCACCTGCCCTAGACATACCAGGGGTTCCTAGAGGCTGGCTAAATATTCCGTTGAGAAGACCAAAATACGAAGTCAAATTTGGAAAACATTGTCCGCACACGGGGCTGAGGCAGGCAGAGAAGCAGCATTAGGCCACGCTACTACTACTACTTTCTTCAGCCATAAAATGGGGGTACAAAACACGCGAGAGACCTCTCTCTCTCCCTCCCTCTTAGATCGTGAACCTTCCGGGGCCCAAAGATTGCGCTGTGTCTGATCCGATGATCCGATGAGACCCAGTGTTTGGAACATAGTTTGTGTCTACGAAATACTACGATTAGGAAAGAGGTAAAAAAGATATACCTTCCACTCTTATCGTATTCCCTCAAGAATTTAGTACAGTGCCCCACATAGAGTAGGTGATCAATAAATACGATTGATTGAAGTGGAGAGAGCTCTAAGTTTGCAGTTAACCCATGGCTAAAGCAAGGGTCTGGGAGCCAGAGGATCTGGGTTCTAATCCCGGCTCCACCACTCGCCTGCTGTGTGTCCTTGGGCAAGTCTTCTGACTTTTCTGGGCCTCAGTTTCCTCAACTGTAAAATGGGGATTCAACACCCGTTCTCCCTCCTATTTAGATGGTGAGCCCCATGTGGGACAGGGACTTGTATCCACCTCATCACTCAGAAAAGCGCATGTCACATAGTAAGCGTCGAACAAAAGCATTTTAAAAAAACCTGCCTTCTTCCATTTCTTCCACTCGATGTTCAGCCTTTCAAAAATAAATGAATGAATAAATAAGAAGAGTAACAGTCATATCGCACGAGGGTAGCATGACCTAGTGGATTGAGCACGGGTCTGGGAGCCAGAGGGCCCTGGGTTCTAATCCCAGCTCCACCACGTGTCCGCCGTGGGGCCTCGGGGAAGTCACGTCACTTCTCTGTGCCTCAGTTACCGCACCTGTAAAATGGGGATAAAGAGGGCGAGCCCCACGTGGGACACGGACCGTGCCCGACCAGATTATCTTGCATCTACCCCAGGGCTTAGTACGGTGCCTGGAACATAGTAAGCGCTTTACATATACTATAAAAAAAATGGAGTGGGGAGACGGATAGAAGTAGGGTTCAAACACGATGGAAATGAACGTCAAGATACCTCGTGACAAGGTTCTCGTCACCCATGCTTGGAGCCTCTTACTTTTTGCAGGCCGCGAATCCAGTTCTGTTGCTTGTGGACCGTCAGCGATATCCGAAGAAAAACAACAAGAAAATATTACCTTCAAAGTATGAACCCGGAATGTTTCCGAGTCAGCGCTGCCAACTCTGTAGCTTCACCTGCTCAGACGCTGGCCCGATTCTTTCGTCTCAATCAAAACCTCTTGAACGACCTACGGAGCTTTTGCATTTGTGATGGTGGATGAAGGTCTGGGTGTCTAATTTTTTTTGGTGGGGGGGGGGTTTAATGTGCTGATGAGAACAGTGTATCGCGAAACCTAAATGCTTCTAGGAACAGGATAATTATTGTCTAATGGCAACGTTGTCTCACCCACTCACCAGCCCTCTGTGTCAGTGCAGGCAGGGGGTGGGGAAGGGAGAAAAGAAAAGCGGTAGAGACTCCGAGGGTAAATTGCCCGGGAGCGGCGGGGAAAAATCTGTTAGATGAAGGAGATGCCCTCGCCTCCGCCCTGCCAGATATTTTGGTTTTAGGCAGGGAAGAGGGGCCTGGGTCTCCCCTGGGGTCTATCAGAAGGGCACTCCCTCAAAAGGACACTATCATCATCATCATCTTCAGTGGTTTTTATTGAGTGCCTACGGTCAGCCGATCCTATTTATTGAGCATTTATCCGGGGCAGAACGCTGTACTAAGCGCTTGGGAGAGCACACTATAACGATAAACAGATATATCGCCTGCCCACAACGAGCTTACAGTCTAGAGTCTACTTTGAGCGGAACATTGAACTAAATGCTCGGGAGAGTACGACGAGAAGCGGCGTGGCCTGATGGAGAGAGCGCGGGTCTGAGAGTCAGGGGACCTCTGAGAGTCAGGGGACCCGTGTTCTAATCCCCGCTCTGCTCCTTTTCTGTGGTTTGGCCCCGGGCAAGTCACTTCACCTCTCTGAACCTCAGTTCCCTCATCTGTAAAATGGGAATTAAGACTGCGAGCCCCCTGTGGGGCATGGACCGGGTCCAACCCGACTAAAACAATATCGACGATACGACAGAGTTGGCAGACACGTTCCCCGCCCGTAACGAGTTTACAGTCTAGAGACGGTGCGTCTCCGAGATCGATCCATCCATCGATGGATGGGATTTATTGAGTACTTATTGGGTGCAGAGCACTGGACTAAGGGAAAGCGGCGAGGACGGTGCTCGGAGGGTGAGGAGGACGGAGGTTGGAGGATGGGGAGGATGGTGGGGAGGATGGTGGGGAAGGTGGTCTGGGGAGGGGGAGGATGGGGTGGAACGTGCTCTGAGGACAGTGCTCGGAGGACAGTGCTCGGAGGATGGGGAGGATGCTACTCTGAGGACGGAAAGGTCGGTGCTCTGAGAATGGGGAGGATGGTGCTCTGAGGATGGGGAGGATGCTACTCTGAGGACGGAAAGGTCGGTGCTCTGAGAATGGGGAGGATGGTGCTCTGAGGATGGGGAAGACGGCGCTCGGAGGATGGGGAGGACGGTGTGGATAGCGCTCTGGGGAGGGGGAGGAAAGTGCAGTGAGGAGGATGAAGACGGTGCTCTGAGGAGGGGGAAGAGGGTCCTCTGAGGAGGGGGAGGACGGTGCTCTGAGGAGGGGGAGGACGGTGCTCTGAGAGGGGGAAGATGGTCCTCTGAGGAGGGGGAGGATAGTGGTCAGAGGATGTTGCTCTGAGGCGAGGGGGAAAGTGAGGACAGTGCTCGGGGGGGAGGATGGTGCTCTGAGGAGGGGGAGGATGGTGGTCAGAGGAGGGGGGAAAGTGCTCTGAGGAGAGGGGAGATGTTGCTCTGAGGTGGGGGGAGATGTTCCTCTGAGGAAAGGGGAGATGTTGCTCTGAGGAGGAGGAGGAGGAGGACGGTGCTCTGAGGATGTTGCCCTGAGGAGGGGGCGGACGGAGCAGACGGTGCTCGGAGGCTGGGGGGGGGCGGTAGTCTGAAGAGGGAGAAGATGTTACTCTGAGGATGGGGAGGACAGTGAGGACAGTGCTCAGAGGAGGGGGAGGACAGGGCTCTGAGGAGAGGGAAGATGCTCTGAGGAGGGGGAGGACAGGGCTCTGAGGAGGGGGAAGATGTTCTGTGGAGGCGGAGGACAGTGCTCTGAGGGGGAGGATGTTCAGAGGAGGGAGGACAGTGCTCTGAGGAGGAGGGGGAGGACACTGGTCTGAGGAGGGGGAGGAGGGTGGTCTAGAGAAGGGGGGATGATGGTGCTCTGAGGAGGAGGAGGAGGAGGAGGAGAAGAGGGGGATAGTGCTCTGAGGGGGAGGAGGAGGAGGAGGACAGTGCTCTGAGGGGGGAAGGAAGATGGTCACAGGAGGGAGGACGGGGCTCTGAGGGAGGGAGGAGGACAAGGCTCTGACGGGGGGAGGAGGATGGTCAGAGGAGGGAGGACAGAGGCCTGTCACGGGGAGGATGGGGGTAGGCGGGGCGGCCTCCAGGGGGCGCGAGCGAGCGCCGAGGGAGCAGCGCCGCCCCCTCCCCCCCGCGGCCCCGCCCCCAGGCCCCGCCCCGGAAGTGACGCGCTCGGGGCGGGCGGAACCCTGGCGCTGCAGCGTCAGCGGGCGGGCCGGCAGCCGGGCGGCAGGACGGGCAGGACGGGCAGGGCGCGCGCGCGTGCGCGGGAGGCGGGGGGGGGGGGGGGCTTCGGCCGCCAACGAACCCCGGGGCCGCCAGCGCGCGTGCGCACGGGGCGGGGCCGGGAGGGGGCGGGGGGAGGGGAGCGGGGAGCGGGGGCAGGACCGGCCAGGGCAGGGCGGCCGTGGGGCCGGAGCGCAGCGCCCCAAGCAGCCCCGCAGCGGGACATGGAGTTGGCGGCGGCGGCGGCGGCGGCGGCGGCGGGCGGGGTCCCGGCCCCCCAGAAGGAGATCGTGTACAACCGGCTGCTGCCCTACGCGGCGCGTCTGGACGGCGAGGCCCAGCGCCTCCTCGCCCGCATCAAAGCCAACCTGGGCCGCGCCGTCCAGCTGCACGAGCTGTGGCCCGGAGGCCTCTTCTGGACACGGAAACTCTCCACGTAAGCCCGCCCCGCCCCGCCCCGCCCCGCCCACGGTGTGCGGAGCACTCTGCGGCACGCTCGGGACGGCACAATCGGGTCGTTGAGCCCCGGCCGATGGGGGGGGCCGGGGGGGGGGGGGGAGAGACCGGCCTGTGTCCGTCTCTGAGCTCATACTCTGTGCGGAGCGTTGTGCTGGACACTTGGGACGGCACAATTGAGGCGTTTAGCACCGGCTGATTGGGGTGGGGAGGGACCGGGAGCCGACCCCGGGAAGGGTCGAGGCCCCTGACCCGGCCTCTGCCCATCCCTGAGCTCTTACTGTGTGCGGAGCGCTGTGCTGGACACTTGGGACGGCACAGTAGGGTCGTTCAGGACCGGCCGATTGGGGTAGGGAGAGGCCGGGAGGCGACCCCGGGAAAGGGTCGAGGTCCCTGACCCGGCCTCTGTCCATCCCTGAGCTCTTACTGGGCGTGGAGCACCGTGCTGGACACTTGGGAGAGCACCTTAGAGTCGTTCGGCACCAGCTAAATTCATTCAGGAGTATTTATTGAGCGCTTACTGTGTGCAGAGCACTGGACTAAGCGCTTGGAATGGACAGTTGGGCAACAGATAGAGACCATCCCTGCCCGTTGATGGGCTCACAGTCCAATCGACGGGGTGGGGAGAGCCTGGGAGGCTCCAGGCCCCCAAACCCGGCCCCCGTCCCACCCGGAGCTCTTACTCTGTGCGGACCACCGTGCTGGACGCTTGGGACGGCACAGTAGGGTCGTTCAGCACCGGCCAAATGGGGTGGGGAGAGACCGGGGGACAACCCCGGGAAGGGTCCGTCCCCCAGACCCGGCCCCCGGCCCTGCTTGAGCTCTCACTGGGCGCGGAGCGCTGCCCGTTGTGGGGTAGGGATTGTCTCTCTCGGTTGCCGAACGGTACTGTCCCAGCGCTTAGAACAGCGCTCCGCACACAGCGCTCAGTAAATCCGATTGAATGAAGGCTGGGCACTCGGGCAGCACAGTAGGATCCTTGAGCCCCGGCTAAGTGGGGTGGGGAGAGGCCCCAGACCCGGCCTCTGTCCGTCCCCGCGCTCTTACTGTGTGCAGAGCGCTGTGCTGGGAACTGGGGAAAGTACGGAAGAGTTGTTCAGCACCATCTATAAGCTAGTCCCGGGTGGGGATGGGGTCCGTTTATTGCTCTGTTGGACTCGCCCGAGCGCTTAGTCCAGGGCTGTGCCCGCAGGGAGGACTCGGTAGATCCCACTCGTTATCATTGTAGTCTCCCAAGCGCTTAGTCCAGTGCTCCGCACACAGGGAGGACTCAGTAGATCCGCCTGGTTATCGTTGTAGTCTCCCAAGCGCTTAGTCCAGTGCTCCGCACACAGGGAGGACTCAGTAGATCCGCCTGGTTATCGTTGTAGTCTCCCAAGCGCTTAGTCCAGTGCTCCACACACAGGGAGGACTCAGTAGATCCGCCTGGTTATCATTGTAGTCTCCCAAGCGCCTAGTCCAGTGCTCCGCACACAGGGAGGACTCAGTAGATCCGCCTGGTTATCGTTGTAGTCTCCCAAGCGCCTAGTCCAGTGCTCCGCACACAGGGAGGACTCAGTAGATCCGCCTGGTTATCGTTGTAGTCTCCCAAGCGCTTAGTCCAGTGCTCCGCACACAGGGAGGACTCAGTAGATCCGCCTGGTTATCGTTGTAGTCTCCCAAGCGTCTAGTCCAGTGCTCCGCACACAGGGAGGACTCAGTAGATCCACCTGGTTATCGTTGTAGTCTCCCAAGCGCTTAGTCCAGTGCTCCGCACACAGGGAGGACTCAGTAGATCCGCCTGGTTATCGCTGTAGTCTCCCAAGCGCTTAGTCCAGTGCTCCGCACACAGGGAGGACTCAGTAGATCCGCCTGGTTATCGTTGTAGTCTCCCAAGCGCTTAGTCCAGTGCTCCGCACACAGGAAGCACTCGATAAATGCCGTCGACGGATGTCGCGCCCACACGCAGCGAGCGCCGTCGATCGACCCCGGCTGCCCGGGAGCTTCCGACCCGGCGGGGTGGCGGGGGCCGAAATAAAAGTACAGGCAGGGAGAGCCTCGGAAAGCCCCCGCTCTTCTCCCCGAATCTTCCTTGCGAGCCTTTGGATCTCTCCCCGGCCCCTCCCTGTCAGGGCCCAGGAGCTGCCTCTTCACCGGCCCCCCCGAGAGTTGCGGGGTAGGACTTGAAGAAAATTTGGTCCCCTCTTCCGGGGAGGCCTCCGATACGACGGGGTTCGGAGTGGGATTAGCGCCGCACCTAACTTTTGGGGAAGGGGGCCGATTTCCCTCGGCCGGACCCCGGAGGGCTGGAGGCCGGAGGCGGCGCCGGGGCCGCCGGGATGGGCAGGACGAGCCTTTCGAATCAAAATTTCGGCCGCTCCTCTCCTTGGTGGGGGCGGAGGTAAGGGCTAAGGTCAAACATCCTCTCCCCCACCACCCCCCCCCCCCCCGGGCCCCGGAGCCCCCCGGGTCTACTTTGGGAGACGTCGCAGGGAGCGAGCGCACGGGGCGGTTGGCGTGACGTCTTCTGGCCGAGTAACGGGCCGGGGTCGTTACGCCCGGCCAGCCTCTCGGGCGTTTCAAAAATGACCGACCAACCGTTTCAGCGAGCAGCTGCCCCGAGAGCTTTCGGGAACCCGAAATACAGCCGCCGGTCTCTGGTCCGGAAACGATTACCGGCGTGTCGGCTTTTCGCGCCGGGTTGCCTTTAAAAAGCCGGCGGGAGCCCGGGAGGACTCAGAAGGTGGGGGGAAGACGGCGTTTTTTGTTGGGAGGGCACCTTTTCTGTGCCCAAGTCAACTTGTTTTGCCTCCTCCCCGGCCCCGAACAAACTTTGCACGCCCAGAAAGAGCGTGTCCGTCTTACTCGTTTACCTTACTCATCCCGGGGTTTGTTTATCGTCGGGGCGCCTCTCGGCGTGACGTCGGCCCCCTACTAGGGTACGGGTGAGGAAACTCACCGGTGAATCAGTCCCTTGGATGGTGTTTACCAAAAGTTGGCCGGAGGAAGCACGGCGTGACTCAGGATTTTACCCTGTAACTCTCACCTCTAAATTGGGCGTTCCGATCGAGTTCTGGGGGCTGGTCTCTGCTGGTATTCGGAAGGCTCGGCGAGCTGGACTTTGATCTTCTGGGTGCTTATTTGGGGAACAGGAGCTGCTTCATTTAAAGACGGACCCAAAAAAGCAAACCCCCCCTCCCCAGATTCCCTTACAAAAGCCGTAGGAAACGGCAGGTAAAACCTGCCCCCTCTTTGCTAGAGTGTATTGCCCCGTCGCGGCCCGGGGCCCGACTCTTTATGATTTATTTCAAAGGCGGCAATTTCAACAGAAATCACTTCTGGTTTGAGTTTTTAAATCCATTTTCAAGCTGTCCCCCCGGGGATGTGATCGCTGCAAGCCAAACAGAGAACACCCCTGACCGTTACACTCGTCAGTCTGGAAGCTGGTGTCGTACTGAGTGATTTTTTTTTTTACAAGGACAACAGCTTTTTAAATCGATGAACAACCTTCTGGTGTTTGGTTTTCTGTCTGCGGCGAGGCGGTTTGTTGCACACGGACGCTCGTAACTCTCCGAGTCCCCCAAAGATTTCTCTCGATCGCGGGTGTGAAAATTGGCCCTCGACCGGGGAGTCGTTTTGTTTTCGCGCGGCCGCCGCCGGCTCCGTAAGGCTAGGTGGAGCCGAAGGTCTTACTTTGGAGGCCGCCGTTATGTAGTGAAACGGGAGTGCGTTTAGATGCCATCCTTCCCAAGAATGTGTTGACCGGCCGTGCGATCGTGTCTTGTTTACGGGGACACGCCCTCACTACCTAGAATTTGGTTGGGGAGCGGGGCAGGCTGACTCTCCTGATTGCACGGTGGGACATTTTGAACTCGACCGGAGACGGTGTGATCCGGGGCGTTGTTTTTTTCCCCCCCCCAGCCATCTGCCAAGTCAGACCGTTTTACGCTGGTGCGTGTTGTTTTTATCCTCGGTGCAGGGCACGTGTGCTGATCTTGCCGGAACGTGGAGCCGTTGGGATTTCTCGACTGGGGAGGGGGGTGGGGGGGAGGTGGGGATGGGGCGCGCGCGCGGGCCAGTTGACTGTCCCCCAACTGTTTTCTTTCTAAATCTGTCCGTCAGCTTGGGGACTCGGAGGCGAGGCTCGTGTTTGTGGATAGTCTTGCCTGAACATTGGGTCTCATTTCTCCTGCCAGCACCGCCTGTGAGCGTTTCCACGTCCGTCTCCCCCGTCGGCGTGTAGTACGCTGCTGTGGACGGGGAGGATGCTTTCTGCGTCCCTCGTTCTTCCCAAGTGCTGAGCGCAGGGCATCCGGTAGCCGCTCCCTAAATACCGTTCCTCCTCCTACTTCGCCTCTCCAGTGTTCCCTTGCCCTGTTCCCGTTTTTCCTCCAAGCGCTGGATCCCTCTCCCAGCCCCAGCGCCTTCCTTTCCGGCGCTTTCTCGTCTCAGAACATTTCCCGCCTATCTCTTATCCGTCCCGCACCCCTCCCTTTGCCTTGACTTCTCCTCTTCCAGGCCGAGGTCCCCGAAAAAATCGGGGGCTCCCCCCTCAAGACTGTAAGCTCACTGTAGCCAGGGGGTGTGTCTGCTGTGCTCTGTTCTCCCCAGCGCTTAGTACGGTGCTCGGCACGTAGTAAGCGCCTAACAGATCGCCTCATTAATAATGATGTTGGTATTTGTTAAGCGCTTACTATGTGCAGAGCACCGTTCTAAGCGCTGGGGCAGATACAGGGTCATCGGGTCGTCCCCCGTGAGGCTCACAGTTAATCCCCATTTTCCAGATGAGGTCACTGAGGCCCAGAGAAGTGAAGTGACTCGCCCACAGTCACAC
The DNA here is from genome assembly GCF_004115215.2 of Ornithorhynchus anatinus. Lineage (NCBI taxonomy): Eukaryota > Metazoa > Chordata > Mammalia > Monotremata > Ornithorhynchidae > Ornithorhynchus > Ornithorhynchus anatinus. The sequence goes on from NC_041736.1 coordinate 58,004,937, forward strand.
AGCTGACGTGGCAGAGCCGGGATTCGAACCCATGACCTCTGACTCCCAAGCCCGGGCTCTTTCCACTGAGCCACGCTGCTTCTCGTGTTGTCATTATTACCCAGGCAGTGCTCGGTAAATGCCATTGTTTGCTGGCTTTCAATTCCGTCTTCATTTTGACCTCGCTTCGGGGGCCCCAGTGCTTGTAGAAGCGCTTGTAGAAGCGTTTAGTGATTCGACCTCTGGGTGCCCATCGTGTAGCAAACGTCGTATACCGCGAACTCAGGTACCCCTGAGTCTGCCCGAGGTCAGCCTGGCTACGGGACTGGAATCTGGGCTATTTTAGAGAATTACATTTTTCTATTTGTATCCTCTCTCCTGGTCTCCCTGGGGACAGCATCCGTCCACGGAGCGCTTGCGTTTATCGCAATTCAGCTCCGGTTTCAAAGAATCACGTATGTTTTTTTTTTTTCCCCCCCATGGCCCTCGTTAAGCATTTGCTACCTGCCAGGCACCGTTACTAAGCGTTGGGGCGGATAGAAGATAATCAGGTTGGACACGGTCCCTGTCCCACGTGGGGCTCGCAGTCTAAGTCGGAGGGCGGGGGATTGAATCTCCGTTTTACAGATGAGGACACTGAGGTACAGAGAAGTGAAGTGACCTGCCCAGGGTCACACGGCGGGTAGGCGGCTCAGCCGGGCTATGGACCCGGGGCCCTCCGACTCCCGGGCCCTCGCTCTTTCCGCTAGGGTTAGGCGGCTTCCCTGCGTCGGATCGTATACGTTGTTGCGTCGTACACGTTGTTACGTGTAATCGTGTGTGATGGCCCGTGATCCCATCGGCCTCGCCTTGTGTGTTTCTGGAGTGTCGTGGGTGCGGGTCCGGGTTTCAGTTTTAGATGGTAAACTTCCTGGAGGGACTGTGTCCTTTCCCCAAACTCCCCGCAGCGCCTAGGGTGCCGGTCGCCTCACCCGACTCCCGAAGACTGCACCTCGGGTCGGGACGTTGTCGATCGGCTCCCGATCTTCTCCGGGGAATAACATTTTGATGTCAAGGTCTGATCCTGTATTAATAATGATGATGATGTTGGTATTTGTTGGGCGCTTAGTATGTGCCGAGCACCGTTCTAAGCGCTGGGGTAGATAGAGGGTCATCAGGTTGTCCCACGTGAGGCTCACAGTCTTCAGATGAGGTCACTGAGGCCCAGAGAAGTGAAGTGACTCGCCCACAGTCCCACAGCTGACAAGTGGCAGAGTCGGGATTCCAACCCGTGACCTCTGACTCCCAAGCCCGGGCTCTTTCCACCGAGCCACACTACCGGTATCGCCCAGGCCTGTGCCATTTTCCAACAGAACCCCGGCTCCGCTGCTTGTACGTCCACGAGTGGAGTCGGAGAGGTTCCGCGGTAGGGTGCCCGACCCCGTGCTTGATCAGACCCCGGCTCGCCAACCCCTCCTCCTTCCAGCGAGTCTCCTCTCCCCTCCCGCGTCCACCCCTCCGTGTCTCGGGTCCCCCCCCGCCACCGTGGCTCTCCGACCCGTCTCCCCGCAGATCCCCTGCTCTCCTTTCCGACCGTCCGGTGCCCTCCCACCCGATCTAGCATCGCGCAAACCAGCGCGTCGCCCGCTCGGCCCGGGCTCAATTTTTAGCAACGTCAGGCCGGCCTCCTCACCTGGAAACCACTTCCATCGCGGTCCCGCGTGCCGGCAGAGCTCAGGCGGCCCCTAAATGCCGCTAGGGCGGCAGGGGTCTCTGGATCCCTTGGGGGCGCGTGCCCGGGCCTTCCCCCTTCCCCTCATCAGCGTGACCCCCACCCCCCCGGCCGGCCGACCCCCAGCGGCTCCCGCCTCGAGAGCCCCTCCGGGAGAACACGATGACGCCAAGGACACAAGAGTGCCGGTCACGAGGCCGGCCGCTGTCCTATATATAGTCCGTCTGGGACGTCAAGTGGCCGACAGCGGGGATCGGGTACAGGTCTGGCTTATTTTCCAAGGGTTCTCTCCGGGCAGAGGTAGCCTGGACTTCCCAAAAACTCGGTTGGCAGGTAGGGGCGAGGCGAGGCCTGGCTTCGCCCGCCTCTCGGGGGGTCACCCTGGAGGGTTCGGCGAGGCTTCGAGAAAGCCGGAGCCCTTCCGGGTAGTGGCCCCAAGTGGGTAGAGCGGCGGTTGATGTTTATCATAGCGCTCCTTAGGCTCCCAGCACCGTGCTAAGTGCCGGGGTAGATGCGGGATCATCCGACTGGACGGACTCCCCGACCCCCAAGGGAAAATCTTTATTTCACAGATGGGGAAACCGAGGCACAGGGCACCCTCTAGACCGTAAGATCGTCGTGGGCGGGGAATATGTCTTATATTGTTATACCGTATTCATTCATTCGGCAGTATTTATTGAGTGCTTACTTTGTGCGGAGCACTGTACTAAGCGCTTGGAATGTACAAATCGGCAACGGATAGAGACGGTCCCTGCCCGTTGACGGGCTTATAGTCTCATTGGGGGAGACGGGCAGACAAAAACAGTAGCGATAAATAGAATCAAGGGGATGTACGTCTCATTAAAACAGCAGCAATAAATAGAATCAAGGTGATGTACATCTCATTAACAAAATAAATAGGGTGATTAAAAATATATACAATTGAGCGGACGAGCACAGTGCGGAGGGGAGGGGAAGGGAGGGGGGAGGAGCAGAGGGAAGCGGGGGGAAAAGGGGGCTTAGCTGCGGGGAGGTGAAGGGGGGTTAGAGGGGCAGCAGTGGGAGAAGAGGGAAAAAGGGGAAGCTCAGTCCGGGAAGGCCTCTTGGAGGAGGTGAGCTCTAAGTAGGGCTTTAAGCTCAGTAGAGCGCTCTGCAGGGTGCTCAGAAGCCCACCACCTTTTTCAGTGCAAAATGGGCCCTGCGCTGCTTTTTTGCCAGGGGGTACTAACTTTAAGAGTGAATCCCGGCTCCCGTGTGAATGTAAAAGCCAGCTCAGTCGTGTAGGTCGGTGTCCAAGCCCCAGTACGTTTCGAAGTAGCCGAGGTAAGGGTAGTCTGGGAAGACCTTCTGGAGGAGTCTTGGGCAGAACTTGAGGGCTAGCCTCCCCCTCAGGGCTCTAAGCTCCATATGGGCAGGGAACGCGTCTCTTCTGTTGCATTGTACTCTCCTGAACGCTAAGTGCAGTGCTTTGCATGTAGGAAGTGCTCGCTGAATGCCACTGTTTGATCGATAGGGCTAAAATCTGTTAGGCGGGAAGCGGAAGGGCACTCGGAGCCAGGCAGTGGCCGGCGTGTTGACTCGCAGAGACCGAAAGAGGAGTTGGATCGGAACGACACTGGAAGAGAATGGTCTTCGCCGTTGCCCCGAAAAGGGAGCTGGGGAGCGAGACGGAGAGGGAGTCGGACCTTGCTAGGGCCGGAAGCGAAACGGTCCGCAGCTGAGTCAGCCCGGCCCGGGACATTTAATTCGATTTAACTCCCTCGGGTTGAATCGGAGCCAGCTCTAGGAGGGAAGGGACCCTGTAGTTCTTCCAGAAACGAGTTATGTCCACATGGACTTCAGAACCTTGCGTCACGCGAGGCGGCCGGTCCGGCAGCCGTGAGCGAAGCGGGCCGTCCTCGGGTCTGGGACGTGGGGGACCGCCCGGGCCCCATTTCCCGAAAGCCTCCGCCGGAGTAGTGGATTCTAAAGCTAGCATCTCTTCACGTGTCTGTCGACCGGGTGTTTCTGGGTGACTTTTTAATCTCTGGTTTTCAGCCCAGTCTGGTGGAGTTTTTTTGTTTTTGAAAAGTACCCAAGGCCCTCTAACCCCACCTCCCCCCGGCTCGCCACCGTCGGGTGTAACTTCAAAATGTTCAACATTCCCTCTGCCGTTTTCCTGGCCATCTGTCCTGGTCAGTAAGGAACTTCACAGGTTTCATCTAGAACAGCCGTCCGCCTAACGAATCGTCGAAGAAACGGGAGGTTCAGAATAAGCCGGTCCGGGGTGAACCCGGAGATCCAGGTGCCGGGGAAGGGTCCCGGCCGACTGCAGACGTCTCGGCCCTTGACGGGAGAAAAGAAAGGCAGAAGGGTCGGGGGCGAGGGTCCAGGACCCCTGCTGCGGTGAAGGGCCGGCCCAGAGCGGGCCAGGCCTCCCGGAGCGGTAGATTGTGGGCAGTTCCATCCGGGGTCCCCGCTTTCCCGTCTGGAATAGGAGAGACGGCAGAGGGGAAGCGCTGGGACTCGGGAACGGGGGACACCCAGCTCCCGGTCCCCATGGGACTCGCAATCTAAGTGGGAGGAAGAACAGGTATATTGAATCCCCCTTTCACAGATGAGGGAACTGAGGCCCAGAGAAATGAAATGAGTCGCCCAAGGTCACACAGCAGGCCAATGACGGAGCCGGGATTAGAACCCGGTTCCTCTGATTTGCAGCCCCGGGCTCTTCCCATCAGGCCACACGGCCTCTCACGCTGCTCGGTTCAGGGCTCGGCACCCAGTAAACGCTTAACAAATGCCACTGATGCGTTGATTGATTGATTGATTGATTGAGAATTGGCAGAGACTCAGGTTGGAGGGGACAGCCTGGGGCATCTTTGTGTCTGGAGCGGGCAGGCTCTTAACCCGACCCATCGGGTGGGCGTCTGAAAACTCCAGTTAGACAGGAAGCTCGTCTCTTTCTAGTCCCCAGAGGGAGAAGGAAAGTGAGTCAGTGCGATTGGGTGGGGGCGATCCGTCAGTTTCGCCAGCGTCCGTCGAGCACCTACCTGCCCCGGGCCGAGTACCGGCCCAAAGAAGCGGAGGGCACAATCGCCGCCCGTCGCGTCAGAAGGACAACGGGAGAAGGGAAGGAAAAAACAGCTTAGGATCCGGACCCTCTCCCCTTCCTCTCCTTCCTGCTCTCCCGGTCCCTTTGCTCAGCAACCGCACGGAAGCGAGACTCTCCCTTGGCCCAACTTGGGTCTCCCTTCTCTCCCTGCTCCCGACGTCTCTCTTTCCTGGCCCTTTGCCATTTTCCTTTCCACCTGGACCCCTTCCCGGAGTCCTCTGGGTACCACGTGACCCTGGTCTTTTCGGGGCGGACAGCAGACATCTCCTTTCCGAGGCCCCGTCAAGATCTTTCTCCCCGCCCGGGCTAGGGGTTCTGGGCTGGGTGTCCTCACCTTTTCCCCCCTCCGCACCGCGATCCACCCCTCCGGCCTTTAGACTCCCTCTCCAGTTGGTACTTCTTCGGGTTTCGCTTGGGGATTGTCTTTGGCCGAGACGAGCGGCGTGTCCTAAAGAATGCCTGTCTTCCCCTCTAGACTGTAAGTTCGTGGTGGGCAGGGAACGTGACTCTCCTATTGTTGTATTTTCTTCTCCTAAGCGCTTAGTAAAGAGCTGTGCACGCAGTAAACGCTCAATAAATTCAACTGGCTGGCTGACAGAGGACGCACACAGTTTAGAGGAAAAACACCCACTTCCGAGACTGACGGCCTCGCCTGCCCACGCTCGGTCTCCCGAGGCTTGCGGGGGCCGACACTGAGCCCCATAATAATAATAATAATACTAATAATACTAATAATAATTGTGGTATTTAAGCGCTTACAGGGTCAAGAACTGTGCTGAGCGCTGGGGTCAGTACAAGGTCATCGGGTCCCACGTTGGTCTCGCAGGCCGAGTTGGAGGGAGAACAGCGATGGAATCCCTATTTTGCCGATGAGGGGACTGAGGCCTAGAGACGCAGAGTGACCGGCCCGACGTCGCGCAGCAAACGAATGCCGGAGCTGGGATTAGAACCCAGGTCCTCTGTCTCCGGGGTCCGGCCTCTCTCCGCTAGCCACGTTCCTTCTCATGTACTGCGACCAACTTGTCTCTACCCCAGTGTTTGGAACAACGTTTGACCCATAGTAGATGCTTAACAAATGCCATAAAAAAAGTGGTGTTGGGATCTGGAGCTCGGCCATCGTTCCTGCTCCAAATTAATGATGACTGGTTATTGCCTTGGAGCAGAGAGAGATTTTTTTCTGCATTTGTCCAATGACAAGAGAGCTCCCTACTTCCACGGGAAGCAGCGTGGCGTAATGGATAGAGCCCGGGCCTGGGAGTCAGAAGGTCGTGGGTTTTAATCCCGGCTCCACCACTTATCTGCTCAGTGGCCTTGGACAAGTCACTTCATTTCTCTGTGCCTCCGTTCCCTCATCTGTAAAAATGGGGATTAAGACTCTGAGCCCCTTGCCGGACAGGGACTGTGTCCAACCCGATTTATATGTATCCTCCCCAGTGCTTAGCACAGTGACTGGCATATAGTAAGCGCTTAACAAATACCACAGTTATTACTATTATTATTACTCCACCTCTCACCTCTTTACGCTTGAGCTCCAAAGTGGGTGATTCGTTTAAATGTTATTTGGAGTAAATAACAGTCCATGTCAATCAGAGATTTAGTTTTAAAAACTCTCCAATGATTTTGGGTTGGCAGTTGCTTATTTTTAGGAAGGGACAGATGGGTAGCACAAATTCTTACCCGGCCGTTTGGGGTTTTTTTAGGCTTTTGTTTCTCCCCGCGGAACCGCCGACTCGATTTTTACCTTCGGTGAATGGAGTCGCTTTCCGAACGTTTTCTTATCGACAGAAGCCCCACCCTTAATAACGGCACTAAACGTTTTTAGACCCACTGGCCCGTGCGGGGCCAAAATGTCGGGATCCCATGTGGGAAAAGGGGAATATTTTGCGACCCGAATGAAGGCGATCAAGTGGGCAGACACGCAGGACGGTGACCGGTCCCCTTCCCTCCAGGTGTCTCTGGGTCAGCCCTTGCCCAAACTTCGTGCCTGTGGTCTGGCGCTGCATCACTGGGGAGAGGTTGGGTGCTGTTTACCATGGCCAAGAATGGGGGCAGAAACGATTTCTGCAGAAACGTGGGCTCTGGGAATTGGGAACGAGACAGCGGCGGGCGGCCTCCTGCCTCAGACGTCCGCAGGCAGGCTCCCTTCTGGCGATCGTTTCCTTCAGAAGCTTCTCCACATCCAGTGGGCTGGGGACAGTCATTCAGCTAAAAGACGCCTTGCCGTATCCAGCCAACAGGGAGATGTGCGCTTTTGCATCCGGGTTTTGAAAGATCTTAAAAATCGCCTCCCAACTCGTGAAGAACTCAGCTACAAGACAGCTTCGTTCAGTTGTGTTTGTCGAGCGCTTACTGTGTGCAGAGCACTTTGCTAAGCGCTTGGGAGAGTACAGTGTAACAGTAAACAGACACATTCCCACAGTGAACTTGCGGTGTCGAGAAGACAGTGGTATTTGTGCGTCCAGGGTGTCGAAGGTCTTAAAATTGTTATCCTGAGGAGGGAGAACTTTTTGGAACGCCTCTTCAGCAGCGAAATGGTTATCATCAGAAGCAGCGTGGCCTAGTGGAAAGAGCGTCACCCTGGAAGTCAGAGGATGTGGGTTCTAATCCCGGCTCTGCCCCTTGTCTGCCGTGACCGTGGGCAAATCACTTCACTTCTCTGGGCCTCAGTTCCCTCATCTGTAAAATGGGGATTAAGACTGTGAGCCCCATGTGGGACAGGAGCCGTATCCAACCTGATTATCTTGTCTCAACCCCCAGCGCTCAGAAAAGTGCTTGGGCACAGAGTAAGCGCGTAACAAATGCCGCAGTTAGTATTATTAACCTCGAACTCCCATAATGGTTACTTAATTAATGGTTGCCTCAATACATCAGAATCTTTCGGCTCTAGACAACAGAGCGAAAAGTGCCTTTAATAGTGTGGTTGTTAACGCGTGGCTATTTTAAATGTTTTTCTTTCGGGGGCGTCGGAGGAGTTTGAATAGTTTTCCAGGGGAGGCTTTTCAGGCGAGAGCATTATGAGAACATATGCTGTGAAATGGTACTGCTCGGCACGGGGCATTACCAGGCAGTTATTCGAGCCCTGATCCCTATAGTCAAATGGAGTTTGAATGGAGGAGAGAAGATTGAGGCAGTGACTTACATAACAGTAGGTTCCCGAAGAATTTAGTCAATGAGGCTTCTATTTTTGTGGGCAAGTGGAGTTCTGTCTGTAGACTTCCAGTCTGTGAAAAAAGGCTTTGCTTTTTTTTTTTTTTTTTTTTTAAGAACAAATGTGCCTATTACGTTTGTCCTTGTCAATCCCGCTTACATATATCAAGTAAAAGTTACAGCCGGGAGCCCGGGGACCTGAGTGAAAAGCTCAAGAACGGGGTCTCACTCGAAGCAGATCAGAAGCGACTTCCCAAAGGACCGAACCAGAGAAATGTGGGGCGAGATTGTTTCATCGTTCATTACTCAGTGAGAGGACATCGCCGCTAGATGTTCTCGTGCAAACTGTAGTGGGTTTCAAAGAGGATCTCCCTCTGTTTGCACTCTCGCCCCCCCCCCCCCCTTTGAGCTTGGCAGCTCTAGGAACCCATCTCATCTGGCAGTTGAAAAGTTACCGTCTCGTGAAACAAGGCCAGAAATGGTAGCATCCAGCATGGCCCGTTGCTATAGCAATCTCTAGAATGTCCTTAAACTGTTTTACCTAATCAGGCTTTGCACTGCTCGTCAGTAAGTCCGAACCGTAAAAAACAAGGAAAGGAAGTGACCTTGTACGCTGCTTTTAAATCTTCAAGCCCTTACAGTCCACTGAGTACAGCCTGATCGTACCCCAAAAGTAGCCAGGATCGAAAGTGGTTTCCCCTCCTGTGAAAAGCAGCACCCCAAAATCTGCCCGATGTCTTTAGTTTTCCACTTCCCTTCCTTTCTTGCTTTCACCTGCCCACCGGAGTCCTCTTTGAGGTGGGTTCCTTCCCTTGATTTAGCGCTGTAGTTGTTTGCATCCTGGGGCTTAGTAAAGACTGCCTGATAGATCAATCTGTCAGTGGTATTTACTGAGCACTTACTGTGTGCAGAGCACTGTACACAGTGGGCAATCCCTGCCCACGACGAGCATACAGTTTAGAGGGGCATGGCTCAGTGGAAAGAGCACGGGCTTGGGAGTCAGAGGTCATGAGTTCGAATCCCGGCTCTGCCACTTGTCAGCCGGGTGACTGCGGGCAAGTCACTTAACTTCTCGGTGCCTCAGTTACCTCATCTGTAAAATGGGGATTGACTGTGAGCCTCACGTGGGACAACCCGATCACCCTGTATCCACCCCAGCGCTTAGAACAGTGCTCGGCACATAGTAAGCGCTTAACAGATACCGACATTATTATCGCTATTAGATTACGGGTAAGTGCTGTGGGGCCGAGAGTGGGGTGAATATCAAGTGCTTACAATCTAGAGCGAGAGACAGATATTCATGAAAATAAATTTTGGATATGGACGTAAATACTGTGGGGCCGAATGTTGGGTAAAAACCAAGTGTCCAAAGGGTACAGATCTAAGGGCGTAGGTGAAGGAGACCGGGGTGGGGGTCCGGGCAAGAGGACTTAATCGGGGGAAGGTCCCCTGGAGGACGTGATGTTCAGCACTTAGTACGGTATCTAGCCCACAGTAAGTGCTTGACAAATAGATCATTATTATTATTATCATTTATTATTATGTGTTTGACGGTATGGAGGTTGGTGGTCCGGCTTATGTGGAGGGGAGGGAGTTCCAAGCCAGAAGGAGGTCATGGGACAGGAGTCCGTGACGAGATAGATGAGATCGGGGCACAGCGAGCAAGCTGGCACTAGGAGAGCAAACTGTGCAGGCTGGGCTGTAGTAGGCGATCCGAGAGGTGAGGTAGGTAGGCGAGGGCTAGTTGATTGAGTGCTTTTAAGCCAATGGTAAGGAGTTGCTGTTGTTGGATGCAGAGGTGACCGGGCAACCACCGGAGGTTCTTGAAGCGTGTGGAGACATGGGCTGAGCTTTGTTCACGAAAGAGATCTGGGCAGCAGAGCGAACTGTGGACCGGAGTGGGGAGAGACAGGAGGCCGGGAGGTCAGCGAGGAGGCCGATGGCGTAGTCAAGGCGGGACAGAATAAGCGCTTGAATCATCACGGTAGCAATTTGGATGGAGAGGAAGAGATGCATTTTAGCAATTTTGTGAAGGTAGAACCTACAGGATGTGGCGACGTTGAATACCTGGGTTGAAAGAGAGGTGAGTCGAGGACAACGCCAAGGGCACGTGAGATTCGGAGGACGTTAATGTTGTGTTCACCGATGGGAAAGGCAGGAGGAAGACAGGGTTTGGGTGGCAAGATGAGTTCTGGTTTAGTCATCCATGTCCCGAAAGCAGGAGGAAATATGGGATTGCAGAGAAGAAAGGTCAGGGGAGGTAGATTTGGGAATAATCTTTGTAGGGGTGGTAGTTGAAGCCACGGGAGTGAATGAGTTCTCCAAAGAAGTGGGCGTAGATGGAGAATAGAAAGGGGCCTAGAACCGAGCCCTGCGGGACCCCCGCGTCGGGAGGTGGGTGGGAGAGGAGGAGCCTGCCAAGGAGACTGAGAAGGAGCAGGAAGAGATGGAGAGAGATCTCCGTGGGATTTGGAAGTGTGAAAAATCGTTTTGGAAACCCACCGTGGCCCAGCCAGTGGGTTAAGGTGAGAAATCCGGCTCGATCGCCCTAAGATGTTGATAAGAACCATTGTGTTGGCTCGGTCTGAGGCAGTGAAAATTGCCCAGCGAAGGATCTGGGGCATTTAAAACCCAGGGGTTGCCTCGATAGAATGAAACGGGGCAGTCTAAGGAGAAGTTCTCTGCAAGGAGTGGAAACAGAAGGCCCTGGCCCGTTGCCTTGAGAAATGTCTCCTCGTTAACAGTCCTGAAATGAGCTGAAGGAGTTCTGAAAGCTGGAGGAGCTTCTGTTTTAAATTCGCTATTATTTATTCTTATTAATATCTATCTCTCTCCCCCCCAGACTGTAGCTCATTGTGGGCAAGGAACGGGCCTGCTAATTCCGTGGGATCGTGCTCTCCCATGTGCTTAGTACAGTGCTCTGCACGCAGTAAGCACTCAGTGGATACCATTGAGGGACCGATTGATTTGCGGTTTAATCTTGGCTCCCAGAAGAGCCAGCGGGCTGTGATCCGGCGAGCCGAGTCCCGCCCTGCCATCTGGAGTGATGGAGGCAGAATATGCATCTGTACTGCTTGCTACTCTCCACTGTGCCTTTGCCACCAAAGACTTGAGTGAGGGCAACGAAGAGGGTAGACCTGCTCGCCCAGCTCCTTTACCTTTTATTAATGGACTCCGTTATACGCTTACTACATGTCAAGTACTAGGATAGACACAAGTTTATCAAGTGGAGCCCAGCTCCTGTCCCCCATGAGGTTCCCAGTCTAAGCAGGGGGAAACAGAGTGACCTAGTGGATGGAGCCCGGGCTTTAGAGTCAGAAGGACCTGGGTTCCAATCCCGGCTCCGCCACTTGTCCCCTGGATGACCTTGGGCGAGGCACCTCACTTCTCTCGGCCTCATTACCTGGTATTTGTGAAGCCAGGCACTGTAGAAGTAAGACACCGTGCAGCATTCAATAAATACAATAATAATAATAATAATAATAATAATGGTATTTGTTAAGTGTTTACTATGTGCCAAGCACCCAGACTTAATCCCCATTTTACAGATGAGGTAACTGGAGCACAGAGAAGTTAAGTGACCTGCCCGAGGTCACACAGCAGAGGAGTGCGGAGCTGGGATTAGAACTCACGTCCTCTGACTCCCAAGCCTGTGCTCTTTCCACTGAGTCACGCTGCTTCTCAGCGTGGTGTTGGTGGTGTGGGGGTGAACGAAGAAGTCCCGTTCACCAATTTTCTTTCCTTTGGTTCTATTAAGAAATACTAAGTTGCTGAGAATTCTACAAAGAATTTGTTAATAGTCTACAGCTTTTTGGAAAAGCCTTTGGACAAATATATAGCCGTATCGACGGCCCATTTGCGTGGGTGGCTGGGACCTGGATGGTTCCCTGTTGTGTGTATGTGAGTGAGTAATCTGATCAAGGAATCAATCGATGATACTAATCGAGTGCTTATTCTGTGTCGAACACCGTGCTGAGCGCTCGGGAGAGTACAGTGGAATTAGCCACTTTCCCTGCCCACAACGAGTTTAGGGTCCAGAGGGGGTGAATGGATGTGAGTAGAGGTACACGAATGGGTGACCGCAGTTCATGCCTTTCTCGCTGCATTAAGCTCCCTCCCACCTCAAACCTGTCAGATCAACCTTCCTCCCCACCCTCAAAGCCTTCTGGAAAAGCCCCCTTCTCCAGTGCGTGTTTCCTAGGTAAATCCCACCCTCCCGCCTCCCGGTCTCGGCATTCCCATCGGCCACCATCGACAGGGAGTGTGTGTCTCCCCCCACCCCCCGATTTCATCTCGGTCCTGACATCTGTGCGATCACCCCCTTGCTCGGCTGTGACCCGTCTGGGAGACTCGGGATGGCAGCCTTCGCTTCTAGTCCCAGTTCTGCAAGTAGGGAAATGCTCGCTGGGGCTGTGCCTTTGATGGTTTCTCAATCAATCCATCGTATTCTTTGAGCGCTTACCGTGGGCAGAAGATGGTACTAAGCGCCTGATGGGCTTTTTATGATATTTAAGCTCTTACTACGTATCAAATGCCGTTCTAGGCACTGAGGTAGATACAGGGTAATTAGGTTGGACACGGTCCCTGTCCTGCATGGGGCTCACTATCTAAGGAGGGAGCACAGGTGGACCGAAGCACAGAGAAGTGAAACGATTTGCCTAAAGTCACACAGCAAACAGTCGGCAGAGCCGGGGTTTGAAGCTAGGTCCTCTGACCCCCAGGTCCTCTCTCTCTGCACTAAGACAAGCTGTGTGATCCTTATCTGTTGTGTGCTCCTAATTTGTAGTTTCCTCCAAGGCAAGGATCACATGTCTTATTGCTATTGTGTGCTTCCCGGTCCATCCTCAATCGATACTCATGATAAAATGGTGATGATAGGGTGATGATGATGGCCTCTGGACTGAATTAGCATTGAACATGACGAGCGCTTTTCAGAGCCTAGTGAGAGCAGGCTTTATTGAGGTTCCGCTTGTCACTTTTTTTCTCTTGCACCTGGGGGACAGAAACTCGACACCCCGAATACCTCAGCGACTCGGTGGGAGAGGCAGAAAAGGGACCGCGGAGAAAATTAGATTAAGGCTACGGACCCTTACCGTAGGACCCCTCGCCAGAGGTCGTAACGAAGAAGCTCTTGGTGGACCCTGTCCAGATTAAACCGAAGCACTGTGTGAGCGGGCGGGCGTCTGAGGCGACTCGACAAGAATTCTGGGAGACGCTCAGGAGAGATGCGCTCAAAATAGCACCGAGACTCTCACTCAGCGCCGGCGCTTGTCGGGGGTTGCTGCCTGATGCTACGATCCATGATTGGAGCAAGGGCATTCATCTGGGTCGTTCTCCCTTGAGCCAGTTACGTTGCCTTGGGTCAAAGGAATACTACCCCACCGGGCGAACTGGACTCTGACGTTATCTGAAGGGATTGCGTTTCTAATGCCTAACGATAAGCACGGAGAAGCAGCCTACAATCAGAGTAGGCCAAACGGCCAAACGGATAGAACCTGGGCCTGGGATTTGAAAGACTGGCATCCGATCCCGGCTCGCTCCCCCCGCTCTGTCACCTTGGGCAACTCACTTCACTTCTCTGGGCCTCAGTTAACTCATGGGGATTAAGACTGTGAGCCCCATGTGAGACACGACCTGTGTCCAACCCGATTAGCTTGCATGTACTCCGGCACTTAGCACACTGCCTGGCACGTAGTAAGTGCTTAACAAATACCATAGAGAAAAAAAGTTGGCGGCACTGTTTCTTGCCTCCCATTAGCTTTTTTAGAACGCCACCCTGCCCGTGAGAACGCCACCCTGCCTGTGAACCCAAGGCAGAATTCCTGGGAAACTTCAAAAGCTTGTTTTTCAGGAAGTCCACAGAAACGTGGAAAAGTAAACCAGCCAGATCAGGAACCCCTTGGCTCACGGAGTATTTCTGAAACCAAAAAGCAGGATAGCCTTCCTAGTTATTTGTTTCTTCTACCCCAATGGAAGAGAATAAAATACGATCTACAATAAGTCCAGTTTATTTTTGTCCTGCAAAAGATTATCCTGGCCAATTCCCATCCAAGTGTCTGCAACCCAAATAACCAAACGATCTGCCCTTTGAAAGGGACAGGAGGTAATAACCTCCCTGTGAGTGGAGTGACGCCCTCCTCCAAAAGCTAGGCACGAGGCGACCACTTTACATTTCCCGTGCCAAAGAGTCATTATTCAGGACCACTGAATCTGAAAGAGAATCAGTGTGGCCTAATTTATTCAATAGCATTTATTGAACGCTTACTATGTGCAGAGCACTGTACTGAGCGCTTGGAATGTACGAATCGGTAACAGAGACAGTCCCTGCCCTTTGACGGGCTCCAGACCTGGGAGTCAGAAGGACCTGGGTTCTGAACCGGCTCTACCACTCGTCTGCTGTGGCACCTCCGGCGAGTCACTTCACTGGGCCTCAGTGACCTCATCTGTAAAATGGAGTTTGAGACCGTGAGCCCAATGTGGGACAGGGACTGTTTCCAACCTGATAAGCTTGTATTTACCCCTGTGTTTAGTACAGTGCCGAACACACAGTAAATGCCTAACAGATGCCATTGAGGAAAAAAAAAAAGGCCCCAAATAGAGCGTCTTGACTTTGGGAACGGTGCCAAATACGTAATGTGCTACTGCTGAGAGACTCTGATAAGACGAAACGCAGCAAAAATGATAACGGCCGCCGTACCTTTCTATCAGTCCCACCAGCGTGTTTATTTTCCCCCCTTCAAGGACTTCTAGGAAGCAAGTGGCCGGTGACTTGGGGGTGGCAATCATTTCTTCGGTCTTTATAATGAGACCATTCAGCGAGGTGGGAATTTGCCTACCGAGTGGCATTTTTTAATTAAGTCCTAAGCAGTTTTTGAAACGGGCGAGCACCGGTGGAGTCCCTGCGGTCTAGAATTCTCACTGGCCGCCCGGGTTCTTAAATGCTCCCCGGGCCCGAAGAGCCAAGCGGAGTCAGCAGGTTCGAGGATCGCGAGGGCTGGTTTGGGTAGCCCTTGGAACCGAAAGTGCAGAAGGCTGGCGCTAAGGTGACCCGTACGTCTCGCCCATCTCGCCGCCGACCTCTCGCCCACGTCCTGTCTCTGGCCTGGAACGCCCTCCCTCTGGATATCTGACAGACGATCCTCCTCCCCACCTTCGGAGCCTTATTGAAGTTACAGCTCTTCCCAGAGACCTTCCCCGGCTAAGCCCTCATTTCCTCTTCCTCTCCCTTCCGCCTCGCCCTTGCGTTTGGATTTCCCCCTTTACTCACCCCTCCCTCAGCCCCACGGCACCGATTTGTAGATCCGTAATTTCTTTATTTAGATCGTCTGTCTCCCCCTCTAGACTGTAAGCTCACTGTGGGCAGGGGATGCGTCTCCCACCTCCGTTATAGTGTGCCCTCTTTAACGTTTAGTACAATGCTCCGCACCCACTAAGCGCTCAATAAATATGATTGCTTGTTAATATCTTACACACTGTTAAGCACTAACTCGTGTATGTGGCCATTTCTTTCCTCCTTCCACCCATAAATCATTTCTGAAGGGTGTGTAGTTACAGCTTTTTCAGTTCCCCGAAGGCAGGGATCTTGGTACTCTCCCAAGTGCTTAGCACAGTGCTCCTCCCCCAGCATACACCCGTAAGCTATTGATGACCGAGTTCCAGGGTGAAGCAAACGATAAAGTGTTCCTCAGAAGGACACATCAGTAGGACTGGAGGTTGTCAATCAGTGGCATTTATTGAGCGCTTACTATGTGCAGAATGCTGTATTTAAGCGCTTAGGAGAGTCCAGTACAGCGGAATTAGAGGGCACGTTCCCTGCCCGGAACGAGCTGACGGTCTGGAGGAAGTGAACTCTGTTCTGGCTCTGCACACAGTAAGGGCTCAGTAAATACGATTGAATGAGGATCCAGACCCTTAAGCAAGACTCGTCTTTAGCCTCTCTCTTTTTTTGCCCTTGCAGCTATATCCGGCTCTATGGAAGGAAATTCAGCAAAGAAGATCACGTGCTCTTTATCAAGCTGTTATACGAGCTGGTAACCATCCCGAAACTGGAGATCAGCATGATGCAAGGATTTTCCCGTCTCCTGGTGAACCTGTTAAAGTAAGTGAGGCCTCGCATCTCCTGCTTGGGAGCGTTCTTCAGTTAGAGGGTGGTGGGTTGTAGCGACTTTTTTGTCTTTGGGTAGGGGTCAGAGGATTCAGTTTTCGGGAGTAACATTTACATCCCATTATAAGCCTGTCACATAAAGTATCAAAGAAACGCCTCGATTCTCATCCCCGCCCGGGCCCAGTGTCGTTTTTAGTGCAGTGAGGTTCAGGGACCCGATATCACTTCAGTTAGGGACAGGAGGCCTTGAGAAGTATGTGAAAATGCCTAGTTGGTATGTGGGGGTGGGTTTTTCTTTTTTTAAAATCAGTGGCATTAGACGCTTACTCTGTGCCAGGCACTGTACTAAGCCCTAGGGTAGAAAGAAGAAAATCAGGTTGGAAACAGTCCTTGTCCCACTGGGGGCTCAGTCCGAATGCCCTTTTTACAGATAAGATCACTGAGGCCCAGAAAAGCAAAGTGACTTGCCCAAAGTCACTCAGAAGATATGTGGCAGAGTCGGGCTTAGAACCCAGGTCCTCCTGACTCCCAGGCCCGGGCTCTATGTACTAGGCCATGCTGCTTATCGTGTCTTTCTAATGAAAGACCTAAGGGAGAGGGAAAATCACACTTCACCTCAGTGCTTGCCATGTCCTAATTCCTACTGGGAAGTGTGGTTTCGAACATTAAAATTTTCCTTGTGTGCCAGCCTCGTCTGAATTTCCAAACGTTTTCTTGAACTAGGAAGAAGGAACTGCTCTCCAGAGATGACCTGCAGTTACCGTGGCGACCTCTCTATGACATGCTGGAGAGAATCTTATACTCCAAGACCGAGCACCTGGGATTAAATTGGTTCCCCAGGTAAGTTTTCTACGGCAGGGAGTTGCTTGGGCAATTTGGACCGGCGAGAAAAGGGGTCGGGAGGTGGAAGACGAATGTCTGGAACCCGATTTCAGAACTCCCCAGCTCCTCTTGGACCCTCCTTTCCCTTCGCACCTGTGAAAATCTTTCTCCTCTTGCCCAGGGTTGGGTTCGTTCATTTGTTCAGTTGTATTTATTGAGCACTGACTAGGTGCAGAGCACTGTACTAAGCAGTAGGGAGAGTACAATAAAACAGTGACACAATAAACAGTGACATTTCCTCCCCACAAGTTGAACTCACTTATCTGGTCAGCCTCTCCTTGTCTATTCTAGGCCCAAAATCCTCTATTTTTTTTTTTAATGGTATTTAAGTGTACCAGGCACTGTACTACACGCTGGGGTAGATGCAAACTAACAATAATAATTGTGATATTCTTTAAGCACTTAACCAATGTGCCAGGCACTGTACTGAGCACTGGGGTAGGGAGACTCAAATCAGGTTGTACACAGGCCCTATCCCACATGGGACTCACAGTTTTCACCCCCATTTTGCGGGTGAAATAACTTAGGCCCAGAGGCGTGAAGTAACTTGCCCAGGGTCCCACGGCAGACAAGTGGCGGAGCCGCGATTAGAACCCACATCCTTTTGACTCCCGGGCCCGGACTCTATCTGTTAGACCATGCCTCTTTCTTCCGTTCTCCCACCCTGACTCTGCACAATCAGACCATCGTAATGCTGGGTTCCACTTTGATAAGCACGGTCTGAGATTAAGGCACTTGGAACGGATTTTTTTTTTTCTATATTGAGCTTGTTTTCATTTCGATCTGTGCTATGTTCTTCAGCCCTCCTATCCTCGCTTTCATGTACCCATAAGTCTGTCTCTGCTTATTGAAAATGTGTACATGAAGAGTATGTATAGATTCGTTTGTTCTCTTAGTATTCTGCCATAATTCAGGCTGGTAAGCTTTAGTGTTTTTTGTCACTTTTCTCTAAAATCCCTCCTGTTTTCAAGCAGGTTTATCTGGGTGATTTTAGATGCGGGCTCCTTACTGGCGGCAACCATGGATATACGAAACCCACAGAATGTCCCCAAGTTCATTCTTCCCAATAGTTTCAACCACCTCCCTCTTGGGACCGTTGACAAGAAGCCCAAATCGAATTTCAAGTGGCGCATTGGAATCTCGCCTTCTTCCGTCTTCCCTCGCCCAGAGGCGGGCAAAGAGAAGTCACAGGCTCCGTCTCTGGTTTAAGCGCAGGTCCCAGATGAGGAGGCTAAAGCTATAGCTTTTTCCTTACCGGTTTTGTCCTAGGGGGATTAGGGCATCCTACTCCATCATGGCAGCAGTGGCCTTTAGGTGGCTCAGAGTGATTAGCAGGTTCCTATTTTGTACACTAAAAATGCGAGTTTCTCAGGAGCTGCAAGTGAGGTCGAAAGGGAAACCCCCTCTGAAATCATTTTAGGTTTTCCTGCGGATTTTGGGTTTTGCATCTTTAATATTATAGAGGAGATGTCGGGATCTCTCTCTGTTCCGCTCTTATGACGCTTGCCTTTGTCCTTAGCCGTTTTATTTATTCATTCGTTCATTTGTATTCATTGAGTGCTAACTATGTGCCGAGCACCGTACTAAGTGCCTAAAGCATCTAAATCCAGTGGATTTAGAAACTCTTGCCAGTTATTCAGGTGGGCTGCTTCTTTTATCAGCTGAGCTTCTCATCTGAAACTAAAAGCTGTTTCGGAAAGGCCAAAATAGGGCTTTGCTGGACTTTCTTGTTTCTCTCCGCATCAGATGCAGCCTCTTGAATTGAGGCCGAGTTAGCTGGTAGAAGGCCTTGTTGCTCAGTCTAACCCCATGTCACTTAGACTAAAATAGTAATTTACTCTGTGCCACTGTACTAAGCGCTCGGGTAGATGCAAGATAATCAGGTTGGACTCAGTCCCTGACCCACATGGGACTCCCAGGCTAAGCAGGAGGGAGAACAGGTGTTGAATCCCCATTTTACAGATGGGGAAACTCAGGCCTTGAGAAGTGAAGTGACTTGCTACCATCGCTAAAATCTGCCCTTTCCTATCCATCCACACGCTTACCACGTCAATCCAATCACTTTTCCTCTCTCTCCTCGATTACTGTATCCGCCTCCTCACTGACCTCCCAGCCTCCTGTCTCTCCCCACTCCAGTCCGTACTTCGCTCTGCCGCCCGCATCGTTTTTCTACTAAAACGTCAGGCCGTGTTTCCCCACTCCTCGAGAAACTCCAGTGGTTGCCCATCCACTTCAGCATCAAACAAAAAACTCCTCACCATTGGCTTCAGAACATTCAATCGTCTTGCCCCCTCCTACCACAGCTCGCCACTCTCCTACTACAACCCAGCCCGCACACTTGGCTCCTGCTAACCTCCTCACTGTTGCTCAGTCCCGTTTTTCTCGCCGCTTACCCTTTGCCCTGTGGGTTGTAGTCCTGGAGAAACAGCTTGGTGTAGCGATAGGACACTGACCTGTGAGTCAGAAGGTCATGGTTCCCAATTCCGGCTCTGCCACTTGTCAGCTGTGTTACCTTGGGCAAGTCACTTCACTTTTCTGTGCCTCAGTTACTTCATCTGTAAAATGGGGATTGAGACTGTGAGCCCCACGTGGAACAAGGGACTGTGTCCGACCCGATTAGCTTGTAACCACTCCAGGGCTTAATGCAGTCCCTGGCACACAGAAAGCCCTTAACAAATACCATTATTATTATTAATATCATAAGTTGTCGGGACATTCTCTACCCTGAAACGTTGAGCTGAACGTTCCCAAACGATTCACCGGACCACTGCCATTTTCTTTAAATTGTTTTTTAAGAAAGCCCGTTAGAATCCGAACATCCAAGCAGCTGACCCTTCCCTCGCCCTAGGAAGCGTTCACAAGAAATAAGTAGATCTAGGATTTATTTATTTATTTATTTTTGCCATATATGTTAAGCATTTACTATGTGCCAGGCACTGTACTAAACCCTGGGATACATACAAAATAATCGGTTTGAACCTAGTCCCTGTCCCACCTGGGGCTCACGGTCTTAACCCCCATTTGACAGATGAGATAACCGAGGCCCAGAAGTGACTCGCCCAAGGTCGCACAGCAGCTGAGTTTCGGAGCCGGGATTAAAACCCAAGCCCTCTGACTCCCAGGCCTTTGTTCTTTCCACTGGGCCACACCGCTTCTCTCTTACCTCGCGCATCTCATTTAAAACGCCTCGGTATGCCCCTTTTGGATCTTTTTTGCTGGCAAATCCAAATGGATGCTGTGTACAGGCTACACCGCCGTTGGTTTTTTTGTGATCTGGGCACGTGATTCCAAGTCGAGGCCGGGTACGTGCTCCTGAGGGTCTGGGCTTAAGCCTGCTGCTGGGGGAATCTTGGCAAGTCACTCCGCCTCTGTGCAGGCTCGTGTCTTCTTGTGTAAATAGGAACATTAGCCTAGATTTTACAGGGATACTCTAGATTAATTACTGATTTGTAAAGTCCTGTGGAACTATAAAACTCCCTCTTAAAAGGCTCTGGGTGTAATTAAAATCATGTCTCTTTGGAATAATTACAGAATAGCTTGATCTACATTTAGCACACATTCCGTTCATCTTAGGCCTGCCCCATCTCCAGCCCTTGCTCGACTCTTCTAAGTCTGCTGTCTCTGAGGAAATTCTCGGTGTTACTTTAGGTTATTTTTTGATTTTTTGTTTGACCTCTATGGTACCAGCTTTTCAGAGCACTGGAAATTTCACTGATATTTAAAGTGCTTTATTTGAGTTTAGGCTGTTATTCTTAACTGGATTCTGTGTTCCCTTTTCACACAGCACTTGGGAGTGACACATTCTTGTCCTGTATTCCTGGCCTAAAACCAAATTTCTGTACTTAAATCATTGCCAGAAACACGAGACCAGTCTTTTGCCCTAGACTGTGTCACCATAATTCGAGGAGGAAGTCTTTTCTTCGAGTTCCGATTATTTCGAAAGGGTGTGAAACGACCCGACTCACATGCAGTGCGATAAATTCTCACGTGGCGCTTTGGAAACATCTTAATTTTCAACATCTGAGTGTTACGAAATAAACATTTGAGCGTTGGCTACGAGACTGGAATATTTAAGGCCTCTGTGAAACAGTTTCGCTCCCAAATTTTTCAAGAATGTGACTTTCGTCTTCTTCCGAGAACGTATTGTAAATATTTCTTTTTTCACATTCAGTTCTAATCGACCAGGCTTGTCTTCACCTAAAACCATTGTGCTTAATGTTTTACATAGGTGGTAAGGAACATTCCTGTGGATTTGGGGGGTATTTTGGGGGGTCTGGGGTGGGTTTTTTTTATTTTGCATGCTTGGATACTGTAACACCTGTCTTGCAGGTATAACTTCTCCCATTGATAATTGTGATGGAAAAATCAAGGTTAACATTACACCACTGTTTATGAGACTGTCGCACTGCATTTAAACCTTTCTAATGGTGGAACGATCTATATTGTGTGTGAAGTGATTGTTCTGGAATTATTCCCTGCTAATTGAACTGACGTGTGAGGGTTCCGAAAGGGAGAGTGAACGGTCCAAAATGGTGGACAGATTCCCTCCCGTGCGGGCACGGGCCCTGCCTCAGCTCGAAGGCCGCCGATCACCGAGTTTGAAGCGAACTCTCGAAAACCACGTGATCACTGAGTTTGAAGCGAACTCTCGTAAACCACGTGCTGGGCGACGGGTTAGGGAGAGCGTCGGGTGCAGGAACCCCGCCGTCGTAAGACGAGGGAGAAAACGGGTATTCGGACCACCCCGATTTCTTCTCCAAGCTAGAAGCCTCCAGCCCCTCCTCCAGGCAGCTCGTGCGTGTCAGCGTTGGAACAGAAGACGTGCTAGGGCTCAGCCGGTTGGGTGGGAGCCTGCCGGAAAGCCATCTACGGTGTCAGGAAGGTGTGCTTCCTTGATAATTGGGGTATTTGTTAAGCGCTTGCTATGTGTTCTAAGTGCTGGGATAGAGACAAGCAGTTCAGGTTGGACGCAGTCTCTGTCCCACATGGGGCTCCCAGTCTTCATCCCCGTTTTACAGATGAGGGAACTGAGGCACAAAGAAGTGAAGTGATTTGCCCAAGGTCACAGAGCAGACATGAGGTGGAGCCGGTTTTAGAACCCGGGTCCCCCCGACTCCCAGCCCATACTCTTTCCACTAGGCCACACTGCTTCCTTCTAACCCGTGATCTACCCACTGGGTGAGGCCACGCCGGACAGGGCCGCGACAGCGTCTAGCCAACCTCCGATATGGCCCCGGAGCCGGGAACAAGCTATCCCAGGCCCGCAGGCGACACCGATCAGTCGACCGGTGGTATTCATTGAGCACCTGCCGAGGGCCAAGCCCCGGGCAGAGCGCTCGGCTGAGAGCCCCAGGAGCGAGAGGACCGTGTGTGGTCTCTTGGGCCCGCCCACTGCTGAGAACATTTAAGTGCATCCTTGGATAACCTCGCCCGATGGAAAGTCGGTTCCGTGGTGTTGGTGGAGCACACCTGTGCTTGCCCGTCCGTGTGCATGCACACAGGCTGGCAGCGCCGCCCGAGCGTCGCTCCCAACTTCACTTCGGCGCGGGCACGATCTCTCCTTTCCTGTGTCCTTCCCTTCCTCCCTCTCACTCCGGTTCTCTTGGCCCCGACTTGGGTGGGAAGAGCATCCCCAGATTCTTCCAGCAGGCTCTCTCTGGGGCACGGAATGGAAGTTGGCCAAAGAGCAGAAATGACTGCTTTTTTGGGGCCAGGGGGGACGGTGCGGGGAGTGTGTATGTGTGAGAGAATGTATTTATGTATGTATATATATGTTGGGAAGGGAAAGGAAGTGGTGGGGAGAGCCAAAAAATCAGTGCCACCTTGAGCACTTCGCCCTCTTCAGAGCCACAGATTGATTTTTCTACTTTCTAGTAGGGCAGCACGGCCTAGTGGATGGAACACAGGCCTGGGAGTCTGAAGGACCTGGGTTCCAATCCCGGCTCCGCCTCTTGTTTGCCCTGTGACCTTGGGCAGGTCGTCTCTTTCATATTTACTGAGCAGTTACAGTGTGCAGAGCTCTGTTCTAAGAGGACGCTATAACAGTGAACAGGCACATTCCCTGTCCGCATCGAGCTTACGGTCTAGAGGGCCTTCACTTCTCTGGGCCTCAGTGACCTCATTCCGGAAAATGGGGATTAAGACTGTGAGCCCCATGTGGGACGTGGACTGTATCCAATCCGATTAGCCTGTTATCCACCCCGATGCTTAGTACGGTGCCTGGCACAGAGTAAGCGCTTATCGAATGCCCTAAGGAAAAAAAAAGAGTAGAGTGGAACATATTTCACTTCCTCTAAGAATTAGTGAAATATATGCAATAGTGCCCAGTCTTAACATTTTATTTTATTTTTAAACAGAAGCATTGTTCCCTCCATCTTGAGAGATTACAAGAATCACAAAAGGTCACTATACAGATATTACAGGTTAGAGAGACTATACCCATTTCTGGTTAAAGAGCATAAATCCAATGATACGGTAAATGATCTCTAAGCTGGGCTGGACTGTAATTGGCGTTAATTAGGGGGAAGAAATTGCTTGGGCCCCATTTTGCGTGTCACCCTAGTGCAACGAATCAACTGGCAATCGATCAGTGGCATTTAACGTTAGTTGACCGTGTGCAGAGCACTGTATTAAGCACCTGGCTTAACTGGCAGACATGCGTCAGCCCATCTGACCACTTATTGAAATGGCGATGACGCTGGAGAGGCTCTGTGTACATTACAGTCTCTGGCTTCATTCCCGCAGTTGTTTGCTCGTTCCCCCTCTCTGCGATTTAGAGAGAGGGTAACACGGAAAAGGAGCCTCGTCTTTACAGCGGAACGTTCTAAGGGTTCCAAACCACTTCTAAATCCACATTCCCCCCAGAGGCAGTAGACGCCAACCAAGCAGTAGCGAGAAGAAAACTTCAAGCTACAAGTCCGGGTGGAATCCACGCCCAGAGTTTTCTTTGAGACGGAATTGGCCGTTGGAGAATTTCCAAAGAAACGTCCGTGCCACGGCCGGCAGCTGTTCGGATCCTCTTGGCGGTGCCATCTTGCCAGTTTGCCCCCCCGGTTTATTTCTACCGGGGTTTAAAGGATATACATGTGAAAAGACTATTATCCTGCCTTTCTCAAAATTAATTGTGGCTGCTTGAGGTTTAGGTTTAAAAAAAAAACCACAACCTCCTCCCCATTCCTTGTTGCGGTGTTCCCCCACATCTGGAGCGTTTCAGCCTTTTCCCAGAGAAAATGGATCATCGCAGCCATCGAGCCTCCGAGGTGCTGCCTTCAAAAACCTCCTTGTTCCCTGCCGGATCTGGCATGGGATCAACCCAGATTTCCCCTAGTTTCCCCTAGTTCTTTCAGGAACTCCTACTCCAGGGGAGAAGTGGAATTACAGGGCTCTGACACTCGTACGTTATGTGAGAAGTGTCCCACCCCCTTGGTTTTTCAGTCAGTGGGAAATTCCAAAATTCTTTAACCTTCCTGAGAAGTTGGAAAGCGGTGTGCCTCCTTAGAATTAGGTCCAACCCCGATTTCTGGACTTTCCCATAATATGTATTGGAGGCATGGTTGGCAAGTGAGAGTCCAGTGGAAAAAAAAATCTAACATGATTTTGAAAGTCCTGAGATGTCCTGAGAAATCAACAAAAGGAGATTTCTGGGCAAGTGTGGCTAAATGTACAGGGTACTATTAGGTGTTAAAAGAAAAAAAAATTACACCATTTCTGGCTCAGAAACCTTCACTAGGAGTAATAGCTTTTTAGGTTTTGATTTTGGTGGTCCTCATTCCATAATCTTCCCATATATGATATTGTTTGGGGGCTTTGGTGGCCGTTGATGATTCTTCTGACCAGCAGTCGAACTGTAGGTGGTGTCCCTTTGATTAAAAGATATTTATCAATATCGGAGGAGTCGATACCTTTTAATTAGGCTTCCCCGGTGGAAAGAGCGAGTTGATTACTTTTGATTGGAGGCACTGGCTTAAGGTTCTAATGGCTTGGCAGAATATGTGTTTATTGAATGGCCAAACAAAATAACGCTTTCTGATTCTAAATCAAACATAGTCAGGGCCGCAGAGAAGGAAAATGTGATTGGTCTGCTTCAGGGAAATTGACTATGCTAGTAGTTGGGATGAAGCAAGCACAGTGACTTTTGATGTGCTGGGAATTTGTCCGATTTTCGTAGTGACCCCCAGTGAAAACTAATAGGTATATCTAGAGTTTCAAGTTTACGCTACCGATTGCCCTCTGCGGACTTCACCAGCCAGGGTTTAAGGCTTTGGACGTCCGCTAGTTACGGGCAGGGAACGTGCCTGCTGATTCTGTTATATTGTACCCTTCTGTGCGCTTAGTACAGTGGTCTGCACATAGTAAGCGCTCAATAAATACGATCGATTGGTTTTCAGTAAGAGCTGTTTCGATTCAGAACAGGGAAGTCATTTCTGGTGTTGTCAGGGTAGTGAGTTTTTCCCCCAGCTCAGAGAATCCTGGAGAGGAGAGGCAACGGGGAAGTGGAGTCCGAAGCTGAGCAGAACAGTTTTATTCCTTGTGATTAGGTCTCTGTGGAGGAGAGGATTTAGCTCCTGCATGTCCACAGATGGTGTCTAATTGCATCAGTCTCGTCTGGTAATTAAAACAACCATTTGTCGATTGATTTAATTGTACGCCAGTCTTGAAATATTCTAATCGGATTGACCCATTGACCTTTTTTTTTTCTCTTTTCCAGTTCTGTAGAAAATGTTCTAAAAACTCTAGTGAAAAGCTGCCGCCCGTAAGTACCTTAATTCTTGATACGTTCATTATGGTTACGAATTGGGAACTTTCTCATAACTGAGTGCATTTTGAAGTGGGTAAAAGACAAATGTGTTTTGGAGGGGGTGAAAGACAGATTGTTGGCAGATCAAATTCTGGGCCCTGCCTAATGAATATTGGAAAAGAGGTCATAAAATGAAGTATTTTTTCCCCCCATTTAAGCGGGAAGTAATTCACTAGCCAGGTATGACACTCAGAAGTCGGCTCATTCTGTTGTAATTCGGAGCTCAGTTTTGTAAAGGGTGGGAAAATGAAGGATTTTGTTTAAAAAAAAAAAAAAAAAAGGAAAATCTTTTGAAGTCTATGTAAATGAATTTGGTGTATGCCTACGATGATTAGAATCATAATGTTGCTATTTCAAATAATTCAGATGCTCCCAAAGGGATTCCTAAGGTGTTTCATAGTCCCATCATCACGTCCAATGAGTTGTTCCAACCAGGGGCTCAGTGTTCAGTGTTACCATTGAAGACGTCCGCTGTTTTCATGATGGACGGATTTCAGGCCCCAGGTGGATTTCAGGATTTGCCCTAGTCAAGGACCGAGGATGCCTAAGCGGTTACCAGACAAAATCCCAACTGGGGAGGGGAAAGCCGGATCCACCCCTAAACGTTCTGGTGGATGCCAACGAGAATCCCAGGCATCAGTTGGGCATGGCGGGAGGACTGACCATCGACTCGCCCCGCCTCACACACCTAAAGAAATAATTTGAGGTTTTAATTAATCATGGTACTTGTTAAGCGCTTGCTGTGTGCCAAGCCCGGTTCTGAGCACTGGGGTAGATACAGGTTAATCAGGTCGGACACAGTCCCTGTACCACTTGGGGTTTACGTCTTTACAGATGAGATTACTGAAGCACAGAGAAGGGAAGTGATATGCCCAAGATCACACAACAGAAATTGTGCCAGAGCCAGGATTAGAACCCAAGTCCCCGACCCGTGTTCCTCCCACTAGACCATGCTGCTTTTTTGTCTGCTGCCTGGTTTTTAAGTATGTGGGTTATGTTGCCCCGTATTACGAGCTTCTGCAGGGCAGCCATTTGCCTGCCCTGGATATCCTGCATAGTCTGCTATTTTGCTAGTCTATTTCCTATCTAGTGCGCATTTATGCGCTCGCTCTCTCTCTCTCTCTCTCTCTCTCTCTCTCTCTCTGAGTGTGTGTATCTTGCAGGGGGTGGTTTGGAGCTGGGAATCTTGTTGATTGCCGCCAGTAGCTTCTTTTCTTTATGAGACTTGTGGGTTCTTAGATTCATGTCAACACAAGGCCTCGCCTGCCTTCTCTGGAAGCCAGATTAGAAACCCAGAGTTCTCTCGCGAGAGAGAGAAAGGGAAAGAAAGAGAGAAAAAATGTATGAAGTAGATTGCTAGAGATTCAAATGGTGAAAGAAAGGCATTTTCCAGGCAGTTCTGTTAATCTGTGGTATTTATTGAGTACTTTCGGTATGCACAGCATACTCAGCACTCTCTTCAGAAAGAGTGTAATAGAATGAGTAGTTTAAAACACAACACATTTTTCTCCCAGAGACTGGAAACAGATGCTGGGAAGATGGTCAGAAGGTTGAATGAACTTGCGACAGTCCAACTAGGACGAGAAACGTTCATTTTTGTATTTGGAAAACATCCATTTCTGGGCATTTTATCATTCCTCGCAGCATAATGACATGAAATTATAATTTTGAGTAGCTGGGTGTGTCTCTCTTGACAGAGTGTCAGGTTCAATTTCCTGGGCTTTTATGGCGTACAATCGTTTTTGGAAGAACGCTTACTGCCAGCCATGAGCGGGGGCTTTAGTGTGGGCTGTCTGGGTAAATTTGGTTCATTTGCCAATGCAGATCAATCAGTGGTAATTATTGAGCACTTACTGTGAGCAGAGCACTGTACCAAGCCCTTGGGCACTTTGAGTTGAGGGATGAGCCAAAACCTGTCGCCTCAAGGGACGTTTGATGTTTTCTGCCGACCCGTCGATTCCCATGCCTGCATTTCCCCTCCCCGCCGGTGAAAGTCGGTTCACCCAGTGGTTCTCGGTTAGGTATTTTCCAGACGACGCCACTGCCGAAATGCTGGAGGAATGGCGGCCTTTAATGTGTCCTTTTGACGTCACGATGCAGAAGGCCATCACGTACTTTGAAATATTTCTTCCTACCTCTCTTCCGCCAGAACTACATCATAAAGGTTTTAAGTAAGTGGATGCCTGAATCTCTGTTTGTGTTGGGAACGCAGACGAAGGGGTGCTAAGCAGGGAACGAGACCGAGGGGGAACCCTCAATTGTAGTAGAATAGGAGTGGGCGGTTCTGAACAACATGAAGATCACAGGAGGGTAAAATGGAGTCTGTTGAAATCAAGGCAGGAAGAGATTTGTGATGAGGGAATAATGCATGAAGTTAAGTAAAGGTCGTCATGCAGACATTCGAAGAGAGCCACTGGACGAGATAGAAAGAGTGGTTGATGAAAGAATAATAATAATTGTGACATTCGAAAAGCCCTTAGTCCCTGCCAAGGACTGAACTGAGCGCCGGGGGAGATAAAGTAAATAAGGGCGGACACAGTCCCTGTCCCTCAGGGGGCTCACAGTTAAAGTGGGAGGCAGAGCAGTATTGAATCCCCATTTTACAGATGAGGAAACTGGGGCATAGAGATGGGAAGTGACTCACCCAAAGTAAACAACATGCAAGAGGCGGAGCTGCTTTTAGAATCCGTGCCCTCTGACTTCCAGCCCTGTGCTCTTTTGGCTAGGTACACGGACAGATCGTTTTTGAGATTCAGTCACTTTTCAGGGTGTTAAAAATCTAAATGAGAGAAGAGCCTACACTTTCTCTTACCAGTGTAGAAATGAACAGAGAGGAAGAGGTCAGAATGAGGGGGAATCAAGTTTTGTTCCCTTCTATAGGAATGTGTATGTCGTCTCATAGTCTGTAGTTACAAGCGATTAACTTTCGAAAACATGGAAAGGGAAATCTGTCCTAAGGACCCATAGGTGACTTGCGATTTACATTTCTTTCCCTCCCTTTAGGCTCTGGTTTGATGAGTTACTCGGTCTTTGGGTTTCAGTTCAGAATCTCCCACAGTGGGAGGGGGTGAGTATCCGTTTTTTTTCTCACTAGACGTTGGAGGAAAGGCAACTAAGCCATTGCTCTCGGTAAGCTTACTTACAGATTTCGAGCTCCAGTCAAAATGCTTGTTTTTCATTTTCCTCACCCATTACGTTGTGATTTAGGGTATGGATTTTCCAGGTACAATTTGGATAGGGACGTAGAGGGCTTGGAGATATTAGGTGGTACATCCTTAATGTCGACGGGGGCTTCGATCCTTCGTGCATCCTTGCTTCCACTCAGAGTCAGAGTGGTGAATTGAATGCCAACATTTGTAATGAATTACTGCTTTTATTCTGTTTTTAAATAAGTTGGACAGAGATCTGGTTTAAGCCTCAAAATGATAGTGGTTTTGTTTTTTCCTATTGTTTTGGTGCCTCGTGCAACTCCAGTTGCTGAGCGAGTGTTGCTTGGGTAACAGTCGTCTCCCCCTTCCCAGCATATGCAAATGCCGGTGGTTCAACGGATGTTTCACATCACACCACACCACCTCTCGGCTTTCACAGCCCTGTTAAGGCATCCTTGTCTGATTAGGATTTCAAGCTCCAACATTAGCCTGAAATTGAAATCTCATCTGCCAGGGGCAGGCTAGATCTCGGGGCAAGCAGAGCGATGACGTGAAAGAGACAAGTGAATGACTAACACCCCCAGTGCTAGTAACCCAGTACTCTTCAGATACTTTACAGAGTGGGGAGGAGGACTGTACCCAGGAAAAAAAAAATAAATTATTATTAATAATAAGTTAATAAATGACCAAACGTTTCTGACATCCAGTTCCAGAAGCGGAAATATCCACAGTTCATCACTGCAAACGCACCATATCAGGTTCAGTTTGGCCGGCGAAGTTAGGGTGGCTTTGAAATTGGGCTAAGCCATCTGGGCAGAAAAATATTTACGATAAAGGGAAGGATAAAAAAGTATTTGGGAAGTAGAAGAAATTGGGTTAAATTGGGGAAAATCCTAAAAATCCATACCCTCTGATAAATCCCCATTTCCCCCCATTGGCTTTATCATCCTTTAAACCCACAGAAGGGAGATTAACATTCTGTAACTTCAGGTTTGTGTCCAGCCAATAGTCACACAGTAAATAAATACATGTTGGGTTTTTTTTTTGTAGTAATTGAGGCCTCTTTTGAATTTCAGAAATGTTTTTAGAGATGGCTCTGATACCTAAAAATGCTAGCTAATTTTAGTAGCTGATAGAAGTAAAATTGTGTTTAAAAACAACAAAAGAAAACCTGGGTTTTAAAAATGCATAGCTTCAGAGAAATCAGCTATCCTATAAAGATATCCTTTACATTTGACTTGCTGAATAAGACTTGTAATATAGAAAGAAAGCCCACGGCCAACTAATGGTTTTGAAAACCTGGAAAACAAAAATCTTAACTGTTGAACTCTCTCTCTCTCTCTCTCCCTCTCCCTCTCTGTATATCTCCCGCTGTCCCTCCCTCTCCCTACTTTTCCCCTCCGTCTCTCTCTCCCCCTTTCTCTCCCATTATCTCCTCGTTCCCCTCCATCTATTTTCAGCATCTCGTAAATCTTTTTGCCCGCTTGGCCACAGATAACATCGGGTACATAGATTGGGATCCGTATGTACCAAAGGTAAGAATTTTGGAATGTAAAAATCTCACGGTACCTCTGTGAAGTGATGGTTGGGTGGCGTGCTGTTTTAAACTCCAGACACAGTAGTGTAGTTGAAGCAGTTAGATCAATAACAGTAATAACAGCTTACATTTCAGTAGCATGTTTAGTTTTTCAGAGGACTTTTTCTCTGATTATTTCACCTTCCCCACATCTGTGAGAGAAGAAAAGGTAGGTATTGTCTCTGTTTGACAAATGAGGAAACTGAGGCAAAGGGAGGTGAAATGGCTTGCTCGGAATTTGGCAGAGTTGTCACTCATATTTATTGAGCGCTTACTGTTTGCAGAGCACTGTACTAAGCGCCTGGGCGAGTACAACACAACAATAAACAGACACGTTCCCCGCCCACGATGAGTTTACAGTCGAGCTCATCGTGTGTCCGCCAGTGTTCTGGATTTGAAGGAATCGATACAAATGCCAATGTGGTACCATTTCCCCTTATATAAAAGTTCTGAGTTCCTCTTATTTGCGTATTCCCCGTTAGAAGATTGCGGGTAAACTCTGCCAGATTTCCATCCTAAGTAATCCGAGTATTATGATTGATGTGTGGAGGTCAGCGATTAGCCTCGGAAGTTGCACCCATCTAATCTCCTTCATGTGATAGTGGTCCTTGAGGAACAGCCGTCCCTGGTCCCTCTCGAATGCCACACCCAGCTCGATGGGCCATTTCCCTAGCTTGGCACGGTGGCTTTTAATCCCCAGCCCATTGTGGAAGAAGTACCCAGTTGGGCGTAATCTGCAGATGTAATGACAGTGCCGTCAGCTCCGTCACTGGGAGGAGGTTGCGGGCTCCCTCTCTTTAGAGCCTATTTAAGAGAATTACAGACCCATTAGCCATTTTTGGACCTGGGAGAGTATGCTGACCAGGAGCAACTGCCCTTTAGGTGTTTTAAACCTCTTCACTGGTGATTTTTCAGCCTTCTGTAATTACATCAATCTGCCTTGCCCTCTTCCTCCCTGGCCATAATACAGCTGTATCAAATTGGTAATGAGGATGGCATTAAAAATCATGAACTTCCCTTAATATAGGCCAGTGAGGTCATCTAACACCAACTGAGCATTTTAAAGCCAGGAAGTGGACTTTTTCTATAATTTTGTTTCATTTTCTTAAGCTTCCAGTCTACCTGCTTGTATTTCCTTCCCCCCCCGCCCCCCATTTACCAAAACCCGGCAAAGTTCTTCATCAAACAGCCACTGCCTTTTCGATCTTGCCCGTAGTGCTTTCATTAAATACATGATGAAATTTGGAAGAAACCGACAGTTTGTCAGCTGGTTATAAATTTCCATTCCCAAGCCTAAGCAAGGTTCAATTTCTATCGGTTACTAATATTTATGGAAGGACCTCTGGGAGTATATATTTTTCATATATAAAAAACCTTGGGATGCTTTACTACTTTCTTAAAGGGGTATTTTAGGAAAGAAGGATTTTACCCCTGTTTATTTTTATTCTTTTTTCTCTCGTGCTCTTGTCTTTCTCCATCGACACATCACTCACTGGTTTGCAGGCAATAAGCATTAAGCGCTTATTGCCTGCAAACCAGTGTATTAAGCCCTGGGGAAGAAATGGGTGAGGATTAGGGACAGGCTCCGACATCATCGTCAGGATATTTACTGAGCGGTTACTGAGTCCAGGACTCTGTACTAAGTAAGCGGTTGAAAGAGTACAGCACAACAGGCTCGGTAGGCATATTCCCTTTGCACAACGAGCTGACGGTCTAGAAGGTGCTCACAATCTAAGGATAAAAGGGGACCCTTCTCGCTGGGGCCAGAGAACGTGTCTCCACTCTCCCAAGCGCTTAGTACAGTCCTCTACACACATTAAACGCTCAATAAATACGATTGACCGGAAGCAGACACATAAGGAGAGATGAAATAATAAAAAAACCACTACAGCAATATAAGGGAAGGACAAATCCCCATAAAGTAAAAACAGACAGAATGAAAGCAGTCAGATACTAGCGTGGCTAGGGGGTAGAGGTTTGGAATCATCTCGCTTCAAAGGTCCAACGGTCACACGGCAACTGCCTCAGCCGAGGCAGCTATTGCTGCTGCTGTCTCTCTGTACCCCCAAAGTTTCGGGGGGCACTGCTGCCGCTGGGTCTGAACTTAGTGCCACCAAAGGGCCTGACGCCCTTTCAGAGAAAAGTTAGCCTGGTTCTTCACCCATCTTCCTTCTATAGCCCCATCTAGTCTGTAAACTTATTGTGGGAAGGGACCGTGTCTGCCCGCTCCGTTGTATCGTACTGTCCCCACGCGCTTAGTACAGGGCTCTGCATTCCGGAAGAGCTCAGTCAGTACCTTCGATTTACTGACTCTAGGAGAATGATAATAATTATGGTGCTTGCTGAGCGCTTACTATGTTCCCGGAATTGTACTACGTACTGGAGTTGGACAGGGTTGGTTGGACACATCCATATGGGACTCACAGTCTTAATCCCCATTTTAAGCTGAGGAAATTGAGGCCCAGAGACATTAAGTGTTTTGCCCAGTGTCACCCAGCAGACAGGTGACAGAGCTAAGAACCCAGGTCCTTCTGACTCCCAGGCCCGGGCTCTTTCCATTAGGCCGTGATGCTTGAGAAGAGGTCAGTCAATCAGTGGGGTTTGTCGGGCGCTTACTTTCCGCAGTGCACCGTACCGAACGCTTATACTTTCGTATAAGTAGACACGATCCCTCCCCTCGAGAGCTTAAAGTGTAGCAGGGGAGACAGACATTAAAATAAATCACAATCGGAGAGGCAACCAAGTGTATAAAGATTTGTTCACGAGTGAATGAGTGCCTAATTGGCTAGCCGGCCCAGGTTCAAGAGAACGGATGACATGGAAGGAAAATAGCGGGGGAAGAGGAGAGATTCGTCAGGGAAGGCTTCCTGGAGGAGATGTAACTTTAGTAGGGCTCTGAAGAAGGTGGAAGTTGCCATTAGACTCTCCCCCTTGGGAAGGAAAACCAATCATGCTCTATAAGATAGTTTCAGATCGGGACACCTTTTCCCTGCGTTCCCTAACCCGCAGTTTTAAAAACAAATGTGCGGATTTTCTCCGGACAGTTTTCCCCTCAAAACTGAGAGTTGGACTTAAAGCATCTCAAATCAAGTTTATTTAAACCTCCGTAAACCACCCCACATTTCATCTGTGAAGTAGTTCCAATTTTTCTTTTCCTTTTGAATTACGTAGATATTTACCAGGATTCTGAGAAGTTTGAATCTCCCAGTGGGAAGCAATCAAGTCTTAGTTCCAAGATTTTTAACGAACGCCTATGATGTGGGACATGCAGTGATCTGGATCACCGCCATGATGGTTTGTACTGCTCTCCTTGTTTCGTTCAGCTCACGAGAAATGTGTATTACTGGAAAAGCTGTACCATGCTCATGTTGATGTAGTTTTCACCACCGACATTTCTAGGTGTTCCATTTTTCTCATTGTAGAAATCTGAGGCTTTGAATCTATCCATTGAGATCGACATCATCGTGAATGGTATTTATCGAGCACTTACTATGTGCAGAGCACTGTACTAAGCGCCTGGGAGAAGACAGTTCAACAGAGTTGGCAAACACTCTAGACTCTGAGCTCATAGTGGACAGGGAATATCTCTTGTATTATAGCCTCCCATGCTCTTAGTACAGTGCTTTACACACAGTAAGTGCTCAATCAATACGATTGACTGAATGACACAATCGATCGTGTTTTTCGTTGAGCCCTAACTCTCTGCAAAGTACTGTGCTTAGTGTTGAAGGAGATGGGACGTAAACAAACCCAACATGGACCTGTCCCACATGAGACTCTTAGGTCTAGGTGGGAGAGGCACAGAGAACAGAAGATTAAATTCCAGGCAATGGGGGCGTTACCAAATGAAAACTTGGGGATGGACATAGAGAGGAACGGTTGTGGGACCAGTTCTGATGAGAGAGGGAGAAGAGAGTGGAGAGGGGAGAGAGCGAGTCTGGACTTAGTACTGATTGGAAGCATGGGGGGTGCTTCTCTCTGGTGCTACTCAGGCAATTTCTTGAGCCTTAGAGATAATCTGTTTTGGTTCCGTTCTTGGCAAGGTGTCCTAAATGAGCCAAATCAGTTGAAATGGACCAAGACCAATTGGTTTGTTTAAAGTCAGAGGGAAGATAAGTGTATTTATGTACCATAGTTGCCCAGATCATCTTCCGCCTAAATGCAGTTTAACGTTCAACTGCAGTTTCCTATGGTGTTCCTGTTGAGAGACACGATTAATGCCTTCCACAATGTGCCTTCTGGAACTACGCAAGAAGGCACGTTGGACGTGAACCGGTTTCCAAGGAGACCGAGTGCGGTTGCAAATTCAGACCCTGGACTCCGTCGTGATTAAATTGTACTGAAAAGACTTAAGTCATTAGTCTTTTTCAGTTCCATTGTTTAGTTGAAGGACAGTTGCAGAATGAATTTTAGGTCCGTTTTCAGCAAGCATATAAGGGTCTGTTGTTTCCCATTACAGATGATTGGGAAGCACATGTTGTTGATTTGTAGGGCCGGGCTGGAGGTTGAGTAAATCAATTTACCACAGACTTTGGCCTCTAGCAGTAGTGCAAGCTGCGGGTTATTAAAGGCAGCATTATTTTCTGACGTAGCTTAGAAGCGTCTAACAACTTCAGTAATGCCGATTGTAAAAGGGAGGGTTTTGACATTTTAACTTTTGGGATTAGAATGTCCTACCATATAGGGACTCCATTTTAAATCATTTTAAGAAACCGCCCCAAGCCCAGACGGGGCGAGGAAATCGGAAATCAAAATCACAGGGTTTCCAAGAGGGTCCCGGCTCCCTCTAATCCAGTCTCCTGGGCCCAGACCTTTGTTTGAAACGAAGTCACCGTAAGCCACATAGTTAAGCTCACACCCTGTATTACAGGGCTGCCGGACTCTTGGCCAAATCAGAGGCCAGCATTTCTACCGTATTCACTTCTGTCCCAAGGGCCGGGTATCTTTTGAAGCGGATGTGATGATATTTTTCCGATCGAACATCGGGGAACTCCGCTGATAATTATTGGAAGACCAGCGAGAAGTAGTCATTCGAATCTGCTCCGTCATTTTCTTATGTCGAAACCTGCTTCTCGGGCATATAGCCCAGTGATTCCCGGCCCTCGGATCCTGTCGTGGGAACCCCATGAGGACAGGAGGTTCACGTAGGTTTCAGCATCGAACTCGCACCGCAGGAAAGGAAAAGCCCAAAGGAAGCCGAAAAGCAGAAAGAAAAATCATTTCAAATTTGCCTCACTTATGAAGACAAACAGCGCGGCCTCGGTCTTACCGCATATGGGTTGGTGTTGTGTTGGAGCAGGGGCTTGGGGCCTTTATTTGACTAGAAGTTAGGTTTTACGTGTAGGGCGAATAAAAAAATGGATCATTCTAGTCTATTTTAGGAGGATGGGGGTGGAGCGGGTGGGGAAACTAAACCCGGACCAGAAGTTGTCTCTGACTTTGGTGGGGGAATCCCTGGGAGTGCAGAGTTGATGACTCGAGTGGACTTGTTTTTGGACAGGGTGGCCCAAGTAAACTCGTGCAGAAGCATCTGACCGGACTGTTCAACAGCATCGCCTCATTTTACCACCCATCGAATAACGGCCGCTGGCTGGTGAGTGTCTCGAACCCCGATGCCATTAGAAACGGCTGGATGTAAGCGATCCTGCCACACCATGTACGCTGGGTAGGGAGAAACGGACCGGTGAGGAAAATGCGGTACGACGCGTGAAATGGTTTGAAAAAGCAGCCGGAAATAGACGGAGAAAGCTCGGGCCGGTCAGAAAAACCACCGACTCGTAATAACTTGGTGAAACTTGGCCGAAGCCTGTTCGAAGCCCAAATTGAGGTGATAGAATCTGCGGTGTCTCAGGGCTTGGCTTTTGACCATTGCATGTGGAGATGCCGCGCGGGAATACGTCGTTCTCGTCGCCGCTGCGTCGGAGCGGCTCGCCTTTCAGACGGCCTTTAATTTTCAAGTAACGAGGTGGAGTCTGCGTAGCCCAGTGGGAAGATCACGGACCCGGGCATCAGAGGACCTAGGTTCCAAACCCGGCTCAGCCTCGACTACTGTATGGCCTCGTGCAGGTCACCAAACTTCCGGAGCCTCGGTTCCCTCCTCTGTCAAATGGGGATTAAATCCTCCCCTCCCCTACTGACACTGTGAGCCCCATGTGGGACAGGATTGTGTTCAACCTAATTAACTGGCAGCTACCCCAGTACTTAGAACGGCACTTGGCACATAGCGCTTAACAAGTAGTCGTGTCATTATGATTATCGTCTTTAAGGGATAGCTTGCCTTAGCCGTGGCACAGTGCTCCGAGCAACCCAACCGGCCTTTCTGCCTTATACTTGTGTGTCCACAGAACAAGTTAATGAAGCTCCTCCAGCGATTGCCAAACAGCGTCGTTCGAAGATTACACCGCGAGCGCTACAAGAAGCCCTCTTGGCTCACTCCCGTGCCCGATAGCCACAAGCTCACTGATCAGGACGTCACAGACTTTGTACAGTGCATGATTCAGCCGGTCCTTTTGGCCATGTTCAGCAAAACCGGGAGCCTGGAGGCGGCTCAGGCCCTCCAGAATCTCGCCCTCCTTCGGCCCGAGTTAGTCATCCCCCCTGTCCTTGAAAGGTAAGGCCTCTCCCCACCTCTCCTCCCGTCCTCGGGGGTAGCGCCTCAGATTTTTGCCTTTTCAAGGGTGGGGTTCGTGTGCCACCAGGGCCCCTGGCTTTTCTAGGCTCTCGCCACCTCTGGATTCACGGGTCGTCGTCCATGCTCTCCCGGCTCACCGATATGGGGGTGGGAGCCACCGACTCGGGAGTCTGGGCACCCCCCTTCCCTTCCCCGCTCCCCATGGACTTCATTTGTCCGTGCTTCCCTTTTCACTGCCATCCTACCACAAAAAGGTTCCGGAAGAAATCCCAAGACCGTCATGATAAATGGCATCCTTTAAGTTTCCCAGATCCTTGTAAACACTGTTGTTGGGTTTTTTTCTGTTTTTTCTTTTTTTTAAATGCTAGAACCAGCAGTCAGTCAATCAGTGGTATTTATTGAGCCCTTACTACATTGTGGTTTAGAAGATAGAGCACAGGCCTGGGAGTCAGAAGGACATGGGTTCTAATCCCGACTCCACCACTTGTGTGCTGTGTACAAGTCACTTCACTTTTCTGGGCCTCGCTTCCCTCATCTGTAAAATGGGGATTAAGACCATAAATCCCATGACGGACAGGGACTCTGTCCAACCCGCTTTGCTTGTATCCACCTCAGCACTTACTACAGTGCTTGGCACCTAGTAAATGCCTAACAAATGCTATGGTCATCATCCGTCATCGTTATCATTAATGTGTGCAGAGGAGCAACCAAATTAGCAGACATGTTCCCTGCCCTTAATGAGCTTTCAGTGTAGAGGAAGAGATGTTGCTGGGATATGGCGTGTAACCGACCTTGTGTCAACTCTCCCTAAGCCTGTTGATTTCTGAAGACCCGTTTTCACGTCGACGCATGGGACAGGTCGTGAAAATCACTACCCACCTTCCCGGGTTAGGTAGCCCCCGATGGTGTGTGGGGAGAATGGGGGTCGGGGATTGCTCTGGAGCAGATGATGAGCTGCTATTTCCAGGGGATCAGTTTCCGGTTGACGGCCAACTCAGGCTCTGGACCCTGCTTCTCTGTTGCCGCTTACCTCTTGGCTCTTCCGCTTCTCCCCGGCATCTCTTCCAGAGAAGGTGAAATTCAAATCAGCCAGTTTGGCTGCACATTACCAACTTTGGAAAAAAGGGTTGAGGCGGAAGCACATTAAAGCACCTCGAGGGCACGGATTCATCAGCGGAATATGTTGAATGCTTACTGTGTGCAGAGCACTGTGCTGAGTACTTGGAGAGTCCCGTATAATGGAGTTGATAGACCCATTCACTCCCGCAAGGAGCTTACAGTGTAGCGGGAGTCACGTCGACCTGCTATATTGTGCCCTCTTAACTGCTTCATACAGTGCTCTGCCCAAAGTAGGCGCTCAATCCATCCTTCAGTGGTCTTTATTGAGCGCTTACTGCGTGCAGAGCCCCGTTCTAAGCACTCGGGAGAGTACAACACAGCGTTTTAACAGACGCGTTCCCTGCCCACCACGAGCTTAAGTACCAGAGATTGATAAAGCTATCAAGTACAGGTAAAGCCCTCTAGATATGAGCTTGTTGTGGAAAATCAATCATTCGTATTTATTGAGTGCTTACTCTGTGCAGGACAGTGTACTAAGCGCCTGGGAGAGTACAACCCAACAATATAACAGACACATTAGTTGCTCCTGAAAGAGATACCGTCTAGAGGTCACTCTGCATGTCCACCGACTCTCTTATATTGTACTCTCCCAAATGCCTAGGACAGTGCTCTGCACGCACTAAGCGCTCCAGAAATACGATTTTGACCGATTGATTTGGCGATTTACCTTTGGCTGAAGTGGATTATAGGGTAAATGGCTGACAATCATTATGGTGTATGACCGGTTTCTTAGCTCTCAGTTCCTGCCACTTTGGTCAGAGCTGCTGTTCTCTTTTCCTAGTCTTCAGTGCCACCCTCCTGTCCATGCTAGCTAAACTGTCTCGGCAGTGCCGGCCTATCTGGATAGTTCTCCGAAGAAGCCCGCTCGACACTAAAAGTCTTCGGGCATTCCACCGGTCACAAAATTCTACCCCCGTGGGAACTTCCGGAACCCTCGAGCTGCCAATTCATTTTTGTTGGAACATTTTCTCTCACGTTGAAAGGGATCGTTTTTATCTTTGTTTTAAATTGCGCTCACCGTGTTTTCAAACTGTAGAACGTACCCCGCCCTGGAGACATTAACCGAACCTCACCAGCTCACGGCCACGCTCAGCTGCGTCATCGGAGTGGCCCGGAGCCTGGTGTCGGGGGGGAGGTGGTTTCCCGAGGGCCCGACGCACATGCTACCTCTGTTGATGAGAGCGCTGCCCGGCGTGGACCCCAACGACTTCAGCAAATGCATGGTGAGCCCCTTCCCCCTCCGCTTCGGCAAAGCGGCGAGACCGGAGTCGGCGGTCCGCGCTCCCCACAACGGCCCCGCTGGTCGAATGGCCCAAGTCTCCGTGGCCTCGGAAAGGCTCCGGAAATGCAGAGCGTAGGAGCCTTTGCAGGAGGGGGCCCCGTGGAATCGCTGCTCCCTCCGGAATAGGAAAGCTGTCGTGATCCATGTGCGTGCATTTCGTACTCATGCCCCGTGCATTACAGCTCACTGTGATGCTTGGAGGTAGCCAGATAACGTGCATTTGCCGTGCCTCGGAATCGTCCGCAGACTGACGGCGTGGGGTAGCGGCTGGAGCACGGGCCTGGGAGTCGGAAGATCATGGGTTCTAATCCCGGCCTCGCCACCTGTCTGCTCTGTGACCTTGGACAAGCCACTTCACTAGGCCTCAGTTACCTCATCTGTGAAATTTGAATTGAGACCGTGAGCCCCACACGGGGCAGGGACTGTGTCCAACCCAATTTGCTCGTATCCACCCTGGGGCCTAGCACGGTGCCCGGCACACAGTAAGCGCTTAACAGATGCTACGGTTATCATCATTATCATTATGAAATGTCTTGTACTCGGAGAAAAATAATAAGGCTTTTTTTTGTAGCGGGCACTTGAGGGTTATAAGTATTTCCCAAAAGACTATCGAAATCTGAGATCGCTGTGGGATCCGTCGCGGGTGTGGGGTCTTTCGGACGATTTATCTGGAGCAAGTGCATTTGAACCACACTTCTGAGTAGTTGAAGAATACTTGTACCCGGTATTGATGTGCAATAAGTGTTGAAAATCATTTGTATCTCCCAACAGATCACATTCCAGTTTATAGCAACATTTTCCACTCTGGTGCCTTTAGTAGATTGTTCATCTGTACTACAAGAAAGAAATGACCTCACAGAAGTAAGAATGCTTTCTAGTTGGAACTGCAGAGTGTTCATTCTTTTATTCACGGTTCTTAGCGCTTGAGTTTAAAGCCACTTTATAAATATGCTTTAAGAAAATAAAAAAAACCCCGAGCGATGCAGTGGGTTGAGATATTTGGTGAATTCATTCAGCTGTTCTCGTAACCTGCAACAGTAAAGATATTTTTTGCGCACAGAGCCCCATTGATACGTTCGGGAAAGAACAGTCAATCCACCGGGGGAATTTATTGAGCGTTTAGGGTGCAGAGCACTGTACTAAGCGCTCGGGAAAGTACAGAAGCGAGGCAGATTCCCTGCCCACGAGGAGCTCACAGCCTTACCGGGGGGGGAAGGCTCTGACAAAATATTTACAAGTAGTGGAGGAAGAACCCCAGGCCAGATAGGGAATAGACCGACTGTGCCAAGGTGGAATATTCCAGTCGGGAACGGAGGGTAAAAATGCCCAAGTGTTGAAGCGCATGTCAGGGAGGAAGAACTGAGATGACAGCCCTATTTCATTATTGTATTTATTGAGCGCTTCCTGTGTGCTGAGCGCTGCACTAAGCGCTTGGGAGAGTACAGTACAACAATAAACAGACCCAGTTTGAGAGGAACAAGGCTGAGGTGGGAGTAAATGCACTTCCCCGTCACCGGTGCCATCAGGCAGAGCTGAGGTTATTTCATTTTTGTTATCATTATCCTTTTGGAATTTAAGCGCTCGCTATGTGTCAAGCACTGTTCTGTGAGCGGGTAGGATTGTGAGAAAGAGGGTGGCGGCCAACGTTGAAAAGACGTTTTCTGTGCAAGCGGCCGGAGACGCCCAGTTCCTTTCTCCTGGGGCCCTTGGGCAGAGACAGTCAACAAGGTAGGGAATTCCGTAGTTCTAGGCTGGTACCCAGTCCGGTGAGCCGTGCTGCCTCTTGGCTGGCTCGGCTCGACTCAGTGATCGGGCGTATCATCTTTTATTTGTAGATCAACAGCCTGAACACCACTCATGTGGTGATGGCTGAATGTTGCTTCTTGACAGCTGCGTGCTGACCTGTGTTTGAAAAAATTGATGGATTTTTTTTTTTTCTTATTCCAGGGCTCCTCCATTAGAAGTAGGACAAACTCCTGTGGGCAATTGGGACCCTTAGGGTGCAGGGTTTGTTTTTTTTTGTTTTTTTTTAATGAGAGCAAAAAGCGTTAGTGAGAATTGACTTTGTTCATAGAAATGTTTCTCACAGTAATCTAAAGAAGCTTAGGGTTCTGGCCCTTTTCCAGTTGAGGTAGCTGTATAAGTTTTGACCTTTCTGAAGAAAAGCTGCACATATTCAGTGCGTGCCTTTGTTTGGGAACTATGCAGGTAGAAAGAGAGCTGTGCTCGGCCTCTGCTGAATTTGAAGATTTCGTCTTACAGTTCATGGACAGGTAAGAGCGGGACCAAGACATGCCAGCTGCTTGCCTCTGCTCCCTTCCCTTTGCCACCCACCCATATCTTTGGGAGGACCCCCGCATTCCCCTCCCTCCTCCCCAACCCCCAGAGTACATACTGCTCTCAAGCTACTGGCTCAGCGTTGAGCAGATGTGTATTTTGCTGTTGTTTGCCTTGACTTTCCTGTTTGGATCTTCTAAAGTATAAGACAGCGTGGTTCAGTGGAAAGAACCCGGGCCTGGGAGTCAGACGGCCTGGGTTCTAATCACGGCTCTGGCACTTGCCTGGTACATGACCTTGGGCAAGTCACTTCTCTTCGCGCCTCAGTTACCTCATCTGCAAAATGGGGATTGAGACCGAGAGCCCCATAGGGGACTGTGTCCAACTCGATTTGCTTGTATCCTCCCCGGTGCTTAGTACAGTGCCTGGCACATAGTGATCACTTAACAGATACCCTCGTCGCTTCACGTCTCTGTGCCTCAGTTTCCTCAACTGTAAAGTGGGGATTCAATACCTGTTGTTCCTCATACTTGGACTGGGACAGGGACCGCGTCCAACTCGATTAACTGGAATCTACCCCAGTGCTCTAAAGGGTGCTTGACACATAAGTGCATATCACATTCCATAATTCTTATCCTTGCAGGTGTTTTGGGCTCATAGAAAGCAGCACCCTGGAACAAACAAGGGAGGAGACAGAAACTGAGAAGATGACTCACTTGGAGAGTTTGGTGGAATTGGGGCTATCGTCTACTTTCAGTACAATCCTCACCCAGTGCTCTAAGGATATATTTAAGGTATCACCCCATCAGGTTCCAGTTCTGGGATCCGCTTCATTTTTAACGTGCGGTGCTTTTTAAAAAGCGACTTGGCAGTCAAATTTGGACTGTGGTCTCTTCCTTCTTGCCCACACCGAACAGCGATCAGAAAAGCACAGATGAGTTAAAGGGCCAATTCTACGTGGCTCCTTTTGGAGACCCACTATGAGATATCAGGAGGTGACGCAGTTCTCCAATCTTTAACCGTGCCCACCTCGCCCAGTCACCTCCTCAGTGTAAACCTGAAAAGTTGGGCTCCAGTGGCCTGGTGCTGCATCCATTCCCAAAGCTGGGAATTTTCCTTCCCTTTTCGTCTCTTCCCCTCAGTCAGGGGTTGATCATCCTGGAAGCTCCAACCCGGTTCGTCAGAAGCTCCGTGTTCCAGAAACCCGGGTCGTTTATCCCATAGCGATGATCCAAAGTCAAGGAGACGCTCAATCCTAGAGAGGGTCGCTTTGGGGAAAATGGAGGACTCGCGTCCGACTTGAGGGTCGGGCCTCAGATGGGTGGTACTTTTGGGCAGTGAGGATGGGGCTTTCCCCGGGACAGACTCGGTGGGGGCCTTGGTGGGTGGTCTCCGTAACTTCCCTGCAGAGAAGCCAAAATAAAGTAAGTCCCAACAGAATTGGAATGGATAATCAGGAAGAAAAAAGAAAAGAATAATATTCTCTCATAAACCAATAAATTTTTATGGAACGCG
The DNA here is from genome assembly GCF_004115215.2 of Ornithorhynchus anatinus. Taxonomy (NCBI): domain Eukaryota; kingdom Metazoa; phylum Chordata; class Mammalia; order Monotremata; family Ornithorhynchidae; genus Ornithorhynchus; species Ornithorhynchus anatinus. The sequence goes on from NC_041736.1 coordinate 58,048,176, forward strand.
GATTAAAAATGAAGCCTGATGTGCTGAGGATTTGACGCCAAAAATGGCTTTGTTCCCACTCTCGCGTTCATGACGTGTACACCAGAAGTGCTCTTCAGATTAGGCATTTTTCCCAAACAAAGGTTTGGAGTGCATTCATCCAGCTCTGGGCCACATCCCGTGGACAAATGAGGAGGTCGTTCTCTTGCCGCTGCTTGGAGAGGGAATAAGCCGTCTCCGTCGAGTTTGGTCTCGGATGCTTAGCGCTTTGAAAACGCCGCCAGTGCCCAGCTGAGTAAACTTCCGAGCAAGTGGAAGGGCAGTGCAAAATTACTCTCCTTTGCAGTTTACTCGGTAGCTTTGTAGATAAAAATTAACCTTCCAGAGTTGAGCGCCTTGGCTTAACCTGATTTTGGGTGGCGCCTCTTTGACTGTGAACTGAATCTTCCTCATGAAAATGCCAGTGAAAATCACCCTCTCCCCATTGAATATGGTTTTTCCTTGGAATGTGACTATTTTCTTTGAAGGGAACCTGGAATAAATCCATTCATTTCTTGTCTTATCCCATGGCCAGGTTGCTCTGCAGAAGGTCTTTAATTTTGCCATCTCGAACATCTTTGAAACACGAGTAGCGGGACGGATGGTGGCGGACATGTGCCGAGCGGCCGTGAAGGTGAGCACGGGCTTTTGAGTGAAAACTCGGGAAGGGGGAGCGAGGGCTGGCGTGTTTCTGTCTAAAAGATGGATTTCCTCACTTGTCCCCATCTGGATGCGGTTCCTGGCAACGGGGATTTAAGTTCTTTGTGGGCAAGGTTCACGTCAAACAAATCAGTCGATCGATCGGTGGTGTTTGTTGGGCGCTTACTATGTGCGGAGCATCGTATAAGCATTTCAGAGAGTACGGCGTGACAGAATTGATAGGTATGTTTCCCGCCCACGAGGAGCTTATGGCCTAGAGAGAGAGAAAGTATAAATAAATGCCGCATATGTACTGCGGGGCCGAGGATGGGGTGAGTAGAAGGTACAGATTCAAGTGCAAGGACAACGCAGAAGGGAGTGGGAGAAGAGGAAAAGAGGACTTAGTTGGGGAAGGCCTCTTGAAGGAAAGTGCTATTTAGAAGGCTCTGAAGGTGGAGAAAGTGATAGTGTGTCATACGAAGAGGGAGGGAGTTCCAGAGGCAGGATGTGGGCTGGCGATCGGCGGTGAGATAGACGAGGTGGAGGTACGGTGAGTAGGTTGGCGTTAGAGGAGTGAAGTGTGAGGGGTGGGTTGTAGAAGAAGATCAGAGACAAGGCAGTAGGAGGCAAGGCGATGGAGTGCTTTGAAGCCAGCGGTAAGGAATTTCTGTTGGAAGCGGAGGTGGATGGGCCAACACCGGAGGCTTTTGAGGAGCAGGAAGACACTTTTTGTGGGAAAATAATCGGGGCAGCATAGAGGAGTCTGGACCGGACTGGGGAGAGACAGGAGGCAGGGAGGTCAGCGAGGAGGCTGGTGCAGTCATCCTGGCGGGACGGGATGATCGATGGGATTAATGAGGAAGCGGTTTGGACGGAGAGGAAAGGGCCGATGTTGTGAAGGTTATATCTCTGTTGGCTTTTACTCTCCCGAGTGCTTAGTACTCTCTTCACTCATTACAGTGTTCTCCACCCAGTAAGGGCTCAGTAATATGATCGATTATTGACTGACTGAATTGGCAAGTAGGAGAAGAGGGTTTGTTGCCTTTGGTGTCCTTCTGTCCTTCTAAAGTATTTGCTATTGTGGACCTATATTTAGTCTTGAACTCCTAGCGCTCTCTACTAACATCGTGCCGATCCTTTTGAAGGGCTGTCCTGGTCATGTAAAAGCCATGCCCTGCTTAAGCCCTCTAGGCTCCACGGTAAACCTATCTCATGCTGAGGAGCAGCATGGCCTAGTAGAAAGAGCCCGGGCCTGGGAGTCAGAGGATCTGGGTTCTAATCCTGGCCCCATCACTTGTCTGCTGTGTGACCTTGCGCTAGTCACTTCACTTCTCTGGGTCTCAGTTTCCTCATCTGCCAAAATGGGGATTCGGAACCCGTTTTCCCTCCTCCTTAGATTGGGAGCCCCACGTAGGACCTGATTATTTTGTATCTACCTCAGCGCTTAGTATAGCGCGTGGCATAAAGTAAGCGCTTAACAAATAGCACAATTATTATCTGTGAAAATATATTTTCCAGTGCTGCCCAGTGGACTCTCTGAAGCTGTTTGTGCCCCATTGCTGCAACGTTATAACCCAACTTACCACGAGTAAGTATGATGCTCTCCCCTTTTGGGATTCCTTCCCGTGGATCTCCGAAACCCGATCGACAACTTACATTCCTCTTAAATCCCAAATCTCTCTCTCTCGGTTGGAAAATTTCCAGCTCCTCACTTTCAGAGACCCGGTATGTGGTTGGTTTATCTTTTCAATCAACCAGCTGAGGTGAAATGTGAGGAGAAGTGCTATTTTAGTATCCCACGCTGAGAGGGTGTTTCGGAAAGAATTCTACGATCTAGGCCCACAGGGGAATGTCCATTAGCTTCAGATACTTAACGAGACACCGTGTCGAATCGAGACGCCGAGAGGATTCTGGGTGTTTGAGCCGGATTGGGTTTCCTCTTGGCTCTGACCTTCGGCCATCGTCCCAGTTTCTCTTGGGATGGAAGGAGGGATGGGTGGATTTCAAGTCGTGGAAATAGGTTCTGAGCTGGTGGCCATTGGCTTTGTAGTGGCCATTTTCAGAATAGAAAGCCGGATATTGTGGTTAAATAAAACTTTTCCCTATTTTTTTTCTTTTTAAGACGATGATGTCCTGAATGAAGAAGAACTGGATAAGGAACTACTGTGGAATCTTCAACTGTTGTCTGAGGTAGTGCCACTTCCTTGATTTATATGCAGTTTCTCATCCCATTGCTTCTAATCGACCATTCATTCAGTCGTATATATTGAGTGCTTACTGTGTGCAGAGCACTGTGCTAAGCACTTGGGAGAGTACACTGTAACAAGAAGCAGACACATTCCCTGCCCAAAACGAGCTTCCAGTCTAGAGTAGAGGTGACCCTAAAAATACAATCCCTGTACTATCAAATTCCAAGGAAGAAGGTAGTAAAAAAAATAAAAAATAAATCCATCAGGACTCTTCCAAGCCCTGAGGCAGATACAAAGTAATCTGGTTGGACACAATCCCCGTCCCACAGGGAGCTCACAGTCTTTATCCTCATTTTCCAGGTGAGGTAGCTGAGGCACAGAGAAGTTAAGTGACGTGCCCAAGCTCACACAGCAGACAAGTGGTAGAGCCGGGGCTAGAACCCAGGTCCTTCTGACTCCATTGGGCCACGCTCATTTCTTGACTCTGCATCCGGGGGTGGGTGGCGGAAGGAAACGACGCCGAAATCCAAAAGACGTGATTTGGGTTCCAAAAGGCGAGTGCACCTTTTGAGCCCCAAGTTCCAGGGTGACTCAGTGCACGCCTTTGGGCCCTGGCTCGTTGCCCAGCTAGTGCAAAAGTGTTTTTGTTTTTTTAAAGCATCCACGCAGTCAATGAAAGGAAGAGAAGCAGCGTGCCCTAGTGGAAAGATCCCCGGGCCTGGAAGTCAGAGGACCTGGGTTCTAATCCCGGCTCTGCCACTCATCTGCTGCGTGACCACGGGCAAGTGACGTACTTGTCTGCACCTCTGTTTCCCCATCTGTAAAACGGGGAGTAAATCCCACCCCCTCCTACCTAGACTGTAGGCCCCACGTGGGACAGGGACTGTGTCCAAACCGCTAACCTGGCAAAGTTACCCTAGTGCTTAGACCGGTGCTCACAGTAAATGCTTAACGGAAACCATTGTTGTCATTAAATAGTATATTGAATTTATCAGAATGGGAGAAAAAGGCAAGTGCCTAGCCAAAAACGAAACCCCAAAGAACAGAAAACGGTAAGCCATCTTATCGTGTTTCATCCGTGCAGAACTTGTAGAGTGAGGATGGTGGAAAGAAATCACCGTGTCCTAAAAAGACCCGTGCCTCCACGAAAGCACTTAATATTTGTCTCTGTAGGTGATTGCCAAAGTCAATTTCTTAAACGTCGTATGGGGTTCTCTTTTTAGAACTGGGTCAAGCTGGGATATTTTTGGCCCAGTCTAAACTTGAGTGTTTTCTCCGGAGGTTTCTGCTTTGTCCACCCCCCTGTCGTCTAAAAAATCATTTCTCCCTTTTCCCAGATTACCCGGGTAGACGGAAAGGAGCTGTTGCCTTATAAGGAGCAGCTTGTGCGAATTCTCCAACGCACCTTACATTTAACCTGCAAGCAGGGCTACACCCTGTCTTGTAATCTGCTGCACCACCTCCTCCGCTCCACTACACTGATCTACCCCACGGAATACTGCAGCGTTCCGGGCGGCTTCGACAAGCCCCTCTCCGACTACTTCCCCATCAAGGTGAGCGGTTTCCATTCACCTCGGGCTCTTCCGTTGCCTCGCGTGGAAAGCGACGCCGATCGGGTTCCTGCCCGCAAACTGGTCTAAAGCGGATTTGCGACACGTTAAGCCTGTCGATCGGCATCATCTCGGCGCCAAACCCACAGCAACGTTCATCAGAAAAACCGGGCAACGGAATGCCGCCCCACTCTTACTCATTTTAGCCTGTGGGTGCAGCCAGCGTGTCCTTTAAACTTAAATGTAAAGTAGATTTGTTGAGGTCACTGTGGGAATCCAGGAAGTGTGGCGGAGGAAAAAGGGCGATTTGTTTCATTTTTCCTCCATCCAATATTTAATCCCTATGCAGCGCACGGATCGGCGAATCAAAGTTGAACCGATTAACTGGTGTTTGTTCCTCTGAGGTGCATTAAGGCCCTTAGTAAACATTGAATGAATCGATTCAGAAAAATTCACTTGAGTCATGGGGAAAAAAATGGCAGCCTCGTGTCAGGGAATGAGTTGTTCGTTACAGGTGCACGTTTTGAAAATACCGCAGAATCCGTCCTGACATTTTGCCAGCTTAAAAAAGATCCAGCCTGATCCCAACTTTCCCAAATGAAAAGAAATATTTGCAGAGCAATATTAAGGAGCAGGCAGATGGAGTCTGTACTGTTTCTACCCTAGGTTCAGTGTGTTTTGGGAGGGGGGTGTTTTTAAACTCGGTTAAAGCTGGAAAATGATTGATCTCCAGCCTGTGAAGTGTTAAAATCAGGGTTTACTCGTTTGCTAAACACGAGGGGTACGCTTGCTCTCTCTTAGGACTGGGGTAAACCAGGTGACCTGTGGAATTTAGATATCCAGTGGCATGTTCCTTCGCCAGATGAAGTCTCCTTCGCCTATTACCTGCTGGATTCCTTTCTTCAGCCCGAGCTCATCCAATTACAGCGCTATGGGGACGGCGAGCTAGAAATGTCCAGGTGGGCTATTGCTCGAGACGAGCTCAGTGGCGGTGCTTCCGTGAACGCTGCGTCCTGCCAGGTCGATCACTCGGAAATAGATTCCGACAGAGCAAGAGCCATCATTCGGTTTAGCGCTTTTCCAGATCCTCGGGCAAGAGGGGGCTGGATCCACCAGGTTATATCACCTGCATTTGTGGGCGATGTGTACTTTGGCGGGCCGAACTACCCTGGGGAATAAATGCTCCCTAGCGTGCTATTATTATTATCATCATTATTACCTCTAACTTTTGGCTTTTAGGGATGATGTACAGCAACGCCTGACTATAGTGCACAACTGCCTGATTGGCTCTGGGAACCTTCTGCCCCCTCTGAAAGGAGAACAGATCACTCACCTGTAAGTAAAACTGTTTTACATGTAGAGCAGCTCCACTAAAGAGTACCTGTTAGGGTAGTGGCTTAGGTTTACCTATGGCTTTTTCTAGAAAAACATCCTGGGTGACTCAGAACTGGTTCAGCCTTTTATCCTGTTCTACCCGGAAGATCATAATCATTCAAAAGGATTACACGTCCGAAAAGCTGAGGCCACAAGCCCAGTTACAGTCTTGCATGAAGAGGGTGTTTTACCTCTGTGTTCTCCCAGCGCTATCCTTTCATCTGTAAGGGGGACTAGGTGGCGTCTAGTAAAAAAAGTACATTTGGGTTCTAAGAGATGATGATGATGGTATTTGTTAAGCGCTTACTCTGTGCCAAGCACTGTTCTAAGCACTGGGGTAGATGCAAGGTAATCAGGTTGTTCCACGTGGGGCTCACAGTCTTCATCCCCATTTTACAGATGAGGTAACCGAAGCGCAGAGAAGTTAAGTGACTTGCCCAAAGTCACACAGCTGATAACTGGCAGAGCCAGAATTAGAACCCACGACCTCTGACTCCCAAGCCCGGGCTCTTTCCACTGAGCCACACTGTTTCTCAGTGGCCCAAGTCACATCAGTTCTCTGCTTTAAGATGGATGCCCGGTGTTTGCTCGGTGTTTGGAGTCAATGTTGTTTCCGTGCTTTTCAAAGTTTTCAGAGAAATGGGATGTGGCAGGTCTAGAGATTATGCATCAAGACCGTGTCGGATCACGCAGCCCACTGTGGGAGGCCATCTTTTAGGATTTGAGTTTAAATACAATCTCGGATGGCCCACCAGGAGACAATAATAATGTTGGTATTTGTCAAGCGCTTACTACGTGCAGAGCACTGTTCTAAGCGCTGGGATAGATACAGGGGAATGAGGTTGTCCCACGTGAGGCTCACAATCTTCATCCCCATTTTACAGATGAGGGAAGAGAGGCACGGGGAAGTGAAGTGACTTGCCCACAGTCACACAGCTGACAAGGGGCAGAGTCGGGATTCGAACCCATGACCTCTGACGCAAGCGAATTCTAATCTCAATGGGAAGTCCGTGGCTGATGTTTTCCCATTGGTATCAGAGTTACTGTATTAGGCAACCAAGGGAAATACGTGACCTTGGGGAAGGAGGCAGTTTGGCCCCCCACCTACTAGATATTTCTAGACACTCTATACTTGATTTTTCCGGCACTCGCTACAGTGCTTGGCACAGAGTAAGCGCTTTACAAACGCTGTCATTTTTATTATTATTAGTCATGACCAGAGCCGTAGAGGGAAAAGACCCCCTTGAAAAGGAAGTTTTTCTGTTTGCCTCAGGAAGGGTTGGAAAGACTCTTGTGCTTCCTGTACCAGGCGCTTCGTTTCTACAACTCTGGGTGGTTTTACTCTCTGTTGGGTGGCGGAGTTTGCTGCGACTAGCCCCTCCCCCACTTTCCTAGGCTTCAAAGTGAATCTTGGAGAAATATTTTCTAAAAGTACATTACCCAAAAAGTAATATCTTGTGTTGCTCGTTATCAAGAAGTGTTTCCTGTCCTTTAGGAAATCTGGTTTTTAGATTTCCCAGGAATTGGCCACTTTTGCTTTCATTTTTGATTTTAGCAATATTCGTCTTCAATTTGACATTCTTTTGTCATTTCCCCTGAGATCATCTAACACTCCGAAGCATCTCATGAAATTAATCAAGACCTCGTTATACCATGCTAAATAACTTTTTTGTGTGCCAAGACAGGGCCCAGTCATTTGGTAATTGATAGCCTGCTCGAGGAACCTGATTTTTGAGGAAGACGTTTAGGTTTCCGCCCTCAGAGTCTCTTGTCAAGACAGAGTGTCCGACACTGAAATGAGGTAGAGGATTCAGCTTTAAGGAGAATATACCAGGACACTAGTGATAAAGGTTGGGAGTTGTTAGAATTGAGAAGTGAAGGACTCTTCCTGGATGCCCTGAACAGATGCATTGCTGTCCACGTTTCATCATATCCGTTTGTGACCAATTAAATCTCCATCCACTGTATAAACCGCTCTTGAAAATCGAAGGACCAAAAACCACAGTTCCACTCTTAGACCGGCGTGGTTTATAATGCAATTTGATATTGTGTACTCTTACCGAATAGTCTAGACTAAAATCGGCTAAGATTATTTTTCTTGAAAGGTGCCGGAATAATCGGAGAGACAGTCTGTTTTCCAAGGAGTTTCCGTTAGGTAAACAAAAAATTATTTTCTGTGGTAAAAGTGGTTACACTTTAAAGTGTCCGTAGTGAAACAGCAGTTTTGCTTTCAGCATTTCAGATCTGTTCAACAGAATACCAGAGGAGTTTTGGTCAAGAGAATTGGATCTGATGTTCTGGCCATTGAACTGCCTTCTTTGATTTGATTTGATTTGAGACTTGAGAGAATTGTGTCAGGTCTTGGGGTGGTAACTTTGAGATGAGACATTCTTCCAGGTGGAATTAGTGGGGATGGACTAGAAGGCAGTCTCCCTCCTACTTGCTGGAAAAATGAGTTGAATTTTTACAGTCTTCACGACAGCATATATTTTAATCATTGGCTGCAGTCACTGGCTGCGCACAGTCCGTGACTTCGTCTGAGATCACGGTTCACTTTTCTTGCTGAGCTATATCCCATTTAGCTACCTCAACTGTAGAATTTTCTTTTAATTTGGAAACGCTGCTCGAGCAAGTGTGTCCAAAGGTCTTTCTGTCATTTTCCCCATTTCTGTCTTGGATGAACAGCCACGTTGGTGTCCTTTCTTCACTAGGGTTGAATCGCCTCCATCCCCTAAATGTTGTATTTAGCCCTGTTGGTTTTCCTGTTAAGAATTAGCAGAGGACATTGCCCCGATTGTTAGCGCCATCGATTCAATCTTCGGGTCAGATAGATGAAGGGTTTCATTCGCAAGTAGTATGACACCTGGCTGCCGGGAAGGTTAAGGGGTCACTTAACTTGGAAGAAATCTTTGTGGGTCGAAGGCATTCTGCTTCTGGACCTGGGTTATGAAGAAGTGTTCTAGGTGATTAGGAAAAGGAAATAGAGGCGAGCGTTTCACTCATTTTATATCTTCAGGGCAACTCTTCAGGTCTAGAGGCAGAAAGGTTGTCATCTGCGCCAGCTTCCCATCGTGGGCATAGGACCGAAAATTGAACCGAGTGCTTTAGAGGGATTTCTCTTGTCTCTTGAAAGGATCAGTGATTGCCATCTGTCGGAGGCAGGTCACTGCCCGGTTAGGAGCAGTGGTTTAATCTTTAACGACAAATCTTCCGAGTTGAAGAAGATTCTTTTTATAACATTAATCCTGTTATTTCTTTGACTCCCACCCCCCGTGAGATGTAGCGAGTATTAACGTCGTACACAGAGTGTTGGTGGGAGCGGTCTGATTAAGCCTCAGTTATCTGTTATCTGTTTCCCCAGGGGTGGGGCGACCTACAACCGCAGGACAGGAGATTGACGTCGAGTCGATCTGCCGAGTCAACATTAGCTTTGGGTGCCTCGGTCTATTTTCGCCTGGCAGAAAGTTGAGTGGCTAGGACGCAGACGAATCGACTTCCCCGGATGTAGAATTAAGTGGCCGAGTACCCAGGTGTTGAGTGATATCGTGGCGTTAGAAAGCCTGGAGGATTTAACCGGCAGGTACTCTAGTAGTTAAGGCATTCTGCCATTGTTCTAGAGGGGTAAAAAATCGAGCTTAGGTGATCGTTGGGGGCAGAGGCATCGCAAGACAGATTGGAGTGGCGATTTGTCCCACGAAACCTCCCTAACGTTGAACTGACTCACGCTTCCAGATGTGGAAGAATCCAGGTGCCACCCCGCGGTGCCAAAATAGTGCATCGCTCTTGTGCCCTGGAGGGCGAGGGTTTACCCACGCAGAAAACTTGAATGGGCAATACCCGGGGTGAACGGGGAAGATGATCTGCCCTGGTCTCCTATTCTTCCTTGAATCTCCGTTGGCTGCCTGCCTCTGCAGCCCACCGCCTCATCTAGTAGCCTAAGCCAGCTGTCCCGGGGTGCCAAAATCAGGGTTACTCAAGGTAGAGGAGTCCTTGTTTTTCTTCCGAAATGCTTCCTGATCTCCTTGGGTCCCCCTTTCCTGTCGGTCAGCCATTCAGCCGTATTTATCGAGCGCTTACAGTGCGCAGAGCACTGTACTGAGCGCTGGGGAGAGTACACTCTATCAGCGTAACAGACACATTCCCCGCCCACAGCGAGCTTACAGTCTAATAGGGGAGACGGGCGTTAATGAATACATTTCAGATATGGACCGAAATACTGTGGGAAATTATGAAAGATTCCCATCACCTCCACTCTTAATACCTTTTCACTCAAGAAATTTGAGTCCGAAGGCCCAGTCGGAGACCTTCTGTTTTGTATGTGATATGATGCACTGAGGGGCAGGGCTAGCTAACCTCTCTTGGCACCTCCAGGAAACTACCCAGCTCTGCTGGGGGAGCTGCACACAGGAAAGGAAACAGTTACTACTCCACGGTGAGTAACCCTGTTTTCTCCTTGTTACACCTTCCGAATGTTTTCTTTGATTTTTGGTTTTTGGTTTTTTTTGAAAGCTCGTCTGTCAAACATGGAAATAATCGATGTGGCCCAAGAGCTAAATTTAAAAATAGCAGCATGTCAGATTTTTGTTTTTGTTTTTGTTTTTTTTCCCCTTCCCCCGCCCTCCCCCCCCCCCCCACTTAAATGAGAGCAGAGTCAACTTTAGATTGTCTTTTTATAGCTACTCTCTATCACTGGCTTTGCGTTTGGTGATGGAATGTAAAATTGGTCCAGTGGGGTGTTCAGGAGAGGCTGATATTGGTTAATTCATTCAGTCACTTGTATTGAGCGCTTGCTGTGTGCAGAGCACTGTAATAAGGGCTTGGGAGAGTACAGTACAACAATAAAGAGGCACATTCCCTGCCCTCAACGAGCTTACAGTCTAGATGGGGGGAGACAGACATCAATTCAAATAAATAATTTACAGATATGTACATAAGTGCAAGCACAATGTAATCCTGGAATTCCTAGTGGCTTTTGGGTTTTATTTGGATTTCTGGTTGGTGGGGGGAGGGGGAGGAGGGGGCAGGAGGGGCGGGAGTTGTTGTACTTAAGCACACCAACGTAATGTTGTGTCCTTTTGACAATTCCTGCATATTGGATATGTTCCCGTATATTCAGATGGCCTATCCTCCAGGAGATTCCATTTAGCCTCGATCTTTGTGTTTCATTTGCTGTGCGTGTGTGGGTGTGTAAGTGTGTGGTTTCAACAACGTGAATCATTTCCCCTGTCAGGGAATGATATTTGTCAAGCGCTTACTAGGTGCCGAGCACTGTACAAAGCACTTGGGAGAGTACAGTACAACAGAAAAAGCAGACACGTACCCTGCCCCTAACAAGCTTACCTTTCTTCCCATCCCACCAGACTGGTTTTATCTTGGAAGTAGCAGTCCCCAAGAAGTTGGTTTAGAAAGCCAGGTCAGGAACAGACAGAGTGGATCTTGCCCCAGGGGCAGACCCAAGTCAGCTGCTCGGTTAGGCCGAGTTGGTGGGTAACCAGTCACACTGCCTGAATAATAATAATAACGTTGGTATTTAAGCGCTTACTATGTGCCAAGCACTGTTCTAAGCACTGGAGTAGATACAGGGCAATCGGGTTGTCCCTTGTAGGGCTCACAGTCTTCATCCCCATTTTATAGATGAGGGAACTGAGACACAGAGAAGTTAAGTGACTTGCCCGAGATCACACAGCTGATAAAGCGGCGGAGTCGGGATTAGAACCTACGACCTCTGACTCCCAAACCCGTGCTCTTGCCGCTGAGCCACGCTGCTAACACGGACTCGAAAGGAGCAAGAGAAACAGCCTAGCTTTTGACCCTGTGGCTTAGAGATGTTAGGGGATTCCTTGATTCCCTAAAAATAGCAGCAGCGGGCTCTTCAGGCCTCCGAACGGGTTCAAGTAATCGGGAGAGAGGGTACCGCTTGCCCTTAATGGCCTTTCTGGCCACAGGCGCGATCACAGGGTAGGGTCTTCGTAGGTGAAGGGCAGCAACCCTGACCGTAAGTGGTCAGAGGCGCGGTGTGGCCGGCGTCCAAGAGATACCGCCCCTCTGCTCGAGAAACGGAGGCCATGGCTGCCAGAGCTAGGCTGCCTGTGACGAAAGGTGGAGAGAGTCCTGCTGGAGCACGAGTGGCCCTGCTGTGAACGACTAGGCAAAAGGCGTCATTCCTGGCAGGGAGGGTTGGATATGTTGCAGGGAAAGAACCTGGCGTCCAAGGGAAATTGGCCACGCAGGAAAGGGCGAGAGCAAGTTCGCCGATGCAGGGGAAAGTAATCGCTTAGAACCTGTGGTCCGCTCCATTATCATTCTTAACTTCAAAGATGTGTTTGACTGCCACTTTGGTGTCTAGGGTTGCGGTCGTGCTTCCCCCCAAATTGGGAAGTATCTTAGTTAATTTTCATTAAATGGTGGTTCTGGTTGGTTGGAACCAAAAACCCGGATCCCCCAAAATCGTATGGAAAAGAAACATTTCCAATTAGGAACCCGGATTTCCCCACATTATGTATTAGAGAAGCAGCGTGGCTCAGTGGAAAAAGCCCGGGCTTGGGAGTCAGAGGTTGTGGGTTCTAATCCCAGCTCTGCCGCTTGCCAGCTGCGTGACTTTGGGCAAGTCACTTCACTTCTCGGTGCCTCAGTTACTTCATCTGTAAAATGAGGATTAAAACTGTGAGCCCCACGTGGGGCAACCTGATCACTTAGTATCCCCCAGAGCTTAGAACAGTGCTTTGCACATAGTAAGCGCTTAACAAATGTAAGACACAGGCCTGAGAGGTAGCTGGTGATACTTCATGATTGCTTATATTCATCAAATCCGTGACCACCTGGATGGGTGTGTGTGTGTGAGAGAGAGAGAATGTGTGTGTATCTGTCCTTATATATATATATATGTGTGTGTGTGTGTGTGTATATATATATGGATATACAACTCCCAGCACACAGTTTTAAAAGATATTCTTCCTAGAACTATGGACAGGGTGGCTATCCTCCCTCTAAGAAGTCTTATGCTAATTGTGCAGGTTGGGAAATATATTGCCCTAGTGATTGCTAAATTTCACTCAAGGAATTTTTAAGGTCAGTCTCGGTGAAAAGAGTGCCTTCAAAACCTGAGTACAAAAAGGGGTCTGGAACAGATTAGTACCTTGAACCCTTGACCCGCTAATGGAAAATTTATTTACTTATTTTAATGTTTGTCTTCCCCTCTAGACTGTAAGCTCGTTGTGGGCAGGGAGAGGGTCTAATTATTGTTGTATTATATTCTCCCAAGCGTTTAGTAGAGTGCTCTGCACAGAGTAAATGCTCAGTAAATACAATTGAATGAATGAATACATGGAAAAGAAATCTGTGGGTCAGTCAGTTGGATTTATTGTGTACAAAGCACTCGGTTAAGTGCTTGAGAGAATACAGTATAACAATGATTAGACAATTTCCCTGCCCACAAAGAGCTTACAGTCTAGAGGGTCTTTGTTATGGGCACCTGAGTCGGACAGGAAATATGTAAGCCTTTAATATCCTATGGGCCAAAAGAATCATCCAGAATTATTGTGATAAATTCATAAAAACCTGAACCTACACATTTTCCGACATACCTCCCAACTGGCCTCTTAGGACAGAGCTTGTGCAGGAAATCTGTGCCTGGGCATTTTCATTAGGCCATGGCTCATCAGAAAGAAAAGTATGGTCTTTTTTCTCATCCCAGTTTGCGTCTTCTTGGCTGCCCCTTTTGTGGGTATTAAAGTGTTCAGCATACTCCGGGTATCCTTTGAAATTAAACCCGAGTACTCGTGTGCAACACTAGAATGAATTTACAGATACTCAAGCATGTCAACCCAGGTTTTCATGGGGAAGCCCTCCCTCATTTACCCCAAAACTTTGGTCTCTGGTGCTTTAAAAAGGAAAAAAAAATCGATTCTGCGATGTAGGGTTTGGAAATCGAATAAGAAACTGCGTGTTAAATCTCGTGGCTTAACGTTCCCATTAGATGTGATGGAAAAAGTTGCTCCTCAGGACCGTGACTTGCTTAGTGTTTTATATAGAGATGGGTTGTAATCGTCTTGAGAGGTGTATGGGTGTATAGAATATCTCAACCACTCAGATCCTAAGTAAATATCCTCTGTTGAAGAGCTTCTTCATTCATGGAATCTAGAGATTATCGTTAGCATGATTTATTATGATTGTTATTCTAGTTATGTGAGTATGGTTTGGATCCTGGTAGAGTTAGCACTGGGGCAGACTTTAGCTGGTAGCCAGATTCCTGTTCTAACACGGCAGCTCTTTAGGGAAGAGACTTGGCTTTTGACTTTTCAAGGAACGGTATAGATCCCAGATTCCCCGTTTTCAGTTGCAGTTCCTGATAACCGAGCCTTATTTCCCGGTTGGTGATCTGTGGGATCATTTCTCAACAGAATTGTAAGGCCGAAGCTTGTATACTAAGTGGAGCAGGTTCAACTTTTGGGGTGAATGTCTGTTCGAATCACTGAGGCAGAGCTTCCGTACTTTTAAGGGCAGTTACAATATTCGTAATTTTAGCTTTCGTGCTGAGAAGGATAAAGTTAAACCTGGTACCTGACAGGATGTATTGAAACCATCTGATTTATTCTTGCTCGAACATCTTAGCGTTCTTTCTGCCGTTAGTTGAAGTACTCTAACAGTCAGACTCCTTTACTGAGGAATGTTTTCAGGCCTGAGTGATACAAACTCTATATTTTGTTTTTATGCAGGGTGCCAACTCTGGTGTCTATGGAAGAGACCAAACTGTACACTGGTCTTGATTATGGTAGGTTCACCCTAATAGTTATCACAAAATTTCCTTCCCGCTTATAGCTTCGTCAAGAAGGTAACTCCAACTAAGAAGGCAGGTAGGTACGGCTATCAGTGGCATAAACTCAGATGGTAATAATATTAACTGTGGTATTTATTAAGCACTTACTTTATGCCAGGCACTGTTCTAAACACTGGAGTAAATACAAGTAAATTGCGTTGGATACAATCCCTGTCCCACAGGAGGGCTCACAGTCTTAATCCCCATTTCACAGATGAGGTAACTGAGGCACAGCAAAGTGAAGTGACTTGCCCACGGTCACACAGCAGACAAATGGCAGAGCTGCGATTAGAACTCGGGTCCTTCTGACTCCCAGACCTGTGTCTCCATCCACCAGACCACGCTCCAGTTCACGACGGATATTGTTGCTTAATACTTCCCGGGCCTGTATCTTTGGGTTTTTTTGTCCCGAAAGGGACTTAAAGCCAGAACAGCCAGCACTGGGAAGAAAATGGAGGGAAGTCCAGACCAGTTGAGGAAAAAGGGCTTGAAGCCTGGCAGTATAATTGGAGTTTAGCAAAATAACCAAATGAAGTGGGGAATGTCAAGTCAGAGGAAAACTTGGATGGTGACAGGGAGGAAAACAAAAGAGAACCAGTTTGGGTGGTCTTATTGTCATTCTCCTTGGGGAGCCAGAAATAGGTTTGACATGTGGTTAGTGCCGACACCAGCTTGAACCTCGCTGGTCAGAAGTTCATTTGCCCAGTAAATCTGGGCCCTAGAAGTCACTAATTTGACTGCGCATCCTTTAAGGGAGAGTGAGTAATGCTCCCAAACCTGATGGGTTTGTGTGTTTTCAACAACATCAAAGCGCGTTTTGTTTTCCCATTTGCAAGAAAGTCTGAATAGTACCATTAAGCATTAGTGTGGATTGTGGAGAGGGTTACCTCGCTCTCCAGCTACCTGGTTCACCTCAGCAGGGTTTCTCTGTCACGGAACCGGTTTGAGAGATGGGAAAGTTGCTTTGGTGTGGTTTGTTTGGGTAGGTGGGGAAGGCGGGGAGGGGTGGTTGATTTTTGGCGTCACCACCAGCTGAATAGAAAACTAAAGAATAGGATCTTGGGAGATTCCTGGTTGTGTCTTCCTCTGGCACTCCTCCCGGCGCTCAGAGGCCCGTGAAGGCCAAAGTCGTCTACCTGTGTGCAAATGTCACTCAAGGTGGTCTTTTTTTAAGGATTTAAAAGTAGGTCTTTTTAAAACCCAGGTTTTTGAGGGTTGTTTGGTCCGAGTTCATGGAGGATGATGCACCTCTGAAGTGGTTGAGGCTTATGAAGCTAATTACATTCATCATCAACCACCAGATTGAACACTGAGGAAGGCCGTTGGGGAATATACAGAATTCAGTCCCCTAAATCACAGTCGCACGCACAAGCACATTCTGTTTAAGAACAAGAGGGCTGAGTGGATTCGTAACAAAAATTTAGATCACGGGATGCGTGATGTGTTGAGGGAGCTGAGAGACTGGGTGAAGAGAACCCATCGGGTATATCTCATGAAGTAGGTGGCCCGTTGGATTTTGAAAAAGGGGAGGAAGGAGGCTAGGAGAAGCTGAGCAGAGAGGATGGCTCCAGCTTGGAAGGAAAGGGGGGTTCCGGAGACCCTGAGTCCCGGAGGGCAGAGCGGTTACGTGGGGGTGGGGGGTCTAACGGGGAAAGCCGGCGATAGGAAACGGCGAAACTACTGCATAGCCACGTTTGGTTTTGGTGAGGAGAGACGGAGGCGAGGCATTGGAGGATTTTGATGGGGAAGGGAAGGGCTCCGTAGGGCAGTTTTAGAAAGCCGACTCATGCAGCCGAATGAATGGAAGCTACACTGAAGAGGGGAGAGGCCGGGACGACCAGAAAGTAGTCTCTCCGTAAACCTGAAAAGACCCTTTCCTAGGGCCATGGTTGTATCTGGCTAGAATGTGCTTTTCGCCTCCTCCCCGGTCGAATGACCTTCCACAGACATTCGCCATCTAAACTGTATTCTCTGTGATTTTTAGATCTCTCCAGAGAAAACCCCCGGGAAAACATTGCCCGCGTCGTAAGGAAACTACTCCGTAAGTACTTTTGTATCTAGCTCTCTGTAGAGCTCAGGCCTCTTACTCTTCAGCCCCATCAACATTTCAGATCTGAAGTGGCACGAACATTGGTTTTGTTTTCTCCCTGCAAAAGGGGGTTGGGAAGTCTTCAAATTCAGAGCGGGTCATGTAAAAATGGGAGGGGGCAAAAGGGCGACGGGGGTTAGTGGCAGAGAGCTGTGTGGGGCTGGGATTGTGGAAGAAACAGTGCATTTTAATCTCTTACTGCGTGCAGATCACTCTACTGAGTGCTGGGGAAGAATTCAGAGGCGGACATTACATGGTCCCTGTGTCTCAGGGAGGTTCAGGTATTCATCCCCTGCTGGATGTAAAGCTCGGTACTGAGCACTGGGAACACAAGTACATGTAAGTTCATTGTGGGCGAGCAATGCGTCCATCAACTCAGTTATGTCGTGCTTCCTCAACGCTTAGTCCAGTGACCTGGACTGAGTAAGCGCTCAGCAGATACCATTGATTGATTGATTTGGTCCCTAACCTTCCCCTCCGCGGGAGTTGATTCACAATCTAAAAGCAATGGTAGGGCGGGGGTTAGCGTCAAACACACAAGGAAAATTGAAAACAAAAAAAGGAAGAGATTGTCCAACGGGTGACCGAGAAGGTGGGTATACTTTGGGGCATTTCTGAGGCCTGAGCAAGGATCCTGCTTCAGTGGCCCACACCTCCAACCTCCTTCTCTTCTCCTCACCCACGCCCCAACAGAGAAAATAACCACCCTGCGGATTCATGGGCATTTTTTTTTTTTAAAGTAACTGAAATATACTGATTTTTCTGTGCCTAATTCCAAAACTCTCTTTCCCTCCAATGACAGACCACATCCTTGACAACTCGGAAGATGATACCAAGTCTTTGTTTCTTATCATTAAGGTACGAATGTCTTTCGAGAGACGCGTAATTCTTAATGTGACCAAGCCCGGCGTGTTTTTGTAATTCGCAAACTGTTTGGCCGCAGATTATCGGTGACCTCTTACAATTCCAAGGATCTCACAAGCATGAATTTGACTCCCGGTGGAAGAGCTTTAACCTAGTGAAGAAGTCAATGGAGAATAGGGTCAGTATCTTCGGTCAGAAAACCTAAAGATCGAACTCTCTCGCCCTCCCCCTTCCTCCCCCTCTGGCCCTTTCTCGCCATCAGAAAGAACAAGCCAATTTTCAGGATGGAAAAGTCACCTTTCCCATAATGATTTTGAGACCTGTGGGGAGGTGGGGGTGAGGGTGGGAGAGGAGTAGAGTGTGAGAACTGGCAGTGACCCTGTGCCCTCCACCCAGGAGGCACTGAATAAATAGCGGTTCCCCAAATGAATAAGTGGAAAATGTCAGACACGAGCGCTGGGTGGAGGTGGTATTTATTTTGCGTTTCAGTTTGCATACCGCTTTCAAAATGAGCTGTCGCAACTCGCTATTACTACCCATTAATGCCTTTTCATGTGACTTTATTTTCAAATGAAACTTGAAGAAACTCGCGCTGGCTGCCTTTAGTCCAAGTCTTTTAAACACAGACGACGATAGAAAAGCAAGTAACGCTACGCCGTGTGGATTAGGAACAGAGTTAATCTGGAAAATAGGAGACTGGAAAAATGGGGAAGCAGACTCAAAAACAACACAGGGAAAGCCCCTCTAGATTTGACTTTGCTCTGGGGCCTGGTTTTATTTGTCACCCCCGTCGACCCAAAGCAGCCCTTGATCTCCCAACTCGGTGAAATAGCAAACGTGCGGCAGCACACCTTCCAGCAAGGGCATTGGCTACTTAGCTTTTTGCCTCCTGTCCTCAAGTCTCAGTTTTTAACTTGAGCAGTTAAGTAGCTGAGAGGTTATGAAGGTGCGTAAAGACTATTAAATGAAGAAGAATCCTCTATCTTGAGAACAAGCCTTATTTCACCTCCATAGTGAAGCAATATGCTTGTGGGACTCTTTAAAATAACTTTATTCATCTCTCGTCATAATAATAATGAAAAAGTAATAATGATAATGGTAGTTATTAAACATTTACTCGGTGCCAGGCACTGTACTAAGCGCTGGGGGAGATACAAGTTAATCAGGCTGGACACCGTCCCTGTCCCGCAGTGGAGCTCACGGTCTTAATCCCCATTTTACAGTTGGAGGGAACTGAGGCACAGAGAAGCGAAGTGACTTGCCCAGTGTCACACAGCAGACGTGTGGCGGACCTGGGATTAGAACCGGGGTCGTTATGACCCCCGGGCCCGTGCTGTATCCACTAGGCCACGCTGCTTCCCAGTGGGTTTCACGCTGCTTGCTCTTCAGAAACAGTCTTTCCTCTAAATGGTAAAATAGCTCATTTTAGAAATCAGTCGTCTGGAATATCATCCCAGGGCCTCGGTTTATTTCCAGCTCCATTAGAAAACAAGGGGGCGAATGAAGAACAGTTTAGCGCACAATCTTATTTTTAAAATTGTATAGAGAAGATTTCCTATAACCGAGAAGACGTGACTGAAAAGCGCTTACCAGTTTGAAAAAGGAGCTCTGGTATTTTTGTCGTGTTTGTGGAGACTGCTGTGTAATTGGGTGATCTGACAAATTAAAATGAAAGCCAAAACAAGTTTTGGTGCATGTACAGGCTGGGACCGAGATTATACCTTATCTATTTTAACACCTGCCTCCCCCGTAGACTGTAAGCTCCTTATGGACCAGGGTCGTGCCTGCCAACTCTGCGGTACCGTACCCTCCCAAGCGCTTAGTACGGTGCTCGGAACACAGCGAGCACTCAATAATTCCAGTTGATCGATTGGTTGATTGATCGGTTGGTCAAACTCAGTACTAGGCTTGGAGAGTTGACAACCGCATGAACCTCCTTAGCTCTCCGAGCTGTACGTTCTGGGTAGAGGATGCGGGGGAAGGAATATCTCTCGATCGGGTCGTCAGTGTAATGTGGGTAATAACTGGACCGACCTTTACTCGTTTGTTTCTCCAGCTCCATGGGAAAAAGCAGCATATCAGAGCTCTGCTGATCGACAGAGTCATGTTGCAGCATGAGGTAGGATGTGTTTCTCTACCCTGCTCTTTTCCGCAGTGCCGTCGGAAAAAATAGAATGTCTACCCAGACACGAGTCGAGGTGTCTTAAAAACCATTTTTGTCCAACTCTTCCGTTCGAGCGTAAGTTCCTTGTGGGCGAGGAGCGTCTGTCGTGGTTCTTTTGTACTCTCCCGAATGTTTAGCCCAGTGCCGTCACCCTTACGATAAATGCGTTGGATTGATTGCCCGGCCCACCGTCGAGGTGTTAGAAAAACAGCTGCTGACGTAGTTTTCCTTCCCTTGTTTAGTTGAGAACATTAACTGTTGAGGGCTGTGAGTACAAAACAATCCACCAGGATATGATCAGAGACCTTCTCCGCCTGTCTACAAGTTCGTACGGCCAGGTGAGCCTCTGTCCCCGGGCTGATGCGCTGCCACGAATTCCTGTTGATGATGATGATGACGGTATTTGTTAAGAGCTTATTATGCACTTGTCAAGCACGTACTATGTGCCGGGCACTGTACTAAACCCCATTGCCTGCGCGTCACTTCCCAGCTGCTGCTTTGTGTCCCCTCATCAAGATGGTCTGCCCCATGTTGGAGGGGGTGTGGGGAAGGTGGGGCATCGCCAGAGTCTCTGGTCCCACGGGGGTGGGGGGCTTCTAAAATCCCGGGGGCTTGGGGGCTCCTCCAGGTGGAAGATGTCAAATTGGGGTGTCCTCTGTGAGCTAAGCCCCGTCCCACATCGGGGGGAACGCTACAGAGGAGTCGTAGCAGCAGCTGCTAGTTTCCAGCCGCATCACCGACGGCTGGCCCGGCTCCAGGGAAACAACCCGATTCTTCGATGGCCCTACTCCACACTGGAAATGGTCTTCTCCTACCCCAATCCTAGGCCCTGGTTTGTGGCAAATCCCCCCCTCCCACCACCCAAGGGACGATGGGGCTCGTTAGTCCAGCTACTCGCCCTAGGACACAGAGCTTTCCCACCTGCCAGGGTTTACTCCAGTGCAGCGAGAAGCAGCACGACCTAGTGAGTAGATCCTGGACCTGGGTTCTCGTCCCGGCTCTGCCACTTGTCTGCTCTGTGACCTTGGGCCAGTCTCTTCACTTCTCTGGGCCTCGTTGACCTCATCTGTAAAAGGGAAATTAAGACCATGAGTCCCACATGGGACATGGACTGTGTCCAGCCTGATTAGCTTGCGTCTACCCCAGCACTTAGTACAGTGCCTAGCGCGTAATTAGCCATTAACGAGAACCATTTAAAAAAAAAAAAAGGCATTCAAATGGCAGACTTTCCCCAGCTCCACGGGCTGGATAGCCAAGGTCCCTTCTGCCACGGCTGGGCCGGGCTGAGGAACAGCGGCCAAACTGAGCCCGCAGCACAGTTTGACCCTTGCCCGTCCTCGTAGCTTTTTCCAGCGGAGCGTCGTTCTCGGCCTTAAAGCGGGCGCTCATCTCCACAGGTCCGAAATAAAGCGCAGCAGACGTTCTTCACCGCGCTGGGGACGTACAACTTCTGTTGCAGAGACATCATTCCTTTGGTGTTAGAGTTTTTACGACCGGACCGACGAGATGTCAGCCAGCAGCAGTTCAAGGTGTGTTTCTCTTGCATCTGTTCCAGACCGGGGAGAGGGAGGTCATCGTTGCCGGTCTGTGGCCGAGAAACTGAAAATGGTAACGTGTTCTTGGCATCTGGCAAACGTCATGCCAGAAAGGGTACACGAGGGGTTTGGAGCTTGGAGAAAGGGCACCCTTAGCAGAATCGTTCCTTCTAGGTTGCTGTCTGATCCCGAGGAATGTACCTTGGGGAAGAAGATCCCAAATCCGTGCCTTAAAATTATTGGTCGTAAAGCCTTGGTGCACCAGTTTGGCTTTCAACGAAAAGCACCATGGCAGTAGCGGCACCCTGGCCCACCATTCCCACAAAATGATGCCCGAGAAAGACCCCCCCCCCCAAACCCAGGGTGGGCTTGATTCTTCCTACCCCGGGGCACGCGCTTCGAAAATGGATTTAGCGGCGTCCGCTGCCGACACGCACCCTCGGATCCAAACCGAGTGTTCGCCGAGGCTTAGGAGTGAATCTGGGCGAGTGGTCTCTGTGCCGCGAAGGCTCGTGGATCTAACGGTAGCCCTTCCTCTCAGGGCGCCTTGTACTGTCTCCTTGGAAACCACAGCGGCGTGTGCCTGGCTAACCTGCACGATTGGGACTGCATCGTGAAGACCTGGCCCGCCATCGTCTCCTCGGGGCTCAGCCAAGCCATGTCCCTAGAAAAGCCGTCCATCGTCAGGCTCTTCGACGACCTCGCCGAAAAGATCCACCGGCAGTATGAAACCATCGGCTTGGATTTCTCCGTAAGCAGAACGTCGTTGCTCCCGCGCACGCCTCCCCACCCCCATCCCCGTGATGGATGTGCAGAGGTTTTTAAATCGAAGAACAAATTATCTTTGTCTTCCCCGAATGGCCGACTGAAGTACGATCCGCTAGGGAAGCTCATCTAGTCTGTTCCCTCTTGGCAAGAAGAGATAGTTTTCTACCCGGTGCTGGGAACGTGTCTGTCGGATCGTCCTCTCCCAAGTGTTTAGTACAGTGCTCTGCAAACACAAAGCACTAAATCGATGCCGATGACTGAGCGCTCCCCCCTACTTCGTCTCGCTACTCTCCTACTACGACCCAGCCTGCCCACTCTGCCCTCTAATACTGACCTTCTCATCTAACCTCTGTCTGTCTATCGTCTATCTCACCGCCGACCTCTTGCCCACATCCTCTCTCTGGCCTGGAACGCCCTCCCTCATCAAATCCCAGACAGTTGATCTCCCTCACTTCAAAGCCTTATATTCATTCATTCATTCAATAGTATTTATTGAGCACTTACTATGTGCAGAGCACTGTACTAAGCGCTTGGAATGAACAAGTCGGCAACAGATAGAGACAGCCCCTGCCGTTTGACGGGCTTACGGTCTAATCGGGGGAGACGGACAGACGAGAACAATGCGATCAGTAGAGTCGAGGGGAAGGACATCTCGTAAAAACAATGGCAACTAAATAGAATCAAGGCGATGTACATTTCATTAACAAAATAAATCGGGTAATGGAAATATATACAGTCGAGCGGACGAGTACAGTGCTGAGGGGATGGGAAGGGAGGTGGGATAGAAGGGACGTCTCCTCCAAGAGCCCTTCCCTGACCAAGCCCGCCTTTCCTCTTCTCCGACTCCCTTCTGCGTCTCCCTGACTTGCGCCATTTATTCATTCCCCCCTCTCAGACCCACAGCACTTACGTACATTTCTATAAATTATTTATATTAATGTCCGTCTCCCTCTCTAGACTGTAAGCTGGACGTGGGCAGGGAATGTGTCTGTTTACTGTTAAATTGCGCTCTCCCAAGGGCTTATTACAGGGCTCTGCGCACAGTAAGCGCTCAATAAATCCAATTGAATGAATGCACGAATGAGTGCCGTCCTGGTCACAGCCACGCCTCCTTCCTTCCATTAAAGGTCCCAGAGGCCTGTGTTGCTGCCGCGGTCCTGCTTCAGAAGTCCAAGAACCCCTCAATCGACCAGGAGCTGCTCAGTCCCGAGGAGATCAAGCTCGGAGTTGAGCGCCAGCGGGAGAAGAATGCCGAAGCCTTACAGTGAGTTGGGCACCTCTGAGACACCGGGTGTAATATTTGCCCACCAACTGCCTTTCTGCCACCTCTTTGGAAAAGAAAATGTGCCGCTCCCCCCCGTCCCATCCCTGTCACTCGGAATATGGTCGGTGAAAAAGCAAATGGGTGGTTTAATTGGGTTTCTGCCTTAATTTGCGTGTATCCGCCCCAGCACTTAATACAGTGTCTGGCACGTCGTAAGCACTTAACAAATCCCTTTCTTCTTATTATTATTATTGAGGGATTGCTGTGTGCAAGGGCACTGTACTAAGCGCTTAGCAGAGTACAAAACAGAAGTAGCAGACACATTCTCTGTCCATAAGGAGCTTCCAGCCCAGAGTAACCCCTGGGCCAGTCGCTGAGTTTTGGATGCGGTAATTCTTCCTGCACCGGCTCAACCCGACGCTCGGCCGCCCTGGTTAGCCCTGTCTGACTCAGAAGTCGCCGCGTGAAGTCTTTGTACGGATCGAGGCCGTTGTGGAACGTGCAGATCCTTTGGAATGTTTTTAGACCGGTGTTAGGTTGCCCTAAGTCGGGTCCCCAGGCCCAGTGACTCTCCAGTAGCCTCCAGGGTCATTTTATTTATCTGAAGCTTGTGTTGGCACTTTTCATGAAGAACTAAGGCCACGTGCTTTCTTTTATAGGAACTATGAAAACTTGGTCTACACTCTCTTGGACTGCGTGGATCAAAGAAATCTGTAAGTGTTCTGTGCTGGAAATCTCAGTCCCCCTCGGGGCCTGTGTCGGGTGACTCAAGTGCGTGGCTCAAGTACTCCACAAAATGAAGCTCATGAAAACCCCAAATTTCCAGTGGCTCAGGAGTGGCCCGATGGCTCTCTTCCGACGTCAAAGGACACAACCCCAGCTGGCAACCCCGGTCATAGCTGGCAGTTGGAGGGTTGTGGATCAGAGCGCTTTTATGCCCCCTGGGAGTGAAATGAAATGCCCCTGGAGGGGGCTTGTTTGGAGCCCCCCGGTATTGCCGGGGGAAGGGATTCCCGGAGTGCTCGGAAGGGATCGGGGAACGGGACGTGTTTGGGGGAGCATGAAGGGAGAATCTTGGGCCTGAAGTCTGGGTCACACGGGTTTGGAACACCACTCACTTGGGGCGGAATTGGCCCGTTAGGTGTTTGGAGGCGGTGCCGGGGCTGAGGGAGGTTTCGGCGAACCGACCTGTACAGCGCGTGACCATTTTGGAACTGTTCTGGACGTGAGCGACGTCTCGTTTTGCTTTTGTTTCTAAAGGCCCTGGAAATTTGAGCACATAGGCATTGGCTTCCTCTCTTTGCTCCTGAGAGACGACCGGGTGCTGCCTCTTCGCGCCATCCGGTTCTTCGTGCAGAATCTCAACCACGATGCCCTCGTGGTCCGAAAGGTAGCTGCTCTCTGGGGTGGCTCGGAGGGCTTATGTCTTGACCTAAAGGCTGTGGAGAGGTTTGCCCAGGGAAACAGCCCGTGCCTTTGCCTTTTGCCAGTCACCATGTGGCTTCCAGTTCAGTGGCTCTCCCTGGCAGGGACCATTTGAGTTGTCTCGTCATTGACAGCTCAGACTTGTTTTTTCCTCAGGGTATTTGTTAAGCGCTTACTCTGATCCAGGCACTATACTAAGCACTGGGGTAGACACGATTTAATCAGATTGGACTCGGTCCATGTCCCACGTGGGGCTTACAGTCTTAATCCGCATTTTCCAGAAGGGGTAACTGAGGCCCAGAGACGTGAAGTGACTTTTCCGAGGTCACCCCGCGGACGAGTAGCGGAACCGGGATCGGAAGCCGGGTCCTTCCGACTCCTAGGCCCGGGCTGTATCCACTAGGCCACCCTGCTTCTCAGTTGCCAGGAGGGCATGTTACAGGTGACGTGGGGCCTCAATCGCTCTAGATTCGGTTAATCCCATTTAGGAGTAATTGTAAAGGTAGTCATCGAGCGTCAACTGGGGTTGACCCTGGACTAACTGCTTGGGAAAGCAAAAGGCACCATCCCGTGCCCGTTAAGGAGCTGACACGAATGGGCGAGGCAGACATGGAATTTTTTATCACTTTGACCTAGAGTGCTCCCTTTCTTCCTGCCTTTTCCACCCGACCTTCTCCCTCTCCCTTGCTTTCTTTCCTCCCTTTCTAATGAAGCTGGGCCTGGGTGCTGCACTGTTCGATATGCAAAACCCAGGGCACGTCGCCGATCAGCCACCCACCCAGAGCCCTAGAAGGTCTCCAAACCGGAAGCCTGCGATCTGACCCCCAGAGAGGGCTGGGTAGGCACCCTGAGAAAGTACATGGGCCCAGGAGTCAAGAGGACCTGGGTTCTAATCGTGGTTCCGCGGTGCGACCTCGGGCCGGTCATCTAACGCCTCAATGCCTCCGGATTCGATACCCTTTCTCTCTCGCCTGTGTCCAACCTGATTGTCTCGTTTCTAGAAGCAGTGTGGTTTAGCGGTTAGAGTACGGGCCTGTGGGTCAAAAGGACCCAGGTTCCAGTCCCGGCTTTGCCTTCTGTCTCCTGTGTGACCTTGGGCAAGTCGATTCACTTCTCTGTGCCTCAGATCCCTCATCTGCAAAATGGGGATTAGGACCGTGAGCCCCACGTGGGACAGGGACCGCGTCCGACCCGATTTGCTTGAATCCACCCCAGCGCTTCGCACGTAGTAAGCGCTTAACAAATACCACAGTCACCTACTCCGGTACTGAGTACGGTGGGTGGCACCGTGTAAGCGCTTACCCGCAGCCCCACGTCTTCCTTTTCTCACCCCCGAGGTTGGGAGGGGTTTGCCCACGGGCCTCGTGGAGATGACGCACGAGGCCAAAAGCGATGCTCATCACAGGCTCTTCGTTGTCGTCGAAGGTAACGGACGGTTTCTTTTCTAGATGGCCATTTCAGCTGTCGCTGGCATTCTCAAGCAGTTGAAGAGAGCTCACAAAAAGGTGTCCATCTCTCCCTATGAAATCAGTAGGTGCTCCCGAAGGATTTTCAGATGTTCATTGAGGTTTTCACCATATGTCCGCACTCCCCCATCTCGCCCCCCAGTTCGAGTGCTTAAATTTGTAAGCGAACCACTCAATCAATGAATGGTATTTAGTGAGTGCTCAGTGAGTGCGGAGCACTGTAGTTAGCACTCGGGAGAGTACAGGACAACTGAGCTGGTAGACGCATTCCCTGCAGACAGCGAGCTTACGGTCTAGAGGGGACAGATGACATATAAACGAATAATTGACGACATATAATTTATAGACTCCGTGAAGGGCTGCGGGGTCGAGGGTGGGTAGAACGATCCCACAAAGAAATTATAACTTCTGCCCACATCTCAACCAACTGCCGCTTTTCAGAGATCTGAGAAAAATAGTTGTCTGTGAAGAACCGGGTCACCGACGGAACAACTCAATTCAGTCGCTCGATCGATGGTATCTATTGAGCGCTTACTGTGCGCCGAGCACCGTACTGAGCGCTGGGAAGAGAATAATGCAGTGGGGTTGGCAGACACGTTCCCCGCCCACAGGGATCGCACAGTCTAGAGGGAGGGATGGACTTTAAAAATCAATTCCTGATGGGAGAAATGGGAGAAATGGGAGCGTATGGGGATATGTACTTTCGTGCTGTGGGGGTAGGCTGGAAATGCGATTCTTAAGGGGTGCGGGGTCTAAGTGCATAGGCAACGCAGAAGGGAGGGAGAACGGAAGAGATGAGGGCCTATTCTGGGAAGGCCTCTTGGAGGAGGTGTGATCTCAATAGGGCCCTGAAAGCCCGGAGAAAGGTGGTCCGGCAGATCTGAGGGAAGCAGCGTGGCCCAGTGGGTAGAAGCCGGGCCTGGGAGTCAGAGGACCTGGGTTCTAATCCCGGCTCGGTGACCTTGGGCAAGTCACTTCACTTCTGTGCTTCCGTTTCCTCACCTGTAAAATGGAGGTTAAATCCTTCTGAGAGTCCCATGTGGGTCAGAGACTGTGTCCAAACTGATTTTCTTGTATCTGCCCCAGTGATGAGTACAGTGCTTGGCACAGAGTAAGTGCTTAATAAATACTTATTGTTATTATTAATAACATTATTAGGAGGGGGAGTCATTTCACCAAGAAATTCACCAGCCATCCAGGGTTTTGGCTGATCGTATTTGGAAGGCAACCGTGTGTCCCGGGTTCAACAGTTGTTAAGGAAGGGCTTGGTGTGATGTTGCGAGTCAAAGCAAAGGGCACGATTTGGGGATTTTGAGCTCTCAGGGGTCAGGTGTATTTTTGAGGGGTGGGGAGTGGGTGTGGGCTAAGCCATCTTGTGCTTCTGCAGCCTTTCTTTTCCCCTTCCCGGTACTGGGCCCCAGATGTACCCTCCACCTGAGGAGGCTGGCCTCCTGTCCCAGGGCTTTTTTTTTTTTTTTTTTAATTAAACCTCTGGGAAAGAAACAACTTGTGAATCCTCCCCTGACTGGTAGCAAGTATCTAGTGGGTTGCCTAGAATCACATTTATTGAAAGCCCACTGGGCACAGTGCGCAGTGCTGAGAGCGCTTTGGAAGGATAAAGCAAAGAAGCAACACGGCCCCTGCCCACGGGAGCGTCAGGTTGGCCGTGAAGGTTTGTGGTGCCGAAGATGAATGGGGAGCGCCGGCCTCGAGCTCCGTTTCCCGATCCTTGTCTCCGGCAGGTGGATCTCCTCAGCCTCCCGGCATCGTGGCCGGCGAAAGGCCCGATAACCAGTGGCTTCATTACGACAGCGAAAACCTGCCGACGACCAAAACAGCCTGGGAGGCCAGTTGCTTCGTGGAGAAGACCCACTGGGGCTACTACACCTGGCCGCAGTGAGTCTTCAGGCGTCGAGGGGGTGCGGGCCGGCCGGCCGCTTGACCTGGCTAGCGAACTCCCCGCGGGCCGACTGTAAAAGGCCACAAGGCAGGGGAGCAGAGAGCATCACGTGCCTGATCCCGGGGGGCAGGCCCTGTCACCCGGTTCTACGTACCCAAATGGAGTTGCGTTACCCGTGGCAGCAACTTCCTGACATCTAGAAATAGCGCTCCCCGACAGAGCGTTTCTTAGCATTCTGGGGGGGGGGGCTACTAGACCATCCTCCTGCCCTGTAGTCATTCGTATTTACTGGGGGCCTACTGTGTGCAAAGCACCTGGGAGAGAACAGTGCAACAATAAACAGACACATTCCCTGACCGTAACGAGCTTTCGGTCAAGAGGATGAGCTTAGTCCAACCTGTCCAGTGGTGAGGATTACCGGGCCCTCACCCCTTCAGACCGATATCGGTGCCGTCTCCGACCCCCCTTCGACCCCTTTTTCCTCAGAAACAACCGAGTGGGTATTTCTAAACCTTTAAATAAACCACCGGTAACGCGTTCGGCGTTGGGACGCGGGTCGTTAATCTGAACTCTTCTGACGTCCAGAAACATGGTGGTGTACGCAGCAGCCGAAGAGCAGCCCAAGCTCGGCAGAAGCAGAGAGGAGTTGTCTGAGGTAAGCGACGGTCTGTCACGGCGCACGGTTTCCCGTCACACGCCCCACTCGTCACTCTTTCTCACTCGCCGAGGGGCTCATCCTGTATGGGCGGTAGTGGCCCGTTTGGGCCCCGGGCTGGCCGTGACAGATATCGGTCGCTCGGTGCCTGTTGGGCAAGACGCGGACTTCTGTTGTAGGTGCCGCTCCGTGGCGGGCGGTGGTCGGGGAGGTACGGGAGGGGGAGGACACCCCCCCACAGATTTTTGCACGGGACTCCCACCTTCACTCGTCCCAGACCTCTGACCGGACCCGAATCTCCAGGCTGGGCTGGAAAGATGCAATACGGTGACTTTTCAGCCTGCGTACTCTTTGAACCCTGTCCTCTCCTAGCCTCCAGCCCCACTAAAACCCATGCCCCCTTTCCTCCTCTCGTCACTAACGAAACCCGACCCATTCTAATCTGGAGGGTTGGGACAATCACACATCCTCCCCTCTCGGACATGGCGGGCCTCGCGCAGAGGAAGAATTGAGTTGGGAGTCGGAGAAAATCCAGTCGTTCGCCAAGGCGGTCGATTGGCACGTAGACTGACTGCACAGGCGCGCTTTACCGAGACAGAGACAAGTCTGCGATCAGTCAACCAGTGGCATTTATTGTGCGCTTACTGTGTGCAGAGCACTGTCCCAAGCACTTGGCAGACTTCAGGACGAGAGAATTAGCAGATGAGTTCCTTGCCCGTAACAAACTTAAGCCAGCCCCTTGGTGGGGGCCACGTGTTAAGGCGCCAGGAAAATTAAATCATGGGCAGTGGTGCATCAGACTTGATATTTTTCCTTAATTTTGGGATCGTGACTAAAGATAATGGTTGGGATGTTTGTTCCCGAAACGGTCCGCTAGGTGGCGGAATGGGTTTCTTTTCTTTTTCATTCATTCATTCATTCATTCATTCAGTCGTACTGAGTTAGACCAATCAACTGTAGTTATTGAGCGCCTACTGTGTGCAGAGCACTGTACTAAGCACTTGGGAAAGCACAATACAACAATAAACAATGACATTCCCTGCCCACAACGAACTCACAGTCTGGAGGGGGGTAGCCCACCCTCCCGACTTGAGGTAACCCCCGATTAGGTGAGTAGGATTGAGACCCAAACCATGTCAACTTGAAGGTGCGAGGGAGACCTAGATTTCTGCCCATTATGCTGGTATGTCAGTGCTCTTCCTGAAGAAGTAAGCAACGTGACTCTGAGAATCTGAAAGTCCCCAGCTTTGGGAAGACTACCAGGTGGTCACTAGTCACTGATGTCAGCAGGCACCGAAGGGGAATTTAGAATGGTTAGAGTGGTTCATTCATTCAGTGGTATTTATTGAGCGCTTACTATGTGCAGAGCACTGTACTAAGCGCTTGGAACGTACAATTCGGCAACAGATAGAGACAGTCCCTGTCCAGTGACGGGCTTTCACGGTGCACTTTTTAAAAACCTGTATTTTGCTTTCTTTTCTCTCTCCCCGACCCCAAACCCCATCTGCAGGCAGAACAGATTATATTTGACCATTTTTCGGATGCTAAATTCGTTGAGCAGCTAATAAAATTTCTATCTCTAGAAGACCGAAAAGGAAAGGACAAATTTAACCCTCGCCGATTTTGCCTCTTCAAGGTATCTAGAATTCACTCAATCGTATTGTATCCAACTGTATCTGTTGAGTGCTTATCGTGTGCAGAGCGCTGTACTGAGCGCTCGGGAGAGTACACTATAATAACGAATGGACACATTTCCTACTCACAACGAGCTTACGTTCTAGAAGGGGAGACAGACATGAACGGAAATACAGATACGGACATAAGTGCTGTGGGGCTGGGAGGGGCGCGTGAATGAAGGGAATGAGTCAGAGCAACGCAGAAGGGAGTGGGAGAAGAGGAAAGGAAGGTTTAGTAAAGGAGGCTCTCTGGAGGAGATGGGCTTTCAGATAAGACTTTGAAGCAGAGGAGAGTCATTGTCGGCTACGAGGAGGAAGGGTGCTCCAGGCCAGAGGCAGGATGTGGGCCAGGCGTCGGTGGTGAGATGGACAGAATCGTTTATCTCCGGGGGTGGGTGGGTGTGGACAATCTGATTACCTTGTAACTCCCCCAGTGCTTAGAACAGTGCTCGGCACATAAGTGCTTAATAAATACCACAATTATTACTGCTACTATTATTTTTATTACGGGCAGGGCACTGTACTAAAGTTTTTGAGATAGTACGGTACAACAGAGTTGGTAGACAGTGTCCCTGGCACAACAAGCTCAATCTAAGGTTCTTTAGCATTTCCCCCCTCCCCACCGTGTCAATAGGACGCCCAGCTGCCAAGATAATAATAATAATAATGATGGTATTTGTTAAGCACCTATGTGCCAAACACTGTTCTGAGTGCTGGGGTAGATACAAGGTAATCAGGTTGTCCCACCTGGGGCTCACAGTCTTCATCCCCATTTTTACAGATGAGGTAACTGAGGCACATGGAAGTTAAGTGACTTACCCAAGGTCACCCAGCAGGCAGGTGGCGGAGGCAGGATTAGAACCCATGACCTCTGACTCCCAAGCCCGGGCTCTTTCCACTAAGCCACGCCGCTTCTCTGATAGTGCCCTCAGAATGCTCTCCATTGAGTCAATCGGTGGTAGCTATTGAGCGCTTGCTACGTGCAGAGCACTGTGCTCATCGCTTGAGAGAGTACCGTACAACAGAGCTGGTGGACGGTGTCCCTGCCCCCAGTGAGCTGACAGTCAGTCTGGAGTCTCACATTCCTCATGAATCCGCTGGGCGTGACGGGGGGCTCTCTCTCCCGGTGAGCAGGGTGTGTTCCGGAACTTCGACGATGCCTTCTTGCCCGTTCTGAAGCCCCACTTAGAACGCCTGGTGGCAGACTGGCACGAGAGCACCCAGCGGTGCGTAGCCGAAATCATAGCCGGCCTGATCCGAGGCTCCAAGCACTGGACGTTTGAAAAGGTGAGCCCGGGCCCCGCGGGCTCCGCCTGCTCCAACGCCCCAAAGCGCCAACCCCGCAGGTGGAGGAAATGTCCTTCCCGCCGCACGGAGAAGCTGTTGAACGTCGGTCCTTTCCCCGCCGCCCCGTCTGATCCTTCTACGGCTACCCAGGGCCACGATTGGAGGCACTCGATGGGTTCCCGAGAATTGGCGTGAAATAATGGGCCCAGGTTCTGCCTTCTCGCATGAGGCTATTTGGCGACAGGAGGTTCAGTCCCAAGTCAGCCAAGTTTTAAGTTCCCATAGTCAAAAAACCAGGCAGTTCGTTCACCCGATTAACAGCGTGTTAATCTAAGGAGCTCGGCAGACGAAGGAAGGCCGCACCATCGGTGGAGGTGGGGAGGGGTTATGAGGTGGCTTAACTGTAGCGAGGGCAGAGGACAAGCGGTTGCTTCAGTTTGACCCCCTGTGTTTTCGTCGACTAGGTGGAGCGACTTTGGAAACTTCTTTGTCCGCTGCTTCGAACGGCATTGAACAACATCACGGTGGAAACCTACAACGACTGGGGAACGTGCATTGCGACTTCCTGCGTGAGTCCTCCCGGTTAACTTCCCTGGGTTTCTCCTCCGAGGTCACGGCTGCCGGACGCGGAAACGTTTCCCCGTCTCCTTCGGAGAAAGCGGGCCCCACGAGAGCTCTGAACCGTCAGCACCGAGACTGGTTTGACAGGGGGAGACTATTTACTTGGCGTCAGACAAATCTCCTAAACATGCAGCGATGTAATTTTTTTTAAAGCCTCACCTGAGAGATTTAAATACGGCCCAAACAAGTCTCCTTGGTAGGAAATGGAAAACTCGGTTACGTTTCATTCCTTCGTTCATTCAGTTGTGCTTATTGAGCGTATACTGTGTGCAAAGCACTGTACTAAGCGTTTGGGAGAGTATAACAGCAGGCAGATGTATTCCAGCCCACAATGAGCTCACGGTCTAGAGGGGGAGAAGTTTCACCTCCAATTTTCAAGTTTCCCAAATGATTTTGAGTTTCGTGCAATACGGAGCCTTTTCCGACCACCATGTTAAAAAGCAGTTTCTGAAATATTTTGGTTTTGAGAAAACTATTTTTGATACCTTGAAAGTCCTGATATTATTAGAGTTGCTTTAAATCTCAGTCAATCAATCATATTTGTGGAGCGCTTACAGTGTGCAAAGTAAGCGCTTGGGAGAGTGTAGTATAAAGGAGTTGATAGAAATGTTCTACCCCCACAGTGAGCTCTCTAGACTGTAAGGTCGCTGCAGGCAGCGAACGTATTTACCCACTCTGTTGTGTTGTATTCTTCCAAGTGTCCAGTACGGTGGTCTGCACGTAGTCAGAGCTCAGTAAATACCTCTGACCGAATAAAGATGTTAAAAAAACTACCAGATGTAGTGGGATGATGGGAGTCGGTCTGGGTTTTCCAATATTTCCTAGGGCGGGTGTCGGGCGGCTTATCGTGGAACTTGCTTCCCCGCCCGTTGCGACGACGGTCCAGTCGACTGAGCTCTAGTTCAGCCTCGTATAATTGTTATGGAAATTGACAGGTGGGCAGATCGTTAATTCCTCAAAGGTGGGCTTGGTATCGTCTAACTCTGTGGCTCTCTCCCAGGCGCTTAGTACAGTCCTCCGCACCCAGACGCTTAGTTGAGAACTGCTAATTAATTCTGGACACCACCTTGGGGGTGGGTTTCTGCGCTTTGGATTGGGGTTACGGAATCGGGATGGAAGTGGGCTTATTCTAGAAGCTTCACCAGCTCTGTGCTGGGCGGCATCCAGACACCAGAGAGCAGTTTAAGCGAGCATCGTCTGTCACTCTGAGTTCCGCACCTGCCCTTGAGCAGGGATGGCGATCCACAGTTAAGTCGTGGGCAGACCATGCACTCAGATGCCTCAGGTTCCACTCTAGGTTGCTTCCCCGAGGACTGTGAGCTCGTTGTGAGCAGGGAACGTGTCTGTTGCCGTATTGTAATCTCCCAAGCACAAAGTAAAGTGTTCTGCACACAGCACTCGATAAATACGCTTGAATGAGTGAATAAAGGTCTGACTCACCCCAGAGAGCTACCCCCAGGCCATCTGGGGCCTGAGTTTCTACTGACAACCGTCTTCTCAATCCAGGAAAGCAGAGATCCTCGGAAACTTCACTGGCTGTTTGAATTACTGTTGGAGTCTCCCTTGAGTGGCGAAGGAGGGTCCTTTGTAGACGCCTGGTAAGCAGGACTGTTCCAGAGCAAATTGGAAATGCTCTTTCGTGTCTGACTTAATGGTGAGGCAAGGATGGGGCAGTCAGTTCACTGGTTTAGAAAGCCTGCTGTAATCAGGATTGAGAAATAGCCGGCCTAATGGATAAAGCACCGGCCTGGGAGTCAGAGGACACGGTTCCGAATCTTGTCTGCTGTTTGGCCTTAGGCGGGTCACTTCACTTCTCTGTGCCTCAGTGACCTCATGTGTAAAATGGGGATTAGGACCGTGAGCCCCTTGAGGGACATGGACCGAGTCCATCTGGAGCTGAGAGCGATGTACAGAGTCTCGACCGAAGCCCGAGTAAAAGCCGATTCTCCATGATCTGTGAAGATCGGGAACGAGGAGAACATATAAGCGAAGGAAATCCACAGACGTTCCCAAGGAGCGAGGGATGGGGAGCGTGTGAGTAATGGAAATCCACAGACGTTCCCAAGGAACGGAGTGTGGAGGACGGCGTGAGTGATGGAAATCGACAGACATTCCCAAGGAATGGGGAGCGGGGAGAGCATTAGTGGAAATCCCCAGACATTCCCAAAACGCTGTTTCTCAAACCTTCTCCTCTGAGCCGACCACCAATTAATTCCATTTAGACCTTTCCAGTATCTGTTAGCCCAACCCTGTGGTGGAGATGCTATGGAGTCCCAAAAAGGCCAAATGTAGGCAGCTGGAGTTAGGGGGAAAAGAAGAAAGAAACTGGATTTCCACTCTGACTATTCCCAGTGGAACCTGCTTTAATGTCTGTGTTTTTCTGGTTAAGGAACTAAAAGGGAACATCTATGACGGGTTGCTTTATGAGGAGCGGTGGTTGTTCCGTTCGTTGGTTCACTCACTCGTCCACGTCTGTCCTGCGCACGCTTTATTTTTCAGCCGACTCTACGTGCTCCAAGGTGGTCTCGCCCAGCAAGAGTGGAGGGTCCCGGAGCTGCTGCACAGATTACTGAAGTACCTGGAACCTAAACTCACCCAGGTCTACAAAAACGTGCGAGAAAGGATAGGGAGGTGAGCGTCTCTCCCCACCCAGGGGTCGGGAGGCAGAAGAAGAAGCTCGTACCTTTTAGGGGCCTGTTGATGCCTCCTGCTTTAAAAAACAAACAAAAACCATCCCACGTGGGTGGCTTGTTTCATTCACCTGCCTTTCTGAGGGCAGTTCCTCACTCGTTTCTTTTGAAAACCCAGGAGGAAGTGTTGGGGTCGTTACTGCTAGGCTTAATGGAAACCCGATGGCAACGCTCTTCCTCTCAGAGATAATCAACCTTACGTAAATCCTCTCCCGGTTGAATTCTCCCCCGTCAGTGGGAGAGGGCGTCTCTTCGGTCGGTCTGTCTGTTCCCCAGCTGGTGCTGCCGAAATCAGTCAATCAGTGGTATCCATTGAGCGCTTATTGGGTACCGAGCACTGTACTAAATGCTTGGGAGAGTACAGTTCAACGGCGGTGGTACACAGGGTCCCTGCCCGTGAGGGGCTTACCGTGTGGAGGAAAGAACATGGAGTCGTAAGATCAAAACCCATGAGGACCAAGGACTGTGTCCAACCTAATTTGCTCATATCCACCCCAGCGCTTAGTACAGCGCCCAGCATAGTAAGCACTTAAATATCATAATTATTATTGGAAAAGCAGCATGGCTTAGTGGCTAAAACATGGGCCTGGAGGTCAGAAGGTCATAGGTTCTAATTCTGGCTCTGCCACACGTCTGCTGTGTGAGCTTGGACGAAGTCACTTCACTTCTCTGGACCTCAGTTACCTCATCTGTAAAATGGGGATTAAGAGCGTGAGCCCCATGTGGAACGGGGACTGCGTCCAATCTGACTGCCTTGTGTTTACCCCAGGATTTAGAGCGGTGCTTGGCACATAGTAAGTGCTTAACAAGCAGAATCATTATTATTATTATTACAGCGCCTGAAACATAATAAGCGCTTAACAAATACATTTATTATCATTATTATTATTAAAAAGACATCTTGGTTAGAGCAGATGATGCCCTAGTTACTTCCGCGTCGGGAAGATGGAGATTCAGAGACTTCCCATCCCCGGGTCGCGACGTCTCTCGAAGGTGGCCGGAGAATCGGTGCCTTCTGATATCCTTTCTTCCGCTCTTGGCTGCTTTCTTTCCAGCGTGCTGACCTACATATTCATGATTGACGTTTCCTTGCCCAACACGGCGCCCACCAAGTCCCCCCGGGTCTCCGAGTTCACCGCCCGAGTCTTGGCGAGATTAAAACCTCTCCTGGAGATCGACGAGGAAATTCAGAACCACGTCATGGAAGAGAACGGAGTCGGGGAACAAGACGAAAGAACTCAGGGCATCAAGCTCTTGAAAACGAGTGAGTCGCTCGGTTTTGTCGGGGGGTAAAGTCCGTCGGATGAACGGGGCGCTTTGGCCTCGAGTCGTTCGATCCCGGCGGAAAGGCGTTAACGTTTCAGGTGCCTTCGGGTTTGGACGTCAGTCACCCGTCTGGCCCTGGGATAGCTTGTCGTTCACCTGGCCGGAGATGAATCTCTCGCGGCCCCTCCGAAGTCGAGTATTCAGTGAGTCTGTAGAAGGCAGATGCCCACCGACGCAGGGAAGGCGACGAACCGGGTCAGGTCGGGAAGTAGAGGATGTCGATTTCGTTTAGCGGCGCGGGAGAGATTTTGAAGTTAGGAGCCTGCAGTCCCAAACGCAGCTATTCTTGTCGTGACACGGAAGCATCTCGGGTTAGAGGGGAGATCGCGTTGTGGGGACAGGGATTCGATAGGGATTATTGGGGTAGGTGCTTCGAAGATCCCAATTAACTGATGTTCCTCATACAAATTCTTATATCATCATCGTATCCGCCGGTAGCGGAACGCTCCCCCTCCCGCCCTATCCGCCGGTAGCGGAACGCTCCCCCTCCCGCCCCTATGGCAACTTTACCAATATAATACTATAAATTGGCAAAAGCTTAAAGCACCGTACGACCCAGGGAGACCGAGGCAGAAGCTGGGAAGCGTAGCAGCTCAGCTCCTCCACCAACTCCAGTCAGACGATGGCGTTTATTAGTGGGTGCTAACTGTGCGCAGAGCACTCCGCACGTGGGCGCACGACCACGTCTTCCTACCCAGCTCCTCCTCGCTGCCAAACTGTAGGCTCTGTCTTACCCGGATCGGACTGATATCTTAGGAAGACGGTGCCCCAATTGTCCCACCGTGGGGTTCTCACCCGGATGGTATCCCGGAAGCCCGCCTTCCAGCAGAACTGCCCGTAGATGTTAAAGAATAGGTGCAGCCAATGACCCCCCGCGGGCTCCGGCTTAATTTTATCACAGATGGGCATTTTTATTCATTCATTCAATTGTATTTATTGAATGCTTACCGTGTGCAGAGCACTGTACTAAGCGCTGGGAAAGTACATTTCGGCAACAGGTAGTTTTGACTTGGCTGGGGAGACAGGCGGGCCTGGGGAAAACGGGAGAGGCTTTCCTCCGATTTCCACGCCATTTCGTGAATGTGCTTCGCAAAGGGCTCCTGCCTGGAAGAGGTCCTCGTGGGGAGGGGCTAGGCGGGGAGGGGGCCTTCGGTGGGGGGCGGGCTCTCCGGCCGCGTCTCTCAGAGTGTCCGTCCTGTCGCATTTCCCAACAGTCCTGAAGTGGCTGATGGCCAGCGCGGGACGGTCCTTCTCCACGGCCGTCGCAGAACAGCTCCAGCTTCTCCCTCTGTTTTTCAAGGTAAGGGGCCGGGAGAGCCGGGGGGCGACAGGGTCGGAACGGGCGCCGGGGAGGGTGGGAGGGGGTCCCCGACTGCCACGTGGGGCTTGGCCGCCCTAACTCAGGCGGGCTGTGGCGCTCTTCTCCCGATCTGGGAAAGGAAGTGGTGGGTAAAATACGACAGGGAGGACCGAGCCGGAACGCTGAGGGTAAGAAAGGTTAAATTCGGAGGACGACCGTCAGCGGTGGCTCTCCAGTCGGAGGCGATGGCTAACGACAGGTCTGTCCTCCAACGCGCCGGCCCCGGGGCTTGGAAGCCGGCTGAAACCTCCCACGACGTCGCCCTCAACGTCGGAGATATCCGAGCACACACAAATTAGATACAGATGGAGGCGGCGGGAGAAGGCATTACGCGATACTGGGGGCTGATTGGAATGGGATGAGGATAGGCATATATGTGTAAATGAACACGCTGACATATGCTTATATCCCCACCCGCAGCTCTTGCGTGTTAAGTGTTCAGGGTAGGTTGTTGAGCGGATACTTCGTGGCAGGCACCGAACCAACCTCTGGGATAGATCCGGGCAAATCGGGTTGGACCCGGTCCCCATCCCAG
Source organism: Ornithorhynchus anatinus (assembly GCF_004115215.2). Classification (NCBI taxonomy): domain Eukaryota; kingdom Metazoa; phylum Chordata; class Mammalia; order Monotremata; family Ornithorhynchidae; genus Ornithorhynchus; species Ornithorhynchus anatinus. Next base: position 58,086,386 of record NC_041736.1, read on the forward strand.
ATGAGGGAACTGTGGCCCAGAGAAGTGAAGCGACTTGCCCACCGTCACACAGCAGACGAGAGGTGGAGCCGGGATTAGGGCCCGGGTCTCTGACTTCCCAGGGCCGTTGTTGGATTGCCATGATGGAGGCACACAGGATTTCTTCTTTAATCATAATTTTGGTTCCTGTTTAGGGCTTACTGTGTGCCAGGCACTCTTCTGAGCTCCGCGGTAGATACAAGTTAATCAGGTCGGACACAGCCCGTCTCGTAGTCTTGATCCCCATTTTACAGACGAGGCAGCAGAGGCCCACAGAAGTCAAGTGACTTGTCCACCGTCACAGAGCAGACGTGGCAGGATCAGGGATTAGAACCCAGGTCCTTCTGACTCCCAGGCCTGGGCTGTATCCATTATACCGGGCCGTTCCTTTACCTGACTGAGAAACGCGGAGTCCTAAAGTGCCTCGGAGCGTTTTCCTTCCACGGGGTGGAACGGCAGTTTGCTCGGGCAGCCCGGAAGGACGGGCGAGCTCTCCTGGGTCCTTCTCGTGCTTATAGCAGACCCGACGCCAGTGCGGTTCTGATAGCGGCCCCCATCTCCAGCTGACGGCCTTAGCTTGCGTTACCACACGAAGGCGGGGAACGTGCCTGCTCGTTCGGCTCTGTCGTCCTCTCCCAAGCGCTTAGCACGGCGCTCTGCCCGTAGTAAGCGCCCGATAAACACCCCCGATCGGCAAGGTTTGTTTCGAGGGAAATGGGCGAGAGTACACTGGGGCCCCCTTCGGCGAGAATATTCCTCAGCCTCCGCTGTGGCTCGTGTTTGCTTCTTAGATCGCCCCGGTTGAGAATGACAACAGCTACGATGAACTTAAAAGAGATGCGAAGGTGTGCCTGTCCCTCATGTCTCAGGGTTTGCTGTGTCCTCAGCAAGTGCCTCTGGTGCTTCAGGTGCTTAAACAAGTAAGTGGTGGCTGGTCCCAGACCCCGTGAGAGCTGGGGTCCTAGCCCGTTTCCTGCTCCGAGGCAATTTCTCCATGGGGGTCAGGACGGAGGCTCGTGTTTTCGCCTTGAGGCCGGCCGCTCGTGTGGTCGGCAATGATCCGGATGCCCGGAGAAACGGGCCTGCGTTCTTTCCCGTTTCTGTCGCTGACCTAGGTCACAGTGGACAAGAAACAGAAGTAAAATGGGCAGATTTTCTGGCTTATTTTATTGGGGGGGATCGGAGGGGGTCCTGCTCACTTTGATTCTCCCCTCCTTTCCCCTCCCCGCCCTCAAGAATCGGTGTCATCTGTTTGGAAGCGGGTTGGGAACGCACGTCATCTGCCTCCCCGGGCCCCTGCTCTTTCCACTAGGCCACCCCGCTTCCAGCGTTTGGACCTCGTTTAGATCCGGGAAGCGCTGTGTTCCATTTGACTCCGCTCGGGTCCCCTCCCTCCTCTCCACAGCCGTGCCTCCCGGAGAATCGGGAGACGCGACGCGAAGAAGGAAAAACCCCAATTCCTCCATCGTCCGTTGCCCAGAGCCCCTCGGCCCCTGCCGTGTTGTCGACGCCCCTCTCCCCGTTCCACGACGGGGGACGGGGGCGCCCCGAGGGACCCGAGGGCGGCGGATGTGCGGCGGGGGACCACGGGCCGAGGAGAAGCCCCTCCTCGTCTCCTCTCCCGTCCTGCCCCCGCCGGATGTGGCAGAGCCGGGCGGGATCCCGCCCTCCCGCCTCCGCCTCTCCCCGAAACGCCGCCTCCTTCCCCTTCCTTCACACAGACAGCGAGGAGCGGTTCCTGGCACGCTCGCTACACGGTGCTCACCTACCTCCAGACCATGGTATTCTACAATCTCTTCATCTTCCTCAACAACGAAGAAGCCGTCAGAAACATCCGGTGGCTGGTTATAAACCTTCTGGAAGACGAACAGCTCGAGGTAAAAAATAAGAATAAAGGAAGTAGGAACCGGGCAGAAGGGTCCATCCCGAGTTCTTTGGGGCGGGGGTGGCTGGTTGCAGAGATCTGAAACGCTGGCCGGGGGTGCCGGAGCTCATCGGCGTCCCAGCGTAAGGGAAGTGCCAGGCCAGTCCTGAGTGCGAAGAGCGCCGGAGCGACGCCTGATTGGATAAGTCCTGTTTCTAGGTGTCCCTCGCTGCAGGGGAAGACCTAGACAGGCCGGCCAGTGAATGGTACCATCGTGGGCCGGGGCGGGGGGTGATTTGGGGCCTCGCCTGTGCCCGGGCGGTGATGGGCACGCAGTCCCGCTCCGGAGCCGTGCCTGCCGCCGATGTGGCCCGTGACCCCGAGCGGGAGCACCGCAGGCTAATGAGAATAATAGCAATAATGATCCTAATGATGATGATGGTATCTGTTAAGCACTTACTGTTGAGTCAAGCACCCTTCTAAGCGCCGGGGGAGATAAAAGAGCATCAGGTTGGATGCCACGTAGGGCCCACACTCTCAATGCCCATTTTCCAGATGAGGTTACCGAGGCCCAGAGAAGTGAACTGACTTGCCCAGGGTCACACAGCAGACAGGTCGGGGAGCCGGGATTAGAACCCACATCCTTCTGACTCCCAGGCCCGGGCTCTAGCCACTGAACCACCGCCGCCTCTCTGCCGACAGAGGCAGGTCCAGTTTCCCGCTCCTACTGATGAAGCCGACCCATTTGCATAATGAGCTGTTGAAATGCAAAGGGAGAGCTGGCACCAGGCTTCATTATGACAGCTCCTCTGAGGAGAGGAGCATTAGAACAGCACGTTCCAAGGAGGTGATTTGTGACGATCTCCCCTCGGGCCTGCGAGGACACTCTTCCATCCCGTTAACGTCGTACAGCCCAAGTGGGAGCCCCCCGCCTCGGATCTTGCGGTCGGGCGGCAGAAGCCCGACGTGTTTCAGGGCGTCTGAGGGGCTCGCGGGGCACCGATCCTCCCAACGCCCCCCACCCTGAGATAAATGAACATATCTCAAGTGGAGTTGGGCAGTTTAATAACAGAGGGGCCTGTGGCAGTTATAAGAAACAGGAACAGCAAGGTAGCTGGGACGGGACTGCCGATTTGAGGGAAAGGCTACTATGAAGTAGGGTTCGATGCGAATGGGGGAATTGTTGGTCCAGCCTGGGGTCTCGAGGACCCGGTTTTCCACATTCCTGTCGGATACAGCCCTCTGCTCATTCCGGGCAGGGAACGTGCCTGCTGGTTTCTCTTGTATGGCACCCTCCCAAGCGCTTAGAACAGTGCTCTGCATAATGCTAAGCGCTCAATTCCATCGATTGATGCAGCAGAGGCAGTTTGGGGGGGCTGTGGAAAGTGCATCGAAATCACACCGTCAGCCCCGTGTACACGTGTTCTTCATTCAGTGGGATTTATTGAGCGCTTACTGTGCAGGGCATTGGACTAAGCGCTTGGGAGAGTACACCATCACAATGAACAGACACGTTCCCTGCCCCCGACGAGCAGAAGGGGAGACCGACATCAATACAGCCTGCTTGACTTGTATCTGCCTCGGTGCTTAGAACAGTGCTTGGCACACAGTAAGCGCTTAACAAATACCCTCATAATAATACTAACCAGCATCGTCATGGGTAAGTACGACTGAACTAGTGAATGAACGGTTTGGGCCGAGGGTTTGAAACGCTCGGGCTTCCGAAGAGAGTTAGCGAGAGGCAGGGCCTCTGGGACGGCCCGCGGGACGGCGGCGGTCACCAGCTCCTCTTCCTCCTCCTCCCGTCTCTGTCGGCAGGTGCGGGAGATGGCGGCGACCACCCTGAGCGGGTTACTGCAGTGCAACTTCCTCAGCATGGACGGTCCCATGCAGGCGCACTTCGAGCAGCTCTGCAAGACCAAACTCCCAAAGAAGAGGAAGCGAGACCCGGGCACGGTGGGAGATACCATTCCGTCGGCAGGTAACGGCACCCGGCCGGTTCGTCGGGTGGTTTTTAACGTCTCTCACTCGGTCGGTCAGTCGCATTTATCAGGGGCGTGCTGTGCGCACGGCACTCTCCGCGGGGCTGGGGAAAGGACGGAGGACAGCGAACAGACACATTCGCCGCCCGTGACGACGGCACTCACGTACTTATCTCTAATCTTATCCGTTTAATGTCTTCCTCCTCCTCCTCGAGAAGTAACGTGGCCTGCTGGCCAGAGCCCGGACCTGGGAGCCAGAGGACGTAGGCTCGAATCCCAGCTCTGCCACTTGTCTGCTGTGCGACCTTGGGCAAGTCATTTCACTTCTCTGTGCCTCAGTTACCTCATCTGTGAAGTGGGGATTAAGTGTCTGAGCCCCACGTGGGACAACCCGATTACCTTCTGCCCACCCCAACGCTTAGAACAGTGCTTGGCACACAGTAAGCGCTTAACAAATACCATAATCATCATCGTTATACCCCGCAAATTCATTTAATCTCATTTCTCGAGCGCCTTCTGTGTTCCGAGGACCGTACTAAGCTCTTGGAAAGTACAATTTGGCAACAGGTAGAGACAATCCGCACCCAACAACGGGCTCGCACTCTAGAAGGGGGGAACCCGCTGAATGGGGGCCAAGGGTGAGCTTGAAGAGCAGAACTTCTGGCCTCTCATAAATACCCTCCTCCACGCCCGATCGGCTCCACGCTCAGGTCCGCCCGGAGACTGGAACGCGAGGAACCTGCGTCTGAGGAAGCTGGGCGGAGGAGGGCCCGGGAGATGCGGGGAGAGAACCTCTATTTCCGCAGGAGTGTTTGCTCCAAGACGTGTCGGGAAGAGCCACTCGGAGGGAGAGCCGAGTGGACACAGCCAAGCCTTCTGGCTCTGAGAGGCTGTTGCCCTACCTTTTCAGCTCTAGATTACTTCCGTATTATACTAAGAATTGCGGGGAGTTGATCTTGGGGTCCCTCCGGGACCTTCTGAGTTAAAGCAAGCGAACGATCAGTGGTATTTATTGAGCGCTTACTAGGTGCAGAGCACTGTATTGAGCGCTTGGGAGGGTACAGTACAACAGGGTCGGTAGACACATTCCCTGCCCACAACAGGTATACAGTCCAGAGGCAATCAGCAGTACTCTGTGAGGGCTTACTGTGTGCAGAGCACCGTGCCAAAGCGTAGAAAAAATGAAACTTCTTTTGTTGCCCTGTAGAGGATAAGCTCGTCCTCAAATTTCTAAGCTCATTGTGGGCAGGGATCGTATCTGCCAGCTCTTTCATATTGTACACTTCCACGCTCTTAGTAATAATTGTAATAATAATAATAATAATATGGTATTTATTAAGCGCTTACTGTTGTAAACCCCGGGGGAGATACAAGGTAAACAGGTTGCCCCCCCCCCTTGGGGCTCAGTCTTAATCCCCATTTTATAGTTAACTGAGGCCCAGAGAAGTGAAATGTCTCACCCGAGGTCACACAGCAGGCAAGTGGTGGAGGCGGGATTAGAACCCACATCCTCTGACTCCCAAGCCCGCGCTCCTTCCACTAAGCCGCTCCGCTTCTCTACACTGCTCTGCACAGAGAGAGCGCTCAGTAAATACGATCGATTCGTTAGATCGCCTCCTCTACCATCGCCCGGCCGTCCCGCCCCCTCCCCCGTGTCAGCCGCTGCCGTCTGTGCCTCCCGGGGCTGAGTTTACGACGAGTTGGAATGCGGGTCGGGGTCGCGTGGCCGGTAGCCGCCAAACCGCCCCAGCGGGTTAAGCGGCCCCCCCCCCCCCCCCCCCCCCCGGGTCTCGCCCCGGCCTGACGGCGTCTCGTCTTCGCAGAGCTGGTCAAGCGTCACGCCGGGGTGCTCGGGCTCGGGGCCTGTATCTTGTCGAGCCCTTACGACGTCCCCACCTGGATGCCGCAGCTCCTGATGAACCTCAGCGCCCACCTCAACGACCCCCAGCCTATCGAGGTAAAAAGAGCCCCGTCTCGGGACCCGGGCTCCTCGAGGGCTGTAAGGACAGAAAATCCAGGCCCTCGCCCGGTTCCCAGTAGCGTCTTCCTGCTGGTTGCAGAGATGGGCTCCGGCCACCGCCCCGTCCTCCCGGCCCGGCTCCCGTGGCGGAGGGCCGCTCTCGTCGCCGTCCGTCTGCCGCTTCGAGGGGCGGGGCGGTGCCCGGTCTCGAGGTCGGGGAGATCGGGCCTCTCCCCCGCCTCGCCCCACCCCCGGGGTCGTCGGCTTCGGGGCCTCCGTCCGCACTTGCCGTGACGGACGGCCTCGGGAGCCACACCCCGCTTCCCGTCGCCCCCCGGGGGTTGGCGCTCGGTCATATCGGGAATCCCGGGGGGATTTCCCCCGGGAATCCATCCTTCGCGGCCCCGAGGGAGGGGGTCCCCGAAATGGAAATCGCCTCAATCGGGCAGTGGTACTGAGCACGTCCCGTGTGCGAAGCCCCGTACTGGGCACCGAGGAGAGAGCAAGAGAATCGGTAGACGTGGCCCCGGTCCTCGAGAAGAGGACGCCGTAACAGGGGAGACGGACCCTCCGGTTCACCGAGGCCGGGAGGAGGAATTAGAGTGTAACGGATGCGTCCGTATGTCCGTCCGCGTGTGCGGAGGGGTTGGGAATACCTAATGGCAAAAGCGGGATCTGGAGGCCGTACGGAGGGAGATCAGAAATGAATCGGGGGCTCAGGGGACACACAGGTTAACGCGGCCTTCCGGAAAGACAGATCCGGGCGAGTCCCAGTCAGAATCTCCCCGCCTGTACAGAGCCACCCGTTGGGCCCGTGCAGCGCGCGGCGAGCGCGTCCTCTGGGATACCTAGAAACTGTCCCTCAGGGAAATTCCTTCTGAGGACTTCCTACCTGCAGACGGGCATCTGATCTGCAGAGGAAAAACGAGGGGCAGACGTTCCGGTGAAGCCCGGTCTTCTGTGGACCCGTCGGGAGTGACCGAAAGCTCAGTATTTGATGCGGTCTTGCGACAGACTTCACGTCCAGGCGTAAAAGCCTATTATCAAGAAGAGGAATGAAGAGCGTTGATTGGGGGTGGGCGCTCGTGTTGTTCTCGGACATCTGAGCGCCTGCTGATCGAGAGGGAAGCAGCGGGCCTAGTGGCTGAAGTACGGACCCGGGGGCCAGAGGACTTGGGTTCTCGTCCCGGCTCTGCCGCTTGCGTGCTGTGTGACATGTAGCGACCACTCCACCGATTGCATTGAGCGCTTACTGTTCACAGAGCACTGTACTAAGCGCTTGGGAGGGTACAATAAAACAGAGTGGGTCGACGTATTCCTTGCCCACACCGGGCAAGTTTACAAGTTCTCTGTGCCTCAGTTTCCTCATCCAGAATGGGGATCCATTACCTCTTCTCTTCCTTTTTAGACTCTGAGCCCTGTGTGAGACAGGGACTGTGCCTGACTTGGTTCTTTTTGGTATTAAGCACTCACTCTGTGCCGGGCACCGTTCTAAGCACCGGGGTAGATAGAAGCCGATCAGGTTGGGCACAGTCCACGTCTCACAGGGCTCACAGTCGTAATCTCCATTTTACAGATGAGGTGACCGAGGCCCAGAGAACCGACCCGCCCGAGGTCGCACGGCAGACCGGTGGCGGAACCCCGGGTCCTTCTGACTCTCAGACCCGCCGGGCCGTGTCGCTTCCCCACCCGATTACCGTGTATCTGCCCCGGCGCTTAGAACGGTGCCGGACCCGTAGTGAGCGCTTACTCCAGACGGTTAAAAACAAAAAGAAACCGAATCTTCCAATTCCATCCGTTCCGTGCCCGGCGGAAAGCAGTCGTCGGGCACCGGCCTCCAGCCTAGTGGCCCGTGCAGGGAGAGGCCCCCGGGTTCCCCTCCGGCTCTGGCAGCGGGTCCTTCCCGGATGACTCGTCGCGAGCCGGCGCGCTAACGCGTCGCCGTGTCCCGCCCCACAGATGACCGTAAAGAAGACGTTATCTAACTTCCGAAGGACGCACCACGACAACTGGCAGGAGCACAAACAGCAGTTCACCGACGACCAGCTGCTCGTTCTCACAGACCTCCTCGTGTCCCCCTGCTATTACGCCTAGACGGGTAAGACCGCCCCGCCCCGGCAGATCCTCGGCCGCCCCGAAAACGCCGGGTCCTCGCGGCGGACGGGAGAGGTCTCGGGTCGGGTTAGGATTTCGGCTCTAGGTCCTAGCTCGATCCCTTTCCGTCCTCCGACCGGACGCCCGACGCCGGGGGAACGGAAGCGGGCCGTTGGCTGGGGCGGCCGGAAGCGGAGTCCGGCGGCCGGCCGCGGCGCCGGACCCCGGAGCGCAGGGGCGCCGATTCCACGGGAGAGCCACGGAGTCACAGTTACTCCCCTCGGTATCCCCGGCCCCCTCCTCTCTAGTGCGGGGGAGCGCCGAAATTATCATCATCGATCGGATTTATTGAGCGATTACTGTGCGCAGAGCCCTGAACTGGGCTCTTGGGGAAGTCCAGTATAACATCAGACGCATTCGAGCTCACAGTCTAGAGGGGGAGACGGACATTAATAATATCGATACTGATGTCGGTATTTGTTGAGCGCTTACTATGTGCAGGGCACTGTTCTAAGCGCTGGGGGAGATAGGGGGAATCGGCTCGTCCCACGTGGGGCTCACGGTCTTAATCCCCATTTTCAGATGAGGGAACCAATTACAGGCGTATATAGATATATACATAAAGGAATCAGTCAGTCGTGTTTATTGAGCGCTTACTGGGTGCGGAGCACTGTACTAAGCGCTTGGGAAAGCGCAGTGCGACGGAGTTGGTTGACGTGTTTCCCTGACCGCAAGGGGCTTGCGGCCAGTGAGCGGTATTTGTTGAGCACTCACTGTGTGCGGAGCACCGAACCGAGCCCTCGGAAGAGTCCAGCACAACAGGGTTGGTAGACGTGTCGCCGGCCCTCGACGAGCTCGCGGCGCAGACGGAGAGACGGACGTTAATGGAAATACGTAAATGACGGATATGCGCTTAGGTGCCGTGGGGCTGAGGGGAGGGGTGAATAGAGGGTGCAGATCCAAGTGGCCGGGTGAGGCAGGAGGGAGCGGGAGACGCTCGAGGGGGGGAGGCCGAAGCCGTGGCCCCGACGTGGCGGCGACGACCGCGTGGGCGGCGGATCGTGTCGTCCGTCGCCGCGCGACGTTTCAGGACCCCCGCCCCCGAGGGTCGGCCAGAGAACGGGGATGCCAGAGGGTCGGGGTGGCCTTTGTTACTCTGGGCCGGCCCTGACGGGAAGAAGAGGCGCCGGGGGTGGGATTTGTTCCCAAGGGACTCTGGGCAGGCAGAGAACCCGTGAACGCCGGCGGGGCTTGGAGAATTCATCGGCAAGAGGGGGTGACTGATGAGAAAGTTTAGGGATGTCAGCCGGTCCACGCCCGGCCACACAGATAGGGCCGGCCAGGAGCACAGCTATCGGCCGGTTCCTCTGAGCGTCCGGTTGCCGCTGACCCGCTCGGAATGCCCGTCCGGGTGGGCCACACTGATTGATCTCACCCGGTAGCGGGGCCCTTGACCGTCTCGCGTCCTCGGGTCAGGGGTTCCCCGGAGCGACGAGGGCCGTCGGCCTCGTCATCCGATGGACGGTCTTCCCTGTGCGCTCGCCACCCGCAGAGCACGGTCCCGAGCGCTTGGGGAAAGCACGCTACGACAGACTCGGGCGGACGCGTTCCCCGCCCGTGACGAGCTTGCGGTCTAGAGCCTAGGAGAAGTAGGCCTGGGTGCCTTCCCACCGTGGAGACCTCTCCCCCGCCCCCTCCCCAGTATCGATTCGGAAAGATCGGGCTTGGTATTTTCGCCTCGGGTCTGACCTCGGGGCCGTGTTTCATCCGCAATCTCGACACTCTCTTCCAGGTTCTCCGTCCAACGAAGAAACCGAGAAACCCTATTCGCGGGGCTAAAGGAAACCCGAAAGAAACTTCACCTCTGAAACTTTTAGACTTGGAAATCCCGGCGCCGAACGGAAGCTCTTTTTGTGTCGTTCCTTCATCCGGACGTGCAGTTCCAACCTCAGGCCGTAGTCCTCCCAACCCGCCGCTCCCGAGGTTCCCCTCCCGGCTCGAGAGGCCCCGCGGGCTTCCGGGGACCCCGCCGCCCCCTGACGCCCGCCGGGCGGCCCCGGGTTTCCGTCCGCGTCCCTCCCGCCGTCCGAGTCGCCGACCCGGACCCTCCCTCCCTCCCGCCCCCCCCCCCCCCAACCGAGAGCCCACCGACGTCAATAGACATCTTGGCGTTGGTCGCCAGAGAACGGGAACCGCTTTTTGTATAAAAAACAAAAAAAAACAACAGACCCACCCGAGGATCCAAGCGGGCGGTCCGCAGATAGGTTCCGCCGCGTCACGCGGCTCTCCGCCGGGAAACCTCTCGACAGACATCCGTCGAACCCGAGGCCGGAGGGCGGCTTCGGAATCCCGGCTGCCTGCCCCCGTCGCCGGGCAGGCGGTCGGGGCAGCCGGGGGAAGGAGGAGCAGGGCCGAGCGTCGATAATCTAGCCGGGCGCTCACCGAGGAGGACTCGACTTGAGCCCACGTCCCCCCGCCAAAAATGGCGGGTCCGGGGGAGGAGCGGAGCCGACGGCTGAAAAACCGAGGGTCGCCGAGCGGCGTCGTAATTGGGATCGGAGCGTGTGTGTGTGTGTGTATCCAGTGTGTGTATAAAAAGCACTGAATGATCGGTTTTCTTTTTTTTTTTTTTTTTTTAACACCTCGTATTCTTCTTTACAAACATCATTAGCCCCTCTGGGAAAAAAAAACAAAAAAATCCTCACACTAACGGGAGACTGCCGCGTCTGTGAAAGTTCTGTATATTTTTGGCCCGCGACATCGTCGAGAGACCGATAACTCGGCTATTTAATTGACCTGTTTGATATATGTTACATAGATGTACAAGACTGTATAAACTGTAGAGGCGTTGCCTCGGCAAGACGCTGTACAGATCGCCACCTTTTACACGACACCATCGTGAAACGAATTTGTAAAGATTCACCCAGATGTCAATACTATAGTGATTCTGGCTCTCGGAGCCGATCGGATGCCATTATTTGCGTGTTTAAATTATTTTCATTATTCTCAGTTACCCAGGCCTTTTTTTTTTTTTTTTGGCGGTTCTTTGGTTTTTTTTTTCGTTCCCGCTGTTCTCTCCCCCCTTTACGGATTTCGTCTCATCTCCTCAGTACGTCCGGATTGTAACGCGACTCCCGTGCTCATTCCGAAACGCTAAGGCCCGTTCCGCTCGGACGAGATCGTAGAACGCAAGGTACCTCCTAAAATCGGGAGAACCCACGAGTCGGTGCGTGGTTCACCTTTCACACAACCCGTACGGTCCTCCTCCTAGAAACACTACCATAGGGTTGGGGAAAACAGCCACCCGCCGGCGGACGACCGGACCCGGCGCGGCCAGAGGTCCTGTCGTAGCATTCACCGAGGGTCCGGGCACAGACGCGGTCACCGTAGAGCGTAGCGCCGAAAGGATGATTTTCAAACGCGGACCTAGTTTAAAACCCAATAAACGAAGCGTCCGTAAAAACAAAACAAAACACAAAAGAAACCCGGCTTCCGTCTCGCGTCCGGGGAGAGGACCCGGTCATCGGCGGTGGCGCGGCGGGCCCCCGAAATACGCGCCGCCTTGGCCGTCCCCCGGAATTCTGCGTGACGGGAGGAACGAGAGAGGCGACCCGAAAGCCGTGACGATACCATCTGACTGCCGGAAACCTGATGTCCCTATGAGGTGGTTATCTTTTTTTTTTTTTTAAATGATATCTAAGTACTCACCGTGTGTCTGGCGCTGTGTTGAACGCCGGCATAGACACGAGCCGGGCCGGTCCGACACCGCGCCCGTCCCACGCGGGGCTCCCGATCTTAACCCCCGTTTCACGGACGGGGCGACCGAGGCGCAGGGAAGCGGCGACCCGCCCGGGGTCACCCGGGGGACGAGAGAAGCCACGCGGCCCGGTGAGCGGGGCCCAGGCTCGGGAGCCCGAAGGACCCGGGTTCCGACCCCGTCCGCCGGCGCGGCCTCGGGCCGGTCGAATCGCCGCTGCGGACGGCGGTCCCCTCGTCTGTGAGACGGGGACGGGGACGGAGACGGCCACGCGGGAGTCGGTCCGCGGCGAACCCGCGTGGCCGGCGCTCGGACGCGGCGAAGCCAGAAAGCGGCAGAGTGGCCGCCGGGACCCGGATCCTCGCGCCCCACCCGCCGGGCCACCCCGCCTCACCTCGGGCAGCCTCCGACCTCCCGTCCCGATCCCCCGCACCCCGGCGAGCCCCCGGTCGGACGGAGGCCGTCGAGGCACGCTCTCCAAACGGGTCGGGGGGCCGGGGCCGGGCGCCGGGAACCCGGGAGCCGAACCCACGCCCTCCGACTCCCAAGCCCGGGCTCTCGCCACCGGGCCCGGCCGCTCGTGGAGCGCTTACCGCGTGCGAGGCGCTCTACCGAGTGCTCGGGGGAGGGCGGAGGAGCCGACGGAGACACGGCCCCTGCCCACGGTGGGCTCCCCGGCGGGGGTGGGCGGCGATAGAAGTAAACGGACATCGATAGAAATGGAAATGTGTGTGTGTGTGTGTGTGTACATATATAGAGAGAGCTAGAGATAGATATACAGTGGGGAAGAGAAGCAGCGTGGCTCAGTGGAAAGAGCCCGGGCTTCGGAGTCAGAGGTCATGAGTTCGAATCCCGGCTCTGCCCCTCGTCAGCTGTGTGACTGTGGGCGAGTCACTTCACTTCTCTGGGCCTCAGTGACCTCATCTGGAAAATGGGGATGAAGACTGTGAGCCCCACGTGGGACCACCTGATCATTCTATATCTCCCCCAGCGCTTCGAACAGTGCTCTGCACATAGTAAGCGCTTAACAGATACCAACATTATTATTATTATTATTATTATTATTAGGGAGAGGGGGGAACGAGGAGGGGAGGAAGGGACGGTGTGGGAAGGCCTCGTGGAGGAGGCGAGGGCCGAGGAGGGCTCCGGAGGAGGGGAAGCGAGTTAGTTTGGCGGGGGCGAGGGTCGGGGGGTTGGAGGCGGATCGGGGTGGGGGCTGGGGGGGAGAGGGAGGCCCCGGGAGGAGGGAGGAGGGAGGAGGGAGGAGGCGGGCCGGGGCAGGGCGGGGACGGCTCGGAGGCCGGGAGGGAGGAGCTCGGCCTCGACGCCAAGGTTGAGGGGCAGCGACCGGAGGCTTGGAGGAGGAAGAGCGGAGGGGGCGGTGGGGGTCCCGCTATACCCCCGCCCAGGCCTCGGGGAGCGGGGGCTCCCCCGGCCCTTCCCCCCCTCCTCCTCCTGTCCCCGTCCCCCCCCCCTCCAGTCCCTCCTCCTGTCCCCCCTCCTCCTCCTGCTCCTCCTCCTGCTCCTCCCGTCCCTCCTCCCGTCCCCCCTCCCGCTCCTGTCCCCGGTCGCGGCGCCGCCGGCCCCCGGGTGCGGGGCGGGCGATGAGGTGGCAGCCGGCTGAGGAGGGTCCCGCACCGCCCCTCGGGGACCCGCCCAGGTGAGAGAGAGGCCGCGGGGGTGGGGGGTGGGGGGGTAGGAGGGAGGGAGGGAGGGAGGGCAGGCCGGCCGGCCGGGGGATGGATGGGCGGGCGGGCGGGCGGAGGTGGCCTGCAGGCCCCGGCCCTTCCTCGGCCCCGTCGCCGGGCCGCGACCCCCAACCGACGGGCCCCCGGCCCCCGCCCCTCCTCTCCTCCCTCCCTGGCCCGGCCCCCGCCCAGCCCGACACCCCCTGACCGAAATGCGGCCCGGGGGAGTCCGGACCCCGGCTCCCGCCCGGGCCCCCCGAGGCCATCTGGGCCCCGGCCCCGGCCCCGCCCCTCGGTCTTGCCCCTGCCCCGGGCCCGCTTCTACCCCCGCCCCTAGGTCGCTCGGGAGGCGTCATCCCCTCCCTCCTCCGGCTCCTCGGCGCATCCGTCCCACCTTCCCTCTGGCTAAATAACTGAAGGTTTTCTCATCCCCTGGCAGGCCCGGGCCTCCCTCGGGCCCTCTCTCTCCCTCGGGCCCTCTCTCTCCCTCGGGCCCTCTCTCTCCCTCGGGCCCTCTCCCTCGGCGCCTTCTCCGACCCCATCGGCACCGTCTCCCCCCTTCCCCCGTCCCGGGGTGCGGGGCCCTCCTCCCCCGGGCCCCCCGGGACGCGGTCCCGGCCCGAGGGGGTCCGGACGAGGTACTCGACGGCCTCCGGGATGACGGTCGTCGTGGTGTCCGCCGAGCGCTCGCCACGTGCCGGGCCCCGGACTCGACGCCGGGCCGGGGGCGGGCGGACGGGGGCGGTCCGGGGTCCGCGCGGGACCCGCCGCCTCCGTCCCCTGGTGCGGATGAGGTGACCCCGTATCTCCCCCGGCGCTCAGAACGGCGCTCTGCCCGTGGAGAGCGCTCAACGGATAGCGACGTCATCGCCGAGGCGCGGGGAGATGGAGCGACTGGCCCGATCCCCGCCGAACGCGGGAGGCGAGCGGATGGGGCGCTGCCCGACCCGGGCCTCGGCGAGGAGCCGTCGGAGGTGACCCTCTGTCTCTCTCCCGGTACGTTTTTTTCCGACGGTGTCCGTCGAGGGCTTCCTGTGTGCCGGGCTCTGTACCCGGTGCCGGGGTAGATCCAGATACCGGGGTTGGACGCGGGCCCTGTCCCGCGTCGTCTCGATCCCCGTTTTGCACGCGAGGTGACTGAGGCGCGGAGAAGTGAAATGACCTGCCCGGGGTCGCCCGGCAGACACGAGGCGGAGCCGGGATGAGGCCCCGGGCCTTTCCCATCCCCCCGGGCCCCGGGCTCCACCCGGGAGGCCACGCCGCTTCCCGTGTTGTTTCCGCGCTTCTGGGCCCGGGCCCGTCCGTGTTATTTCTTACCCCAGTCGGGATTCGGGAGCCCCGGGGATTTCCCGCCTGGGCCGGGAGAAGAGGGAAGGGTCGGAAGAGGGTTCATCAACAGAAGGGAGCCCCCGGTCGTTTTTTCAGCGGAGGGCAGAGGAATCGTGTCGGATCTGGGGGCCATCGGATGTGCTCCGGTCTCTGTCTCGAGTCTGGGAGAGATGGCGTCTGTTGGCTCTTGGCTTAGTGAATCCCTGATGCTGTCGCGGTGGAAGGAAGTGACACCTCTCTGGGTTTCGTGGAGCTCGTCTTCCTTATCCCGACTTTCTGTCTCGTTGGGTTGTCGTTGCGGGGAGGCGGTGTGGTCTCCTGGAAGAAGCGCAGGGCTGGGAGGGGAGTCGGAGAACTCGGGTCCCAGTCTGTGTGACCGTGGCGGGTCACCGGACTTGTCTGCGCCTCAGCTCCCTCGTCGGTAAAAGGGGGATTCGGTAGCCGTTTCGGCCTCCTGCTTGGCCGGCGGGCCCCGGGTGTGGGACCGGCGCTGTTGCTGACCCCGTTGTCGGGTCTCTGCCCCCCGGCTCTCGGCTCGGCGCCCGGCACGTGGGAGGCGCTGAACCCACGCCACCGTCGTCGTCACGGTTTTCTTCTTCTTCTTCTTCTTCTTCTTCTTCTCCTCCTTCTTTCACTGTCTCGGTTCGAACCGCCGTAGGCCCAGTCGCGCGGGGCGCGGCTCGAGTCGGGCCCGGCTCCCCGGGGGCGGAGGGGAGCGCCGTCGCCCCCGGGGGAAGATGAACGCGACGGCCCGGCTGCGGGCCGCCCTCAACGCCACGCGGCCGCGGGCGCCGCCCTCCCCGGGGGCCGCCGGGACCGCCGCCCCGCCGGGGGCCCGGGAGGCCGTCCACCCGGCCGCGCTGGCCGGCTGCACCGTCCTGCTGGCCGCCGTCTTCGGGCTGGGCTCCTACGGCAACCTCGTCGTCTTCTCGTCCTTCTTCGACCCGGCCTCCCGCAGGTTCCGCGCCGACTCCGACTTCCTGATCCTGAGCCTGTCCCTCTGCGACCTGCTGGTCTGCGCGGTGACGGCGCCCATGCTGGCCTACGGCCTGCTGGCCGAGGCCGCGGCCGCGGGCGTCCCCGGCGCCTTCTGCCTGGCCTTCCGCCTGACCGGCTCCGGCTTCGTCCTCGTGTCCCTCGAGACGGCGGCGGTCATCGCCCTGCGCCGGCTGCGCGTGGCGCTGGGCCGGCAGCCCGACCGGCCGGCCTCCCTCCCGGCCGCGCTGCTCCTCACCCTGGCCCTCTGGGCGGCCGGCTTCACCCTGGCGGCGCTGGCCACGCTCCGGCCCGCCCGCTCGCGCCTCTGCCTGCCCCTGGCCGGCCCGCCCGGCGGGGGGGGGACGACCGTCCTCTGCCTCTACGCCGCCGACTTCGCCCTCTGCGTGGCCGTGGTGGCCGTCTCCTACGTCGCCATCGCCCGGGCCCTGTGGAGGAACGCCCGGGGGCGGAGGCGCCCCCCGGGCCCGGCCCGCGGGCCGCGGCGGCCCCCCGGCGGGACCCCGGCCCCGGCCCCCGGGGGGCGTCCGGCGGCCCGGCCCGGCCCCCTGCCGCGGCCGGGACTACGGCCGGCTGCGGCCGCCCTCGGCCGCCGCGCTGGCCCCGGCCCGGGACTCGCGGGCGGTGCTGACCTGCGTGGTCATCGTGCTGTCGGCCCTGCTCTGCTGCCTGCCCCTGGGGGTGGCCCTGGCCGGGGCCGCGTGGGGCGGGGGCGGGGGCGGCCTCCTCTACCAGCTGGAGCTGTGCGGCTTCACCCTGGCCTTCGGCAAGTCGGGCCTGAACCCTTTCATCTACTCGCGGAAGGGCGCCGGCCTGCGGCGGAAGGCGCTGGGCTGCTTCCGGGCCTTCCCCCCGGGCCTCTCGGCCCGCTGCCGTCGCCGCCGCCTCTGCTGCCGGCACAGGACCCGCCTCCGCGCCCTGGGCGAGGGCAGCCTGGACGTCAACAGGAACAAGTCGTCCCACCACGAGACCAACTCGGCCGGCCCGCCGTCCCCGCGGCCCGGGGAGGGGGCGGCCGGGGGCCCCCGCCGCTCCCGGGACGCCGGCTCCGGGCCCCCGGGCCCCGGCCTCCGCGACGGCGGCCCCCCGGGCCGGGCCGACCGCCCCGGGCCGGACGCCGGCGCGTCCGCCGGGCGGGGGGCCGTCCCTTCCGTCTGACGCCGGCGGGCCGGGCCGGGGCGGGGCCCGACCCCCCTCCCGGGGGCCGGGGCGGTGGCTTTGTCTTCGGAACCGCTCGGCGGAGAGATCCTCGTTCCCAACTCGAAGGCCTGCCATTGGGCGGTCTGGGGAAGCGGCCCGGCCCGGTGGCGAGAACCCGGGCCCGGGAGTCAGAAGGTGGCGGGTTCTGATGGCGGCTCCGCCGCGTGACCTTGGCGGGGCGTGTCACTTGGCTTCCCTGGGCCTCGGTTCCCTCGTCCGTAAAATGGGGATCGAGACTGGGAGCCCCACGTGGGACGGGGACTGCGTCCAACCTGATCGCCACCTAACTACAGTGCCTGGCACGTAGCGAGCGCTTAACGGACGCCGTCGTCGTCGACGCCGTCGTCGTCCTCGCCGTCGTCGTCACGACGTGCCCTTGGGGGACGCCTCTAACCCGGGGGTGTCGTCTTTCTCGGAGACCGTAAGGCCGGCCCCTAGTTCCGGCGGGTCGCTTCGACGGGCTCCCCTGAATGGTCTCGCCCCTCTCCTCCCCCGAGGCCCGGGCGAGACGCGGGAAACGTGCGGGTTGATCACGTGGTCCAGTGCAGCGGGCCGGCCCGCCGGGACCCCGCCAGCTCGCCGGACCCACCGAGTCTCGGGTGCCGATCGTAAATCGCGGCCGGGTGTTGCGGGGCCCGGATCCCGATCGGTGAGAGAGGGGTCCGGAGAGAAGGGTGATCTTTGGGTTCGGGGGTTGGGAGGTTCTGCTCCGCGGCGGGAGCTTGGAATGATGAACTCCGTCTTCTTGCAGCGGAAAGGGCCCCGCCGAGGTCGAAAGAGATCGCGTCGAAGCTCAGGACTTCCGGAGACGGAAGGGCCTCGAGAGCCACGGAGCGCCATCTTTACGTGATGCAAGGGCGAGGGTCGGTTTTTGCCGAGAATGCAGGATCTCAGTTCCCTCCCGTTCTCGGAGAAGGCGTTTTTACTATCCTTTCCCCGTCCCCGACGGTCTCGGGGACCAACTCTGTGCAGATCACTGTATTAAGCGCTTCGGAGAGTACAAGTGACAAGCGTCGGTAGAACCATTTCCTGCCTCTCGTTTCCGGTGAATGGTGCGGCGATAGGGAGAGGCCAAGTTGGTTTGCGGCGAGGCGCCCCGGTGCGAGGCGATCGGGGTTCAGATGAATCGGGCACGGTCACTTTATCACACGGCAGACGCGGGCGTGTTGGCGACTGGAGCCGGGAAGCCGTTGGCCCCGGGCACCTTGGTCGGAACCGTTCCACGGACCGGGACGGCGCGGGGAGATGGGAATGAGCCCAGCGAAACCGTCTCTCGCCGTGGAGGAGGGCGCCTCTGGACACAGCGGAGACAACAGCCGGGGACCGGAGAGAAGGGTGTCCGTTCGCTCGTTCAGCTTCTCCTTTCCCCCGCCTAGCCCGGACTTAACCCTTGGAATCGACGCTCGAGGTGATCTCGGTCCGATTTCAGAGGAACCGTCGTCTTCCTCCCCTACACCTTCCGTAATCGTTCCCTTTCCTCTGACGTCGACCGCCGTCGTCATCGAACCCTCCGTGACCGAAGGGTACCAGGGTAGCTGGAGTCGGTTTCCGACGTCAGCATCCGATTCCGGGCTGATTATCTTGCATCTGTCCCATGTACTAAACTCTTCACGGTTACTATTGTGATCAGACTTGTTTTCAAGTCCCTTTTCTTTTGCAGGTAGATGGTTGCTTTATTTAATCTCCCCGCAGCTGTTTTGGGGACCCTTTTTTTTCAGTTTGGGTATAAAGTAATTGCTATTAAAGTTTTTTTTTTTAAAGAATCTCACACTTTCCCTTCTAAATGATCGTGTAAGGAGGACTCTCTTAGCTCCCTCTAGACAGTAAGCACGTTGTAGGCGGGGAATGGTTGCCTGTTAATTTCTGTATTGTACTCTCTCAGGTGCTTAGTCCAGCGCTCAGCACAGAGTAAACACTCAATAAATTCGATTGAATCAATCCTGAGAGGACAATGGTTCCAGGGGGATGGCAAGGTGTTTTTTAATCTGCTGGTCCCAATATTTTCTCTTCAAAGAGGCCCGGATACCTAAGTCCTTGTCTGTGGGAAGGACTGATTTGGCCCCACATATCTCCATATTCCCCCCGTGTCTGTAGATGAGATCACATGGTACGATCGATTTTTACTACTCTTTATTCCACCAGGCCTATTTCTTGAGTGCTTACTGTGTGCAGAGCACCGTGCTAAATGCCTGGGCGAGTACAACAGAGTTGGACACGTTCCTTGCCCCGCACGAGTTAGTCGAGAGACCGTATTCCTAATTCTCCCCCGAACTTTCCGAGTTGAGCTGTAGGACCGATTTCTGGATGGTTGAATGAAGGTCCGGTGGCGGTCACCCGATCCATCGATCAGCGGTGTTTATTGAGCACCTTCGGGGGACAGGGAGAGCACTGTACCGAAACCCTGGAGAGTGTAATAGAGTTCGGTAAATCTGATCCCTGCCCTCGAGGAGTTTACAGTCTAACGGGGAGACAGTTACCGAGAGGTAGGTACGTCGATCAGTCAGGGGTAGTGATTGATCGAGCACCCAGTGTTTGCAGAGCAAGTCTTCTAAGCACTTGGGAGAATAGAGTGTGACGGAATTAACACTCTAGAGAAGCGGCGTGGCTCAGTGGAAAGAGCACGGGCTTTGGAGTCAGAGGTCATGGGTTCGAATCCCGGCTCGGCCACTTGTCAGCTGTGTGACTTTGGGCAAGTCACTTAACTTCTCGGTGCCTCAGTTACCTCATCTGGAAAATGGGGATCGAGACTGTGAGCCCCACGTGGGACAACCTGATTCCCCTGTGTCTACCCCGGCGCGTAGAACAGTGCTCGGCCCATAGTAAGCGCGCTTAACAAATACCGACATTGTTATTATTAACAGACGCCACTCCTGCCCTCGAGGAGTTTACGGTCTCGCAGGGGAGACAGACGCTAAAGCAGATTAGGGATGACAGGAGGCAGGAAGTCGATGGGAGGCATTATCTGATCCCCGTCCCAGAATTCCCGACCTGTCGCCTTACCCTGTGAGCCCCACTTTTTTCCCAGATGGGACTTCTGGGACGAGCTATCCGGCACGTGACTTGAGACGGTGGCGAACGTGAAGAGGAGTTTGTTGAAAAGGCCACATTGTTTTATTTTGAGTTTGGAACGATATCCCTAGCAGGAGGCCCGTATCTGGAGGAAGAATTACACTCTGAAGACAACTCAGTCGGGACGCACAAAGTAGTGTGTTTGCCGATGCCCTTCAGACCCTCTGCACGGGCTCTGAATTGCACGGAAGACACGATGAGGAGGATTTTCAATCCCCAGTGACCCCTCCCCCATCGCCGCACCACACAGGTGAGGGTCCGGGATCGAGCGAGGGTGCGATCGGATCGTCGCTCCTCCAGATGGGCCTCGGAGCTGCTGACCAAGTGATGTATTTTCCGAAACGGTTTGTAATGCTCGTTCTCAAGTTAACTTGTCAAACCCAGATTTGTAATTTCTAATGCTTTTAAAATGTTTGGAGAATCGAATATTAAAATCTGCACCATTTCTGAACTTTCGATCGCAAGTGCGAGCGCTGCTTGAAATGCGTGCCCGAGCATAACCTTTAAAGTGCGTATGTATGACACTGCCACCTGATTAACTTTTATCTTCCCCAGCTCACAGAACAACGCTTGGCACATAAGAAGTACTTAAATACCACAATTATTATTATTATTATTTGCAAACAGCGAAGTGGGCGATGAGACGGTTTGCTTTTTCTTAATTTTACCACTACGGGTTTGTCCTTTTTATGTCTAGGGGAGACGTGATCGTGATGGGAACGCCAAGGTGACTGGCTTCACGCGGCAGTCCCTACGTTATGCCGGAATTAGCCTACCCCTTTTACTACAACAGAATTCTTTCTTCAGCGGGAGTACCGAACCTTGACCAAACGCTCCTTTTCAACTGAGAAATCCACTTTGAGTCCTGCTGTTTTAGTTCACAAGTAATTGGGTAGGAATTTTATTCTTTCCAATCTCCAAGCCGCTTCCATAGGGGTTTCCGTATCTTTCTTTATCCTCGGCCGTCACCACCTGGGCTGCCTTTTTTTACTGAATCCCTGGGGGAAAATAAACCTATTTCCTTCTCTTCCCCTTCTCCCCCCTCAGATGGAGAGGAAGAGGCTAAACACGAAAGAGACTGGGGAGAGTCAATCAGAGACGTGCCCAAAAGAATAAGGAACGTGTCTGTTACATTGTACTCTCTCAAGCCTTTAGTCCAACCTTTAGCCTTTAGAGAAGCAGTGTGGCGCAGTGGAAAGAGCACGGGCTTTGGAGTCAGGGCTCATGAGTTCGAATCCCAGCTCTGCCACTTGTCAGCTGTGTGACTGTGGGCGAGTCGCTTAACTTCTCTGTGCCTCAGTTCCCTCATCTGTAAAATGGGGATTAAGACTGTGAACCCCACGTGGGACAACCTGATTCCCCTGTGTTTACCCCAGCGCTTAGAACAGTGCTCTGCACATAGTAAGCGCTTAACAAATACCAACATTTATTTTTTTATTTTTACAACGGTCTGTCTGCACACGGTATGATTGATCGATGGAACACAATCGTATAATAAGAATGATAACGTTGGTATTTGTTAAGGGGTAGACACAGGGTCATCAGGTTGTCCCACGGGAGGCTCACAGTCTTAGTCCCCATTTTACAGATGAGGGAACTGGAGCACAGAGAAGTGGAGTGACTTGCCCACAGTCACACAGCTGACAAGCGGTGGAGCCGGGATTCAAACCCATGACCTTTGACTCCCAAGCCTGTGCTCTGTCCACTGAGCCACGCTGTATCTGTTGAGCGCTTTCTGTGTGCAGAGCACTGTATTAAGCGCTTGGGAGAGAACAATATCAATACACCTACTAGCCATCCCAACTCCCTCCTTTTAATTTCAACTGTCCTCGGCCTCCCTGTTTTTCTTCAGTATAGCCAAGGTGGATGCCAACGAAGAAAAACTGACCAAAATGAAACTGTATCAAAAATTTGCCTCTTTCAGAGCCACTGTGGTGAAAACAGAACTGGCCAAAGATTTGCTCAGGAACTCCTGGGATGCGAGTGAGTTTCTTCATTATCATTACAAGGTGATCAAGTTAAGCTCTGATCTGTTGGTTATCTTGCCAGCCCAGCTGTCAGCATCTCCAAGTCAGAGCCTCAAAACCAGATTTTCCTGAGAAGGTACTGTTAAATGATTTTCCTCAAGACTTTTTAGCATCCTGCTGCAGCATTCCTCTTCGGTATTCTAAAACTAGGTCAATATACTTAGTGGACAGAACAGTTGGCATTATAATTAAAACCAAATTTCCCCCGGGGGAAATTACCCTTCTACCCCCGGGCATCAATCTAAGCAGTCGCAGGCAATGTCACTGTTTATTGTTGTATTGTACTCTCCCAAGCGCTTAGTAAGTGCTCTGCACCCCGTAAACGCTCAATAAATAGGACTGAATGAAGTCAGAGGGAAGAGGCCTTAAATGGAGCCGGCTGTCAGAGTCATCCGGGACACCTTCCGAAGTCGCAGGCTGAACGAATTTCTAGGACGTGATCATTTCGCTGCCTCTTTCTCAACGGAAACTGTGGAACATTTCTATTTTGGGCCTGCCGGGTAGCGTTCCCTCCACTGCGCGGGGAGGTAGAGCGTGAGCGGATCGGCGCCCGAGAGAAGCCGACGTGGAATCGGAGGATGATTTGGTGGGTTTCGATGGTGCGTGTCGGGATCGCCGGGGGATAAGCATCGCCCGTGACAGCGCGTGATAATCATGCCTGGACTCTGGGCAACGAGGCCCTCACCGGCCCTGCCCGCGCAGGCAAGTGTTGATCTCTACTGCTTTCTTTTCCCTCGGTAAATACATGGGAATGGGGAGAGCAGAAATGTAGCCCTCCCTTTCCAGCCTCCCCATTCATTTTTTGAAAAACTACTGGCATTCGTTTAACACTTACTATATGCCAGGTCCTGTGAAGTCCTGTTCTAAGCACCGGGTTCGTCGTCGCCAAGCGCCGTCGAGTCGTTTCCGATCCTTAGCGACGCCGCGGACCCACTTTCGCCGCGACATCCTACCTCCGCCCCGTTCCGGTACGTTATGTCCGTACGGTTTTCTTGGTAAACATAGGGAAACGGTTTACCACTGCTTCCTTCCTCAAGCGCTGGGGTAGATTCATTCCATAGTATTTATCGTGCGCTTACTACGTGCAGAGCACTGAACTAAGCGCCTGGAACGTACAATTGGGCAGATGCAAGGTAATCAGGTTGGATGCAGTCCATGTCCCACTTGGGGCTCACAGTCTTAATCCCCATTTTACAGACGAAGGGAACTGAGGCTCAGAGAAGTGAAGTGACTTGCCCCAGGTCACACAATCCACGTGTGTAATTTAAAATGTGTATTTTAGCCCCGTTTTACAGACGAGCAAAGCAGCACGGCGGAGTGAGGTGACTTGGCCAAGGTTACCTCCCAGGCAACTGGTGGAGCCGGGACTAGAACCCAGATGTCCCGACTCCCAGTTCCCCTGCTCTCCTCTCCAGGCCCGGCTGCCTCCACCAACGTGGGCCGGAGCCCGGGGCTGAGTGTCGAGCTCCCCAGCGCCGACAGTCCAGTCCACCCCACCCCGTGCCACCTCGGGCCCGGAGCCAGCGGCCCGGGCGACGTTAGGGCGTCCGCGCCATCGGGTGGTCTCTCGATTTACCGGGCGGAAGGTAAGCGTGTTTCCGGCCCGGGCGGGTGGCCGGGGGTCCCAGGGAAAGCCCCCCGTGGCCGCTGCTGCTCCCGTTATGGGCAGAGCGTGCCACTGTGCGAGGCCTCGTCTCTGAACGGCGTAGCGGCCCGCCTTTCATCCTCCTCTCTGAAAGGAGCATGGCCTAGAGGCCAGAGCCCGGGGGCTGGGAGTCGGGTCACGGATTCTAATCCGGGCTCCGCCACTTGTCTGCTGTGGGTCACTTCACTTCTCCGGGCCTCATTTCCCTCATCTGGAAAACGGGGACCGAGCCCCACATGGGACAGGGACTTCACCCAACCCGATCTGCTTCGTATCCATCCCAGCGCTCGCTTCCGGGCCCGGCACGTACTAAGCGCCGAACA
Source organism: Ornithorhynchus anatinus (assembly GCF_004115215.2). NCBI lineage: Eukaryota > Metazoa > Chordata > Mammalia > Monotremata > Ornithorhynchidae > Ornithorhynchus > Ornithorhynchus anatinus. The sequence goes on from NC_041736.1 coordinate 58,110,338, forward strand.
AATAACCCAATTACTATTATTCACCATCGTGGCGGTGGGGGCGGAGCGGGAGCTGAACGGTTCAGAAAAGAAAGGAAGGACCAGTCACTGCGACTCTCTGTCAGTCCTGAATTGCTTTAAGTGGGTCTGTATGTTTTTTTATGGTATCTGTTAAGTGCTTAGTATGGGCCGGGCACTGAACGGTTTGGAATCAAAAAGAAGAACCAGTCAGTGCAACTTTCTTCCAGGCCCGAATTGCTTTAAGCCTCTTTGTACTTTTTTTTTTTTTAAATGGTATCTGTTAAGCGCTATGTGCCAGGCACTATTCTAAATCCTGGGGTAGATACAAAGTATTCAGTTCAGATGCAGTCCCTGTCCCACCTGGGGCTCACGGGCTAATCCCCATTTTACAGATGAGGCAGCCGAGGCCCAGAGGAGTGAAATGACTCACCCAACACCACACGGCAGACAAGCGGTGAAGCCAAGATCAAAAACCAGGTCTTTCAGATTCCCAGGTCCGTGTTCTATCCCTTAGGCCATTTTGCTGCCTCTCTGTGCTCTATGGGCTTCGTCATCATCAGCGGTATTTATCGGGCGCTTACTCTGCGCAGAGCGGTGTACTACGCACCTGGGAGAGTCAAGACAACAGTTGGCTCGAAGTGGGATTGGCCCAGGAGCAATCTGATCTCTGCGGAAGGCACCGCGTAGGCCTGGGAAGTGGACTGGGTCGCTTGGCTGCACTTTCCCCCGGGCGAGGCAGGGCCCGTGATTTCCGAGCATGGCGCTTCCAAAGATGCAACGCGGTCTAGGGGGAAGCCTGAGGGCTTGGGAGGCAGAGAACCTGGGTCCTGATCCCGACTCCGCCACTTGCCTGCCGCAGGATTCACTTCTCTGTCCGTTTCCTCTTCTGCAGAATGGGGAGTCAATAGCTACTGTCCCTCCCTCTTACACTAAGCATCCCATGTGGGACAAAGACTATCCAACTGGACCATCTTATAGCGATCCCAGCGCCTGGCCCACGGTAAACGCAAAACCACCACCACCATTATTAACTTTTCCTCAGGACAAAGGGGGGAGAAAGGAAAGAGTACTAAAAAGTGTGTTTATCAAATCATCATCATAATGCTCGTTAAGTGCTTACTACGTGCCGAGCAACGTTCTAAGCGCTAGGGTGGATGCAAGTTAAGCAGGTCGGACCCAGAAGAAAGCTCTCCCTCTTCCTCCTCCGTGGCCCGGAGGCCAAGGCCTCAGTGGTGGGCGACGGCGGGGCGGCCCAACCCGGTGCCCGGCGAAGGGTCTTGGACGCATCTGGTCTCCCTGAGCCAAGAGCCCGGGGCGCGGACGCCGGCGAAACGGGGCACGCCTCCCTCGGGTTTTTCTGGTGGGGTCCCCACACCCGGCGCCGTCGACTCACCTCTCGGTAGCGTTAGACGACGACGGCCGGGGCCGGCCCGGGAAGGGAAAGGACCCAGGCGGGCCCGGGCGAGGTTTACCCTCGCCGCCGTGCTCGGCCCCAAAACCGCCCCCGTGCCAGGCCGGCGCCAAGAAGAGGCGTGGTCCCGCTTCATAAGTTTATCGATAACCTCTTATATACACATACGTATTCACAGAGTGGTCGAGAGTCCTTTTCTAGAGTCCTTCGGGCTGAGAATCCGACGGTGGCGGGCGGCCCCGGGGCTCCCAGGGGGCTTCGGGCCTCCGCTAGCCTCTTAGCCGGGGACGGAGAGGAGCCCGTTCTCGTCGGCCGTGTCCAAGATCTTACAGATCACCGGAGACTCCACCTGCACGACACGCGCGAGGCTGCAGACGGTCTGACCCCAGAAGGACCCCCGGACTAACCCCCGGACAGAGCCTACGGAGCGGGCGGACTTGGAAATGAGGGAGAGAGAAGTCGAGGACGCGGCCGGATTCCCTCGAGAAGGGAAACCCGTCGTGGGCCGGGAATGGATCTGCTAATGCTGTGGTATTGTACTCCCTGCACAGTAAGCGCTCAATCAATACCAGTGATTGGTTGATTCATACCGTTGATTATTATAATAATAATGGTATTTGTAAGTGCATACAATGTACTATGGGCACTGTACTAAGCGCTGGGGTGGATGAGGTTTGGCTCAGTGGCAAGAGCCCCGGCTTGGGAGTCAGAGGTTGTGGATTCGAATCCCTGCTCTGCCACTTGTCAGCTGTGACTCTGGGCAAGTCACTTCACTTCTCTGTGCCTCAGCTACCTCGTCTGGAAAATGGGGATTAAGACTGTGACCCCCATCTCGGACAACCTGATTATCTTCTATCTCCCCCCATCCCAGCGCTTAGAAGAGTGCCTGGCACATAGTAAACGCTTAACAGATGTTATTATTAGTATTCAGGCAGATCGAGTTCCACATAGTCCCCGTCCCAGGTGGGGCTCCCATTTTACAGATGAGGTAACCGAGGCCCAGAGAGGTGAAGCGACTCGCCCAAGGCCCCACAGCAGACAAGTGGCAGAGCCGGGATTCGAACGCGTGACCTGCCGACTCCCAGGGGCCGAGCAGAAAACAGTAGAGGGCGGGGCCCGGGAGGCGGCGCGGCTGCGGTCCCCACTCACCCCGAGGATGTACTGGCACGAGTGGGGCTCCAGCATGTACACGGTGACGGCGTGAGGCGACTCGGACTCCTTGCACCTAGAACGCAAAGCGGCCGTGGGCGGGAGCCCGGACCCCGGAGCGAGGGGGGCCCGGCCGCGGTGGCCCGCCGCCCCGCCACTTACTTCAGTTTGACGGTCACCTGTCGCGGCTTGTCGGTCAGGTCACACACGTCGCCGTTGCCGTAGAAGTGGGACACCATCCTGCCGAGGGAAACGAAGGCTTTCCGGGCCCGTCTCGGCCACAGCGCTCACGTGGGGGAGGACGGTAAGGATTTCCGCGCTCACTCGGGGCCACCCGCGCACCGTTCCTTCCCCCGGAGTAGATGCCGTACAGTCGGGTCTGACACGGTCCCTCTTCCTCCCAGGGGCTCGCCAGCAGGAGGAGGACTGGTCCCCTGAGCTGGTTGGGGGCAGGGACTGTGTCTTTTTGTTCTAGTGTCCTCTCCCAAGCGCTCCGTACAGCGCTCTGCACACGGTGAGCGCTCGAATACGACCGAATGAATGAAAGGTCACCCTGTTGCAGCCAACGACGACGAGGCCCGGAATGACCGACCGAGGTCACGCGGCAGGCAAGCGGAGGAGCCGGTTTTACAACCCAGGGCGGATCGATGGCGTTCGTGAGCGCCGTGTGTGGAGCCGGGGAGGGGAAAAGAGAACCGCGTGGGGAGGTACGTTCCCTATCCACGACCGGGTAGGGACTGGGCTCTTTCCGCTAGGCCACACTGCTTCTCTACAGTCTGTGGGGGGGGCTAGGAGGTGGACAAAGAAGGGTCCATAACCCACTGCCCGGGGCAGAACCAACCACCCCCGACCCCTACGGCCACCTCGCTCATCCCCCCGAGTCCCGGGAGGCGGGTCCAGGGATCCAAAGCAGGGCTCGGACCGGCCGGCGCAGAGGGTTTTGTTTCCCTGCCCTCGAGCCAACGTAGGCCCTTCCCTCTCCCTTTAGTGTGGCAGGACCTCTGGCCTGAGGAGAAAAAGGCCCCGGAGGACGGCCCCCACCTCACGGTCTGGATGCCGTCGTCGCGGGGGTGGTAGGCTCGAGCCGGGTTCTTCTTGGCCCACTCGATGTGCTCTTCTCGGTTCCACGTTCCCACGACCACCGACGTCTTCCCCAGCTCCTTGTCCTAACGTGAGACGGGTCGGGAAGAGCAAGGTGAGGAGTGGGGGACTCGAGCAGACGGCGCGAGCGGAGGCCAGGCCCCGTCGGGGACCGAGAACGGGGGGGCCCCTCCCGGGCACCTCCGAGCCTAAGGCTCCGGGCCCCCCGGCGTTCCGCCCGATTCACCCCGATACAGCACCGAGACACACTCAGGGAAAATCACGTTTCTTTCATCTTCGGAAGCACTCTCAAACGTGAAAGAAAATCCCCTCAGAAGGACTCCCAAGTGGGCGGCGGGTCCCCGTCGCGGGCCCCCGCCCCCCAATAACGAACGATCCCACCGGCTTGCCCGCCACGCCCCGCCACTAGCCGGAAGCACGCTCCGAGTGTGGCCTCGTACCTCGTGGTATTGGTGCACGTATTTTCCGTAGCAGAATTCATACTTCCACCAGCCAACGCCCTGAGGGGGAGGGGAAAAGGAAATCAGGGCCGGGGCCAGAGGAGTCTGCTAAAAGGTACGAGGCGTATAGCGGCCCTGTCCCGTAAATCCTCTTGGACTGGGCCTGCCGCCACGGGACGGACAGACGGCTGAAACCGCGCCGACTCTGGGGCCCGGCCAGCCTCGGCGTTCAACAAACTGGGGCCGGTTTGGGGGAGGTTCCACCGGTGGGGCCACGAGCTGGGCAGAGGCCACAAGAGAAACTTCCGGAAGAACACCACGTGCTCTGGGCCGGGGGCAGGGGGCCATTTCCGCCCGCCCTCTTTTACCCTGAGGCGCCGGGGACGGACTATCATCCAGAAAGAGAAGCCCGCTTCGATCCCGAGGCGGAACCGATGGGTGGGGCGGCCGCTGGAGCATATTAGACGGGGCTTTGGCCGGAGAAAGCCAACCCGAGCTCTAAAACCTACCCGGAGACGGTGCGGTCCCGGTGCCGGCTCTCTCCGCTCAGGGGACAAGGGGGTGGTCGACCGGGGGGGTGCGGTCACCTACCGGCTCTGACTTAGAACCGTGGGAACCGCCCGGCACGAGCAGAGGCTTCCCGGGCCGGCCTTCCCGTCGGAGACGACGGTCGGAACGTCTCCGGTCCCGCCGGGCGGGAGGAGCAGCCCGTGGCCCGTTTTGCGGCCTAGCCACCTCCCGCCGGGGAGGAGAGGAAGTTGGCCGAGAGAGGCCGCGGGACACCCCGAGGGGACGGGCTCATTTCTGGGCGGCAGCGACCCCGCCCCCCGCCCCCGGGGCCCGAAGTCTTCTCCGACCTAGCGAGCCGAACGGGTTTTCACTTCTGGGTGCGGGCAGAGGCCGCCGGGGAGCCAAAGCCCGAGCTGAGCGTGGGAGGGGAGGAACCCCGCCTCACCCCGTGGAAGCAGTACGAGCCGCTGAGGAACTCCTTGATGAGCTGCTCGTCCGTCAGCTTGGAGATGTGCGTCGTTCCAACCGTGAGTAGCTGATGCGTGCCGACGGCCACCGGTTTGTGGACGGCAAACTTCTCCTCTTTGGCCGAGTGCAGCTCCTCCTAAGAGCGAGACGGGGCTCGAGGGGCCTGTCTCGGAAACCCCGCCGGGAGGCCCCCGCGGGCTTCCGGCGGGCAGCGACGGCGACGGGCACGACGCCGTTAGAAAGCCAGAGCCTCCGCGGAGGCCCGGAGGCTTTGTCGTCTGCCCCGTCGCCATGGTCGTCGAAGGGCCACGGTGGGTGGAGCGGCAGGAGAGGAGGTAGCCCATGCTATGAGGCAACGGTGATGGGGGAGCAGCCGACTGAGGGAAGGACAGCGAAGGGGACGGGGAGACGGGGACTTGGGGGGCAGGACCGGTCCTCACACAAGTAGCCGTGGGGACCCAGGTTTCTCCTGCCTCATCAAGATGCCCAACAGGAACTGTGAAATACTGGGGAAGCGGCAGCATGGCCTGGTGGCAGGCGCAAGAGCCTGGGTTCTAATCCCAACTCAGCCACTTGCCTGCTGAGTGACCCTGGCCTAGTCGCTTCCCTTCCGTGGGCCCTCAGTTTTCTCATAGGTATAACGGGGATTCAGTGCTCATTCTCCCTCCTATTTAGACTCAGTCCCACGTGGGACAGGGACTGTGTCCCCTTGGATTAATCTGTAGCTACTTTAGCACTTACCCCCATAGAAAGCGCTACACAAATCCCACAATTATTATTCCCACTCTACCCTCCCAAGAGCTCGGTACAGTGCTCTACACCCAGTAAGCACTCCACGAATACGGCCGAATGAACGAATACTTGAGGTTTATGAAATGCCTCCTAAACCGAGACATACGGTCCTGTTTCCTTAAAAAAAAAATCCCTTTCCTAAATGAGCGGACTCATTCTATCCTCTCAAATATGACAGAATCCGTGGCTCAGTGGAAAGAGCCCGGGCTTTGGAGTCAGAGGTCATGGGTTCGAATCCCGGCTCTGCCACTTGTCAGCTGTGTGACAGTGGGCGAGTCACTTCACTTCTCTGTGCCTCAGTTACCTCATCTGTAAAACGGGGATTAAGACTGGGAGCCCCACGTGGGACAACCCGATCCCCCTGTGTCTCCCCCAGCGCTTAGAACAATGCTCTGCACATAGTAAGCGCTTAACAAATGCCAACATTATTCTAAGAAAAGGCCCTGGACAGAGGTGAAAGGTCATTCCCTCTCAAGGAGGCTGCAGGGATTGAGCCTGCTGGAGGTGGGTTGTTTTTTTTTTTTTTTTAATATGCTATTTGTTAAGCGCTGACTACGCGTCAGGCACTGTTCTAAGCGCTGGGATAGATAAAAGTCAAGCCAGACACAGTCCCTGTCCCACACGAGGCTCACAGTCAAAGCAGAAAAGCCAGACATCCCCATTTTCCTGGTTTCCTGGCCTGGAGGCTCCTAGAAACCCCTGTTGCTGGCCCTCCAGGCCGGAACAGGAGGGTTCCAGGACGAACGTCTTGAACACAGACCAGCCCCCGGTTTAGGAAAGGCCCTTAACTCCTTTCTTCAGTAGAGTGGCCACGCTGGCTACAGCGATCGGCCAAATATGGGCCATTTCGCTGTATTCTCTAACCCTTAGAACCTCACTATCTCTCGAGTTGATGCCGACTACAGAAACTCAAGAGATCAAGCGGACAGAGGAGAGAAGAGCTATTTCAAGGCCAAACTGCTATTTCTAAAGAACAGGATTTGACAGAGTGCCCAAACAGTCAAGCAAATTGATGCCTAAGAGGGTCAAGCTTAAAAGGAAGACTGAGTGATCGTCTGGAAACTTAAAAATCTGAACCGAAAATAAACTTCAGGCCGGGAACGAGACGCAGACGATCGATGCCCCAAAAACCGAGCCTCGATCAACACAGTCGTGTACCTCCTTCACTCTTCTAAATGGCGTCTTCATCATTTCCTGCTGCGTCTCCAGTTGTTTCAGGTTGTGGGGTTTTAGTGGTGATCCTGGAAGCGACTGACAAAATATGTCATTCACAGGGGAAACTCTGAACCTAGCCAAACGAGAACAAGACACTGAGCCCTTGCGAATGCCGAGGAGCCCCCACGCACCTCTCCCCCGGGTCTGGGCGGGACAGGACCGCCCGTCCATCCGCTCGGGCCCCTCACCTGTACTTGGGGTGATTGCATAACAGCGGTGTCAATATGACAACTTCATACTCGCACGTGGTGACTTCGGCCACGGAGAGGATTTCGTGTTTAGCTTCCGGGTGACAGATGTACATGACGGTACTTGACCTGGGCAGGTTCTGCCTCAGGCTGCAAGGCGTACCGTTCCCCATTCCTACTGGGTAGTAGGGAGTCATCTGGCCTTCAATGTTTTTCGTGGGAATCTACACGCAACAAAACGACAACAACAACAACAAAACGCACGTCACTGGGGACAGCCCAAATGATCGCTCTTTTCCTTCCAAGGTGAACTCTACGTCGTAAAAGATTCCACCCTCGCCGACAAATCTTTTTCCAAATGCCAAGTTCTTTCGGATCTTTCCTTTTGACCTCTTTATGAAAAACACATTCGACTGCAGCAAATTTAGGTATCGGATCAAATGCAAAGTGCGGTTTCCTTAAAGGAAACATTGGGCACTTGCAAGGTTTGAAAAACGCACACTCGTACAACACAGACACACTAGAAATACAAGAATGAGTAAACACTGAAACCTCCCTCCATAAAAAAAAAAAAGTGCTGATTCTATTCCAAACCATCCAGAGGAAAAGCAACGATGCCGACCCAGGAAAGGAGGCTACAAAGCAGCCTCAGATGAGAAGGGCAAAGTTGGGACCACAGTCAGAAGGCGGCAGGGAGAGGTGGACAGGAGGGGAAGAGAGCGCTTTGGCCTCCAACACTGGAAGCAGCAGCGTGGCCTAATGGCGAGAGTCCGGGCTTGGGAGTCAGAGGATGTGGGTTCTAATCTCAGCTCTTCCACATGCCTGCTGTGTGACCTTGGACGAGTCACTTTACTTCTCTGGGCCTCGGTTACCTCATCTGTAAAATGGGGATTGAGACTGGGAGCCCCACGTGGGACACAGACTGTGTCCAACCTGATTATCTTGTATCTACCCCAGTGCTTAGAACAGTGCTTGCCACATAATAAGCGCTTAACAAATACCATAATTATTATTATTCATTCATTCGATAGTATTTATTGAGCGCTACGTGCAGAGCACGGTACTAAGTGCTTGAATGGACAATTATTTTTGGTCCCTTCCTGGGAAGGCTATGCAAATCAGATCCCCATTTTAACAGTTTCGATTGACAAGAAGGCAGATTGAAAGGTTTGCACTTGCCTCTCTGGAATTCTCGTGTGGCTTTTCATGTTCTTTTTCGATCTGTTCTGTTAAGGGCAGAAAAATTCAAAACTGCTAAAAATGACAAAGGTTCAACCGGTTTAGAAATCAAAACTTTCAAAAGAAGCTTTCCTTTGCAATCTACGGGACTTCTTCCTGTCCATTCTGCAGAGCAGAAGATTTTTTAAAAATCATTTACAAAGTCCACGCGTGAGCTTTGGCGAATTCTTTACAACAGGTATTGTTTATTAATCAATATTTCTCAAGCACTGTGCGCATAGCACCGTGCTAAGCGCTTGGGAGAGGACACTAGAGACTATTCCACAGTGTTGGTAGACTCATTCCTTGCCCACCAAAAGTGTACAGGCTTATAGAAGTTTCATTCAAAGGTATTTGAGCGCTTACTATGTGCGCTGTACTGAGCACTGTGCTAAGCGTTTGGAATATACGATTCGGCAACAGATAGAGACAATGCCTGCCCCATGACGGGCTTACAGATAAGTTTCTGTTGCTGAATTTGTTTGTATTTTGAAAGATGTCAAAGTGCTCTAGTAAATGCTAAGATTTAGGCGTAATTTTCCATTAAATTGATTACGATGGATCAGAACATCCCCAAAGACTCCTCGGGGCTGAAGATATTCTACTTTACATCCTTAACTAAAATGTCTCTGTATTAAATCTGGATACATTAGTCAGCTTAAATTATAAGAGGGCTAACTTCTTTTTCTTTTTCCCTAAACATCTGCTAAAGCGGGAAAACTATATTGTACGTCAAAGCTTCCCAAACACAGCTTTAAGAATCAAATGTGCCTCAAAAGGCTGAAGATGCAGTGCCCGCGAGCAAAGGAGAGTAAGAAAAACGGGGAAAGAACTTCCAAACGGGCATTAATAAATCAGATGTTTACTATTTTACCGCCCAGATGACTTCTTTTAAAATCTTTTTTTTTGCTTAAAAGCCCACTGAACACCCAATCCGAGCACAAAGTCGAACCTGTTTCAGACGCTGGGTTCTTTCTCATCATGTTTCCGAGGTAATACTCTTGAATGCTTATTTTCTACAGTAAAGAGCACAACACAGCATGAGCCAGTCTGTGAAGGACGACGTTTCAAAAAGACCCAGGATGGTCTCGCCTCCCCGCCCCGGAATCGCACATTTTCTCTGGGAAACGGGGCGAGTGGCAGCTGGGTGAGGCCCGGGCTTTGGGCAAGAAAAACCAACCTGCCCGGTTTCTTTCTCTTCGTGGTACTGGCGAATGTGCTTCCCATGGCATACTTCGTAGGTCCAGTACGATTCGATCTGAAACAACGGATTCGCCGATTTAAATCCACGGGCTCTGGGGAACTGTGAGCGTTCTCACGGTTTTGCCATTCCCCGTTTGGCAGCCCGTGGGCAAGTGACTCGCTGGAGAAAGGCAAACTTCGACAAGTGACCGGCATTTTTGTAGAATGGCCGGAAACGAACTCCCCCCCCCCCTCCAAAAACCCAACAGACCAACTATACTTTAGAGAAAGACACCTACTATTTCTTGTACGCCTCCGGAACGAAAGTTTATCAGTTGAGAACAAAGTGTGAGCTTTGTAAGGAAATCTGGCTACTTAAGAGTTGCACAGGCCTGGGTGTTTTGGGATTCCCGATCTTGCACGGGCCTCAGCCCATTTCAAAACGTGAAGTTCTAGCTAACGGAAAACCTCTCGGTGTGAGGGGGTAAATGCCCAGCTTCAAAAGACTAAGCCTTTCTTCCTTAGGAGTGCCTTCAAAACAAGTTACAATCTGGGGCCTTGGCTTATTAGCTAATCTGCTGGATGCAATGAGGATGGGACAATTTTTCAACCTCTTCCACGCGTATTTAAAAATATATTTCTCAAAGGCTTGCACCAACTTAGGAGTCGAATTATAATCATTCTGGTATTTACCAAGCATCTGTTACGTGCAGAACCCTCTGCTAAGTGCTTGGGAGAGTATCTACGAAGTATTTTAACGTCAATCTCTCAAGCTATACTGTCAGTTCTTTGAGGGCCGGGATCGGGTCTACTTTGTGGGGTGTTTTTTTCTTTTAATGGTAATTGTTAAGTGCTTACTCTCTGCCAGGTATTGTACTAACCGCCGGGGTAGACACAAGCCTATCGGGTCGGACACAGTCCGTGTCCCACGTGGGCCTTACGATCTTAATCCCCTTTTACAGATGAGGAAACTGAGGTCCAGAGCAGTGGGCTGGTTTGAGCACAGAAGTGTGGAGGAGCGGATTGGCAGGAAATGATTACACGCTGAATTCGACCATGCCTTCGATTCACAGGGAAGCAAATGTGGCCTAGCAGAAAAAGCAGAGGGCTGGAGGTTGGGAGACCTGGGTTCCAATCCCGGCTCTGCCAACCATTTGCTGTGCGACCTTGGGCAGGTCACTCAGACTCTAGACGGTGAGCCTCACTGTGGGGAGGGAATGTGCCCACCAACTCTGTTAGACCGTACTCTCCCAAGAGCTTAGCACAGTGCTCTGCAAACAGTGAGCGCTCCCTACATTCATTCATTCAATAGTATTTATTGAGCGCTTACTATGTGCAGAGCACTTTACTAAGCGCTTGGGATGAACAAGTCGGCAACAGATAGAGACGGTCCCCGCCGTTCGACGGGCTCACGGTCTGATCGGGGGAGACGGACGGACGAGAACGATGGCGATAGATAGAGTCGAGGGGAAGAACATCTCGAAAAACCGATGGCGACTAAATAGAATCGAGACGATGTACAATTCATTAACAAAATAAATAGGGTAACGAAAATATAGACAGTCGAGCGGACGAGTACGGTGCCGTGGGGAGGGGAAGGGAGAGGTGGAGGAGCGGAGGGAAAAGGGGAAAAAGAGGGTTAAGCTGCGGAGAGGTGAAGGGGGGATGGCAGAGGGAGTAGAGGGAGAAGAGGAGCTCAGTCTGGGAAGGCCTCTCGGAGGACGTGAGTTTTAAGTAGGGTTTCGAAGAGGGAAAGAGAATCAGTTTGGCGGAGGTGAGGAGGGAGGGCGTTCCGGGACCGCGGGAGGACGCGGCCCGGGGGTCGACGGCGGGACGGGCGAGACCGAGGGACGGCGAGGAGGCGGGCGGCGGAGGAGCGGAGCGTGCGGGGCGGCGGTAGAAAGAGAGAAGGGAGGAGAGGTAGGAAGGGGCGAGGTGACGGAGAGCCTCGAAGCCTAGAGTGAGGAGTTTTTGTTCGGAGCGGAGGTCGACGGGCAACCACTGGAGTTAAGAAGGGGAGTGACACGCCCAGATCGTCTCTGCGGGAAGATGAGCCGAGCGGCGGAGTGAAGGATAGACCGGGCGGGGCGAGAGAGGAGGAAGGGAGGTCAGAGAGAAGGCCGACACGGTAGTCTAGCCGGGATATGACGAGAGCCCGTAACGGTAAGGTAGCCGTCCGGGTGGAGAGGAGAGGGCGGATCTCGGCGATATCGTAGAGGTGAGACCGGCGGGTCTCGGCGACGGATAGGACGCGTGGGGCGAACGAGAGGGACGAGTCGAGGACGACACCGAGATCGCGGGCCCGAGAGACGGGAAGGACGGTCGCGCCATCCACGGCGATAGAGAAGTCCGGGAGAGGACCGGGTTCGGGAGGGAAGATGAGGAGCTCGGTCTCGCTCACGTCGAGTTTTAGGTGGCGGGCCTACATCCGGGCGGAGACGTCCCGGAGGCGGGAGGAGACGCGAGCCCGAAGGGAGGGGGAGAGGACGGGGGCGGAGATGTCGATCTGCGTGTCATACGACTTAGCTTCTCAGGACCTCAGTTTCCTCATTTGTAAAATGGGGGTGAAATATACCTTCAGACTGTGAACTCAGCATGCAACGGAGTCTGTGTCTGATCTGATGGGAGGGCACCTACTCTCTGTGTGTGCTTAATAAGACAGTGATGAGGATCAGTCAGTGAATTTACCTACTTATCCACAGTTTAGGACAATGGTAGAACAGGAAGACGTGCAGGATTATTTTCTGAATCAGTATCGGGCACGAAACATGCACCTTGCAATTCGGCACCTCTGGATCGAAATGCCCACTGGAAAACGTACCCTATAGGAGCAGCTGCTCTGTTTAAACAGTGGGTCCAGGAGTTGCCCTGGAGTGGGTCCTTTGTAGTCCTTATCTTCTTCCTAGAACAAGAACGGAAATCTTGGCTCAATCGGACTGTTCAAAATCCCCACCCCCGCTGGTGAGAAAAAGCACACCTTTTGGAAAAGATCATGCTGGATCCAAAGTCGACTGGACATCTGTTGAAGTGATAAAAAAAAAAAAAGAGTGGAATATCAAAAGAACGATCCCTCTAACCAGGAAGAGAAATGAAGAACGATGTAAGAGAGTAGTGATTCTAAAAGGCGGTGACTGTGGAGGGATAGGTAACACACCCTGAGGAGACAGCTCTCTTGACAGACTGAATTGCAGGAATCAGTACTCCAAGCCCTTCTGGAAAAGTCATTTTAGAGGACGCTTTTAGAAAAAAAAAATCCTATCTGATCTGCTTGGACAAATTTTCAGTGAGTTTGTCACGGACCACTCCAAAAAACCAAAGATTTCTGCCACACTGGATCTCGGCCGGGAAATTCTCACGGCAGCTCATTTTTAACCGTGTATTCCTTGCTACCTTTTCTGAAGATGTTCTGACGTTTGAGAGGACAAGGGCTACAATAAACGGGGTCAAAAGCGTCTCCCAAAAAATGCTTCTCAACCGACAACGATCGGAAACCTTTGAGACAGCAACTCCAGGAGAAGGCAGTCCGGTTAAGTCTGTATCCACCCAAGCGCTCGGTACCGTGCCTGGCACAGAGCAGGCGCTTAACAAATACCATAAAATTCTTATTCTTCACCAAAGTAAACCTGGGATGCGATATCCCGATTCCTTCTTTGCCTTTGAGCCGCTGAGCGCCACCCAGCAGAACTTCATCGATAACTCTGCTGTGCCTGACTTTCCTAAGCACTCGGTATAGTGCTCTGCACATAGTAAGCGCCCAAAAAGTACCTCTCATGACGATGAAGTCAACGGGCAAGAACCATTCCAGTGTACACTCTTTATGCAACGTTCAAATCGGTGCACAATCCACACTGTTTTCAGGGAAGCGTCGGATCCGAAAGCCATTTCCTCAAGAATGGTTGAAATTCAGGTCTGTAGTCAATCTACATCTTAAAGCTTACCTCGTCTCCGCTTGTGACCAGAGGAAGGATGCATTTATACTTTTCTTTATCTGCAGTTGTCATGATGACATAATTATCTTCCTTATACAAAACACCAGTCGTGGGCTAAAATTGAACAAAAAGAAAGCAGGGTCAGACGTTCTGCTCAGTGGCAGGGAGCGGGACACATTCCTCGTTCTGGTTAGATAGCGTCAGCCGCTCCAACTGTTCTGTTGGGTGAAATGCCCAGTCCGCCCACGATTCCAAGGACAGGTTAAAAACTCTAGGGATTCTTTCCCACGGGAGGGGAAAACGAGCCTCTTGGCAGACATCACATCCTCAAGTCTACAAAGAACCGAAACGAAACTCTCCACACACACCCCAAAGAAAACACTGCTGATGCAATAAGCTGAAATGAAGACCAGGCTGGCCATTAAGCGTGCCGCGTGACACTGAGCCACTGGGAATCTAATATCAAAACCACCGCGTGGATGAGGTCCACGGAGCACTCGAGGAGCACCAACCCCCTCGGACCCTGAAGAGCTGCCTAAATAGAATTTTTTCAAGTGGTATTTGTTAAATGCTTAATATTGGTATTTGTTAAGCACTTACCATGGGCAGAGCCCACAGTAGATACAGGGGAATCAGGTTGTCCCACATGAGGCTCACAGTTAAGCCCCATTTTACAGATGAGGTAATTGCGGCACAGAGAAGTGAAGTGTCTTGCCCACGGTCACCCAGCTGACGAGTGGCAGAGCCGGGGGTCGAACCCATGACCTCCGACTCCGAAGCCCGGGCTCTTTTCACTGAGCCACGCTGTGTCAGGCACCGTTCTAAGCGCCGGGCGCAAGTTGACGCCCGGCTCAACGGCCCCCAGATTTCCCCTCGTGGCACGAAATCCCATTCCTCCCCTAAATTCCCCGTAGACCGCCAGGGATAAATTGAGGAACTCTTTTGTTTCGAATCCTGCCTCACAGGAACTCTGGGCATCATTCTATACTAAGAGAATGCAAAGGCCTTAGGAGTGGGTGGATGAGTCTGGGGAAATTACTGATTAGGAGCTGCCTGGCATTTTCCAACTGCTCGTCGGTCTCTGAATTTTTTTCTTTTAATGGAATCTGTTAAGCGCTGACCGCATACAAGGCACTGTTCGGAATGCTGGGGGTGGATACGAGTTCATCTGGTTAGACCCAGTCCAGGACCCACACGGGGCTCACGGCCTCTATCCCCATTTTACAGATGAGGTCACTGATGAGGCCCAGAGACGTGAAGTGACTGGCCCAAGGTCACGCGGCAGATGAGCGGTGGAGCCGGGATTAGAACCCAGGTCTCTCGCGCTCCCAGGCCCCTGGTCTAGCCCAACCGGGCCGCGCTGAACGTGCGCGTGGGGACCGACGGTGGGGAGCGTGGCTCGGCCCCGGATCCCTCGGCCGGATGAGAGGTGAGCCGCGTGGGACTCCAATTCGGCGGTTTCGGGAAGCCCCGTCGGTTGATCCAGTGGAGCCTAGCGCCCGTCACCCTACTCCCGGGGGTGCGGGTTTGCCGTCACGTAGCTTTGTTTATTGGGTTTCTCCTAGCAGGGGTGGGGCAGGAGTTCATCCACGGCGACAGAGAGGCCGGAGCCGCTAGCGGAGGGCGAGGCCAAAGGCGAGGAGGGGACTTCCCTTCCATCGAAGTATTCTGGGCCGTACTGGAAGGTCTGAGTGGCTCCCGGGCAAAATCCCTCCAGGCCTCGTCCGTGAAGAACCACGTCGGAGGCTGTAGAGAAGCGGTGTTGCCTAGCGGAGAGAGCCCGGGCCCGGGAGTCGGAGGACCCGGGGGCTAGGAGCAGGGATCGCCACTTGCCCGCCGTGTGATCTGGGGCCGTTCACTTCATTTCACTGGGCCTCGGTCTCCTCATCTGTAAAATGGGGATTCGATACCTGTCCCCCCATCTGCTTAAGAGTCGGAGCCCCGTGTGGGACAGAGACTCAGATTATCTCATTTCTACCCCGGTGCTTACTTAGAACGGCGCCGGGTGCGTCGTCAGTGCTTAACAAATACCATAATTACGATCCTTCCATCGATCAGAGGGAATTACTGAGCTCTTCCTATCTGCAGAGCACTGTGCCGAGTGCTGGGGCGAATACAAGATAAAAGAGTAGGTAGATACGATGCCCCCCCCCCCCTTAAGAGGTTCACAATCTACTAGACCTACTGGTTGCACTTGGCTTCACTGTCTTTCTTCACCCTTTCCTAAGCCCCACGTCACTGGCTACGTATCAGTAATTCATTTATTCGTTCATTCAGTAGTATTTACTGAGCGCTTACTACGTGCAGAGCCCTGTACTGAGCACTTGGAATGGACAATTCGGCAACAGATGGAGACGGTCCCTGCCCAATGACGGGCTTTATTTATTTATTTATATTAATGTCGGTCTCCCCCATCAGGCTGTAACCTGCTTGTGGAAAGGGAATGTGTCTGTTGATGTTCACAGTGTACTCTCCCAGTTGCTTAGTACAGTGCTCTGCACACACTAAGCGCTCAATAAATGCGACTGATTGATTACTAGAAGGCCAAGTGACAGGTGGAGCTGCCCGCCCGGCCCCGCAGGAGGTGGGCAAGCTTTACGGTGGGAAAGGAAAGCCTTTCCCCGTCGGACTTCCTGATCCCTTGCGGAATTTACCGCGTTTTAGCGAGGCGCGGCATCGAAAGCGTTGACGTACCCGGCCCCAATCTTTCCTGGGGCATTTGAGAGAGGTTTCCGGCGGTGAGGCCTGGTGGAAGAGCCCGGGCTTGGGGGTCAGAAGGCCCTGGGTTCTCGTTCCAACTCCCCCACCTGTCTGCTGGATGACCTTGGGCCAGTCACTTCAGTTACCTCCCCTGTAAAATGGTAATAGAGAAGCAGCGCGGCTCAGTGGAAAGAGCCCGGGCTGGGGAGTCGGAGGTCATGGGTTCGAATCCCGGCTCTGCCCCTTGGCAGCTGTGTGACTGTGGGCGAGTCACTTCACTTCTCTGGGCCTCAGTTCCCTCATCTGGGAAATGGGGATGAAGGCTCTGAGCCTCACGAGGGACAACCCGATGACCCCGCATCTCCCCCAGCGCTTAGAACGGTGCTCTGCACATAGTAAGCGCTTAACAAATACCAACATTATTATGAATTAAAACTGTTGAGTCCCATGTGGGCTGTGGACCGTGTCCAACCTGATTAGCTCGCTTCTACTCCAGCGCTTAGTTCAGAGCCTGGCAGGCAGTAAGTGCTTTAAAAAAAAAAAAAAAAAAAAGACACCAGCATCTGCTGAGCGCTAACTGCTTGAAAAATGGGAGGGTGATGGTTTCACAGCTTTAACTGTTGGGAGCAAAGAAGGCTGCCGAGCGAAGCGTCCTTGGGGACGGATGTGCGTCTGCCAGGGTGTTTTCACCGAGCGGGAGGTGGGTCTGCTTCTCCGCCTTCCCGGACCGAACCCGATGCGGATGGATCTCGGTCCGGCGGGAGGGGAGATGACGGCGAAGACCGTTCCAACGGGAACAGAAGCCCTGGGTCCCAACCCCGGCTCTGTCGCCCGTCTGCTGCGTGACCTTGGGCAAGTCACTTCACTTCTCTGGGCCTCAGTTCCCTCGTCTGTAGAATAGGGATTAAGACCAGGAGCCCCACGCGGGCAGGGGCTGAGCCCAACCCGATTAGCCTGTATCTCTCCCCGGCACTTAGAACGGTGCTTGACACGTAGCAAGTGCTCAACAAATACCGTAATTCTAGTAATTCTTACTAATTCAGGATTTTGGACAGATCAGAGAGGCAGTTCCAAAGCTTTACTGGGTGGGGGGCAGAGGCCTCTGTGGACTAGGCCTTTGTTTTGCAGATGATTTTTGTGGATCAGAATGTCTCTCCCACGCTCCTCAAGAGTCCCTCGTTCGTGTCCCTTCGACTGATACAGTACGGTGAGCGGAATCTCTTACTGTGTTCCTAAAATGACACTTTTAGCTATCCTGACCTCCAACCTGCCGAACCTCCAAGCATTTTCAGTTCCTTCTCTGGGGAAAAACGAAATACAGGCGATACTTATAGTAGCTTACGGTGTACGGAATCCCACAGGCGCTTAGTTCAGCGCTCTGCACACAGTAGGTACTTAATAAACGCCACCGACAGAGCGAGCTGGAACGAATGAGGTGGAAGCAGGTGGTGGTGAGGAATCACCAACACGCAGAAATCAGCCTTAGCAGCAGGAAAAAAAAAAAAAGAGCTTTAAAAGATGCTTAAAGGAAAGAAGCTACAGGATTAATGCGGCCTTTTCCGGGTGACTTTTCCGGGGGTAATATTATTAGGCGCTCGTACAGCCTGTAGGCTTGCAGGATACATTTTTTATGGTATTCGTTAAGCACTGTTCTAAGCGCCGGGGTAGACACAAGATAATCAGGTCGGACCCAGTCCCCGTCCCACATGGGGGCTCAGTCTTAACCCCTATTTTACACATGAGGTAAGGCAGGCACGGAGAAGTTAAACGGCTTGCCCACGGTCACACAGCAGACGAGTGGTGGAGTCGGCATCGGCACCCAGGGCTTCGGACTCCCTGGCCCGGCCCCCGTTAGGCCACGCTGCACAGCACCGGCTTCCTCGGTAACGGGGACTTAATCGTCTCGAGGAAACACAAGAGCCCTCGGGGCCGATTCACAGCGTCAAGGGATCTGGGAGGCGAAGTCATCATGGCAATCTTGTGGCTGGGATCCTTCTAGTTTCCTCAATAATAATGTTGCTATTTGTTCAGCGCTCACTATGTGCAGAGCACTGTTCTAAGCGCTGGGGTAGATACAGGGTCATCGGGCGGTCCCACGTGAGGCTCCCGGTCTTCACCCCCCATTTTCCAGATGAGGTGACTGAGGCCCGGAGAAGTGAAGTGACTCGCCCACAGTCACCCAGCTGACAGGTGGCCGAGCCGGGATTCGAACCCACGACCTCCGACTCCCCCGCCCGGGCTCTTCCCACTGAGCCACGCTGCTTCTCTAAGTGGTGCACCTCCCGGATGCTAACGAGGAAGATTTGGGCGGGAAAGAGGATACGCATCTTGGCGACGCCCGGCGCTTTCTGCGTCTTTTGCTCCTTACTGGCGGTGGGGAACTCGGAAGCAGCCCGGGGAAATCTTGCCCGGGCTTCCCGGCCGAAAGCCGCCAACGAGGGAGGCGGAGGCAGCGGGGAGGATCTGAGGGTGATGCTGCTTCCCAGTCTCACATTCCGAGGGGCGGCCGGCTTGTTTACTCGGTGGCTCGACTGGCCTTACGATTTACTCTGAGAAGAGAGGCTCCGACCGGATCCCGTGACTCACGGCACCGGGCGCCGTGCTAACGGACGCGACGGTGGCCGGAGGAAGCGCGAGCTTCCGACTCCCGCGTCCCGGAGGGCATCGTCCATCGGTCACACGGGGGTCTCCGCCTCAGCCGCCCACAGTGACGGATCGCCTTCTCTCTCCGGGGCCGGAAGGCAGCCGTAGTAGACGATACGTGGGGATTTCCTACAGACGGCTCAGGCCGACACGCAAAGGACTTTCAGACCCACGGTGTTTCTCCGGTGTGATCGACTCTTGGGAGGGACAGAAAGGCAGAAGAGAAACGGTAGCCGAAGGGGAAAAGGAGGGGGGGCGGGGAAGTCTCGAACGGAGCAGAATGTGAGAAATTCAGCGTCGCAGTACGGCACGGCCCGGGAGTGGCAATTTCCCCTGGGTAAAACAGGAACACACTTTGCTCCCCCAATGCCAGGCCACTCACCGTACCTCCAACTCTTCTAAATCTCACGGCCGACCCCTTGCCCAAATTCTCTCTCTGGCCTGGAACCCCCTTCCCCTTCGTATCCGACAGGCCGCCCCCTACTTTGAAGCCCTCTTAAAATCACATCTCCACCAAGGGGCCTTTCTCGCCTAAGCCCTCATTCCCCCCCCCGCCCGCTCCCTTTCCCTTCGGGTCGCCCTTGGGCTCGGAGCTGCGGCACTCGATATCCCCCCCTCAGTCCTACAGCACTTATGTACAAATATCTATAATATGTTTTAATGTCTGTCCCCACCAACCGCCTCTAGACCCTAACCTCGATGCGGGCAAGGAACACGCTTAACACAGCGCTTCGCACACAGGAAGCACTCAAGTACCGCCGACCGACCGATCTACCGCCTGCTAGACTCCCGCCTGACGTTAAAGCCTTTAGGGGCCCTCATGACTTAAAAATAACCACCGTGGTGTTTGTCAAGCAGAGACTTTGCGCCAAACGCTATCCCAAGCGCTGGGGTAGATACGATCTGAGTAGTTTGCACTCCGTCCCTGCCCCGCGTGGGGCTCACGGTCTAAGCGGGGTGGGGGAACGGGCATTCGATGCCCATTTTAGGCGAAGACACAGAAGCGCGGAGGAGTCACGCGATCTGCCCGACGTCACGCGGCCGGCGGGTGGCGGGGCCGGGATTCGAACCCCGGTCCCTCGACGCCCGGGCCCCTTCCCTATCCGTTCGACTACCCCGCTTCTCTTAGAGCTCGTGCGTCGCAGATGCGTATAATGGATCCGTACACCTGCGACGCACGAGCTCTTCTCCCTTTCGAACCCGCCGCTCCGGGGGGCGATCGGTGCCGCCGGGGGTGGGAGGCGATGGGGAAGATCGGAGCGGAAGCGCCCAAGACGCCGGATTCCACGCGGTGACGGGGACGGCTCTCTTCGGGACGGGGAGGCTTCCCGAGTCCTCGCGTCGGTGAGCGCCCCTCTCCTCCATCTCGCCCCCCGCGCCCGTCCGAGACCGCGCCTCAATCCGCGTGCCTTCACGTCGGGGTCGCTTCCCGCTCGGGCCGGCGGCCGGTCGAAGCCGCTCTCCCGGAGGGGTCCGGGGTCCACCGACCTCGTCTCGGCTCCCGCCGTTAACGGTCGGGTCCGGCCGACGCCCCGGGCGGAGATCGGGACCGTGGGAATCCCTGAGGAGTCGGGCGGAGGGCCGGGTTCAACGTCCCCGCCGCCCGGGGCCGGCGGTGACCTGACGTGTTATTTTCCAAGAGGTCTCTTGAGAGGGACATTCCTCGGCGCGCTGGGGGCCTCCCTGGGTCTCCGAAACCCAGACGGGGAGGAAATTCCTCCCCGACCCACGCGGAGCAACCGAGGCTCGTTTCCACCCCTCCGTCTCTCCGAAGGCAAACGGAATCGGGTGGCTCCTCCCCGTAAAACTCGCCTCGGTGCTGGACGGACGTCGATTTACCTCCCCGCCCCCCCCCGCCCTCACGCCACCCCGGCGGACGCTTCCCGCGTCCGCTCGTCGGTCCGTTTTCCGGCGATGTTCGTCGGACGGGTTCCGGCGGCGAGGCGGCCCGCCTCCGCACGGGTTCTAGTCCCGGCCCCGCCGGGGGCCTGACGGGCGTGTGAGGCCGGGCAAGTCGTTCGACACCTCCGTGCCTCGGTTTCCTCCTACGAAGGAGCCCGCCCGCTCCCCTTCCGTGTGGCGATCGATTCCCGTTCTACAGACGAAGCGACCTCCGCAGCAGGTTCTCCCATACCTAGACTCGGAGCGCGCCCAGAGACCCCGGTTCCTCCCGGGCGGGGGGGGGGGGGGGGGTGGGGGGGGTGAAGAGGCGGGGTCGGGGGGGGGGGGGGGGGCGGGAAGGTGGGGGGTGCCCGGCGAGGAGGACAGAGGCCCGGGAGTCGGAAGGTCACGGGTTCTAATCCCGGCTCCACCACTCGTCTGCGCGGGGACCTCGTACCTTCGTACGAGGAAACCGAGGCACGGAGGTATCGGACGACTTGCCCGGCGTCACTTCACCGGGCCTCAGTTCCCTCATCTGTAAAATGGGGAACGAGACCGTGAGCCCCACGAGGGACAGGAACCGGGCCCGACCCAATTCGGATCCACTCCGGCGCTCAGTACGGCGCCTGGCGCGTAGCAAGTGCTTATCACACACCGAAATGATTATAATTATCACTTCCTAGGCCTCAGCTCCCTCGTCTGCAAAACGGGGACAGAGACTGTGAACCCCGAGTGGGCCGGGGCTGCGTCCAACCCCACTGGCTTGGAACCACCCCGACCGCTCAGTACAGTGCCTGCCGCCTCAGCGGCGCCGAAATAAATAAACGGCGGTGTCCGTTAAGCGCTTACTAGGTGCGAAGCCCTGTTCGAAGCGCTGGCGGATACAAGGAGATCAGGTCGTCCCACGTGGGGCTCACGGTCTTCATCCCCATTTGACCGATGAGGTCACCGAGGCACCGAGAAGTGAAGCGACTTGCCCAAAGTCACACGGCTGGCAAGCGGCCTAACAGAGACCAGAGTTCTGATGCTTATCCGTTACCATTAATCTCCGAAACGGCGTGTCCCGGTGGACAGAGCACGGGCCCGGGAGTCAGGCGGTCACGGGTTCTAGTCCCGCCTCCACCATCTGTCTGCTGTGGGACCTCGGGCAAGTCAGCTCACTCCTCTGGGCCTCAGTCCCCTCGTCTGTAAAACGGGGACGGGGCCCGGGAGCCCCAAGGGGGACGGCCTGATGATCTGGCATCTCTCCCGGCGCTTGGAACCGGGCTCGGCACAGAGTGATGATGAGAAACAAATAAATGTTGGTATCTGTTAAGCGCTTACTCTGTGCCGAGCGCTGTTCTAAGCGCCGGGGTGGACACGGGGGGGAATCGGGTCGTCCCACGTGGGGCGCCCGGTCTTCATCCCCATTTGACAGATGAGGGCACCGAGGCACCGAGAAGTGAAGTGTCTTGCTCCAAGTCACACAGCCGACGAGTGGCCGAGCCGGGATCCGAACCCGTGACCTCTGACTCCAAAGCCCGGGCTCCTTCCACTGAGCCGCGCTGCTTCACTAAGGATTATTCTCTGGGCCTCGGTGGCCTCCTCTGCACAATGGGGGACGGGAAGCCGGTGAGCTCCGAGGAGGACGACCTGCCGCCCCTCCCTCCCCGCAGCGTTTAGCACAGTGCCGGGCACAGAGTCGGCGCTTAATACCACTGCAGCGTGGCTCAGTGGAAAGAGCATGGGCTTTGGAGTCAGAGGTCATGAGTTCGAATCCCAGCTCTGCCATTTGTCAACTGTGTGACTGTGGGCAAGTCACTTAACTTCTCTGTGCCTCAGTTTCCTCATCTGTAAAATGGGGTCTAAGACTGTGAGCCCCATGTGGGACAACCTGATTCCCCTGTGTCTACCCCAGCGCTTAGAACAGTGCTCGGCACATAGTAAGCGCTTAACAAATACCAACATTATTATTATTATTACCAACACGATGATGGTTTTCTGGGCCTCGGTGGCCTCCTCTGCACAATGGGGGACGGGAAGCCGGTGAGCTCCGAGGAGGACGACCTGCCGCCCCTCCCTCCCCGCAGCGTTTAGCACAGTGCCGGGCACGGGGTCGGCGCTTACCAAGCACCAAGACGATGACGATCCTCCGGGCCTCAGTTCCCTCCTGCGTAAAATGGGCGATGAGCCCCAAGGAGGACGACCGGCCGCCCCTCCCTCTCCCCGCAGCGTTTAGCACAGCGCCGGGCACGGGGTCGGCGCTTAACAGATACCCACACGATGGCGCTTCTCCGGACCTCAGTGGCCTCCTCTGCCAAATGGGCGTTGAGGCCGGCGAGCCCCGAGGCGGACGACCTGCCGCCGCCCCTCCCTCCCCTCCCCTCCCTTCCCCCCTCCCCCTCCCCGCAGCGCTTAGCACAGTGCGGGCCCCCGAGCCGGCGACTGACCAGGACGAGGCGCGGTCCGGGCCAGGCGAGGCGGAAGGGGACGTGGTCGCTGAGCGGGGGCGGCAGCGGGCGTCCGCCGCCGGAGGCCTCCAGGAGGCCGCAGAGGACGAGCAGCAGCGGGCCGCCCCCCATCCTCCTCCGCCTCTTCCTCCCGCCGCCGCCGCCGCCGCCCCCCCCCTCGGCCCATGGACGGCGGCGCGGGGGCACACCGGCGGGAGCGGGAGGAGCGGGAGCGGGGGGAGGAGGGGGAGGGGCAGGGGACGGCGCCGCCGCGCAACAACCACCGCCGCCGCCACGTCTCCTTCCGGCGGACGCCCCGGCCGCATCCGGGGACTCCGCCCCGGAAACGCCGACGTCAACGGCCCCGCCCCACGCCGGACGCGCACGTGGCGTCCTCTCCCCTCGCCTCCGGCGCCTGCGCGTCCTCTATCCGCCCCCCCCTCCCCCCCCGCCTCTGGCGCCTGCGCGTCCTCTCCCCTCCCAACCCACCTCCGGCGCCTGCGCGTACTCCCTCCCCACCCATCTCCAGCGCCTGCGCGTCTTCTCCCCCCCACCCACCTCCGGCGCATGCGCGTCCTCTCCCCTCCCACCCACCTCCGGCTCATGCGCGTCCTCTCCCCACCACCCAACTCCGGCGCATGCGCGTCCTCTTCCCCCTTCGACGCACGGGCGTTTCCCCCCCCCCTCTGGCGCACGCGCGTCCTTCCCCCCTTTCGACGCACGGGCGTCCACGTCCTCCTCCCCCCCCCCCCCGACGCGTGCGCATCCTCTCTCCCCTTCGACGCACGGGCGTCCCCGCTCTCCGTCCGGCGCATGCGCGTCCTCTTGCCGCCCCCCCCCCCCCCCCCCGTCGCACGTGCGTCCTCTCCCCTCCACCCCCCGGCGCACGCGCGCCCTCTCCCCTTCCCCCCCCCCCCGTGTCGCGTGCGTCCTGTCCTCCCTCTCCCGCCCCGCGCAAGCGCGTTCCCGCGTCCGGAGGCGCGCAGAGGCGGTGAGTCCCCCGGGCCGCGCGCGCGCGCCTCCCCTCAGTCCTGCGGCGTGGGGCGGGACGGGCCGCCCTGCCCTTTGACCCCCGAGGGCCCCGGGCGCCTGTCCCTGGGGGTCTTCGGACCCCTGACTCTGGGGGGCCTCAGGCCTCTGACTGTGGTTGTGTCAAGGCCTCGGGTTGTGGTGTGTCAGGCCTCTGACTCCCAGTGTCTCAGGCCCCAGACTGCATTTAGCGTCAGGCCTCTGACGCCGCAGATGTCAAGCTGGTGACCCCCGGGGGTCTCGGGCGCCTGTCTCTGGGGGTCCTCAGACCCCTGGCCCTGGGGGTCCTCAGGCCTCTGACTGTGGGTGTGTCAAGGCCTCGGACTGTGGTGTGTCAGGTCCCAGACTCCACTTCTCGTCAGGCCTCTGATGCTTCCACTGTGGTGTGTCAGACTCCAGGCTCCACGTGTTTCAGGCCTCTGACTCTCCCGGTGTCTCGGGCCCCAGACTCCACGTATCGTCAGGAGTCTGACGCCGCAGATGTCAAGCCCGTGACTCCGGGGGTCTCGGGCGCCTGTCTCTGGGTGTCCCCGGACCCCTGACTCTGGGTCTGTCAAGGCCTCTGATTGTGGTGTGTCAGACCTCTGACTCCCAGTGTCTCAGGCCCCAGACTGCACTTACTGTCAGGCCTCTGATGCCGCAGATGTCAAGCTTGTGACTCCGGGTGTCCTCAGACCCCTGTCTCTTTGTGTCCTCAGGCCTCTGATTGTGGTGTGTCAGACCCTAGACTCCAGGTCCCAGACTGTACTGATTGTCAGACTCTGACTCCCTGATTGTGGTGTGTCAGGCTTCTGACTCCCAGTGCCTCAGGCCCCAGACTCCACTTATTGTCAGGCCTCTGACGCCGCAGATGTCAAGCTTGTGACTCTGGGTGTCCTCAGACTTCTGACTCTGGGTGTCCTCAGGCCTCTGACTCCACTTATTGTCAGGCCTCTGACGCCGCAGACGCCAAACTTGTGACACTGGGGGGTCTCAGATCCCAGACTCCACTTATTGTCAGGCCTCTGACGCCGCAGACGTCAAACTTGTGACACGGGGGGTCTCAGATCCCAGACTCCACTTATTGTCAGGCCTCTGACGCCGCAGACGTCAAACTTGTGACACTGGGGGGTCTCAGATCCCAGACTCCACTTATTGTCAGGCCTCTGACGCCGCAGATGTCAAGCTTGTGACTCTGGGTGTCCTCAGACTTCTGACTCTGGGTGTCCTCAGGCCTCTGACTCCACTTATTGTCAGGCCTCTGACGCCGCAGACGCCAAACTTGTGACACTGGGGGTCTCAGATCCCAGACTCCACTTATTGTCAGGCCTCTGACGCCGCAGACGTCAAACTTGTGACACGGGGGGTCTCAGATCCCAGACTCCACTTATTGTCAGGCCTCTGACGCCGCAGACGTCAAACTTGTGACACTGGGGGGTCTCAGATCCCAGACTCCACTTATTGTCAGGCCTCTGACGCCGCAGACGTCAAGCTTGTGACTCCGGGTGTCTCAGACGTCTGCCTCTTGGTGTCCTCAGACCCCTGACTGTGGCCTCTGACTCTAGGTGTGTCAAGGCCTCTGATTCTGGTATCTCAAGGCCTCTGATTTTGGTTTGTCAGGCCCCAGACTCCACGTGTGCGAGGCCTCTCTCCGACTCTGAGGGGCCTCAGGCTCCTGACTCTGGGCGTCTCAGGCTCCTGATCGAGAGTAGGTGGATGTGAATAGGTGGAAGGGGTTTAGGTGTGAAGGGAAACGAGTACAGGAACCCGGAAGGAGGCTTAGACCGAGCATCCTCTTCCACCCCTCTTTCTTCCTTGGCTCCCGCCCGCTCACCCACAGGCGACAAGCGAGGCGATAGGGAAAGAGTGGATAAGGATAAAATAATAATAATGATGGTATTTGTTAAGCACATCCTACGTGCGAAGCGCTGTTCTAAGCGAAGCCACTTATTGTACTTTCCAAGCGCTTACTACAGTGCTCTGCACACAGTAGGCGCTCATTAAATACGATCGAATGAGTGTCGCCAGAGAAATCAAGGCGGGGTTGGCGGGGGGGAATGGTGTTGAATGCCCAGGGAGAATCAATCGGTAGCATTGAATGAGCGCCTACCATGTGAAGAACACTGAACTAAATGTTGGTAGAGGACAGTAGAGACACGATCCCTACCCCCAAGGAGCTTCCAGACAAGTCAAACGATGGACACGAGTTTATTTCGAAGCTCTTTGGCGGCAGTTTGGGTGCAGGATGTTAAAGAAGTGAGGCAGGAGAGGGTCGAGAAGGAAGTAGAGGCATCAGGGATAGATCAGTCAATCAATCAATCAATCAATAATTTTGTTTACTGGGGGCTTGGTTTGTGTGGACTAAAGAGTACTTAGTTCCCCGTCTTCAACCAGATGAATGTGCTCCTGGGTGGGGCAAGAGGGGCTTCGGAGAAGAGGTTCAGAAATTTCTTTTGGCTTGTTTTGGTTTTTTAATGTGACTAGTGGAAACCAACGTGTGTCTAGAAGGGTTGAGGCGACCTGGGGAAAGACAGGCTGGTGGAAGGGACAGTGGGCATCTGGCAGGGGTTAAATAGTTCAAACCTGTTGCCTTAGTTTACTGTGGAGGAGGAAAGGTTGGCATCGTCAGGACGGAAGTTGGCGATCACTGAGGTGAATTAGCGGTTAATGACGGGCCTGAATCGTGAGCGAATGAATGTGCGTCGACGTATTTTCTGAATGAGGTCTTTCCCGCTGTGATTGAGAATTTCAGAAGGTGCCGAATGAGGATGGAGAAATGGGCAGCTGTCAAGAGCAGTCCGACCTGGTGGAAAGCACACAGGCCTGAGAATGTGGGGACCTGGGTTCTAATCCCAGCTCCACCGCCTGCCTGCTGGGTGACCTTGGCAAGTCACTTGGCTTCCCTGTGCGTCAGTTTCCCCATTTGTAAAATGGGAACTCAATTCCTGTCTCCCCGCCTGTTCAGGCCGTGACCCCCACCGGGGACAAGAACTGGGTCTGGACTGATTATCTTGTATCTGCCCCGGGGCTTAGCAAAGGGCTTGGCACCTGGAAAGTGCGTCACACGTTTCTCAGTGATGATTATTTATAGAAAATCAGATGCCCAGGAACAGACCTAACATTAAAAGCAGTCATGGGCAGTGCCTGGGTACCAGAAGGTGGTTTGGGTTTAACCTTGGATCGGCCACTGATGCATCGAAATCCTCCATCGGACCTTCTTTAGCAAGTCCTCTACAGTGGCTTAATGGAGAGAGGAGGGGCTAGAGAGCCAGAGGACCTGGGTTCTAATCCTGTCTCCACCACACTGTGCCTCAGTTCCCTCATCTGTAAAATGGGGATTAACTGTGACCCTCACGTGGGACAGCCCGATGACCCTGTATCTCCCCCAGCGCTTAGAACAGGGCTCTGCGCATAGGAAGCGCTTAACAAATACCAATGTTATCATTATTTGGGCAAGTCACTTCACTTCCTGTGGGCCTCAGTTTCCTCATCTGGAGAATGGGGATTAAGGCTTTGGACCCCATGTGGGACAGGGACTGTGTCCAGCCCGATTTTCTGGTATTCATTCAGATGTATTTATTTACTGTATGCCGGGGACTGTGGTAAGAGATTGGGAGGCTACAATATGACAGTAAACTGACACATTCCCCACCCGCAACGGGCTTTAGGGTCCAGGGCCTGGCACATAGTAAGCACTTAACAAATAACGTAATTATTATTACTACTCTGTGCCAAACCCCAGCCTGGGAGAGGAAGCGGTAAGGTGATCGCCTGAGAGTAGCTGACAGAGAGCACAAGATCGGGGCCGCTTTTATCCAGAAGGAGCAGGGCTTAGTGGCTAGAGCACGGACCTGGGCGTCAGAAGGCCGTGGGTTCTAATCCTGGCTCCGCCGCTTGTCTGCTGTGTGACCTTGGGGGAGTCACCTCTCATCTCTGGGCCTCAGTTACCTCATCTGTAAAAACGAGGTTTGAGACTGTGACACTGCGTCCAACTCAATTTGTATCCACCCCAGCGCTTAGTAGAGTGCCTGGCACGTAGTAAGCGCTTAACGGATAATGATCGTCGTCATTATTCCCCCAAACAGGTGGCCGAAACAGAACAGTTTTGAAGCATGCTTAGGAACTCGGTTAATAAAAAGCGAGGAAGTTTTGGGGATGATTCTTCCTCGACTGAGTCAAAAAGAAATTTTAGAGATCTCGAAACTTTAAGGGCCGATCATTTTGATTGACTGCTTTCTAGATCTAAGAAGGAGTCTAATTTTCTTTTCATGGAAAGAAGAGGCTTTTTAGGGCACGATAAAAAGTCTTTTGAATGATCTTGTCAATTGGATTGAGTATTATAGTTTGGCAATCATATTGTGTTTGCGCTGAGTTGACAAGAAAAAACTCAAAACCTTAAAACGGTACATTCGTAGCTTTAATTTAAAAAAAAATTGGTGCTCACTAATGTTATTTCCTCACGGGATTTCAGTATGGCAGCTGCCTCAGCCTTTCCTAACCCATTCACTCGTTAAAGACTTTCCTACTTTGCCTCCACAGTAATTATGTAGTTTGTATTGCAGAAGGCAAAGTGCGGAAAATATTCACCTTCCTGTCTTCTTCATTCAGATCTGATTTAAAAAATCTACAGTACACAAAAAAGGCAAACACACAACTGTGAATTAAATGCCTGCCTCCGTGGAGGACTGAAGGGCTCGGGGAAATGAGATTTTTGTTGGATTTCTCAAGTTAGTCATCTGTTGATCATTTGTGGGGTGTTTTCTTCATTTGGCTTCTGTTAGTGGTAGAAGATGAAAGGAAGAAGGTGATAGATTATTAACTGAAAGGAGAGGGCAGAGGCCGTTGGAAATCAGATGTGCTGGAAAAGAGTTTCAAAGACGGTAGAAAAAGAAGGTAATCAGAAAAAGTGGAACGCAGAGGGACTGGAAATTAAGGTGTCAAGATAATTCTTTTTGTATTTCTTCCTCACCTGAAACCTGCTCTCAAAGCCATCTTTCCCAAGAACCATTCTCTGACCCGTTTGAAATCAACCTCACCAGTTCCATGGCCACGATCGCTGTAGAAATTACGCATCTATCTTTCTACAGCGTGGCCTAATGGGTAGAGCCCAGGCCTGGGAGTCAGAAGGTGCTGGGTTCTAATTCCGGCTCCGCTCTGTGCCCTTGGGGCCATTTGATTTATTTGTATTAATGTCTGTCTCCCCGCCTCTAGACTGCAAGCTCCTTGTGGGCAGGGAATGTGACCGTTTATTGTTGCAACAATAGTGTTATTTATTGTTGCAACAATAGACAGTCACATTGTACTTATCCCAAGCACTCAGTACGGTGCTCTGCACACAGTAAACTCTCAATGAGAGGAGCAGCGCTGCTGCTCAGTGGAAAGAGCCCGGCCTTGGGAGTCAGAGGTGATGGGTTCAAATCCAGGCTCTGCCACTCGTCAGCTGTGTGACTTTGGGCAAGTCACTTCACTCTGTATCTCCCCCAGCGCTTAGAACAGTGCTCTGCACATAGTAAACGCTTAACAAATACCAACCTTCTTCTTCTTCTTCTTCACTTCTCTGGGCCTCATTTCCCTCATCTGTAAAATGGGGATTAAGCGTGTGAGCCCCACGTGGGACAACCTGATCACCTCGTATCCTCCTCAGCGCTTAGAACAGTGCTTTGCACCTAGGAAGCGCTTAACAAGTGCCATCATTATTACTAATTAACGACTGACTGAATGAGTGAAGCTTGGGCCAGTCACTTCTCTGGGCCACAGTCCCCTCATCTGTAAAATGGGGAAGAAGACTGTGGGCCCCATGCGGGCCAGGGACTGCGTCCGACCTGATTTGCTTGTATTCACCCCGGCACTTGGAACATTGTGTCTGCTGAGTGACCTTGGGCAAGTCCCCTAACTTCTCTGGGCCTCAGTTCCCTCATCTGTCAAATGGGAATGAAGAGTGTCAGCCCCATGCGGGACAGGGACTGCGTCCGACCTGATTAACTTGTATCTACCCCAGTGCTTAGAACAGTGCTTGGCACATAATGCTTAACAAGTACCATAATAATAATCATCAAGGCACATAGTAAGTGCTTAACAAATACCGCTATTATTACTATCCATGTGTTTTGGGGTCTCCGTTGAGGGGAACACCCACTTGTCACCGCAGGTTCTGGCGACCCTTGGACCTGGACTCTCCTGTGGCCTGGAAGGCCCCACTATAATAATAATAATTATTATTTTGTTAAGCGTTTACTATGTGCCAAGCACTGTTCTAAGCACTGGGAGGGATACAAGGCGATCGGGTCACAGTCTCTGCCGCTTGTCAGCTGTGTGACTGTGGGCAAGTCACTTAACTTCTCTGTGCCTCGGTGACCTCATCTGTAAAATGGGGATTAACTGGGAGCCTCACGTGGGACGACCTGATTCCCCTGTATCTCCCCCAGCGCTTAGAACAGTGCTCTGCACATAGTAAGCGCTTAACAGATACCAACGTCGTCGTTATTAATCCCCATTTTCCAGATGAGGGCACTAAGGCCCAGAGAAGTAAAGCCCGACTTGCCCCGAGTCACACAGCTGACAAGTTGGCGGAGCAGGGATTCGAACCCATGACCTCTGACTCCCGAGCCACGCTGCTTCTTTGCAGCAAACGCTTCCTCCCAACCCGCCCCGCCCACTCCTCTTCCCGGCCCTCAGGGCAACGTACCCCCTGCACCTGCCCTTTGAATCTGGGGGGCAAGGCGAATAAAACGCTGCACTTGGCAAAAACGAAGCACCGTAGTAAGTGCGCGACCGTATTAAGTGGCAGAGTGATTCGAGCGACTCGTGGTAAGGGGTGGATTTAAAAACCTTTCCCGGGGAATAGGTCTGAGAGCAAGAATCAGAGACGGTTCATCAAAAAGTCTGCTGTCAGTGATTAAGGAGTCGGGAGGTTCAACTTACATTCGCACTTTCGGAAAATGCTGGAATTATACATCGAAAGAGAAAGCGGAGAAGGCATTACCTTCTGAATTAGTATTGGAAATTTTAATAAGATACAGATCCGTGAACAGCAGGATTTTCCAATCTCGAAAACTTGGATACCGAAGACAATGCGACGTTTCTGGGCAGTTGTGGACGGCTTTTAAATAGGCCCAATATTTTACTGCCCGGCACTATTAAATATAATTTATCACTGACTTTATTGCAACTATTAATCCGGAGGGGACTCTGAAAATTGGAAAGGCGAGCTGGACCCAGTAGCTTTCTGGGAAAAGTGAAATGACTGAACTCCAGACCTATTCTGTGATGTGGTGCCGTGCTCAGATCTAGTATTCTGTCGGTAAGCACAAACTGAAACACTACATCATCGCTCTGTTGGTTGGGGGATGGTTTGCCGAATACGGGGTCGGGTTTTATAACGTCTCCCTGTCATAATAAGTACTGCGGATACAAATGCGTGCTATAAATTCTCTGTGCACTTAGCGGAAATAGCTGCATATAGCTGAAGCTCTACGTGGGGCGGAAACGTCCTCTCCCAAATGCCTAGCATAGTGCTCTGCACAGAGTAAGCGCTCAATAAATACCACCGAGGATGACGCTTGCTCCGTCTGAGAGAGCGTAAACATCCGACGGCATCGCTTTCTGATTGAAAGTCAGAGGCGAGATAGTCTTTGGTTTCGCAGCGGGGCGCACTGGAGATCACTCGGAGACAGCCTTGCTAAATTCCGGTTATTTGAGCAGGACAGAGGTCAGCCCTCTGAGCCCCCCCCTTTTAAGAAAATATTCGAAGGAATCGTCTTCACTTTTCTTGTTGACGGAGCGTGTTCGGTCCATTGAAAAATCCCCCTTAGATAGCGTGACTTTTTATACTCCCCAAAACTGTCTTTATTCGATTGGGTGACTAGTTTGCCCCACTAAAATTTTTAACAGCAAAGGAAAAGCCCAAACAAGTCTGACAATCACTTCCATGGTATCTTGTGTTTCAGAGAGAATATTTTCAGGTGATCACGACTGGAGTAGAAAGATTCTCGATAGGGTTGCGTTACGACGTGAGAGGGAATCAATGAAATAGTGTAGTAATTTGCTTCTACTAATTCAATGAACAGAACGTACATCGGTTCCAAACCAGTTGATACAGTTCGGTAGATTTCCCCTACAGACCCCCATCCCGCTCAATGCTGATTCAAGCTCTGATCCCGGTGTGGGAGCCAGCCTTCCAAGGAACTGTAGGCTCAATAATCAGTCAATCGGCGGTATTTATTGAGCGCATTCTACGTGCAGAGCACCGTATCGAGCGCTTGGGAGAAGACAACACAACAGAATCAGCGGATTCGTGCCCTGCCCGTCGAGCTTACAGTGTAGAGACGAATAATGGTTGCTCCCGCGGGGCAGAACTGCTGAGAGTGGTCTATCGTTGTGGTTAGCGTTAGCATTCCCATTTCTCCACGGGCAGCATAAAGGAGCTCCAGGGAAACACTTACTTTCTCCCCTCACCCCATGCCCCCGGACGGATGCATTTTTGATCCTCTGGTTTACTAAAATTTGGTCTTCCCCCTTCAGGAAATAGTCAGATTAGACCCTCTAGACTGTAGGCTCCTTGTGGGCAGGGAGCGTGTCTACCAACTCTGATAGTGTACTCTCCCAAGCGCTCAGTACAGTGCTTGGCATTCAGTGAATTCTCCATAAATACCACTGATTGACCGATTAGACAGAAGGATGCCGAGTCCCCTCTTTGACGACTCCCATTTCTGGCCATCTTTTTTTTCTATTCATTCCCCCCCCCCCCCCCCAAACCAAACAAAAAACCTTCGATCACGTTTCGATCAGGTTGCGGGACACCGACAGACTGGATCCGGTGTAATGTGATTGCTGCTGTTTCAGTTTTCTCATCTGTAAAAATGGGGATGAACTATCTCCCCCTGAGCCTGCGGAACAGGGACTACTGTCTGATCTGATTGTAGTTTCTCTCTCCCGGCCCTTACCGCAGCGCTTCGCACGTAGTAAGCGCTTAACAAATACCACGATTGTTATTATTATTAGTTTTAATAAGTCTTCCGTGCAACAACATTGCCTAATCGACAAACATGAACAAGATGCAAAGTAACTGCAGGAGAGCGTCTACATCACAACACCCGGAAACATCGATCTTAAGTTGAAGGAGTCTGGCGAGCCCAGAAAGGCAAGAAAGTACCAAGTTGGAACTGAAATCCTTTGGTGCCTTTTGGGGTGTTTATGATCACGTGCTATTTCCAGCCTCCGCCATTTTTAAACCATGACTAGTTTCGTTACACACACACACACACACACACAAACACACACAGAATCAAGGCATTACCTCTGAGTTAACCAAACTTTTGGTTGTCTTAGAATTAAATAAAAGAGGTGTTGGCAGGATGTGGTATCGATATATATATATATATATTTTTTTGCCACGACAACTGACAGCATAATTCCCCAGAAAACTCAGAGGTGTGACTGTGCGGCACAAGACCGAAGAGACACCTCTCTGTTAAGCCGCTGTCATGAAGCAAGAACTGGATGAGGCCCGAGTGGCAGAATTTGAGCAGAACCGTTCGGGTCCATCTCTAATCTCAGCTCTCCCACCCTCCTCCCAAATTGGAAACTCAACTGTTTTCTGCCGTCAACATAAGATAGTCAAACCGACTGCCGTATTTTTTTTGGTTTCTCAAAGACGAGCTTTCTCCTTCCCCCGGGATCATTTTTTGGGCCTTTCAGCCTCGGAGTTGCTTTTTCGCTCCACCAGACCCCGGGGGGCACAGGCTTCCTCCCATATACGCTCATCCCCACCCTCCAGATGACTTTAACCTGTGACATCTCAAATGCCAGGTGACAATAAATTAGATTACAGCGTGCGGGAGGGTAAGCTACCGAGTCACGTAGGCGTCGGGCCATAAAGATGACCCCGGAGGTGGAGGGGAGTCGGTCTGGGGAAACTCCTTCTCTAGCCGGGAGCGGATTTTTATATGCAGTTGAGGTTTTTCCTTTCCAAGAGGTCCTTCACTAATTTCTCCAGGGAAAAAAGATGCTCGTCGGCATCCTCGGGCATGAGCTTCCTGATGGAGTGGGCGAGTTCGAACAGGTACTCGGTGTTCTTGCCGCTGGGGCCGACGGCGCTGAAGATCTGTTCGGCGATGTCTTCCAGAGGAGCGGGGCCCAGGTAGTTGGGGTTGTCGCACGTTCCGATGTAGAGCAGCACATCGAACGGTTTCACCGCGGAGTCTTTGGGGTAGAAGACCACCGTCGTGGTCCTGTAGCCGCCCTTTTCTCGGAAGTCCAGGAGGGCTTTTACTTCTTCTTCCTTTCCGGCTGGCAGCCGGTACGCCACGCCCCAGACACAACCCTGACGGAGGAAGGAAAGGGTACGTTCGGACGCTCGCCCCGAGGGCCGTCGGGAAACTTTCGGGACCAAAAATTCACCCTCCGGGTCCACGACGAGACGGAACGGCTGCCAAGACCGGCGCCGGTAGTAAAAAAGAAATGAAAGCGGCATCCTCCGCTACTCTCCGGGGAGAAAGCTTTCATTCTGTTGGAATCTGGGGAAGACTGGGCCAGTAATAATAGTAATAATAATGGCATTTCTTAGGCCAAGCACTGTTCTAAGCACTGGGGCGGGGGGGAATCACACCGTCTCCCTCTGACTAGGGCGAGTCAAAATGAAGAGAGAAAGACCATTCTTAGGAGGAGTTACTGAATCTCCTGACGTGTGAGTGCCCGTCAGTTGAGAGGATCTGAAATAGCCGGCTTTTATTAGATGCTCCATCATACTGCCGTCAGGAAAAGGAGCGGCGCCGAGCTAAAATCCGACGACGGTAAATCTAATTCATTAAACTACGCAGTTACGCATCCTCTCGAATCGCCAGATTGATTAAAATCATCTATAAAACCCAAATGCTGCTTATTCTCTAATTGCCTAATTAGAGGTTATTTTAAAAATGACTTGTTGGAAAGACATTACAGATTGAGGAAACGTCCTCTAATCTGCAGGATTCATTTGTTTTTCTAACGATGCTAGATGGAACGTTGCACGGATGAGATGCGATTCCCCCAAGTTAACCTCCCTCCATTTAGTGGTTCGCTCTCCTAAATTATCTCCGTCTTCATCGTGTGCCATCGGGTTAGCAGGGGGAAAGATTAGAGCCCGGGCTTGGGAGTCAGCGGTCGTGGGTTCGAATGCCGGCTCTGCCACTCGTCAGCTGTGTGATCTTGGGCAAGTCACTTAACTTCTCTGTGCCTCAGTGACCTCATCTGTAAAATGGGGATTAACCGGGAGCCTCACGTGGGACAACCTCATTACCCTGTAACTACCCCAGCGCTTAGAACAGTGTTCTGCACATAGTAAACGCTTACTACATTATTCATTCATTCAATAGTATTTATTGAGCGCTTACTACGTGCAGAGCACCGGACTGCCAACCACAGGGACGGAGCGTCCAACTAGGTGCAGCGGGTCTGAATGGGTTTCGAGGGAAGAAATGACACGGGTCGGCCTTTCTCCGGGGAGACCCTTCTCGAACGGGGAGGCTATCAGGGTCGCGTCAGCAAGATGAAGGCCATACCTAGGCGGGCAGATTCCTCTGTCGGTGCAGAGGATCGGCCCAGTCAGTCGGATCGATCGAGCGCTTACTGTGGGCAGAGCACTGTACTAAGCGCCTGGGAGAGGACAACGGAACGGAACAGTCGCATTCCCTGGCCCAGGTGGTGGGAATCGTCGGCCCCACAGCCATTTGGTCCATAACTGATTTATTTTAACGTCTGTCTCCCCCTCTATAATAATAATAATGTTGGTATTTGTTAAGCGCTCACTATGTGCAGAGCACTGTTCTAAGCGCTGGGGGAGATACAGGGTCATCAGGTGGTCCCATGTGAGGCTCACCATTAATCCCCATTTTAATAATAATAATAATAATGTTGGTATTTGTTAAGCGCTTACTATGTGCCGAGCACTGTTCTAAGCGCTGGGGTAGACATAGGGGAATCAGGTTGTCCCACGTGGGGCTCACGGTCTTAATCCCCATTTTACAGATGAGGGAACTGAGGCACCGAGAAGTTAAGTGACTTGCCCAAAGTCACACAGCTGGCAAGTGGCAGAGCCGGGGTTCGAACCCATGACCTCTGACTCCAAAGCCCGTGCTCTTTCCAGTGAGCCACGCTGCTCTAGACTGGTAGGCGGGGAACGGGCCTGCCAACTCTCTTGTATTGCCCTCGGTCAATCAATCAGTGGCATTCATTCAGCGCTTACTATGTGCACAGCACTGTTCTAAGCACTAGAGAAGCAGCGTGGCTCCGTGGAAAGATCACGGGCTTGGGAGTCAGGGGTCATGGGTTCGCATCCGATCGCCCTGTATCTACCCCAGCGCTTCGAACAGTGGTTGGCACATAGCGCTGAACGAATACCAACATTATCATGATTAACAAGCCATGCCGAAGCATGGACCGAAGGGCCGGATCAACGTCCAAGTCACCTTGAGTTTTCCGCGAACTAGAAAATGCCCGTGTCTCCCTCTACCTATAGGGTTCCTGAAGCATGTGCAGGGCACTGTATTAAGCGCTTGGGAAAGGACACAATAGTCGGTAGACACAATCCTTGCCTTCGAGGAGTTTACAGTTTGGGCACCTTTTTGTTGTTTTTTTCCTTAAGATCCATATAACCTATGGGCTATCAGGAATAATTCGAATAAAACGTGTACCGTACCTCAGGGTCTTCAACGAGAGTCACAACTCTTCCAGGCTGAAACAAAATATAAAGCGCTGCGTCTTAAAATGAGTATCGAGCAAACTTTAATCCAATAATCACAACAGTCCTGGGTTGATAGTACCGTTAGCACGGACTCATGCTGATAGGTGTTCTGTAAAGTCGCTGCCCTTTTATAGAAGTCAGGTTTTGTTTAGTGTAGGGTAACATAACTTTCCAAGCTGATTTTTTTTTTTAAAAAATGTACATTAGCAATTTTTTAGATCAGTTTGAGGGCATTTTATGCCCTCCGGGCTATTAATAATCGTGACACGCGGTATCTTCTTTGCCCTAGTTATTATCATTTATGCTCTTTCAGTTAAACTTTCCTACAGAAACCAATTTTGCAGGCACCTGTTTTAAGAATGTACAAGGAGTGAAGTTTTTTTTCCCTCGTCGTTCATTGCTAGTTAACTGGCATTCCGTTCAAAGAAAAGCCTAAGTACTTTCAGTATCGTAGCTTTCCTTAATCTGCAAACTCTTCACTACTCCAAAAAGAAAAATACCCCACGGAGATGATCTGGTTCTTTAAATTCTTCTGACTTTTGTCTGTGGTAGTAAATTAATGGGAATACTTTAGTGCATTACTGAATCCCTGATTTGAAATATTTGCGAGTTAAAAAGCATGAAGACATGGTGCTGCTTACCCAATTACCGTAATTACCTCCTGCATTAATTTTTGTTGTGTTTTTTTTTAAAAAAATGGAATTAATCGTCACCGCTTTTAAAATATAGGATTACAGTTTTACATGTTAAAAAAGCCCCAGTTTGGGCATGAAGCTCATTTGGCTTTGCCGCGTGTAAGCGGCGTGGCTAATTAGATTTTAGGAAGAAAATAAAAATGAATGAAGCACAGAGCAAAACATAACTTAATGGAGTAAATAAACATTCGGCATTTTCCCAGGAAACAACAGAGAGCACTGTGTGGGAAGCGAGCCAGGCTTTGACATATGAACTTCTATACGTCAATGAGCGGGCATTTGCAATGACCGAATGAATCATTAGCAACGTAAACTGTGGTAAATAACAGAAAAAGCGAAGAGTCAGTGTCACTGCTCTCCCTCGGCCCCTCCCAACCTGCTAGAGATTTCTGCAATCCGCTGGGCCCGGTGTCGTCCGTTAAGTTATTAGAATTTACCTAAGGCTGACGGGGTGATGCAGGATTTAAAAGGAAAACCCCAGTTATGTCGTTCTGAGCCCTCTGGCTAGAACAGAGCACCCCGACTTGAAACACGCTTACGGTGGGATTTGCGGTTTGCTCGGGTAAATGGAGGGACTGGGGATTTGTGGAGAAGATGATCACTCGCTGCACTCTTTCGATTTTCATATCTGAATCTGAAGCAACCTTCAGAAGACAGGGTAGATCTCGAATTGTTCTATTGAACCTACATGGTTCTGTGGTCAGAAGGTTTCACCCCGGATGGGCAAGTTCTGGCAGGCATCCTAATATGATGATTATAATCACAATAATACTAATCGGGTCGTCCCACGTGAGGCTCACGGTGTCAATCCCCATTTTGTCTGCTGGATGACCTCGGGCAGGTCCCTTTATTCACCTCGTCTGTAAAATGGTAATTGAGAAGCAGCGTGGCTCAGTGGCAAGAGCCCGGGCTTGGGAGTCGGAGGTCCTGGGTTCGAATCCCAGCTCTGCCACTCGGCAGCTGGGTGACTGTGGGCGAGTCACTTCACTTCTCTGGGCCTCAGTGACCTCCTCTGGAAAATGGGGACGAAGACCGGGAGCCTCACGTGGGACGACCCGATGACCCTGTATCTCCCCCGGCGCTTAGAACGGTGCTCTGCACATAGTAAGCGCTTAACGAACGCCAACGTTATCATCATTATTAGGCCGGACCTCTTTCCACTAGGTCGTGCTGCTTCTCGGTGGTACGTATGGAACGCTTACTGTGTGCAGAGCACTGCGGTGAGGGCTTGGGGAGCGTAATCTAAGAGTGCCGGTAGACCCGTTCAGCCGGGGCTTGAACGCAGGTGTGGTGCGGAGAACTTTTTGCGCTTCGTGCCGGTCTGGAACCGGAGCCGCAATAAGGGTGGAGTTCTCGGCCCGTCCCGGGGGAGGTGGTGACATGTTGTACCCGCGAGGCTGTGAAAGTGGGGACTGGAGAGGGGCCAAGATTCGGTCCTGGCAGGCCCGGTTTAAGGACGTGGAGAGCGGGAGACCGGCCACCTCTGAATCGCCGTTTTCACGTAAGGGAACAGTAGTCTGGGGACTGGGCTCAAGCCGCAAGTCTTTCCCACCGAATCTGATACTATTCAGACTTAGAACCGATCGATCAACGGGAATAATACTAAAAACGCTATCTGTCGAGTGCCTGCTAAGTGCCCAGCACCGTACGAAGCACTGGGTAGACACAGGATAATCGCATTTCACGGTCTAAGTGGGAGGGGGAATAATACCGATGATAATGTCCGTATCTGTTAAGCGCTTACTCTGTGCAGAGTGTTAATGAAATGTACGTCGCCTCGATTCTATTTAGTTGCCATTGTTTTTACGAGATGTTCTTCCCCTCGACTCTACTCATTGCCATTGTTCTTAATACTGTTGGTGTTCGTTAAGCGCTTACTATGTGCCGAGCACTGTTCTAAGCGTCGGGGTAGACACGGGGGAATCGGGTCGTCCCACGTGGGGCTCACAGCCTTCATCCCCATTTTACAGATGCGGTAACTGAGGCACCGAGAAGTTAAGTGACTCGCCCGAAGTCACACAGCTGACAAGTGGCCGGGCTGGGATTCGAACCCGTGACCTCCGACTCCAAAGCCCGGGCTCTTTCCACTGAGCCACGCTGCTTCTCACGTAGACACGTTCTCGTCCGCCCGTCTCCCCCGATCAGACCGTAAGCCCGTCCCTATCTGTTGCCGACCTGTTCATTCCCAGCGCTTAGTACAGTGCTCCGCACATAGTAAGCGCTCAATAAATGCTACTGAATGAATGAATGTTCTTAGCCCCGGGGTAGATTTACAGGGTAATCAGGTTGTCCCACGTGAGGCGCCCAGTCTTAATCTCCATTTTACAGATGAGGTCACTGAGGCCGGAGAACTGAAGTGACTTGCCCACAGTCACCCAGCTGACAAGTCATGGGATTCGAACCCATGACCGCTGACTCCCAACCCCGGGCTCTTTCCACCGGGCCACGCTGCTTCTGGTATTGAATCCCCACTTGACAGATGAGGTACCCGAGTGACGTGACTTCAGTCAGTTGCATTTATTGAGTGCCTGTTGGGTGCGGATCACCGCACTAAACCCTCGGGAGCGGATACTGCAGCGGGGTCGGTAGACACGTTCCCTGCCGACAAGGAGCTTATGAGTCATTCATTCAATAGTATTTATTGAGCACTTAGTATGTGCAGAGCACTGTACTAAGCGCTTGGAACGGACCAATCGATAACAGACGGTCCCTGCCCTTTGACGGGCGCACGGTCTAATCGGGGGAGACGGACAGACGAGACCAACAGCGATAAATTCAGTAGTATGTTTTTCAATAGTCTTTATTGAGCGCTTACTACGTGCAGAGCACTGGACTAAGCGCTTGGAACGGACAAATCGATAACAGATAGAGACGGTCCCTGCCCTTTGACGGGCGCACGGTCTAATCGGGGGAGACGGACAGACGAGACCAACAGCGATAAATTCAATAGTATGTTTTTCAATAGTCTTTATTGAGCGCTTACTACGTGCAGAGCACTGTACTAAGCGCTTGGAACGGACAGATGGGCAGCAGAGAGAGACGGTCCCTGCCCATCGACGATCTAGACTTGCCCACCGTCGCGGCCGGAATTAGAACCCAGGTCTTCTGACTCCCAAGCCCGTGTTCTTTCCACTAGCCGCTCCTCTGTAGTCCTCAGCGAGAGCTCACTATGTGCAGGACGTCGGGTCAGGGGCCGGGGAGGGCGTTATACGATCAGCAGACGCGATCCCCGTCTCTGAGGGGAGTTTAGAAAATGGATCCAGAGGGCCTAAAGTCTCTCCTTGCGGGTCGAGTGAGATGACGTGGGGGGGGTCCATCCCACCCACCCAAGACCGGGGAAACAAAACCGGCGTTCCGTCTACGATTCTAAGTCGTTTAAGAAAGCCGTCTTCAAATGGATTGGGAAAAAAAACGTTCGGGAAGTCGGCGCCAGGGTCCGTCAAGGGGCCTTGCGCAAAACCGCGACTCGTTTTTAAGAAGACAGAATCTGCCGGGGTGGCTCCGCGGCGGAGTTTTGCGCGTGCTCCCGTCGGGGCTGCGGGGACCCGATAGCTCATTTTATCTCAGCCGCCGCTGCCCCATACCTTCCTCCTCCCTGTCTCTTAAAACCCTTCAATCCTGGCACGGGGAACCGCGCCATGCAGACCCAACTGTTG
The DNA here is from genome assembly GCF_004115215.2 of Ornithorhynchus anatinus. Classification (NCBI taxonomy): domain Eukaryota; kingdom Metazoa; phylum Chordata; class Mammalia; order Monotremata; family Ornithorhynchidae; genus Ornithorhynchus; species Ornithorhynchus anatinus. The sequence continues at coordinate 58,151,671 of NC_041736.1, forward strand.
CCAAGGCAAATTTCTTTTTAAAACGGTGTTCGCTTAAGCGCTTGCTATACGTGCCGGGCCCCGGGATGGATCCCGGCCATCCCGAGTGGACACGGTCCACGTCCCGCAGTCCCAGAGGAGGTCACCGAGGCCCGGAGAAGCGACTTGTCCGAGGTCACGCGGCGGACAGGTGGCGGGGGGGGGGGGGGGGATTAGAACCCGGGTCCTCTCCAGGCAGTTCCTCGGAGGGGACAGACGATCCCGGCTTTGGACCCTTCCGGGGTCGAGGGGAGAGGAAGGAGGAGGTGGCGGCGTGTGTGAACGTTTGTGCGTCGGCTCGCCGCGGTCAGGGAACCTGCCCGCCGACCCAGTGTTGCGCACAGCGTAGGCGCCCGGTCGATACCACCGACTGGTTGTCGGCACAGACCCGCCCCGCTACGCTCGTGTGTCTGTGAATGGGCGCGCACGGCACGCTTGTCGAGGCCACTCGTCTGCTGGGTGGCCTCGGGCAGGCCACTTCACTGCCCTGAGCCTCAGTTTCCTCATCTGTAAAATGGGGACGGAGAGTGCGAGCCCCACGGGGCGGGGATCGGGGACCGCGGCCGACCCCATCCGCTCGTACCCGCCCCAGCGCTTAGAAGCAGCGTGGCTCGGCGGAAAGAGGCCGGGCTCGGGAGTCAGAGGTCAGGGGTTCGAATCCCGGCTCCGCCACTCGTCAGCCGGGTGACCGTGGGCGAGTCCCTTCACTTCTCTGGGCCTCGGTGACCTCTTCCGTAAAATGGGGGTGAAGACTGGGAGCCTCACGTGGGACAAGCTGATGACCCAGTATCTCCCCCAGCGCTTAGACCAGTGCTCCGCACACAGTAAGCGCTTAACGAATACCAACGTCATTATTATTATTACCTTGCATCCCCCCTCCAGCGCCTGGAACAGTGCTTCGCACATAGTAAGTAACATAGTAAACGCTTAACATATATCAACATCATTATTACCTTGGCATTCCCCCCCAGCACCTGGAACAGTGCTTCGCACATAGTAACATAGTAAGCGCTTAACAAATATGAACATTATTATTATTACCTTTGCATCCCCCCCTCCAGCGCCTGGAACAGTGCTTCGCACATAGTAGCATAGTAAGCGCTTAACAAATATCAACATTATTATTACCTTTGCATCCCCCCCCCAGCGCCTGGAACAGTGCTTTGCACATAGTAAGCACTTAACAAATACGAACATTATTATTATTACCTTTGCATCCCCCCCCCCAGCGCCTGGAACAGTGCTTCGCACCTAGTAACATAGTAAGCGCTTAACAAATATGAACATTATTATTATTACCTTTGCACCCCCTCCCAGCGCCTGGAACAGTGCTTCGCACATAATAAGTAACATAGTAAGCGCTTAACAAATCCCAGCATTTACTATTACTTTTGCATCCCCCTCCCAGCGCCCGGAACAGTGCTTCGCACATAGTAACATAGTAAGCGCTTCACAAATACCAACATTATTATTCTTATTACCTTGCAGCCCTCCCCAGCGCCTGGAACAGCGCTGGGCACAAAGTAAGTAACATAGTAAGCGCTTCACAAATACCCACATCATCATTATCATCATTGCCTTGTGCCTCCCCCCAGAACATAGTAAGCGCTTCACGAATAGCACCGTCATCGTTATTATGATCGATAAATACGATTGAACGATCGACCCTCCGAGCGGGCGCTTAGCGAACAACAACATTACGGTGGTCAGGATGGGGGGGGGGGGGGGGGGAGGCGCGCCCCCGGGGAGACAGAGGGCGCGTGCCCGCGCGAGGGGGAGTGCGCATGCGCGGTGCCGTGGCGGCCGGCGGGGGGCGCCGTCCTCACCTTGCCGGGGACCCCGCGGTGGTCGGTGCTGCCCTGCCAGAAGCGGCGGCTGAAGCCCACGATGTTGCCCACCAGCTTGTCCTCGTAGGGGAAGTCCACCTTCCAGATGAGGGACCCGTAGCCGAACACCCACATCTCCCCGCCGGACGGACCGACCGGCTCCTCCGGGCCGCCGCCGGCCGCCGCCAGCCGGCTCCTCGCCCTCCCGGCGCCGCGCCGCCTCTGCGCAGGCGCCGGGGGGCCGCAGGGCACCTCGGGACTTGGAGTCCAGCCCTACCCGGGAGGCGCCGCGCGGGCCCGGGACTACAACTCCCGACATGCCCGGCGCCCGCCCGGGCCCCCGCAGCGCTCCTTCCTGCCTTATTCAGGCGTCGTTCATTCATTCGTTCATTCGTCATTCATTCATCCATCCATCCTTCACTCATGCGTGCATTCATGCACTCGTCATTTGTTCATTCGTTATCCAAATCGTCCTTTCATGCCTGCGTTCATTCATTCGGGCGTTCATTCATTCATTCACTCACCGTTTGTTCAGTCGTTATCCGTTCAGGCGTCCATTCCTTCATGCGTTCAGTCCTTCATGCCTGCATGTGTTCATTCAATCATGCGTGCGTTCATTCATTCATGCCTGCCTCTGTTCTTTCAATCATGCATGCGTTCATTCATTCATGCGTTCATTTGTTCATTCATTCATGCCTGCATGTGTTCATTCAAGCACGCATGCGTTCATTCATTGATGCGTTCATTCATTCACTAATCATTCGTTCATTCATTATTCATTCATGCGTTCATTCACTTATCATTCGTTCATTTGTTATTCATTCATGCGTTCATTTATTCATGCATGCATGCATGCATTCATTCGTTCATGCGTTATTCAGTCATCATTCCTTCATTTGTTATTCATTCATTCGTTCATTCGTTATTCACTCACCATTCCTTCATTCGTTATTCATTCATTCATTTATGCGTTCATTCATTCATACGTTCATTCATTCATGCATGCATGTGTTCACACATTCATTCATCCATGTGTTCATGCATTCATTCATCCATGTGTTCATTTCATTCATCCATGCGTTCATTCATTCATCCACGGGTTCATTATTCATTCACCCATCCAGTCGTATTTATTGAGCGCTTACTGCATACAGAGCACTGGACTAAGCGCTTGGAATGGACAGTTCTGCAACAGAGAGAGACCTTCCTTGCCCAATAATAGTCTAAACGGGAGAGACAGACAGCGGAACAGAACGAAACAACATCATCAAGATAAACAGAAGCAGCGTGGCTCAGTGGAAAGAGCACGGGCTTTGGAGTCGGGGCTCATGAGTTCGAATCCCAGCTCTGCCACTTGTCGGCTGTGTGACTGTGGGCGAGTCGCTTAACTTCCCTGTGCCTCACTTCCCTCATCTGTAAAACGGGGATGAAGACTGTGAGCCCCACGTGGGACAACCCGATTCCCCTATGTCTACCCCAGCGCTTAGAACGGTGCTCGGCACATAGTAAGCGCTGAACAGATACCAACATCATCATTATTATTATTAAACAGAATGAGGGGTGGTACGCCTCATTAACAAAATAAATAGGCTAATAAATAATAGATACAAATGAGAACAGTGCTGAGAGGAAGGGGAGGGAAGGGGGATCAATCGTCTTTATTGAGCCCTTACTGCGTGCGGAGCACTGGACTAAGCGCTTGGAATGGACGGTTTGGCAAGAGAATCATAGATTAACCATATGCATTCATTCGTGCGTCCAGTCGTATTTATCGAGCGCTTACGGCATGCTAAGCGCTTGGAATGTACAATTAAGCAACAGATAGAGACCATCCCTGCCCAGCGATGGACTCACAGTCTGACTGGGGGAGACGGATGGATGAAAACAAGACAACATCATCACGATAAATAGAATCAAGGGGATGTAAATAGACTCTGTTAAGCGCTTCCTATGTTCCAGGCACTGTCCTAAGCGCCGGGGTAGCTACAAGGCGATCAGGTTGTCCCACGTGGGGCTCACAGTCCTCATCCCCATTTTAATAACGATAATAATGACGGCATTTGTTAAGCGCTTACTGCGTGCCAGCCGCCGTTGGAAGCGCTGGGGTAAATACAAGGTGACCAGGTTGTCCCACGTGGGGCTCCCTGGCTTCATCCCCATTTTCCAGATGAGGTCACTGAGGCCCAGAGAAGGGAAGGGACTGGCCCAAAGTCACACAGCTGACGAGCGGGGATTAGAACCCACGACCTCCGACTCCCCAAGCCCGGGCTCTTTCCACTAAGCCGTGCTGCTTCTCAAGCAGACGGGCATCCAGATAAATGACAGATAAGAGATAAAGATAGATATATAGAATCATCGAGATAGATACATAGAATCGTGGATATATATACACATCATTAAAAAATAAAATAGAGTAATAAATAATCTAGACAAATATAGACAAGTGCTGCGGGACGGGGAAAGGGATAGAGCAGAGGGAGGGAGGAGGGGGAATGGAGAGGAGAGGAGGGGCAGAGGGAAAGTGAATTATACATAATTATATAGATAGATAAATAGATAGATAGGATGTCGCCCCCGCTCCCTCTCTCTGTTCTACCCCCTTCCCCCTCCACAACACTTGTGTATATTTGAGAAGCAGCGCGGCTCAGCGGGAGGAGCCCCGGCTTGGGAGCCGGAGGTCATGGGTTCGAATCCCAGCTCCGCCACCTGTCATCTGTGTGGCTGGGGGCGAGTCACTTCTCCGTGCCTGTTACCTCATCATTAGAGAAGCAGCGGGGCTCAGTGGAAAGAGCACGGGCTTGGGAGTCAGAGGTCACGGGTTCGAATCCCGGCTCGGCCACCTGTCAGCCGGGTGACTTTGGGCAAGGCACTTCACTTCTCGGTGCCCCGGTGACCTCATCTGTAAAATGGGGATGAAGACCGGGAGCCCCAGGTGGGACGACCCGATTCCCCTGTGTCTACCCCGGCGCTTAGAACAGTGCTCGGCACATAGTAAGCGCTTAACAGATACCGACATCATTATTGTTATTATTATCTGTAAAATGGGGATGAAGACCGTGAGCCTCACGTGGGACAACCCGGTGACCCTGTATCTCCCCCAGCGCTTAGAACGGTGCCCTGCACGGAGTAAGCGCTTAACGAATACCAACGTCGTCGTCGTTATTCTCTGGGCCTCGCTTCCCTCATCTGCAAAATGGGGTCGGAAGATATTGTGAGCCCCAGTGGGACAGGGACTGTGACCCACCCAATTTGCTGGTATCCACCCTAGGGCTTAGTACAGGGTCTGGCACACAGTAAGCGCTTAACGAATACCACAATCATCATCATTATCTGCGAAGAGACCGAGCCCCGTTTCACCAAAACGTGGGGGTTCTAAAACAGCGGCCTCGCCTAACCTTTTTGGTTCTTTTTATGGGATTCCTGGTTATTTTGTGATTTATATACCTAGGAGGAAGCCGCTCTCCAAATGCCTAGTTGATTACCATAAAACTGGCAGAAGCGCGTCCCTTTGGAATGAATAAATATTTGCCATTCAACCCAGCCCCACGGTCCTTACGTAAATATCCTTATAAATCGATTATTTCCCCTCTCCGTAATCTCTCTCAACACCCGCCTCTCCCTGGAGACCGGAAGCTTCACAACGGGGGCTTTGGAAGAGCCAGAGGGTCCTTAGGACAAACTAAAACCACTGGGGAGAAAGCCAGAAATTTGAATTCTTGTAGGTCCTTAGGGCAGTGAAGGCTTTTCTAGGTACTGCTGTCTGACGGTTTGTGGACTTAATCTGTATTTAAAGAAAAAAACACCACGCAGTTTTTCATAAAGAAGAACGTTGTTAGCGCGATTCCAGGAGGGAAGAGCCCAGGCGACCGGTTTATTTCCTCGTCGGAGGGAGAGTTGAGCCGAGGCGAGCCCGAGAAACACCTGTTACCTCCGCTTCAGCCGGCTGTCGAGTCGGTGGATTAGTAGACTTCGGAGTTGGGTGGTCCCGTTGAGATTCCGCTTGCCATTTAAGCCGGCGGATTCCCTCCGCCCAGCTCGGAGGCCGTTCGCGCCAAAATCTTGCGATTCCCTCCGCCCAGCTCGGATGCCGCTTGAAGTGAAAACTCACAAGTTTCCACCCCCCCGGTCCCCGCACCTTTTTATTTTAATTTATGGTGTTTGTTAAGCGCTGACTGTATTCCAGCCACTGTCCTGAGCGCCAGAGGAAGATACAAACTGACAGTCTGGACACAGTCCACGCCCCCCCCCATGCCGCTCCCAGTCTCAATTCCCATTTTCCAGATGAGGGAACCGAGGGGACGGAGAGGTGAAGCGGCTTGCCCGAGGTCACACAGGAGACAAGTGGCCGCTTTATCGCGAGCGGCCCTCGGCGTGGGGTTTCATCTCGACCACAGTATTTACTGTCGGCGGGCTGGGAGGTCCACCTTCGGGTGAAGCAGCGTGGCTCAGTGGAAAGAGCCCGGGCTTGGGAGTCAGAGATCGCGGGTTCGAATCCCGGCCCGGCCCCTTGTCAGCTGGGTGACTGTGGGCAAGTCACTTCTCTGGGCCTCAGTTCCCTCATCTGTAAAATGGGGATTAACCGTGAGCCGCACGTGGGACCACCCGATGACCCCGTATCTCCCCCGGCGCTTAGAACGGTGCTCTGCACAGAGTGAGCGCGTAACGGATTCCAACATTATCGATCGGCGGGATCTATTCATCATATGCTATGTGCAGAGCACTGTGGTGAGCACTTGGGAAAGTACAATACGACAGAGTTGGGAGCCATGATCCCGGGCCCACGACCAGCTTCCCGTCTCCAGGGAGAGGCGGGTGTTGAGAGAGATTACGGAGGGGGGAAATAATCGATTTATAAGGATATTTACGTAAGGACCGTGGGGCTGGGTTGAATGGCAAATATTTATTCATTCCAAAGGGACGCGCTCATGCCAGTTTTCTGGTGATCAATCTCTGGTATTTTTTTATTATTTTATATTCCTTAAGCACTTATTAGGGTCCAGGTAGATATGATGATATTGGTATTTGTTAAGCGCTTCCTATGTGCAGAGCACCGTTCTAAGCGCCGGGGGAGATACGGGGTCATCGGGTGGGCCCACGTGAGGCTCACGGTTAATCCCCATTCCACAGATGAGGGGACTGAGGCACAGAGAAGCGAAGTGACTCGCCCACAGTCACACGGCTGACAAGCGGCCGAGCCGGGAGTCGAACCCGTGACCTCGGACTCCCGAGCCCGGAGAAGCAGCGCGGTACAGTGGCAAGAGCCCGGGCTCGGGAGGCGGGGTTCATGGGTTCGAATCCGGGCTCCGCCGCTTGCCAGCTGTGTGACTTTGGGCGAGTCACTTGACTTCTCTGCGCCTCAGTTACCTCATCTGGAAAATGGGGATTAAAACTTTACAACCCGAGCACCGCGTCTCCCCCAGCGCTTAGAACGGTGCTTTGCGCGTAGTAAGCGCTTAACAGATACCACCATTTATTCATTTATTTTTATTTCCACTGAGCCACGCTGCTTCCCGACGTAATCTCATTTAGAGACGAGGTACGAACGCAACGGGGCCGAGCGTTGGCCAATTAGGGTTCGGGAAGAAATTCATCGAGTGACCCCTCTGGGTAGACATGGAAGAGTTACGCGGGAAGGAGAAAAACGACATCTCTTCCCTCGAGATGCCCAGAACCCAAGAGGGAGGAGGATTTAAGCGGAAGCGCAGAGCGCGGAAAGGGCAAGAGAGGGAATCGTGGACCCAACCGAAAGATAGACGCAAAGCCAGAGGACGGTATCTTTTATTTTGGAAAACGAATTCTCTAACTTCGCTAAGTTTTCTTTGTCGCTCTTAGGCGCTGGGCGAATTTCGTCCAACCTGTTTCTTTGAGGATTCAAATTTAGGTTGGGGCGTTAAGCGCTTAGCGCTGGCGTAAGTGTAGCCTCAGTTCAGATAACCGAGAGCCCGGGCCTGGGAGTCAGAAGGACCTGAGTTCTAATCCCGGCTCCGCCGCTTGTCTGCTGCGTGACCTTGGGCAAGTCACTTCACTTCGCTGGGCCTCAGTTACCTCATCTGTAAAATGGGGGTGAAGACCGGGAGCCCCGCGTGGGACAATCTGATCACCCTGTCTCCCTCCCAGCGCTTAGAACAGCGCTTCGCACAGAGTTGCACCTAGTTGTCTCCCCCGATTAGACCGTAAGCCCGTCCAAGGGCAGGGACCGTCTCTAGCTGTTACCGATTTGTCCATTCCAAGCGCTCAGTACGGTGCTCTGCGCATAGTAAGCGCTCGATAAATACTATTGAATGAATAGTAAGCGCTTAACAAATGCCGTTCTTATTCTTATTCTCTGGGTTTCAGTTGCCTCATCTGTAAAATGGGGGTGAAGACTGGGAGCCCCATGTGGGATGGGGACTGTGTCCAACCCGACTGGCTTTTATCTAGCCCAGTGCTTAGTTCTTTCTTCATTCATTCATTCATTCATTCATTCAATAGTATTTATCGAGCGCTTACTATGTGCAGAGCACCGTACTGAGCGCTTGGAATGGACAAATCGGTAACAGATAGAGACGGTCCCTGCCCTTGGACGGGCGCCCAGTCTAATCTGTACCTGGCACAAAGTAAGCGCTTAACAAATACCATTAAAATACCAACATTATTATTAAAAAAAATACGTACGTGCCCCTGGAAGGAAAAGGGCGGATCCCACCGTTCTGGGAAATAGGGATCAGATCTCGTACTTGGATTCCAGCTGAAATCCTCACAGGGAGCTTTTATTGAATTATGTGTCCGGGTTCAGGTTCCCCTGATAATCGCATGGCTCAGTGGAAGGAGCCCGGGCTTGGCGGTCAGAGGTCACGGGTTTGAATGCCGGCTCCGCCACTTGTCAGCTGGGTGACCTGGGGTAGGTCACTTCCCTTCTCTGTGCCTCAGCGACCTCATCTGGAAAATGGGGACGAAGACCGTGCGCCTCACGTGGGACCACCCGATCGCCCCGCATCTCCCCCAGCGCTTAGAACGGTGCTCCGCACATAGTAAGCGCTTAACAAATATCGTCGTCATTATTATGATCATTATTAAATGACTGACCCCCCCCCCCCCAAATCCAGATGTTTGACTCGCTACCAGGAGTCAGAGGACAGTCGGCCGCCGGATCGGGAAGACTCGTAATTAAAAACAGATCGCGAACAGATGTACCGGAGGTCGTCGGGTTCACCTGAGGTTTAATCGTTGTGCGAGTGTAAGCGTCACCTCTGTAACGTCAGTAAGGGAGCCCCTTGGCTTAGGGGAGGAAGCAGGAGCCTGGGCGGCGCAGGGTCTGGGTTGTAATTCCAGTTCCACTACCTCTCTGCCCTGTGGGACCTCGGGCAAGTCACCTCTCTCCTCCGTGCCACAGCTCCCTCATCCGTAAAATGGGAATTAACACCGTGAGCCCCGTGTGCGACGGGGACCGGCTCCAACCCGTTCAGTTTGTGGCTCCCTCAGAGCGTTCGAACGCTCAACAAACAGCTTGAAGGAAAAAAGCACCGGGTCGGACGCTTAGGACGGCGCTCGACACGTAGTGGGCACCGACAAATCCCGTCTCACTGAGGAGGGGAGCGGCTACTCGATTTGGGTAGCCTCGAAAGGTCAAAACCATCTCTTCGAAGCTGATGCGTAGCGGAAGGAGATGGGTCGGGGGATTAATAGCGTCGGTATTCGTTAAGGGCCTGCTATGTGCAGAGCGCCGTCCTGAGCGCCGGGGGAGATACGGGGGTCATCGGGTTGCCCCACGTGAGGTCTTCATCCCCATTTTCCAGGTGAGGTCACTGAGGCGCAGAGAAGTGAAGCGACGCGCCCACAGTCACACGGCCGACAGGTGGCGGGGCCGGGATTCGAACCCGTGACCTCGGACCCCCGAGCCCGGGCTCTTTCCACCGAGCCACGCCGATTCCGCCACGATTTTTCCTCTTCCTTTTCCCAGCGTGACCAGCGATAGCATATGGGAGCGTTGGGCTTGCGGAATTCTCCCAGGGTTCGTTTTAGTAGAGAGCCTTCCGAGCCGGATCCTGCGACGTGCTAATGCAAAATATTTATCGAGAGCTTAGTCCGCGTGCAGAGCTTGGGAGGGGACATAGGATAGAATCGGTTGACACGTTCCCCGCCCGCAAGGAGCTTACGGACGGAACCTGGGTGGAAAAACCTCAGGTCTAGAAAGATCAAAGGTTCTTTTTTGGGAGGGTGGGGACGGATTTCTTACACCACCCGATTTCTTCGGGTTGGGGCTTCCGGGTCTTAGCGTTAAGAGTAGCTTCCATCCGGGAAAGTATTCCTGTTTCTCCATGGCTGGGGGCGGGGAGAGGGCCTTCCAAATTGCGGGGCTCCCTGCCGGAGACCGTCTGGAGCTGAAGAAACTCTCACCCTGAACTTCTCCCCCTCGGCTCCGAGGCCGTCCGTCCCCTCGCCCCCTCCTACCTCTCCTCCCCCGTCTCTTTCCGCCGGCCGCCCCGCACGCTCCGCTCCTCCGCCGCCCGCCCCCTCGCCGTCCCCCGTCCTCGCCCGTCCCGCCGTCGACCCCCGGGCCGCGTCCCCCCGCGGTCCCGGAAGGCCCTCCCTCCTCGCCCCCGCCCGACTCGTTCTCTTCCCCTCTTCCAGACCCTACTTAGAGCTCACCTCCTCCGGGAGGCCTTCCCGGACTGAGCTCCCCTCTTCCCTCTGCCCCCTCTCCCCACCCCCCTTCACCTCTCCGCAGTTAAACCCTCTTCTCCCCCCCCCCTCCGCTCCTCCCCCCCCTTCCCGTCCCCTCGGCGCCAGACCCGTCCGCCCGACCTTATGTATCTTCGTCACCCTATTTATTTCGTCGATGAGACGTACGTCGCCTCGATTCTGTTTATCCGCTATCGTTTCAATGAGACGTTCACCCCCTCGATTCTGTTTGCTGCTCTCGTTCTCGTCCGTCCGTCTCCCCCGGTCGGACCGTGAGCCCGTCGGAGGGCGGGCACCGTCTCCCTCCGTTGCCGATCTGTCCATTCCGAGCGCTCAGTCCGCTGCTCTGCACATAGTAAGCGCTCGAGAAATACTATCGGATGAATGAAGAAATTCGCCGGAGGCAGCAACAGGCCCGGAGGAAGAACAGGAGCCCCACGGCACACCGCGCTCCCGAACTTGGCGGACGGAGAGGAAGCCGGCCGTATCCCGGGGGCGGAGAGGGGGCCGTTTGCCAGACCGGAGTGACCCTTCGGGCTTCCGAGGAGTTGGCTCGGCCCTGAAATTTCTTGGAGAGTCGGAGGGAGAGGGAGAGGAGTCTGCTTCCACGGCGGACCTGGGCAGAGCGGGTGGTACGCCAAGATCGGGGAACCGCTCTTTCGTTCGGTTTGGTGCCTAGAACCGGAAGCGGCCCGGCCCGGCGCGTAGAACCTGGGCCCGGAAGTCGGAAGGACGTGGGTTCCCATCTCGGCTCTGCCGCTTGTCTGCTGCGTGACCCCGGGCAAGTCACTTCGCCTCTCGCTGCCTCGGTTTTCGCAACCGGAAAACGCGAGACCGGAAGACCCTCGTGGGAGGTAGATGGGGGTCCGACCCGATGATTAGCTTCCGTGATGACGTTGGTACTCGTTGAGCGCTCACTATGTGCGGAGCGCGGTTCCGAGCGCTGGGCTAGATTTACAGGGGAATCGGGTGGTCCCGCGTGAGGCTCACAGTCTTAATCCCCATTTTCCAGATGAGGTCCCTGAGGCACCGAGAAGTGAAGTGCCCACGGTCACGCAGCTGCCAAGTGGCGGGGCCGGGATTCGAACCCGTGACCTCTGACTTCCAAGCCCGGGCTCTTGGCCACTGAGCCACGTCTACCCCGGCGCTTAACCCGGTGCCCGCTTTGCCCGCAGTAAGCGCTCAATAAATACGACTGCGTGAACGAACAAGGGCTCAGTCGGGCAAGGCTTCTTGAAGGAGAAATAATAAGCGGCAGGCTCGAAGGAGGCGAGCGTTTAGCAGATAGTCCTCGGCACGCGGTTGGCGCTTAACGAGTACCGTCGTCGTCATTATTAACTGGATAGGGATAGAAACAGATCGATCACGTCTGGCACAGGCCCGGTCCCACGGGGGGCTCACGGTCTAACTAGGAGGCAGAATGGGGACCGAATCCCCGTTTTGCTAATAATGACGATGATAACGTTGGTATCCGTTAAGCGCTCGCTATGTGCCGAGCACTGTTCTAAGCGCCGGGGTAGACGCAGGGGGACCGGGTTGTCCCCCGTGGGGCTCGCAGTCTCCGTCGCCGTTTTCCAGATGAGGTACCCGAGGCACCGAGAGGCGAGGTGAAAGACGTCACGCAGCCGACAAGCGGCCGGGCCGGGATTCGAACCCGTGACCTCCGACTCCAAAGCCCGGGCTCTTTCCACTGAGCCGCGCTGCTTCTATCTATCATTAAATACCTAAAAGAGAAAAAAAACCGGGGGAAGGGGGCTGGGAGACGGTACTCGTGTGAGGATGAGAAGCGGCGGGACCGAGTGGAAAGGGCACAGGCCCGGGGGTCGGGGGCCCTGGGTTCTAATCCCGGCTCCGCCCCCCCCCGCCGTCCGCGTGACCCGAGGCGGGTCGCTCGACGTCTCCGGGCCTCGGTTTCCCCCTCCGTAAGATGAGATCCGATACCCGTTCGCCCTCCCCCTCAGCCCGCGGGCCTCCCGTCCGACAGGGACCGCGTCCACCCCGACGAGCCCGTCCCCCGTCCCCCGTCCCCCCCCCGGCGCTCGGAGCGGCGCTTGGCGCACGGTAAGCGCTCGTGGCTGTCGTCGCGATCAGCGACGGGTCGGTTTTCCTTCCAGCTCGGCTCCCGCCCATGGACTTCACGGAGGCGTACTCGGACACGTGCTCGGCGGCGGGCCTGGCGGCCAGAGACGGCGACGCGGACCGGCTCCGGACGCTGCTGAGGAGGGGCTGCAGCGTCGACGTGGCCGACAACCGGGGCTGGATGCCCATTCACGAGGCCGCCCATCACAACGCCCCGGAATGCCTGCGCCTGTTAATCCACGCGGGTACGGCCTCCCCGGGCCGGGGGGCGGGAAGGCGCGGGGGGCCCGGGACGGGACCGCCCGCCCGCTCCCGCGCTGTCGTCCCCTCCCAGGCGCCTAGTACGGAGCGAGGGCTCGATCGGTACCGTCGGCCGATTGAATCCCGCGCCGGGCGGAGCAGCCGGGAGCCTTTACTGAGCGCCCGCCGGCCTCAGAAGGAAAGCAGCGGAAAGAGCCCGGCAGAGGACCTGGGTTCCTAATCCCGCCGCCGCCGTTTTGTCCGCCGCGGGTGACCCCGGGCGGGTCGCCTGGCTTCCCCGGGCCTCCGTTTCCTCGGGGGGCAGCGTGGCTCGGTGGCAAGAGCCCGGGCTCGGGAGTCAGAGGTCGTGGGTTCGACCCCCGGCTCCGCCCCTTGGCGGCTGTGTGACCGAGGGCCAGTCGCTTCGCTTCTCTGGGCCTCAGTTCCCTCATCCGGAAAATGGGGATTAACCGCGAGCCTCACGTGGGACGACCCGATTCCCCTGGACGTCCCCCGGCGCTTAGAACGGTGCTCTGCGCAGAGTAAGCGCTTAACGAATGCCAGCGTTATGCCACTCGTCAGCTTGTGCGACCGCGGGCGAGTCACTTCGCTTCTCTGGGCCTCAGTTCCCTCCTCTGGAAAATGGGGATTAACCGCGAGCCTCCCGTGGGACGGCCCGATGACCCCGGATCTCCCCCGGCGCTTAGAACGGCGCTCGGCGCATAGTGAGCGCTTAACGGATACCAACATTACTGTTATATTATTATTACTGTGCCCGGCACGTAGGAGGCACGTAACAAATACCATTGTAATTACCATACCATAGCAATTAATATTAGTTGTTATTAGAGAAGCGGAGTGGCTCGGTGGAAAGAGCCCGGGCTTGGGAGTCGGGGGTCACGGGTTCGAATGTGCCGGCCGTGTGACCGTGGGCGAGTCGCTTCACTTCTCTGGGCCTCAGTGACCTCATCTGGAAAACGGGGACGAGGACCGGGAGCCTCACGTGGGACGACCCGATGACCCCGTATCTCCCCCGGCGCTTCGAACGGGGCTCTGCGCGTAGCAAGCGCTTAACGAACACCAACGTTATAACCGTTATTGTTAAGGCGCCCGCGATCTCCGGTTGGACCCGAAAGCGTTATTCCGGATCGAACCAGAGTTGATTCTGCCTCGTCACCCGTCAGCGGCGGCGCCTCCCCCCCGTCTCTGCGCGTGTGAAAGAAATGAGCAGAAGCCCCTACTCTGTCGAGAACGATAACAGTAATAACGTTGGTATCTGTTAAGCGCTCACGAAGTGCAGAGCACCGTTCTAAGCGCCGGGGGAGATCCGGGGTCATCGGGTCGTCCCACCTGAGGCTCGCGGTTAATCCCCGTTTTCCAGATGAGGTCACCGAGGCCCAGAGAAGTGAAGCGACCCGCCCACGGTCACGCAGCGGACAAGTGGCAGAGCCGGGGGGTCCGACTCACGACCTCTGACTCCCAAGGCCGGGCTCTTGCCCCTGAGCCACGCTGCTTCTCTAAGGGGGCGGCCTCTGTGTAGTTCATTCATTCATCCGATAGTATTTATCGAGCGCTTGCTACGTGCGGAGCGCTGGACGGAGCGCTTGGGATGGACGGGTGGGTAACAGATAGAGACCGTCCCCGCCCTCGGACGGGCCTGCGGTGGTATCGTGTGGAAATGAGAGGAACCACAGAGTGATCTCTCTCTGTTGCGCGGAGGTGCTCCCGATTCACCCGTTTTTCTCGTCTCGGTCGTGCAGCGCGGCCCAAGGGATCTGGGGTTTTTTTTTGGTCCGCAGCGCTCGAAGGCCACGTTTCGTATTTGCTTTCTCTTCCCTTTGCGAACGGACGGGAGGAGGGTGCTCTTTGGAAGGAGGGCCGCAGATTGTTGGAGGACCTCCTGCCGTCTCGAGAAGCAGCGTGGCTCGGTGGGAAGAGCCCGGGCTTTGGAGTCAGAGGTCATGGGTTCGAATCCCGGCCCTGCCACTCGTCAGCTGTGGGGCCGCGGGCGAGTCACTTCGCTTCTCTGGGCCTCGGTTCCCTCATCTGGAAAATGGGGATTAAGACCGCGAGCCCCACGTGGGACGACCCGATTCCCCCGCGTCCACCCCGGCGCTTAGAACGGTGCTCTGCACAGAGTAAGCGCTTAACAGATACCGACGTTATTATTATTATTATCATCTCGATTTTTCGCCCTCAGGTTTTTCTTCTCCCCCCTCAACTCCGAGCGGGTTTTAGCGCGTCCGGTCGCAAGTGCCCGGGAACGAACAAAATCGTTAGTCAGAATATCGATGGAGCGGATCGGCGGCGAGAGGGGTTCAGGGTTTCGCCGGTCTGGGCCGTGAACTCAAAGATATCCTCCTCGGCGTCCGGGTGTGACTGTTGATTTTGACCGCTCCCGAGAGTGAATTTTTTTATATCTGTCTCATCGGAGTGATAGCTCTTGGTGGGTAATAATCGTAACGTTGGTATTTGTTAAGCGCTCGATCCTTGCTCTCAGGTAATTTGCAGTCCATTGGGAGCGACGGACGTTAAAATGATTACAGAGAGGGGGAACAGAAGAGTTGCGTAGCGAAGGGTGTGGGCCGGGGGACGGGGTGAGTATCGAAGTACTTAAGCGGATACAGAAAATAACGATGGTTATATTTATTAAGCGCTAAGTGCCGGGAGAGGTGCCGTCACCGTCCCACCTGGGGCTCGCAGTCTTAATCCCCGTTTTAATAATAATAAGAATAATAATGTTGGTATTTGTTAAGCGCTCACTGCGTGCAGAGCACCGTTCTTAGCGCTGGGGGAGATACAGGGGAATCGGGTCGTCCCGCGTGGGGCTCGCGGTCTTCATCCCCGTTTTCCAGAGGAGGGAACTGAGGCCCAGGGAAGCGAAGTGACTCGCCCACAGTCACGCAGCTGACGAGCGGCAGAGCCGGCTTTCGAACCCATGACCCGTGACTCCCGAGGCCGGGCTCTCGTCGCTGAGCCGCGCTGCTTCTCTAAAGGGCCTGAGTGTCGTGGCCGAGAACGAAGCCGTGTGGGCTAATTGAATGAGCGGGTTTCGATCCCCCCCCCCCACCCCTCTCTTAGGGGGCTTCGGCGACCCCCGTCTTTAGGGCGCTACTGACAGTCGGCCGGTCAGCCAGACGTATTTATTGAGCGCCTACTGTGTGCAGAGCGTTGTACCGGGCACTTGGGAGAGGACGCTAGAACAATAGAACGGACCCATTCCCTGTCCACGACGAACGGGGAAGCGGCGCGGCTCAGCGGAAAGAGCCCGGGCCTCGGAGTCGGAGGTCACGGGTTCGAATGCCGGCTCGGCCGCTCGTCGGCCGTGGGACTCGGGGCGAGTCACCTCACTTCTCGGTGCCTCCGTCGCCTCATCTGAAAATGAGGCTGAAGACTGTGAGCCCCACGCGGGACAACCCGATTCCCCCGTGTTCATTCAATAGCATTTCATCCAATAGTATTTATTGAGCGCTTACCATGCGCAGAGCACTGTACTAAGCGCTTGGAATGAACAGGTCGGCAACAGACAGAGACGGTCCCTGCCGTTTGACGGGCTTACGGTCTGATCGGGGGAGACGGACGGACGAGAACGATGGCGATAAATAGAGTCCCCAGCGCTCAGAACAGTGCTCGGCACATAGCGAGCGCTTAACGGATACCGACGTTATTATTATCATTAACAGGTACCACCATTATCGTTATTGGTACGTGCAGAGCATTGTCCTAAGCGCCGGGGAGAGGACAGCGCAACAGAATTAGCAGACGCGTTCACTGCCTGTAACGAGCGAAAAGTCTAGAGCGGGAGACGGACGTCGATACGAATGAATAAGCCATTTATGTTATCTAATTGAAAGATAGGAACGGACGTGCCGGGGGGGGTCGGGGGTGGGCGAATAGCAAATGTCCCGAGGTCACAGATCCAAGGGCAGAGGTGACGCAGAAGGGAGAGGGAGTCGGGAAAAAGAGGGCTTCGTCGGGGGAGACGTCTCGGAGGAGACGGGACGTTAGTCATGCTCTGAAGGTGGGGAGAGGGGCGATCTGGCGTATATGGAGGGGGAGGGAATCCCAGGCCGGGGGAGGATGCGGGAAAGAGGTCGGCGGCGAGATAGATGAGATCGGGGCACGGTGGGTAAACTGACGCCCCGGGAGCGGAGTGCGCGGGCGGGGCTGGAGTAGAGGATCGGTGAGGTGAGGTTGGAGGGTGGAGGATTTATCAGTTTCTTATTCAGTCCACTTCACCGGTAACTTCTGGAAAAGTTTGCCGCCGAGGCGATGCGCGTCACTTGACGGCTATGTGGTCAGCGGTGAAGAAATAAACTTGAATTTGGGGACGTGCCTCCAGTCGGCTTCTCTTCTGAGGTCAGACGCAGAGGCTCCGTCCGACTTACCTCTCGGGCGGGTGGTCTTGCATTCGGTACGCGCTCAGTCGACGCCATTTCTGTGGGTACCGTAACAGAGGAGGGTGATCGTTCTGAATTTCTTCCGAGGCGTCCATCGTGAAAAGGGGGTCACGCTAAAGATATTGCCCGCCAGTGACCTTTTCCAACTCGTTAACCGATCTATCTTTGTCTGTAATTGTTGCAGACTGAAGTTTTTGCACCTTTGACATTAAAACCGGTGCATTTTTATGCACGCTGTCTCGGCCAAAATGAACGTTTTCGTTTTTTTTTTTTTACTCCTTAGGTTAAGGCGAACGACTGGTATTTCAGCTAAGTGTGTGTGTCTCTCCCTCTTTCTCCCTCCACAGATCCCTCGGAAAAACACATCAAAACAAAGACATTTGAGGGGTCGTGCGCGTTGCATCTCGCCGCAGTCCGAGGCCACTTGGAGATCGTCAGGATTCTTTTAGACGCCGGGGCCGACGCGAACTCGTTCACCTTAGAGGAGACCACGCCGTTATTTTTAGGTGAGGCGAGCTTTGTGAATTTCAGCAGCGCTTCCCTCATGGGAGACGGTCTGAAACAGGGCTCTCCTTCCCTCGGTCACGTTCAGCGTGTTCTCAGGCCCCCCGAGGAAGCCGAAATCTAAGGCCGTTGACGTGCGCTCCCGTGGAGCCGGTCAGCCGTATTTGTTGAGCGCCGACAGTGTGCGGAGCGCTGTGCTGAGCGCTTGGGAGAGTACGGTGGAACAATATGACAGGCGCGTTTCCTGCCCACAGCGAGCTTACAGTCTAGAGGAGTATCGTGGAGTACCAGCTTTGTTATTTAGCCGACGTCGTGACCGTTAGTCTGAAATTCCGGTTCAGCGATGAATTACTCAGAGGGGTGTTTTGCCTAATGCACAGGCGGTTCGCGGGGAGTCCCTCCGGGAGACCCAGGAAGGGCCCCAGAAAGCGAGCTGATGTTTTTGCTTTACGTCCCAAGTCCTGTGCCGTGGGTGGGACGCAGTCGGATCGGACACAGTCCCTGTCCCGTCTGGGGCTCCCGGTTTAAGGGAGAGGGAGGAATCGCCGCTTTACGGACGAGGAGACCGAAGTACGGAGAAGCGCGCGGACTCGCTCGGGGTTACACTGCAGGCGAGGGGCGGGGCCGGGATCGGAACCCGGGTCCCCTGACTCTCGGGCCTGTGCCCCCGAACGGTTCTGGGGCGTGGGGAATTAAGTGAGGAAGGGGCTTTTAGGGAAGGTTTTGCCTTTGTTGAGAGCTGTGGAAGAGGAGTGGATGAAGCCATTCCCTGCCCTCCTCCTCTTTCTTTTCCTCCTCCTCCTCCTCTTCTTTCTTTTCTTCTCTTTCTCCTGCTCCTCCTCCTCCTCTTTCTCCTTCTCCTCCCCCTCTACCTTTCTATTTATTTGAGTAGTGACCATGTATTAAGTGCTCGGGAGAGTACAGCGCTACAGAGTCGGCGGACGTGTTCCCGGCCCACAGCGAGCTTACAGTCTTGGGGTGGGCGGGGAGACGGGATCGAGCCCCCGACCCCGGAGAACGAGAATCTCCGCGAAGCCGCTCAGAGGCCGGAGGCCCGAGCTTACGTCCGCCCGGTCGGAAATCCTTCCGCGGAAAGAAGGCCTCAGTCCGGCGGAGAAAATTCCGGGTTCCCCCCGGGGCGCCCAGTTCCCCAGCTCCGCTGGAGAAACCCAGAACGTCGAATCCCATCCCGGAAATTCCGTCAGCTTACCCCCAACCGGCGTAAACCCCCAGATGGCGCGGAAGAAATCGTCCCCGCTACCAGAAGCGGTGCCCCCCGAAAAAGCTCGAGTCCTTGTCGAAGGGTTTCATTTCCGGTTCCAGCAGATGTCAGTGTAAGCTCGGGGCCGGGACGCTCGGCCGCAGATGGAAATGACCCTCTCGCGTGGCGACGGGGGCTCCGGCCAAGAAAGGAGATCTCGGAGCCGAGATGCGGACGTCCGACGTTCCGTGGAGACGGTCGGTCTCCGAAGGCGTGGACGGCGGGCGGGAGGCCCGCTTGGGGGTCTGACCCGGCTCTTTTCAAGTCGGCGGAGAGCCGGCGCGGTGACCTCGAAGAGGAGCCGGCGCATTTCGGCCGCCTTCCTGAAAACATCGAGGAGACGGACGGCTTGCGCTGTCTACTGTCGTCGCAGCCTCGCTGACCGTGGCATTTCTCAACTAGGCTGCCGGGCGAAACGCGGATGGCTGCGTGAGGGACACTATCTTTAGCGGAGAGCTGTGAAACACAGCTCCCCGTGGTGCGTTTTCGGCGCGGAGCGGGGCGAACGTTTGGCACTCCGGAGCCAGACTTTCCCTACGTGTCTTCTCTTCCCGTTCGCGGACGCGATCGCCTCGAAGTAGATCCGTCTCCTAGATTTCGTAGTGATGCAGGCCACCGATGTCGGCAGTGATTTGGGGGTTAGCGATCTTGGGTTTTGTAGGCACGCGCACCGTGTGTGTGTCTGCACGCCTTCGTTTTGTACCGATCGAAGGAGCTGGGCCGGGGGGGACCTTGCAGAGCAAGTTCAGAGGCCTCAGCTGAGATTTATCCGGGAGCGTAAGTCGCGATAGGAAGCTTACGCCTACTTCTCAGGTACACTCGGTCCTGCCGAAGCGCGTCTCTCGATTGGTGTCCGTCAGGTGCTTACTACGCGCCAGGCACTGGACCGAAAGCTGGGGTAGATACGGCGTTGTCGGGTTGGACACGGTCCCTGTCCCGCACGGGGCTCCCAATCTTCATCCCCATTTTTCAGATAGAGGCCGGGTTTGGGAGTCAGAGGACGTGGGTTCTCGTCCCACCTGTCGGCTGTGTGACCTTGGGCAAGACACTTCGCTTCTCTGTGCCTCAGTTTCCTCCTCCGGAAAATGGGGATCAAGACCGTAAGCCCCGCGTGGGCCGGCCCGATTATCTTGTATCGACCCCAGCGCTTAGAACGGTGCGTGGGACGTAGTAAGCGCTTAACAGATGCCACAGGGAGGGAACGGAGGCCCAGGGAAGTGAAGCGACTTGCCCGAGGCAGGCGTCGAGAGCTCCCGGTTTGGAAACGCTGAGGACTGGTCGGAGAGTTGGAATTCGTAAATGAGGGAGCTCCCGGCTCAGAGGGCCGTGAGACATGTCACCCCCGCTGCCCTCCCCGACCGGGCCCATCTCTGCTTCTCTGTCGGGATCATCTGGGAGAAGCAGAGTGGCCTAGTGGATAGAACGTGGGCCTGAGAGTCAGAAGGACCTGGGTTCTAATCCGACTCCATCAGTCGTCTGCTGGGCAAGTCACTTTACTTCTCTGGACCTCAATCACCTCACCTAGAAAATAGGGATGAAGGTTGTGAGCCCATGTGGGACAGGGACTGTGTTCATTCATTCATTCAATAGTATTTCTCGAGCGCTTACTATGTGCAGAGCAGCGGACTGAGCGCTCGGAATGGACAGATCGGCAACGGAGGGAGACGGTCCCCGCCCTCCGACGGGCTCACGGTCCGACCGGGGGAGACGGACGGACGAGAACGATGGCGATCAGAAATAGAGTCCAGGGGTTGAACGTCTCACTTGAAACGACAGCGGATAAACAGAATCGAGGCGACGTACGTCTCATCGACGAAATAAATAGGGTGACGAAGATACATACGGTCGGGCGGACGGGTCTGGCGCCGAGGGGACGGGAAGGGGGGGGAGGAGCGGAGGGGGGGGGGGGAGAAGAGGGTTTAACTGCGGAGAGGTGAAGGGGGGTGGGGAGAGGGGGCAGAGGGAAGAGGGGAGCTCAGTCCGGGAAGGCCTCCCGGAGGAGGTGAGCTCTAAGTAGGGTCTGGAAGAGGGGAAGAGAACGAGTCGGGCGGGGGCGAGGAGGGAGGGCCTTCCGGGACCGCGGGGGGACGCGGCCCGGGGGTCGACGGCGGGACGGGCGAGGACGGGGGACGGCGAGGGGGCGGGCGGCGGAGGAGCGGAGCGTGCGGGGCGGCCGGCGGAAAGAGACGGGGGAGGAGAGGTAGGAGGGGGCGAGGGGACGGACGGCCTCGGAGCCGAGGGGGAGAAGTTTTTGTTTCGTGCGGAGGTCGGCGGGCAACCGCCGCAGGTTTTTCAGGAGGGGAGTGACGTGCCCAGAGCGTTTCTGCAGGAAGGAAGGTAATTCCCAACATAAGCGGGCGTGCGCTGAACAGCTCACTGGTGGTTTGAAAGCAATCCTGGGTCTCCCGGCAGAAAAGGTCCGTCCGACTCCCAGACCCGGGGTCCCGTCTGCCGGGCCGCACCGCTTCTTCCCCGGCTTTGAATGGCGTGATGGGGGCAGAAACGACCCTCGTGAGACCGGGGAAAGAGATGCCGAGTAATTGTCCGACGGAAAATGACTCTCCCCCACCCTCTTGGGAGCCTTATCGGAAGCCCCCTCCTCCGAGAGGCCTTCCCCGACTAAGTGTCCCGCCCCCTTCTGCGTCTCCCTGACTTTCCCCTCTACTCATCCCCCGGCCCGGCCCCACACCGCTTCTGTCCGTATCTGTCATTCATTTATTTCCGTTAATGTCCGTCTCCCGCTCTAGACTCTAAGCTCTCTGTGGGCGGGGAGCGTGTCCGTTCTGTCGCGCTCCCCCAAGCGCTCAGTACAGTGCCCCGCACGCAGTAAGCGCTCGATAAATACGACTGACCGCTTGTCCCAGCCCTCGGAAGGCGCCAGGCGGGAGAATCCGCCTTCTCCCCGGGCGGGGAACGGGTCTGTTTATTGTATCGGACGCTCCCGGGCGCTCGGTACGGTGCTGCGCGTAAATCCGATCACCTGACGGACCCACCCTTGGCAGGAGAAGCAGCGTGGCTCAGTGGAAAGAGCACGGGCTTTGGAGTCGGGGCTCATGAGTTCGAATCCCAGCTCTGCCACTTGTCGGCTGTGTGACCGTGGGCGAGTCGCTTAACTTCTCCGGGCCTCAGTTCCCTCATCTGTAAAATGGGGATGACGACTGTGAGCCCCACGTGGGACGACCCGATTCCCCTATGTCTACCCCGGCGCTTAGAACAGCGCCGGGCACATAGTAAGCGCTTAACAGATACCAACATTATCGTTGTTATTATTATTATTATTATTAGCCGTGGAGAACGGACACACGGAGGTGGCGAAGCTCCTGACCGAGCACGGGGCGGACGTCAACGGCTCTCATTCCACGTGCGGCTGGAACTCCCTGCACCAGGCTGTCTTCCGGGTAACCTTGCGCGCGGTCCCGCTTTCCACCGCCGCGGGAATGGTGGGACCTTCCTCTCCCTTCCGCTCCCCACCCGCCGCCGATCTGTGCCGGTCGGCCTCGCCCCGGCGAGGCGGTCTAAACGCCAGCGGCCGTTCAGAAGGAGCTCGAGGCTTCGGCGGTTGGTGTGGGTGCTGGGCTCGAGGGGCTGGTTGACAATGAAAACAATAATAATAACAACAGGTACCACGATGGTGATAACAGTGGTACCTGTTAAGCACTTACTGTGGGCCAAGCACTGTTCTAAGCGCTGGGGGGTAGGTACGGGGTAATCCGGTCAGGACGCGGTCCCTGTCCCGCCTGGGGGCTCCCATCCTTATCCCCATTTGACAGATGAGGGAACAGAGACCCAGAGAAGTGAAGTGACTCGCCCGAGGTCACCCGGCAGACGCGAGGCGGAGCCGGGATTAGGACTCAGGTCCTTCCACCTCCCGGGTCCGCGCTCTGTCCTCTAGGTCACACCGCTTCTCAAAGGAAGAGAAGCAGCGTGGCTCGGTGGAAAGAGCCCGGGCTTTGGAGTCAGAGGTCGTGGGTTCGAATCGCGGCTCTGCCACCTGTCGGCTGTGTGACCGCGGGCGAGTCACTTCGCTTCTCTGGGCCTCAGTTCCCTCATCTGTAAAACGGGGATGAAGACCGTGAGCCCCGCGTGGGACGACCCGATTCCCCTGCGTCTACCCCGGCGCTTAGAACGGTGCTCTGCACGTAGCAAGCGCTTAACGGATACCAACGTTATCGTTATCATTATCATTAATAAAGTATTTAAAGCCTGGTATCGTGGATTTATAGCCCGGCTGATCTACTTCAATCACCAGATGAGATTTGGGGGCTCTAAAGAAATTGTAAGTGGTGGCCATTTTTGTTGGGGGACACTTGTCTTCAAATGGTATTTTTTTTTTGCCCCCTCCTTGGGCCAGTTGATTAGAGCCTTCTGATGTATTTTTTTTTTTAGCCTGCAGAAGGTCTAAGAGGCTAATTTATTTTTCTTCATTAATGGTATTTGTTCAGCTCTTTCTGGGTGCCAGGAACTGTATTAAGCACTGGGTGGATACAAGCTAATCAGGTTGGGCATAGTCTCCCTCTCCCTTTCCTCTCCTTCCCCCGTCCTTTCCCCCGTCCCTCCCCCCGAGCTCTTTTCTTGTCCCACCGAAATCCGTCTTCCAGGAAAACCTGGAGATGATCCAATTCCTTCTCGGAAAGGGGGTGAATCTGGAGTGCCAGGACGACTTTGGCATCACCCCTCTGTTCGTGGCTGCTCAGTACGGCAAGCTGGAGAGTCTGAGCCTGCTGACGGCGTACGGTACGTTCCCTCCTTTCCCCCCGATCCGCGCGGTGCTTCCGGGTCTGACTCCAACTGCTCCGGCCGGGAGGGTCCCGGGGCCGGACGGCAACCGGGGGGGGGGCGGTGAATGCTGCACGGGGTAAGTCAAATCGGTCGGTCGATCAGTGGTATTTAGCGAGTGCCTACTATTATTATCACTATTACGTTGGTATTCGTTAAGCGCTCACTGTGTGCCGAGCACCGTGCTGAGCGCTGGGGGAGATACAGGGTCATCGGGTCGTCCCGCGTGAGGCTCACGGTTAATCCCCGTTTTACAGTCACCCAGCTGACAAGCGGCAGAGCCGGGATTGGAACCCATGACTTCCGACTCCCGAGCCCGTGCTCTTTCCGCTGAGCCACGCTGCTTCTCTACACGGAGAGCACTGTGATAAGCATCTGGGAGAGTACGCTAGCACAGAATTAATAATAATAATAATAATAATAATAATGATAAAAGTATTTGTTAAGAGCTTACTACGTGCCAGGCATCGTACTAAGCGCTGGGGTGGATACGAGCAAATCGGGCTGGACACAGGCCCCGTCCCATGTGGGGCTCACCGACTCCATCCCCATTTTACAGGTGAGGTAACCGAGGCCCAGAGAAGCAGAGTGACTTGCCCGTGGTCGCCCGACGTGCGGCGGAGCCGGGATCAGAACCCGTGACCTCCTGGCTCCCGGGCCAGCGCTCCGTCCACCGCGCCACGTTGCTTAGCGGACACGTTCCCTGCCCGGAACGAGCTTGCGGTCTAGAGGGGGAATGAAAGCGTTATTAAGAACCAATTATTAAACGTAATGGAATGCCCAGCTGCTGATTGGCTGGGCCAAGATCACTGGCACGTTGAATGATGGGACTGTCGTCCCTTGTAGGGAATTGAGCGACCTCATCTTCCAAGGGTGCAAGGGATCGATTGATGTATTAGCTAACGCTTCTGTGTGTCTTGCTAAGGGATGGGGATGCGTTTTCCGGATCGGAGCATCGCTTGAAGGGTTTCTCTTTGAGCCATTGCTCTTTGTGGGGTTTATACCGTGATTATGAAGTTGTCTGTCGGCGGCGGGCGAGGAAACAGCCAGCTGAGGAGGCGGTTCCAACTTCCTCCGTCACACGCACTCGTTCCATCTTCCTCCAAGTTTTCTTTTCGATTCGCTAAGCGATTCCTGTACTGGGCGCCGGGGTAGACAGGAGCTCATCAGGTTGGGCACAGCCCCTGTCCCACGTGGGGCTCACGGTCTTCATCTCCGTGTCCCGGATGGGAAACTGAGGCCCAGAGAAGTGAAGCGATGCGCCCGAGGTCCCCCAGCAGACAGGTGGCGGAGCCGGCATGAGAACCCAGGTCCTTCTGCCTCCCGGGTCCGGGCTCTAGACGCTAGACCGCATCGACTTGGATCTTCCCCGGGGGTGTTGAGATCGTCACGGCGTCCGTCCGAGACTTTTGGCTAAATCTGCCAAACTTGCGGGATTTTGCCTCTCCCGCCGCAGCCGAGAGGGGGTTTCCTGCGGAGCGGAGGCACGGGTCAGTGCCCGGCTCTGATGATGATGATGATGACGACGACGGTGCCTGTTAAGCGCTTACAGTGTGCCAGGCACTGTACTAAGCGCTGGGGTGGATTCCAGCGGATCGAGTTGGACGCAGCCCCTGTCCCTTGAGGGGCTCAGAGTCTCAATCTCCATTTTACAGATGAGGGAACTGGGGCACAGAGAAGTGAAGTGACTTGCCCAAGGTCTGTAGGGCCACCGAATGTCCCCCTCACCCCCTTGGAAAGGTCCTTTCGCACCCTTCCCCACCCCCCCCCAGAGTGGGGAAACCGAGGCACGGGGGTCCCGCTGTATCATTCGGACAAAATCCGGTCATGGGGTGGTTTCGTGTTGCTTGTTGCCGTTTCCCGTTAGAGAAGCAGCGTGGCTCAGTGGCAAGGGCCCGGGCTTGGGAGTCAGAGGACGTGGGTTCTAATCCCGGCTCCGCCGCTTGTCTGCTGGGTGACTTTGGGCAGGTCACTTAACTTCTCTGGGCCTCAGTGGCCTCATCTGTAAAACGGGGATTAAAAGTGGGAGCCCCACGTGGGGCAACCTGATCACCCTGTTATCGACCTCAGCGCTCAGGACGGTGCTTGGCGTATAGTAAGCGCTTAACAGATACCATGGTGATTAATTATTATTAACATTACTTCCGTTTCCACCGATGCACTTTAGTTCCCTTTTCATCCATCTTAGCCGGCATCGGTTAGTCGTTCCGTCAAGAGCTCTTGATTCCAGTCCTCAGACTCCACGCCAAGCGAGGATCTGTCCTGAAGATTATCAGTTTTACGTGTCCACTCCCTTTTACCTTCTCAAATGGTCTCATGTCGATCCACCGAAGGTTATTTCGGGGAGACGGATTGGAAGGGGGGGCGATGAGTTCTTCGACGGGTGAGATTGTTCTTACCGTTTCAAGACGACTGCTTCGCTGAGATTCCCTCGGGTCGCGTGGCGCAGTGGAAAGAGCACGGGCTTTGGAGTCAGTGCTCATGAGTTCGAATCCCAGCTCTGCCACTTGTCGGCTGGGTGACTGTGGGCGAGTCACTTAACTTCTCTGTGCCTCAGTTCCCTCATCTGTAAAATGGGGATGAAGACTGTGAGCCCCACGTGGGACATCCTGATTCCCCTGTGTTTACCCCAGCGCTTAGAACAGTGCTCTGCACATAGTAAGCGCTTAACAAATACCAACATTATTATTATTATTATTACGTCGGTAAAGGAGTGTAGGCGAACAGAATGACGAGCAAATAAGTTGGCGGCGTTCGGTGTCGGAATGTTTTCCCAACGGGCCTCTGGCGGTTAATTTTTTCATTTGACCACGGGTGGGGAGAGACAGAGAGAGACAGAGAGTTTGTGCGTGTGTGGCTGCAGACACCGGTCTCCTCTTCCGTGCTGTGCTTTGACCCAGGAGCCAACGTCGATTGCCAAGCCTCGGACAAAGCCACACCACTCTTCATCGCCTCTCAGGAGGGTCTCCAAAAGTGCGTGGAGCTGCTGCTGGCCAAGGGAGCTGACCCCAACCTCTACTGTAATGCAGAAAAATGGCAGTTGCCCATTCACGCAGCCGCTCAAATGGGCCACGTCAAGTAGGTCATCCAGAGCGCTGAGGAGGCCGGGCTTTCTTTCCCCTTTTCTTTTCCCTTTCCCTTCACCCTTTTGTTTTCCACTTCCCTTTCCCCTTCCCTTTCCCTTTCCTTTCCCCCTTTTCTTTCTCCTTTTCCTTTCTCCCTGCCCTTTCTCCCTTTCCTGGCTCCCTTCGCTGTGCCCCTTCCCTTTCCCCTTCCCTTTCCCTTTCCTTTTCCCCTTTCCTTTCTCCTTTTCCTTTCTCCCTTCCCTTTCTCCCTTTCCTGGCTCCCTTCGCTGTCTCCTTTCCCTATCTCCCTTCCCTTTCTCCCTACCCTTTCTCCCTTCTCTTCCCCGAAGGTGGGAAAGGAAGGAGCTGGGTAGTTTCCGAATAAATTGGCCTCTTAGACCTTCTGCGGGCGAAAAAAAGCAGCAGCGTGGCTCAGTGGAAAGAGCACGGGCTTGGGAGTCAGAGGTCATGGGTTCGAATCCCGGCTCGGCCGCTTGTCAGCTGGGTGACCTTGGGCAAGTCACTTAACTTCTCGGTGCCTCAGTCACCTCGTCTGTAAAATGGGGATTGAGATTGTGAGCCCCAAGTGGGACAACCTGATTCCCCTGCGTCTACCCCAGCGCTCAGAACAGTGCTCGGCACATAGTGAGCGCTTAACAAATACCAACGTAAAAAAAATATATCAGCCCCAGTCAAAAGAAGATGCATCACCTTTATTACTATTATTATTATTATTATTGTTTGTTAGAGGCTTACTATATATCAAGAATTGTTCCAAGCGCTGGGGGCACTGAGGTAGTGCCAAGTTAATCAGTTAGGAAACAGTCCCTGTCCCACTTGTGGCTCACAAAGTAGTAGGCAGGTTTCGTCTCCTGAGGGGAAAATCGATCACGGAATGACGTCTGTCGATGATGATGATGGCGGTGGTATTTGTTAAGCACTTGATATGTGCCAAGCACTGTTCTAAGCGCTGGGATAGATACGAGGTTATCAGGTTGTCCCACGTGGGGCTCACAGTCTCCATCCCCGTTTTACGGAGGAGATAACTGGGTCACAGAGAAGTGAAATGACTTTCCCAAAGCCACCCAGCTGACGAGCGGCGGAGCCGAGATGAGAACCCCCGACCTCCGACTCCCAAGCCCGGGCTCTTTCCACCGAGCCACGCTGCCTCTCTATTGAGTGCTGACCGTGCGCAGAACACCGTACTGGACACTCTAACAGTTGGTAGACCCGTTCTGAAAAAGGAAGCATTTTCCCGTGGTTCTTTTCTGTAGGAAAGGGAGTCCTCTCTCGCTGGATTCGGTCGGAGACCCGACGGACTCCCGCGCTAGATCGGCGTCGGCGCTCAAGTCCGACGGGGAAGAAATGAGAGATGATGAAGCCTTTAAACGTGCATTTCGTGGAGGGGAGAAATGCAGGTGGATCTAGAGGTCCGCCCAAGGATCCGGAATAACCTCGGCGCTTTAGAAAGCTCTGGGTGACCTGAAATGATAACGCCGGATGACGCTTTTAATCTTCCCGAAACGCGTCTATGTGAGTCGTCGGCTTTCACCCTCCCAACATCCGTATAGGAAAGGGAGAAGCCGACGTCGTAGCCACGCTTTATATTTAAGGAATACGGGGCCCAGAGAGGATATATAATAATAATGTTGGTATTGGCCAAGCGCTCGCTACGTGCCGACCACCGTCCTAAGCGCTGGGGTAGGCACGGGGGGATCAGGTCGCCCCACGCGAGGCTCACGGTTAATCCCCGTTTTCCAGATGA
Source organism: Ornithorhynchus anatinus (assembly GCF_004115215.2). Lineage (NCBI taxonomy): Eukaryota > Metazoa > Chordata > Mammalia > Monotremata > Ornithorhynchidae > Ornithorhynchus > Ornithorhynchus anatinus. The sequence goes on from NC_041736.1 coordinate 58,180,266, forward strand.
GGTCCCCGAGGCCCAGAGAAGCGAAGTGACTCGCCCACAGTCCCGCAGCCGACAAGGGGCAGAGCCGGGATTCGAACTCCTCACCTCTGAATTGCCCAGTAGCGCAGAGGCGTTCAGGACTAGAACCTGGGCCTCCTGACTCCCAGATGATAATTCTGGTGCTTGTTAAGCGCCTCCTGTGTGCCAAGCACTGTTCTGAGCGCTGGGGTAGATACGAGGTAATCAGGTTGGACACGGTCCCTGTCCCACATGGGGCTCACAGCTCCTGATCCCCATTTTACAGGGGAGGTAACTAAGGCCCGGAGTATAATAACAGCAACGATGATGGTATCTGTTAAGCACTTACTGTGCGCTAGGCACCGTTCTAAGCGCTGGGGCTCACAGTCTTAATCCCCGTTTTACGGATGGGGCAACAGAGGGCCAGAGAAGTAAGGCGACTTGCCCGAGGTCACACAGCAGACGCGTGGTGGAGCCGGGATGCGAACCCAGGACCTTCTGACTCCCGGGCTTGTGCTCCATCCACTGAAACGCGTCGCTTCCGTGCTCTCTCCGCTAGACCGCGCCGCCTCTCTGCTACTCTCATTCATTCATCCGGTAGTATTTATTGAGCGCTCACTAGGTGCGGAGCGCTGTGCTAAGCGCTTGGGATGGACAGATCGGTAACAGATAGAGTCGGTCCCTGCTTACGGTCTAATCGGGGGAGACGGACGGACGAGAACGATGGCGATAAATGGAATCGAGGGGATGAACGTCTCGTTAAAACGATGGCGGATAGATAGAATCGGGGCGACGCACGTCTCATTGACAAGATAAATAGGGTGATGAAAATACCTACGGTCTCGGTTCCTCGCGGGCAGGGGAATGCGGCGGCCGACTATGATGTCACGCCGTCCCCTCCCGAGCGCTCAGCACAGCCCTTCTCCCTCAGTACGCAGCCAATAAATCCCACCGCCCGATCGAAAGGCGGCCCCTGCCCTCCCGGGAACGGAGAAGGGTTCGACTCGTTTCCGAATCTGTGCTTTTGCAGGATCCTGGACCTGCTCATTCCGATCACCGATCGCATCTGCGATACGGGAGCGGGCAAAGTGAGCCCCGTCTACTCGGCCGTGTTCGGGGGTCACCGGGAGTGCGTGGAAACGTTGCTGAAGAGCGGCTACAGTCCCGACGCCCAGAAGTGCCTCATCTTCGGGTGCCTTTCTCCCATGTGCATGGCTTTCCAGAGAGAGTACGTATCCTGGGATTCCTTTTTTTCCCCCATCCCCGTAGGGCGGATTTCCTGTGGGAATTCCGGGCCGACCCGGAGTCTCCTCGGACCATCCGAGCAGGAGCGTCGCTTCAGACAGGCCGGGCGACTCCTCGGACGTGCTCTGGATCCGTCGGCCGGCGGCTGCCGTTCAGCGAACGGCCCGCCCTGTGCGGAGCGCTGCGCCGAGCACCTGGAAGAGGGCAGCGGAGTTAGGAGAAGTGGTCTCTGTCGCCCATTCGTCCGTGGAGAAGCGGCGTGGCTCAGCGGGAGGAGCCCCGGGCTTCTGATTCCGAAGCCCGGGGCTCTTTCCGCCGAGCCACGCCGCTTATTATGTGCAGAGCATTGTAGTGAGCGCCTCTGAGGGTACAGAACAACCCGCCCACAGTGAGCAGCCAGTCCTGGGTACTCACTGAGCACGTCCCCCGTTCAGAGCACCGTACCGCGCCACTGGGAAGGGACAGGTCATTCATTCATTCGGTGGCGTTTATCGAGCGCTTACTAGGTGCGGAGCACCGGACCGAGCGCTCGGAATGGACAGATCGGCAACGGATAGAGACGGTCCCCGCCCCCCGGCGGGCTCACGGTCTGATCGGGGGAGACGGACGAGAACGAGGGCCATGAACGGAGTCGAGGGGAAGGACGTCTCATTAAAACGACGGCGAATAAATAGAATCGGGGCGACGTACGTCTCGTGAAACGAAATAAATAGGGCGACGGAGATAGATACAGTCGAGCGGACGAGCGCGGGGCCGAGGGGAGGGGACGGGAGACGGGGAGGAGCGGGGGGGGGGGGGGACTTCCGGCGGACGGGGTCTCGACCGACCTCCTCCTTACCCCGAGCGGACCGTCGTCGTCGTCTTCCGGGGCCCTAGGGTCTTCGAAATCGTCGACGTCCTCCTGAGATACGGAGTCCGGCTGACGGAGGTCCATCTGACGCGCTGCCTGGAGCACCAGAAGTTTCCGCTGTTCCGGGACTTCTTGAGGAGGGGCTGCCCGGTGGCTCGTTGGAGCCACATGTCCGAGTTCCTGCGCCAAGCCAGCGGCTCCCAGGCCCGATTCGAGCAGTGGCTGCCCGCCCTCCTGCTCGCCGGGTTCGACCCCGTCAACCTGCTGTGCCCCTCCTGGTAAGACCCGCGCCCTTTCCCCCCGATCTCCGTCCCTCGGCCCCCGCTCGGCCCCGGCTCGGCCGTGGGAGCGAGGGTACCGTCCGATGGTAATAACGCTAGCGGTCGTCGCCGTGGCGAAGATATGACGGCGTTCGGCACTTACTGGGTGTCAGGCGCCGGTCCGAGCGCCGGCGTGGATGCTAGCCGACGATAACGTTGGTATCTGTTAAGCGCTTCCTAGGTGCGGAGCACCGTTCTGAGCGCCGGGAGAGATATAGGGTCATCGGGTCGTCCCACGTGAGGCTCACCGTCTTAATCCCCATTTTACGGACGAGGTCACCGAGGCCCGGGGCGGCGAAGCCACTCGCCCACGGTCACACGGCCGACAGGCGGCAGAGCCGCGAGTCGAACCCGTGACCTCTGACTCCGAAGCCCAGACTCTTTCCACCGAGCCACGCTACTAGCTGATCGGGTTCAGTCAGTCGGTGGTATTTACTGAGCACTTCCGGCGTGCAGGACTGTTCGGGGCGCTTCGGAGAGTACAGTATAGCAACGAACAGAGACGTTCCTTGCCCGCAACGAGCTCACGGTCTTGAGAGGCAGCGTGGCTCAGTGGCAGGAGCCCGGGCTTGGGAGTCAGAGGTCATGGGTTCTAATCCCGGCTCCGCCGCTCGCCAGCTGTGTGACTTTAGGCGAGTCACCTCACTTCCCTGTGCCTCGGTGACCTCCTCTGTCAAATGGGGATTGACACCGTGAGCCCCACCTGGGACAACCTGATCGTTCATTCAGTAGTATCTATTGAGCGCTCGCTACGTGCGGAGCACCGGACCGAGCGTCTGGAGTGGACGGATCGGCGACGGATAGAGACGGTCCCCGCCCTCCGACGGACTCACGGTCCGATCGGGGGAGACGGACGAGGACGGTGGCGACAGACGGAGTCGAGGGGATGAACGTCTCATTAAAACGATAGCGGATAAATAAGAGTCGGGGCGACGTACGTCTCACTGGACAAAATAAATAGGGCGACGGAGATCTGTACAGTCGAGCGGACGGGCACGGTGCCGAGGGGAGGGGAAAGGGAGAGGGGGAGGAGCGGAGGGAGAGGGGGGAGGAGAGGGTTTAGCTGCGGAGAGGCGAAGGGGGGGATCGCGGTGCGGGGCCGGGAGGGGGATGAGCGAAGGGAGCGAGTCAGGGTGTCGCCGGAGGGAGCGGGAGAAGAGGAGAGGAGGGCTTAGTCGGGGAAGGCTCCTTGGAGGAGGTGGACCTTCGGCGAGGCTTCGAAGGAGGGGAGAGTCACCGTCCGTCGGATTTGAGGAGGGCGGGCGTTCCGGGCCAGCGCCGGGTTGTGATCGGGGGGTTGGCGGCCGGATGGACGAGAAGGACGCGGTCTCTGTCCCACGTGGGGCTCCCGGTCTTCATCCCCGTTTTACCGACGAGGTCACTGAGGCCTACGGAAGTGAAGCGGCTTGCCCGATGTCAAGCGGCGGTCGGGTGGCGGGGCCGGGATCGGAACCCGGGTCCTCCCGACCCTCGGGCCAATGGTCTACCCGCCAGACCCTGCCGCTTCCCGAGGTGCGGGCACGTGGAGGAGGGAGTCTCCATCTCCCTGAGGCGAGGAAGGGAAGGGCGCCCTGCCCTCTCCTCCGGGCGCGAGCGTTCGTCGAGGACGCGGGCCCCGCGTTACAGGGGAGCCGGCGGTATTTATTGAGCGCTTACTCTGGGCTCGGCACCGGGCTGAGTGCGGGAGAGGGACGCTTAGTACGGTGCGCGGAGGCGGCGTGGCCTAGCGGGTAGAGCGCGGGCCCGAGAGTCAGAAGGACCCGCGGTCCCGTCCCGGCTCTGCCGCCTGTCTGCCGGGCGACCTTGGGCGAGTCGCTTTGCTTTGTGGTATCTGTCCGGTGCTTATTATGTGCCAGACCCTGCGCTAAGGTCTGGGATAGATCCACTTTGCTTCTCCGTGCCTCGGTTATCCCATCTGTGAAATGGGCACTAAGACCGTGAGCCTCGGGCGTCCGACCCGCTTCTATCTACCCCGGCGCTTAAAACAGTGCCTGGCACATAGTAGGCTGTTTAAAAATAATGATGACGACAGGGCCCTGCCCCAACTAAGCCCTCCTTCCCCTTCCGCGTCTTCCACGCGCTTGGATCTTAGAAGCGGCCTGGCTCAGTGGCAAGAGCCCGGGCTCGGGAGTCAGAGGCCGTGGGTTCTGATTCTGGCCCCGCCAGCCGTCAGCCGTGTGACCGTGGGCAAGTCACTTCACTCCTCTGGGCCTCAGCGACCTCATCTGGAAGACGGGGACGAAGACCGCGAGCCCCACGTGGGACCACCCGATCACCTTGTCTCCACCCCGGCGCTTCGAACGGCGCTCGGCACATAATAAGCGCTTGACGAATGCCGTCATTATTGGTATCGTTATTATCATCTTCGTCCTTCGGGCATTTGATAGTCTCCCAGCCCTCAGCCCCGCAGCACTTACGTATGCATCTTTAACTTCTATCTTTAAATTCATTTATATTACCGTCAGCCCCCCCCGCCCCCCCCGCCACGCCAGCCTGTAAGTTCCTTTCGGGCGGGGAGCGGTCTTCCGACTCTGTGGTGGTGTACTCTCCCAGACGCTTAGTACGGTGTCCTGCACGTAGGAGGCGCTTAATAAATGCCACGGAGGATGATCTTGGAAATCTGGTCTCTCTAAGACCGGGGTTTCATTCATTCATTCAATAGTATTTATTGAGCGCTTACTATGTGCAGAGCACCGTACTAAGCGCTTGGGATGAACAAGTCGGCGACAGATGGAGACGGTCCCCGCCGTCCGACGGGCTCACGGTCCGATCGGGGGAGACGGACGGACGAGAACGATGGCGATAAACAGCGTCGAGGGGAAGAACGTCTCGTAAAAACCGATGGCGACTGAATAGAATCGAGGCGATGTACGATTCATTGACAAAATAAATAGGGTAACGAAAATACAGACAGTCGAGCGGACGAGTACGGTGCCGCGGGGATGGGAAGGGAGAGGTGGAGGAGCGGAGGGAAAGGGGGAAAATGAGGCTTTAGCTGCGGAGAGGTGAAGGGGGGATGGCAGAGGGAGTAGGGGGGAAGAGGAGCTCGGTCTGGGAAGGCCTCTCGGAGGAGGTGAGTTTTAAGTAGGGTTTCGAAGAGGGAAAGAGAATCGGTCTGGCGGAGGCGAGGAGGGAGGGCGTTCCGGGACCGCGGGAGGACGCGACCCGGGGGTCGACGGCGGGACGGGCGAGACCGAGGGACGGCGAGGAGGCGGGCGGCGGAGGAGCGGAGCGTGCGGGGTGGGCGGTAGAAAGAGAGAAGGGAGGAGAGGTGGGAAGGGGCGAGGTGACGGAGAGCCTCGAAGCCTAGAGTGAGGAGTCTCTGTTCGGAGCGGAGGTCGACGGGCGACCGCTGGAGTTGTCTAAGAAGGGGAGTGACGGGCCCGGATCGTCTCTGCGGGAAGACGAGCCGGGCGGCGGAGTGAAGGATAGACCGGAGCGGGGCGAGAGAGGAGGAAGGGAGGTCGGAGAGAAGGCCGACACGGTAGTCTAGCCGGGATATGACGAGAGCCCGTAACGGTAAGGTAGCCGTCCGGGTGGAGAGGAGAGGGCGGATCTCGGCGATATCGTAGAGGTGAGACCGGCGGGTCTCGGCGACGGATAGGACGCGTGGGGCGAACGAGAGGGACGAGTCGAGGACGACACCGAGATCGCGGGCCCGAGAGACGGGAAGGACGGTCGCGCCATCCACGGCGATAGAGAAGTCCGGGAGAGGACCGGGTTCGGGAGGGAACATGAGGAGCTCGGTCTCGCTCACGTCGAGTTTTAGGCGGCGGGCCGACATCCGGGCGGAGACGTCCCGGAGGCGGGAGGAGACGCGAGCCCGAAGGGAGGGGGAGAGGACGGGGGCGGAGATGTAGATCTGCGTGTCATCTGCGTAGACATGGTAGTCAAAGCCGTGAGAGCGGATGAGTTCACCGAGGAAGTTTCCCCTTCCCTGCCTACCTCCACTTCTCTCCTTCGCGTTTTCTTCCCCCTTCTCTTTGTCCTCCTCCTCCTCCTCCTCCCCTTCCTCCTCCCTCCCCTCCCCCCCTCTCTTTTGCTCCTTTCCCTCTCACCTCTCCCTCTTCTTTCTCCCACTTCCCCCTCCTCTCTCTCCCACTCATTCATTCAATAGTATTTACTGAGCGCTTACAATGTGCAGAGCACTGGACCGAGCGCTTGGAACGGACAGATGGGTGACAGATCGAGACGGTCCCTGCCCTTCGACGGGCGCGCGGTCCAATCGGGGGAGATTAGATCTCTGATCCGATCATCTCGTCTCTCTCCCGCCCTCAGCCCAGTGCCGAGCCCAGAGTAAGCGCTTAATAAATGCCGCCGGTTTCCCTCCCGTCTCCACCTTCCCTCTCCCCCAAATTCAATCTCACCTTGGCTTCCTCTCGCTCTCTCCGACTTCTTTCCCTCCCTCATTCAATTCCCCTCTCTTCCCCCTCCTTCCTTTCCCTCCACTTCCCTTCTCCCACCCCCCCCCCCCAAATGGAGCGATTTGACGTAGCGCGGATAACGGGGTCGATTTAAGCACCGCTGCCCGAGCGATGGGACGGCTCAAGCTGCGTTTTTATTTTTCTGCTCCCCATTCCACTGAAGGAGTCCTTCCTTTCTTTTAGACTCATTCTTATACTCGCGTAGTCGGCGCCATTACGGCTGTGGGCGGCAGTCGGCGTGGAAGTCGTCGTCCTGTTTGCGATTTTCCCTCCGCCATCAAAATACTTCCTTGACTCGGTGGAACCTTCTGTTCCCGGATCGGTCCGGCGTTCAGTCTGACGTGACGATGTTTGATTTCTCTGTCGAAACTCGCGTGCGAAGGACTGAGCGTAGTAAGATTCGCCAGCCCCCCGAAATTCCCCACCTATCAGGGAAGCGCTTTTCTTTTTTCTTCTGGTCTGATTAGGATCACGTGTAACCACCTTTCAGATCTCTGTCATGTAAATCATAAGGGGTTTCTGTAGGCACTGCTCGTCTCAAACCGTTTGAAAAAATCAAACCGTGCCAGGTAGAGTAATCGCCTGTCAAAATATAATCCGCAAACCTGATGTGTTTTAGTAACTGAAAATGTGACACGGATTTTCGCGTGTGCGCGTTCTCACCCCTTGGACTCTAAACGGGGGGGATAACCGACAGTCGTCGTCGTCACCGGGCGTTGGGCGTCTCGACCCAACGTTTGCGATCGGATAAACCGATTAGACCGTAAGCCCGTCGAAGGGCAGGGACCGTCTCTGTCTGTTGCCGACTCGTTCGTTCCAAGCGCTTCGTACAGTGCTCCGCGCCTAGTAAGCGCTCGGTAAATACTGTTGAATGGATAAACCGCCCCTTACGGCGTCGTGGTCGGAGACGATCGATTTCAGTGGTACTGTCGGCTGGGTAAAGTCGACTCGGCAAGCCATCGGTCTATCGCCTGGCCGGACAGATTCACCCTCCTGTGTCCAGTGCAGATGACGGCTTAAAAATGGCCCCGAACAAGTCACCGTTAGACCCGCAACCCGGGAAAACGAAGCGATCCCCGCTCAGATGAGTCCGGTCGATCGATCGACCGGTGGCGTTTACCGGGAGCGTATCGTGCGCCGACCGGTCAGCCGGTGGTATTTATCGGGAGCGTACTGCGTGCGGAGCGCCGGCCTGAGCGCTCGGGAGGGTACGGCACGCCGGAACGGGCGTAGGCCGGCTCCCGAGTTGAGCCGGGCGGGGCCCGGGTTAGTATCCCCACCTCGCCGAGTTCACGTCTCCTGCCCGTCCCCTCTTCCCGGGGATAAAACAGCAAACCCCCTCTGAGCTAGGCGGAGGGAAGCGCTTAGTACGGTGCGTGGCGACCAGTGGGTGCCCAATAAATCCTCCGATCGATCAGCGGTACCTGCCGAGCGCTTCCCGTACGCAGCACACTACGCCGAGCGCTGTTAGCACCGCGGCATCCGAGGCGTTTATCCCTTCCGGGGCGGGGGGCGAATCGGGTGTCGCCGGCGGGCTCACTTTTCGTCCCCCACCTCCTCCCGGCAGGATCCGTTCCGTGAACGATGCCGCCCTGAACTTCACCCTGGAGTTCTCCAACTGGAAGCGGCTCCCTCCCGCTGTCCTCGAGCTCCTCTCTATCCACGCCGAGCAGTCCTCTTGGCTTCTCCCGCCGCATTTAGGTGAGCCGGTCCCCCCCCCCCCCCCCCCGTCTCGGCCCCCTCGCTGCCCCGGGGATTCCAAGGGAAGAAGGCCCCCCCTTCCCGGGCTTCACCGACGGGCCGGAGAACACGAGGACCACGGCGATATCTGTTAAGCGCTTCCTACGTGCCCAGCGCTGTTCTAAGCGCCGGGGTGATAATAACAATGATGAGGTTGGTATTTGTTAAGCGCTTACTATGTGCAGCGCGCCGTTCTAAGCGCTGGGGTGGATACAGGGTCATCAGGTGGGGCGGCACGGTCTTCGTGCCCATTTTCCCGATGAGGGAACTGAGGCACAGAGAATGATAATGACGTTGGTATCTGTTAAGCGCTTACTATGTGCAGAGCACCGTTCTAAGCGCCGGGGGAGATACGGGGTGATCGGGGTGGCCCACGGGAGGCTCCCAGTCAATCCCCATTTTACAGACGAGGTCACCGAGGCCCAGAGAAGTGAAGCGACTCGCCCACGGTCACCCAGCCGACGAGCGGCAGAGTCGGGATGCGAACCCATGACCTCTGACTCCCGAGCCCGGGCTCTTCCCTCTGAGCCACGCTGCTCTACTGTCTGCTCTTTGACCTCGGTCATGCCACTTCTCTGTGCCTCAGTTACCTCCTCTGGAAAATGGGGATCAAGACCGTGAACGCCATGCGAGACATCTATGTCCCACCTGATTTCATTCTATCTACCCGGCATTTAGTATAGTGCCTGGCACATAGTAGACGCCAACAGACATTGAAAAAACAACGAAACTAACCTAAACTTCTCTGTGCCACAGTTTCCTCAACCGTAGAGAAGCAGCGTGGCTCAGTGGAAAGAGCACGGGCTTAGGAGTCAGAGGTCATGGGTTCGAATCCCGGCTCGGCCGCTTGTCGACTTGTCAGCTGTGCGACTTTGGGCAAGTCACTTCACTTCTCGGTGCCTCAGCCACCTCATCTGTAAAATGGGGATGGAGACTGTGAGCCCCAGGTGGGTCAACCGGATTTCCCCCGTGTCCACCCCAGCGCTTGGAACAGTGCTCGGCACGTAGTAAGCGCTTAACAAATACCAACACTATTATTATTAAAACGGGGATTCAGTCCCCGTTCTCCCTCCTAGTTAGACTGTGAGCCCCCCCGCGGGACTGGGCCCGTGCCGGACCTGATCGGTCTGTTTCTCTCCCAGCGCTTGGAAGAGTGCTCGGCACATCGTCAAGCATTTAACAAATACCATAAAAAAAAAAAAAAAATTCCGATTTTTGATTACACGAAGGAGGAGCAACAGGTTATTTTCCAGGGAGGAGCTTTTCGGCCGTTTCCTCTACCGTCGTCTGCTAAAGGTTTAGGAATTGCCGCTAGAGTCGTATTATCGGACTGTGGGTTACCGTCCCTCTGTCTAGACACAAGAGGAATAAGAACATCCTGTGGGGAAACGGGCTAGATAAACCCTTCAGCCGAGGGGATGTTTCCCCCTAGATAGGTGTAGAGACTCAATCCGGTACGATGTTTTAAATAACCTGGGTCAGACGAAAGAATGAGGTGAGCGAGAGGGTGTGATGTTATTTCCAGCGAAGGTCATCGTCTCAACCCAGGGGGTGAGAACGTTATTCAACGGTTTAAAATCTCCCGTGTCTCGCCGCTACTCTCACTTGAAAATGTCTTTTAAAACCTTCCTCGGGATATAGTGCGAAGGGCCGGATGAGTTTTGCGTATCCAGTTGGAAAACTTCAGAAATCGTAACAGGGCGTCACTCCTTCCGTCACGTCGGGTAGAATGACTTTCCTCAACGTCGCCCTCATTGCAGCGCGGCTCAGTGGGAAGAGCCCGGGCTTGGGAGTCAGGGGTCGTGGGTTCTAATCCCGGCTCTGCCGCTCGGCAGCTGGGGGACTGTGGGCGGGTCACTTCACTTCTCTGTGCCTCAGTGACCTCCTCTGGAAAATGGGGATTGACTGTGAGCCTCACGTGGGACGACCTGATTCCCCTGGATCTCCCCCAGCGCTTAGAACAGTGCTCTGCACATAGTAAGCGCTTAACAGATGCCACCGTTATTATTATAAGTTCCTTGAGGGCAGGGAGCGTGGGTTTATTTGATAACGGCTCTAATAATAACATCGGTGGTATTTATTAAGTGTTTACTGTGTGCCAGGCACCGGAGCAGGGGCTGGTGGGGAATACAAGCAGATCGGATCGGACACAGTCCCTGTCCCACACCAGGATCTTGATCTTAATAAAGAAGCAGCGTGGCTCGGCGGAAAGAGCCCGGGCTTGGGAGCCGGGGGTCGCGGGTTCGACTCCCGGCTCAGCCACCTGGCAGCTGTGTGACTGTGGGCGAGTCACTTCACTTCTCCGGGCCTCCGTTCCCTCATCTGGAAGATGGGGATGAAGACCGTGAGCCTCGGGGGGGGGGGACAACCCGATTCCCCTGGATCTCCCCCGGCGCTTAGAACGGCGCTCTGCACGTAGTAAGCGCTTAACAGATCCCAACCTTATTATTTTCCAAATGAGGTAACTTCTTCTCCTCCCTCGTCGACACCCCCGCCCGTCACCCCCGCCCGATTGTTCCGGACCTTTAACTCTCTCCTTAGGCCCCCCGTTCCTCCCCCTCCCCCGTCCCTCCCCCCCAATGATCCCGCCACCTGTTTCATCACGAAAATCAACACGATCGGGTCTGAGCTCCCCAAAGTCACCCCTCCGCCTCTCCCCTCCCCGCCACCGCCCCTCTCCCCTACTTTTCCGTCCTTCCCCGCGGCATCCTCGGAGGCAGGTCTCCTCCGTCCTCGCGAGCGCCACCCCCTCCGCCTGCGCCTCGGACCCCATTCCCTCTCACCTTATTAAAACCGTCGCCCCCTGCCCTCCTCCCTTCCTCAGCTTCTACCTTTAACCACTCGATCTCCGACGGCTCCTTCCCCTCTGCCTTCGGACACGCCCACGTCTCCCCCATCCTAAAAAAAACCCGCTCTCGACCCCACTTCCCCCTCCAGTTATCGCCCTGGTAAGCGCTTAACAAATCCCAACGTTATCATTCCGTCTCCCAGGCCCGGGCTCTAGCCGCGAGAACCCTGGTCCTTTGACTCCCAGGCCCGTGTCGGTTCCGCTAGGCCACAGTGCTTCTCTGTAGAGCGATCGCGTCTTCCCACTCCCTCCCTCGCCCCCATCCTCCCCTCCCCCGTCCGGTCTGTCCCCTCTGCAGCCTCCATCCCGCCGTTGGCCCACCTCTGCCGCCTGGAAATCCGGTCCCTTCTAAACGCGGAGCGGGTGCGGAGGCCCGGCTGCGTGGCTCAGCTGCAGCTCCCGGCGAGCCTGCGCGACTACCTGCTCTTCAGAGACGTCCTGAGGACGCACAAGATCCCAGAACCCTCCGACGACCCCGGGCGCGCGGGAGCCGGCGGCACCGGTTGACGCGGCTCGTTTCTCCTCCGGGAGGCCCGGGCCGGGGAGAGAGCGCGGCCGAGAGGCATCGCCGGACGGGCCGCGGTCGCGTAGGCCGACGCTTCGACGCCGCCGGGTTCTCTAGACCCTCGTCCGCCCTGTATTGTCCGGCCTTCCCCTGCCGCCTTTGCGAGATCGGAAATAAAGAGCGACGGAAACCCAGCCTCTTGAAATTTGTTCCGCGATCGCGTCCTTCGGCTTCCCGTCACCGATCTCCCTCGAGACTGTAAGCTCGCGGTGGGCGGGGACTGTCTCTTCCTTTCCCTTTCTTTTTCCCGTTTCCCTTTCCGTTCCCTTTCCCTTTCCTTTCTCTCCCTTTTCTCTCTCGCTTATTAAGTGCTTGGGAGAGTACAATTTAGCAGGAAGAAGACACAGTCCCTCCTCGCAATGACATGCGGTCTAAGGGGAGAGAGAGACGTTAATGGAAATAAATCACAGATGAGGACATCAGCGCCGTGGGGTCGGGAGCGGGGATGAATAAAGGGATCGAGTCAGGGTGACGCAGGGGGGACTGCCAGAAGAGGAAGAGAGGGCTCAGGGAAGGCCTGACTTTGTTGCCCGAGAACTCAGTAATGGTAACGATGATGATGACGGTAACTGTGATCGCGGTATATCTGTTGAGCGCTCACTACGTGCCAGGCACCGTATTAAGCGCTAGGCCGGACTCAGTCCGGGCACCACGTCCCCATTCGACGGACGCGGTCACCGAGGCACGGAGGAGCGAAGTGACTTGCCCGAGGTCGCACAGCGGTCAAGGGGCGGGGCCGGGATTAGAACCCAGGTCCTTTGGACTCCCAGGCCCGGGCTCCATCCGCTAGGCCACGTGGCTTCTGATCCCAGTAAGCTCTTCAACGAATAGCATCGATAATGACGATCGGCGTGATGGGAATAAGCAACTTTAGGCTAGCTGTTCCGGATAGCGTTGTTTCCCTCAATCCGGCGTTTGTGGGAACTGGAAACTTTTCAGGGGGCGATCGCCTGGAACGTCGCCGAAAGCGAATCCACGGGATGCGGTGATAGCGTTTGGCCCGAAAGAGGGTAGATGGAACTCCATTTCCGTGAAGGGACCGTGATGATCCGCAATCCCAGTTATCCCCTTTCCAGCTCTTAATTTAGCCACCGGGAGGAAAATGGATTTTGCTCCTTCCCCCTCGGGGAATGTTTGTTTGAAGATTACGGTAACGCGGTCGACTTGATTTCCCCCGCCCCTTCTTCTCGGGGGTGTTCAGAGACGGCGGGGGGATTCCGGATTCAAACCGTGTCCGGCAGAAGAGGTAATCGGGTCGGTATCGATGAGATGAACGCATTCCTGGAATTCGGAGCGGTAAGTGAGGGAGGGCCAAAAAAGGAACAGCGGGTCCAACCGTCGTAAAGCCTTGGCACTTGTCCGGAAAGCTGTGGACCCGAAGGTTTTTTTGGCAGGTGACTGAATTTTTTTTACCATCATTTCCAGAGCCGTATATACTGAGCCAGCCCTGGGCGCAGAGCACCGAGCTAAGCGCTTAGGAGAGCGCGACGGAGTTTGACGGTTAGGATTCTCACCCTCAAGGAGCTTCCGGCCCGATGGAGGAAAGACAGACGATTAAATAATATACGGAGAGGAGGGAGAAGGAAAACCGGCAGGTGTATGGGGAATTGGCGTGGCCTAGTGTTAGATGTGGGAAGCGGCGTGGCTCGGTGGACAGAGCCCGGGCTTCGGAGTCAGAGGTCACGGGTTCGATTCCCGGCTCTGCCACTCGTCAGCTGTGCGACCGTGGGCGGGTCACTTCACTTCTCTGGGCCTCGGTGACCTCATCTGGAAAATGGGGATTAGCCGTGAGCCTCACGTGGGACGACCCGATGACCCCGTATCTCCCCCGGGCGCTTACGGCGGTGCTCTGCACATGGTAAGCGCTTAACAGATGCCGACATTGGTATTATACTGTGTACTCTCCCAAGTGTTCAGTGCAGTGCTCTGCGCACAGTAAGCACTCAGTTAATAGGATTGACTGGCGGAAAGAGCACCTGAAAGTCGGAGGACCCGGCTCCGCCACTCGTCCCTTTGGCCTTGAGAAGCGGTATGGCTCGGCGGCAAGAGCCCAGGCTCGGGAGCTAGAGGTCGTGGGTTCTAATCCTGCCTCCGCCACTTATCAGCTGGGTGACTTTGGGCGAGTCACTTCACTTCTCTGGGCCTCAGTGACCTCATCTGGAAAATGGGGTTTAAGACAGTGAGCCCCATGAGGGACAACCCGATTACCTTTTACCTCCTCCAGTGCTTAGAACAGCGCTTGGCACGTAGTAAGCGCTTTACAACTAGCATCGTTATTATTGTCACTGTTAAGTCACCTAACCTCTCGGTCTCTCAGTTACCTCATCTGCAGAATGGGGATCCTGAATTTGTTCTCCTTCCTGCTTAGAGCGTGAGCCCCATCTGGGACTTGATCTTGTATCATCTACTCCGGCGCTTAGTAACGATAATAATAATAATAATAATAATAATTACGGTATTTGTTAAGCGCTGGCTATGCGCCGAGCGCTATTCTAAGCACGGTGCTTGGTATTATTATTATTATTATCTGAGTTAGTGTTGCTTCCTGAGGTCGCATATTCTTTCCGTGAAGGGCCGAGACATTGCACAACAGTTCTTCGGTTTAACCTGGAGATTTTTTCTGGCCCGGCCCTTATTTTGCTTAGGAAAAGTGGCTCTAAACATCGGCGTTTGCTGCCCGAGAAGGGGGCTTGTCGTGCATTTGAACCTTGTCACTCCCGCCCGTTATTCAAATGCAGAATAAAATAACCGCGGACATCACCCTCCGCCCCCGGTTATGCGATGATGCTTTTTGCGGTCCCCCTTTCCTCTCTCTCGCCATTTCAGTGCTGCGTCCCCGTCCCCCCGCCCCGAAATCAATACTTGCGAGTTACTCACAGCTGTTGTGTATTCAGACTGATTGATCGCGTATGCCGTTATACCCCGTTGGCTAAAAATCCTTTTTCTCCAGCGGGTTTCTCACGTGACAGTGTGAATCCCTGCAAATGGAAGTGATAGACTAGACTCTCGTCCCATGATACCTGAGTGATAGAGGAGCATTCATTCGTTCGGTAGTATTTACTGAGCGCTCACTGTGTGCAGGGCACTGGACTAAGCGCTCGGAATGGACAGATGGGGAACGGACGGAGACGGTCCCTGCCCTCCGACGGGCTCAAAGGCTAATCGGGGGAGACGGGCGGACGAGAACCATGGCGACAGACAGAATCGAGGGGATGAACATCTCATCGAAACAATAGCGGATAAATAGAATCGAGGCCGTGTACATTTCGTGAGCAAAATAAATAGGGTGATGAAAATATATACAGAGCAGACAGCAGGAATGCCGATTGACCGGATCAACCGGTCTGTCGGATTTGTCGGGGACTCACTGCGTGCAGAGCACTGTACTAATCGCCTGGGGATCTCAGTCTCGCCGTAGTAGTAATTCTGGTACTTGTTAAGTGCTTACCACGTGTCGAGCATCGTTCCGAGCGCTGGGGTCTAGACGGGCCGAGCAGGTCGGACACGGTCCTTGTCTCCCGTGGGGCTCCCGGCCTTAATCCCTGTTTCTCAGATGAGGGAACCGAAAGCCAGAGAAGCGAAGCGACCGGCTCAACGTCACCCAGCAGACACGGGGACAGGATTAGAACCCGGGTCCTTCCGACTCCTAGGCCCGGGCGCTATCCGCTAGGCCAAGCGGCTTCACCACCCACGACCTTGCCCGCATCCTCCCTCTGGCCTAGAACTCCCTCCCCCTTTACGCTCCCCCCTTCTCCCCACCTTCAAGCCCTTACTGAGATCCCATCTCACTGTGGGCAAGGAATGGGTCTCTTGACGAGAAGCAGCGTGGCTCGGTGGAAAGGGCTCAGGCCTGGGAGTCGGAGGTCGTGGGTTCTAATCCCGGCCCCGCCGCTCGTCGGCTGTGTGACCGCGGGCGAGTCGCTTCACTTCTCCGGGCCTCGGTTCCCTCATCTGGAAAATGGGGATGAAGACCGTGAGCCTCAGGCGGGACGACCCGATGACCCTGTATCTCCCCCGGCGCTTAGAACGGTGCTCTGCACACAGGAAGCGCTTAACAGACGCCGACATTATTATTTATGGTTCTACTGTTCTCTCCCGAGCGTTTAGTACCGGGCTCTTGGCACGGTAAGTGCTCAACAAACGTGCTTGACTGATCGACGCCTCTTCCGAGAGGTCTTCCCCAAATAGGCCCTCCTTTCCCCTTCTCCCTCTCCCTTCTGTGTCTTCGAAGCACTCGGGTCTGCATCCTTCAAGCTTAGTAATAATAATAATAATAATAATAATAATGGTGCTGGTACCTGTTAAGCGCTTACTATGTGCAGAGCGCCGTTCTAAGCGCCGGGGGAGATCCGGGGTCATCGGGTCGTCCCACGGGAGGCTCACGGTCTTCACCCCCATTTTGCGGATGAGGGAACCGAGGCACGGAGAAGTGAAGCGACTGGCCCGCGGTCACACAGCCGACGAGTGGCGGGGCCGGGATTCGAACCCGCGACCTCTGACTCCCAAGCCCGGGCTCTTTCCGCTGAGCCACGCTGCTTCTCTCTCAGTGCAGCGCTCAAGCGCTTCGTACAGTGCTCTGCACACAGTAAGCGCTCAAATACAATTGAACGAACTGGCTATCCACCCCGCCCTCAGCCCCACGGCACTTACGTACATATCCGTAATTTATTTCAACGCAAGTCCTCCCCTCTAGAGAGTCAGCTCCCCGTAGGCACGGAACGTGCCCACCGACTCTCTTGTATCGTACTCCCCCAAGGGCAGTGCTCTGCACCTAGTAGGCGCTCAATAAATACCGAGATTGATTAACTCTCCCCAAGTGCTCCATCCGGTGAGTCTTGAAAATTCAAGCCCGGGTCTGAGAATTTTGGGTGGGTCTAAAGAAAAGAAGCCAGCGGGTTCAGTGAGAAACTGAATACAGTCAGTCATTTATTAAGCGCTTATTAGGCGCAATAATAATAACGATGATGGCATTTGTTAAAGCGCCTACTATGTGCCGAGCACTGTTCTAAGGGCTGGGGAGGATACAAGGTGATCAGGTTGTCCCACGCGGGGCTCACATTCTTCATCCCCATTTTACAGATTCATTCATTCGTTCATTCAACAGTATTCACTGAGCGCTTACTACGCGCAGAGCACCGGACTGAGCGCTTGGAATGGACAAATCGGTAACAGATAGAGACGGTCCCTGCCCTTCGACGGGCTCCCCGTCTAATGGGGGGAGATTAGACGAGGAGGCCCAGAGAAGTGAAGTGACTTGCCCGAAGTCACCCAGCTGACAAGCGGTGCTTGCTGGGTGCAGAGCACTGTACTGAGCGCTCGGGAGGGCGCGGTATTACAGACACGTCCCTGGCCACAGCGAGTCTACGGTCTACAGAGTTCCCTCCCCAAGTGGTCACGTTAATCGCGGTGCTTGATGGGCACCGCCTACGTGCCGAGCACTGGTCCCAGCCCTGGGGTAGATCGAATAATAATAATAATAATAATAATAATGATGTCGGTATTCGTTAAGCGCTTACTATGTGCCGAGCACCGTTCTAAGCGCTGGGGGAGATGCAGGGTAATCAGGTTGTCCCACGTGAGGCTCACAGTTAATCCCCATTTTCCAGATGAAGATCTCTGTATCTGTATCGAAGATAATCAGGCGTCTACGTAGGAGGGACAGCGACAGATATCGAACCCCCATTTTGCAGATGAGGGAACCGAGGCCCGGAGCCTCTCAGGCGATGCCGACAACCGTGCTTTCGTGGCCTCGAATCTGCCGCAGAATCAGCCCAAACGCAGCGCGGACCGGTCGGCTCCGGCCAAGCCTCTTCTCGACAGCTTCGTGGATTCCCGATTCCCCGCCGTCGCATCCGTTCCGCCTCGACTTTTCGACCGATGGGAGTCTCCTCTCTTGAATCGGCGTTCCGGGAAGAAAATGCTCTCCGTCTCGGTCGGGTCCCAGCGGGCTCCTACGTTTTCTTCCCTTTCATTGTCTCTCCGGTCGTGAGTGGGAGGCGGAATCGTATTCTAAGTTTTCGAATGAGCGGCGTCGTGCTCGTCTTCTTTTAAGAAAGGGTTACTGAGCGTGAAATGGGCCGTACAAACTCGAGGTGTCACGGTTCCTGAAATGTGTTTTTCTTCAAATCGGTGAAAACCCAAGTGGGCTTTAGTAAGCAGTGTGGCCATTTGATTTAGTATTTCTGGAGCCCTTCCGTTTTGCGGAGCGCGTTACCGTCTCTTTTTGCTCTGAACTTGGAGAAATGTTTCGTCTTTGGGTTAGACAGACCATGCGTCTGTTTTCTTCTCCCTAGTGTTTTTGGTTTCCCTGTCCTGGTCTCCTCGGGTCCTCTACTCCGAAGTCTCACCGTTTTGCTTCTTCCTCTCCCCTGTCTACACATGTGCGGGCACTTGTGTGGAGGCGTAATAATAATGACGATGGCATTTTTGTTAAGCGCTTACTACGTGCAAAGCACTGTTCTAAGCGCTGGGGAGGATACGAGGTCTCTCTCCCCGCTTCTAGACTGCGAACCTGTTGTGGGCAGGGATTGTCTCCCTTTGTGGCTGAATTGGACTTTCCAAGCGCTCAGCGCAGCGCTCTTTATTTTGTTAATGAGGCGTCCGTCCCCCCGATTCTATTGATTGCTCTTGTTTCTGTCCGTCCGTCTCCCCCGATCAGACCGTGAGCCCGTCCGCGGGCAGGGACCGTCCCTATCTGTTGCCGAATCGTCCATTCCAAGCGCTTAGTCCAGTGCTCTGCACATAGTGAGCGCTCGGTAAATACTATCGAATGAATCAGGTTGTCCCACGTGGGGCTCACGGTCTTAATAATAATAATAATGATAATAATAATGGTGGTATTTGTTAAGCGCTTACTCCGTGCCAAGCACCGTTCTAAGCGCTGGACTAGATACAAGGTAGTCAGGGGGTCGCACGTGGGGGCTCGCAGTCATAATCCCCATTTTCCAGATGAGGGAACTGAGGCCCAGAGAAGTGAAGTGACTCGCCCCAAGTCACACAGCGGATAAGCGGCACAGCCGGGATTAGAACCCGCGACCTCTGACTCCCAACCCCGGGCTCTTTCCACCGAGCCGCGCTGCTTCTCTGAGACCGTATCTAGCAATCTAGACGGTAAGTTCGTCGCGGGCGGGGAACGTGTCCGTGCTCTCGTTATGCGGTACTTTCCCGAGCGCCCGGTACGGCCTTCTTCCCACGCTGTGCACCCGATAGGCGATGGGGACCATTCGATCGTATCGATCGATCGAGGAGAGGAGACGGGACGACGGTCAAGCAGCCAACGAGGATGAGAACGGGGCCGAGAAGGGACGAGAAAGGAGAAGGGGACCAAAGCGAGAGCGGGAGAGGAGGCGGCCCAACCGGAGATGTCCCGGCGGGGAGCGGGGATAAGGGGTTGGGTACCGGCCCGGGGGACTCGATAGAAGTCCACTGCTCGTCGGAATCTGGCAGTCTCGCGTTTGTTGTAATAATGATATTAATAATTGTGGTATTTTTTTAAGCGCTTACCGTGCGCCGGGCACAGTACCGAACACTGGGGTAGATACAAATCACTGGGTGATCAGAGTCCCCGTCCCGCGTGAGGCTCCCAGTCTGATCCCCATTTTACAGACCCGTCGCAAATTGTACATTTCAAGCGCTTAGCGCGGTGCTCTGCGCACAGTGAGCGCTCGATGACTACGACTGAATACATTCTACAGATGGGGGAACTGAGGCCCAGAGAAGCCACGGGACCCACCCGAGGTCCCGCAGCGGGGACGTGGCGGAACCCGGGATTAGGACTCGGGTCCTTCGGACCCCAGGCCCGAGCTGTCTTCGCTAGGCCTCGGCTCTGCCCCTCTTTTGAGATGGTCGTCGTCATTCCCCGCGATCGGCGGGAGCCTCGTCGTCGCCGGCCGCGGACGTACGCGGCGCGAGCCGCCTCCAAAGCCAGCGGACGCTCCGGGATTCCGGAGGAGCCTCCCTTCGGGAGAAGGGGTCGGAGCGGGGGCTTCCCAGGCGGGTCACCGTAAATATCTCGGGTGCCGGGCGAGCCGGGAAGGAGAGACCTCCGCAGATGAGATCGGGTTCGCTCGGCGTCAGTCAGGTGACGGGTCTGTTCGATTTTACAAGGATGGAATTGAAGTCGTCGTCTTCATTTCGGGGTGGTGGAAAGATGCGAATCGTATCGGTTTCGGGGGGCAATTCGAGGATCTCGCCAGATCTTACCGCCTGAAGCCGTTGAGTGTCTTTAACCCGTTGGCAAAATCGGCGAATGTATTTTTTGCCTTATTTAACCCTCCCCGCCTCCCGCCGATAATTTTTTTAAAAGCAGCGGGTGATATTCGTGACCCGTGACTAATACCTCCTCCTCGCTTTGGACGATGGCGGTTCCCATTTCGAAGCCATTTCCAGAGGGAGAGAAAGGACCTCTGATGCTAGGAGGCGTCTGTCAAACGACCACTAAACCGTGATTACTGTTTTCAGTCATAAAAATGCAACGGCCTGTTATATTAAAAAATTGCAGGTTGAGGTCGGAGGGCCGGGAGTCCTCCACTTGTAATTTCCGATTCGATTAAATTGGAAATAAGCACCGCGGTTTAGCGGGGGGTAACGATGTTTGTCGAATCCGACGGAACGTTTTTCCACACGCTGAGCCCCGGGGAGAGACGAGGGGCGGCGGGGCCCAGCGGGAAGAGTCCGGGCCCGGGAATCAGCGACGAGCCTAAGCTTCTGAGCCCGAGAGGCCCTGGAGGATAATAATCATAATAACGTTGGTATTCGTTAAGCGCTTACTCTGTGCAGAGCACTGTCCTGAGCGCTGGGGGAGATGCAGGGTCATCGGGTTGTCCCACGTGAGGCTCACAGTCAATCCCCGTTTTTACAGATGAGGCAACCGAGGCACGGGGCAGTGAAGTGACTTGCCCACGGTCACACAGCTGCCAAGCGGCAGAGCCGGGATTCGAACTCATGACCTCTGACCCCCATCCCAGAGCGGTACGGGAAACCGGCCGCAGCCGAGCCCCGAGAGAAGCAGCTGGGCGTAGCGCGGAGGGCCCGGGCCCGGGCGTCAGAAGGTCACGGGTTTTAATCCCGGCTCGGCCACTTATCGGCCGTGCGACCTCGGTCGAGCCCCTTGGCTTCCCTGGGCCTCGGTGACCTCGCCTGTGGGAAACGGGGATGGAGGACGCCAGCCCCACGTGGGGCGGGGAACGGGTCCAACCCGATTTGCTCGTGTCCACCCCATTCCTTCGTTCAACAGTATTTATTGAGCGCTCGCCGCGTGCAGAGCACCGCACTAAACGCTTGGAATGGACGAATCGGCAACAGACGGAGACGGTCCCTGCCCGTTGACGGACCTCCGGTCTAATCGGGGGAGACGGACGAAAACGGTAGCAATAAATAGAATCAAGGGGAGGAACGTCGCCTGAGTACAGTGCCCGGCACGCAGCAGGCGCTTCCCAAATACCACGATTATGATTAGGCCAGGAGCTCAGTCCGGAGTTTTAGAAGCCGGGGCTGGGAAATCCCTTGGAAGGGACGCCCAGCTGAGAAGATTTCTCTGGGGAGTCAACTTCATTCCGTCGTATTTATCGAGCGCTTACCGTGCGCAGAGCACTGTACTAACCGTCTGGAAAGTAGCATTCGGGAGCTGTCGGTCTGGGGTCGATAGAGGCCTCCATGTGTCCGCACTTCCTTGTGTCGCCATCGTGTCAGGTGGAAGAATGGAACTCGCCGATATTTAATTAAGGCCGAGAAGGAATCGATCATTAGGCCTCCCAAATGGCTGTTGTCTCTAAGAGAGAAACGCCGGCGTCATCCCCGTCTTGGATGTGTGTATATTTGTTCCTTCCTACGGGGAGAGATGGAAAGACACCGTGGCTCAGTGGAAAGAGCCCGGGCTTGGGAGTCAGAGGTCGTGGGTTCGATTCCCGGCTCCGCCCCCTGTCAGCTGTGTGACTGCGGGCCAGTCGCTTCGCTTCTCTGGGCCTCAGGGACCTCATCTGGAAAATGAGGATTAAGATTGTGAGCCTCACGTGGGACGACCCGATGACCCTGGATCTCCTCCAGCGCTTAGAACGGTGTAAGCGCTTAACAAATAGCAACGGTATTCAAGACAGAGAAGTTTAACCCGAAGGGGAAGATTAGCACGTTACACCTGTCCTGGTGAACGTCTGCCCTGAGGTCGTTTTCATTATTTCCGTACTTTTTAAACGGTGTTTGTTGATAATGTTGGTATTTGTTAAGCGCTTACTACGTGCAGAGCACCGTTCTAAGCGCCGGGGGAGACACAAGGGAATCGGGTCGTCCCACGCGGGGCTCCCGGTCTCAATCCCCATTTTCCAGATGAGGTCACTGAGGCCCAGAGAGGCGAAGCGACTCGCCCCCCAGTCACACGGCTGACGAGCGGCAGAGCCGGGATTCGAACTCACTCGCCGTGTGCCCGAAGAGCTTGGCACGGTGCTCTGCGCAGAGTAAGCGCTCGGTAGATACGGTCGAACCGACGTGCCTGACGCCAGCACGTGCAGGGGGAGATACGAGGTAATCGGGGTGGGCACGAGGGGTTTACAGTTTTGATCCCCGTTTTACAGATGAGGAAGCAGAAGCCCGCGGAAGTTAAGTGACTTGCCCGAGGTCACGCAGCGGATACGTGGCGGAACGGAGATTAGAACCCGGGTCCTCCTGCCTCCCGGGCCTCTGTCCACTAGGCACGCTCTCACTAGGCGATTTTATTAAACGCTACACGGTAAAGGCCTGACGAATACGATTCAAAAAGAAAGAGATTGATAGCGTTTGCTAAATCCACTTCCAGTCGAAGCATCTCTGCTCCAGACACTCCCCCACCTCTCTGAGTCGATCGGTTCCGACGGGATCTAGACGTACTTCTCAGCCGGGAGGAGGGACGGCGGTCGTCCCGCGGGCAACGGGCGAGAAGAGACGGCGGAATTGAGAATTCCCTCCATTTGGCATCGAGGATCACGGAGCCTTGTAGCGAGAGCACAGTGAAAAATGCCGGCGTCTGGAATTGCCATCCATTTGGATATAATCACGGGCCCGGCTCGTTCCAACGCGAAGGAGGGGTTACCGCCCTGCTGGAAACGGACGGTTTTCGCTGACCGGTGGCCTGGAACCGCTTTACGTGTAGTGACGCGCTCCCCTCTGGAGATCAATTCTGCCAAAACCGGCGTAAGACCCCGAGCCGCCCCCTTAGTAAGCGGGCGCGGAGGCCACGGAACTGCGGTCGTCCGTGGATCTCGTTCAAACGCCGGTTTCGAGAGGACGTCCAGTCGTGGGTCTGCGTCCTATCGTCCTTTCCGATCTCGGAGCCGCCCCTCATTTTGTGTCTCCACACACGGGACGGAGTCACGGATGAAGTCCGTGCCTCCGAGCTCGCCGGCGGCCGGCTGAGAATCTCACCGTTTAATTGGACGGGAGATGCCCCCTCGGAATGCAATTAAATCCGACCTCTCCCACTTGAGGCGGAATGAATCATTCACGGAGTCGAAGCGTAATAAGCTTACGTGCTCCGCGAAATCCTCAGTCGACGGGCAGAGGTTAATTTCTTTTTTTTCATTAGAGGCAAGGCTCGTTGGGAGCCGTCTCCCACCTTGAAATGCGGGTTTCCCTGGTTACCACGTTTAGGAGATCTATTCGGACACCCCCTTTCGGGGAGATGAATGTCTTCGACCTCAGCGGTTGGGAGAATAATAATAATAATGACGACGACGGTATTTGTTCAGCGCTCACTACGCGCCGAGCCCCGTTCTAAGCGCCGGGGTGCGTACAAGGTGATCAGGTCGTCCCACGTGGGGCTCGCGGTCTTCATCCCCATTTTCCAGACGAGGTCACCGAGGCCCAGAGCGTGGCTAGAGAAGCAGCGTGGAGTCAGAGGTCACGGGTTCGAATCCCGGCTCCGCCACTCGTCAGCCGCGGGACCGGGGGCGAGTCGCTTCGCTTCTCCGGGCCTCGGTTCCCTCATCCGGAAAATGGGGATGAAGACCGAGTCCCACGTGGGACAACCCGATTCCCCCGTGTCCACCCCAGCGCTCGGAACGGTGCTCTGCACGGGGTGAGCGCCCAACGGACACCGACATTATCATTATTATTATTATTATTAAATGGCTTGCCCAGGTCACCCGGCAGACAGGTGAGAGAGAGCCGGGCTTAGGACCCGCGTCCCCTGACTCCCAAGCCCGGGCTCTTTCCACTAAGCCACGATGCTTTACATTCTAGCGGCCACCCTATCTAACGTTCCTAAATTTCTTCCCGAGAATTCCAGTTTCCCTTGCAGGTTTCTAAAGCCGCCTTGGATGAACCGATAGTCGTAGACCGCCCGACTCCTTGAGACAACCCCACTTCCACGCGCTTTCCCACTGCGGTACGACGAAATCTTTCGTTTGTTTTCCATCTGTTCCCTTCGCGGTTCGACGGACACCCGCCCGTCTGCTGTGGATTTTCAAATTACTACTAACGATAGCGGTATTTGTTAGAGTCTTAACGAGTGTCCGACACTGGGCATCAGGGGAGATACAAGATGATCGGCGCGGCTCAGCGGA
Organism: Ornithorhynchus anatinus; assembly: GCF_004115215.2. Taxonomy (NCBI): domain Eukaryota; kingdom Metazoa; phylum Chordata; class Mammalia; order Monotremata; family Ornithorhynchidae; genus Ornithorhynchus; species Ornithorhynchus anatinus. The sequence continues at coordinate 58,204,785 of NC_041736.1, forward strand.
AAGAGCCGGGGCTTCGGAGTCAGAGGTCGCGGGTTCGAATGCCGGCTCCGCCGCTCGTCGGCCGTGGGACCGTGGGCGAGTCACGTCGCTTCTCTGGGCCTCAGTTGCCTCATCTGGAAAATGGGGATGAAGACCGTGAGCCCCACGTGGGACGACCCGATCCCCCCCCCCCGGGTCCGCCCCAGCGCTTAGAACGGGGCTTCGGCACACAGTGAGCGCTTAACGAATGCCAAGTTTGATTTGAGGGGGAGGCGGGAGGGGAATTTCATCCCCATTTTACAGATGAGGAAACCGAGGCCCGGAGAAGCCAAGCATACTCGGCCCAATTCGCACAGCGGACCGGCAGCGGGGCTCAGCGGAAAGGGCCCGGGCTCGGCAGTCAGAGGTCGCGGGTTCTAAGCCCGGCTCCGCCACTCGTCAGCTGGGTCGCTTCGGGCAAGACCTCACTCTGGGCCTCAGTGACCTCATCTGTGAAATGGGAATGAAGTCTGTGAGCCCCCCGGGGGACGACCCGATTCCCCTGTATCTTCCCCGGCGCTTAGAACAGCGCTCGGCCCGTGGCAAGCGCGTCACGGATGCCATCGTCATCAAGCAGCGGAGCCGGAATCGGAGCCCAGGGCCCTGCTTTTTCCGCTAGGCTCGGGAAGCGCTCGGCGGTGGAGAAGAGATGCGGAGCTGTTGTCTGCTCATTCATTCATTCATTCATTCATTCATTCGCTAGCATTCATCGAGCGCTTACTGTGTGCAGAGCACCGGACCGAGCGCTTGGAATGGACAAGTCGGGAACGGATAGAGACGGTCCCCGCCCTCCGACGGGCTCACGGTCCGATCGGGGGAGACGGGCGGACGAGGACGATGGCGGTAGATGGAGTCGAGGGGCAGAATCGAGGTCCTCTCCCAGGCGCTTAGTACGTACCATTGATTTCTTGATCGATAACACCCAGCTTGGAATCTGGGGGACGTGCTTATCTAACTTATGTTTGGCTTCTTCACGGTGACTGTCGCGAAGCCCCCCCCTTTCCCTCCGCTCCCTTCGCCCCGACGTGCTCCCTTTGCTCCCCCCCGCCCCGCCCCGCGGCACTTATGCTTATAAGTACAGATTTATAATTCCATTATATTAATGATGTGTATATTTCTATAACTCTGGGTATTCATATCGATGCCACTGATGCCTTTTTACCCGTTCCGATGTCTGTCTCCCCCCTTCTAGACTGCGAACCCGTCGTGGGCAGGGATTGTCTCTGTTAGCTGCCGGATTGGACTTTCCGAGCGCTTAGTGCAGCGCTCTTTGTTTTGTTAATGAGACGTACGTCCCCTCGATTCTATTTATTGCTCTCGTTTCCGTCCGTCCGTCTCCCCCGATTAGCCCGTGAGCCCGTCAGTGGGCGGGGGTCGTCTCTATCTGCCGCCGAATTGTACATTCCAAGCGCTCGGTACTCTGCGCATGGTGAGCGCTCAATAAATGCTATCGAACGAATGAATGCTCTGCACCCGGGAAGCGCTCAATAGATACGACCGAGCGAATGAAGTGAATCGGTCGGTGGCATTTACGGAGCAGCTGGTGAGTGTCAGGCAGGATACTAAGCGCTCGAGCAGAAGCGAGGCACAGGTCCCCTGCCCTCGAGAAGTTTAATGGAGGAATCTAACGGAGGAACCAAGCGGACAGAGCAACCCGTGAAGTCTCGTACGTTCAGAGGGCCGGAGGTGCCGTTTATTTCTCACGACGGCGTTTGTAAAAGACGTACCGCTCGTCGAGGACCGTCCCCGGCGCCGGGGTCCGGTCTCGCCTCGTGCCGTCGAGTCGTTTCCCACCCATAGCGACACCGGGGACCCGTCTCTTCCGGAAGGCCCCGCTCTCCGTCTGCGATCGTCCCCGCGGTGGATCCGTAGAATCTCCTCGGGACTAATCCAGAAGCGGGTTGACCGTCGCCGCCTTCCGCGCGGGAGACCCCAGTCTCCGCCCTCGGCCGTCTCCCGGGCCGCCGCTGCCCGGCACGGGGGGGGGGTTGGGTTTCGACGCGTGGCCGACGGCCTGCCGCCCGCTAGCCACCGGCCGGGCCGGGAACGGACCGGCCGGGCCTCCGCTCGACTCTCCCCTCCCGTCGCCGAGACCGGCGGAGGACCGGAAACTCTCCGGTTGCCACCCCGAGAGGACCAGCACTGGGTTAGACACAAGGGAAGCAGCGTGGCTCAGCGGAAAGAGCCCGGGTCTAGCAGTCGGAGGTCACGGGTTCGAATCGCGGCCCGGCCACTCCTCGGCCGGGTGACCGTGGGCAAGTCGCTTCACTTCTCTGGGCCTCAGTTCCCTCATCTGGAAAACGGGGATGAAGACCGGGAGCCTCACGTGGGACGGCCCGGCGACCCCCGTACCTCCCCCCCCGCCCCCCGCCGCGCTCAGAACGGCGCTCGGCACATAGTAAGCGCTTAACGGATACCGACTGAATCAGGTTGGACGCAGTCTCCGTCCCACGGTGGGGCTCACGGTCTTAGTCGGCAAGGGTCGTAAAGGTGAAATCGTTGCGTTGGTATTTATGGAGCGCTTATTGTGAGCGCTGCACTAAACGCTCGGGAGAGGACAACAGACCCGTTCCCCGCCCGCCACGAGCTCGTCGTAAAGTAGTGAACGGTGGCGGTAGAAATATCTACCGGATCCGGTGCTCTGTACTAAGCAAACGACACCCTCCTCCGCAGGCGAAACAGTGTAGCCTGGTGGGTAAAGCAGGGGCCTGGGAGTCCGAGGTCCTGGGTTCTGATCCCAGCTACCCCGCCCGCCTGCCGTGGGCCCAAAGCACTTTTTAAAAACGGTACTCGTCAAGCGCTTACTGCGCGCCAGGCACCGTACTGAACGCTAGGGTAGATACAGGCTAATCAGGTCGGACGCAGTCTTGACTTCTCGGTGCCCCAGTTTCCTCATCTGTAAACTAGGGACCCAATACCTATTCTCTCTCCCTCCCTCTTAGGCCGTGAGCTCCGCACGGGACAGGGACCGCGTCCGACCCGATTAGCGTCCATCTACTCCGGCCTAAGAACGGTGCTTGATACACGCGTAAGAGCTTAATAAATACCATAAGAAAGGAGCTTACGCTCCGTCTACGTTGAAGAAGGGAGTGAATTTAGATGTGTCGGATTGCCCGTTCCTTTGACCGGGTCAGGGTGGCTCTGCGGATAAAGCACGGGCCCGGGAGTCTGAAGGACCTGGGTTCTAAGCCTGTCCCTGCCACGTGATAATAATAACGTCGGTAGCTGTTAAGCGCTTACTAGGTGCCGAGCACCGTTCTAAGCGCTGGGGGAGATACGGGGTCATCGGGTTGTCCTCCGTGAGGCTCGCGGGCTCAATCCCCATTTTCCAGATGAGGTCACTGAGGCACAGAGAAGTGAAGTGACTTGCCCACGGTCACACGGCTGACAGGTGGCGGAGCGGGGATTCGAACCCATGACCTGCGACTTCCAAGCGTCTGCCGGGCGACCTTGGGCTAGTCCCTTCACTTCCCTGGGCTTCAGTGACCTCATTTGTAAAATGGGGATGATGATGAGTATTATTAATATATTAATAATAATCATGGTATTTGTTAAGCGCTTACTATGTGCCAGGCACTGCGTGAGCCCCACGTGGGATCCGGACCGTGTCCAATTTAATTAACCGGTATCTATCCCAGTGCTCAGAATGGCGCTTGGCACAAAGTAAGCACTTCTAAAGTAATAATCATCATAATAGTTATGGTATCTGTTAAGTGCCTACTCTGGGCCAAACACTGCTCTAAGCGCTGGAGCCATAAAAATAGTAACGACAATAATGAAAAAAGCCTCTGAGGAGCCTCCCTGCATCAAGTATGAGTCGAGTTCCCGGGGATTGGACCGTTTTCCGGTCGCTCCTTTGGCAGGAGACAAAGGCGGTGGAAGAATTCAGCCTCGTTACTATTTTTGGGGTTGCCGGCTTTCCCTTGCCATCAGAGCGCCAGTTTTTGGTTAATTCTGCCCCAGGTTCGAAATCCGCCCCACCTGCTCAGCTCATCCCCCATCCGTCCCCCGTTCTCCTCTCCGAGAATCACGGGAGAAGCCAGGTCCCCGGGGCCTTTCAGAGACCGTGGCTCAGCGGAAAGAGCCCGGGCTTGGGAGTCAGAGGTCGTGGGTTCGGATGCGGCTCTGCCCCCCGTCAGCCGTCGGACTGTGGGCCCGTTGCAGATTCCCGACCTGGGGAGTCCGGTCACCTCATTTGCCCATCGCTGAGGGAAGAATAATAATGTTAATAATAATGACTGTGGTATTTGTCAAGTGCTTACTCCGTGCCAGGCACCGCACTAAACCCCGGGATAGCTACGGGGCGGTTGGGTCGGACACGCTCCCTGTCCCGCATGGGGCACGGGGTACGAGAAGCAGCACGGCTCAGTGGAGAGAGCCCGGGCTCGGGAGTCAGAGGTCATGAGTTCGAATGCCGACCCCGCCACTCGTCGGCCGCGTGACGGTGGGCAAGTCGCTTCGCTTCTCGGGGCCTCGGTCACCTCATCTGTAAAATGGGGATTCACTGTGAGCCTCGCGTGGGCCGACCCGATCGCCCTGATTCCACCCCAGGGCTTAGAACGGTGCTCTGCGCATAGTAAGCGCTTAACAAATACCAACGTTATTATTAAGACCAATGACTGGGGTGGGTACGAGCCCAGTCCCTGTTCCACATGGAGCTCAGAGGGAGGGAGACCAGGAAGTGGATCTCTATGTTACAGATGAGGAAACTGAGGCCCCGAGAAGTCCAGACTGGGTCCGACCTCATTAGCTTGTACCTTACCCTCGGTCCCCGTTTTACCGATGAAATCCCTGAGGACCAGCGAGGTGAAGGGACCTGCTCAAGGTCGCACAGAGGACAGGAGGCGGAGCCGGGATTAGAACCCAGGTCCTTCCGAGTCCTAGGCCCGGACTCCACTAAGCCACACCGCTTCTCCCGTACAGCGTACGGTGCTGCGCACACAGTAAGCGCTCCATAGATACCGCCGATTGATCGACGGATCGATCCGCAAATACCACGGTGGTTATTTTGCCCGGGTGTGGGGTGAAATTTTAATCATCCCCAAGTCAGTCCCCTCGGGGCGCCTTTCCGCAAAAAACACGCATGGGCCGGAATGCGATATACGTTGCCTGAAATAGCCCGCTCTGCGGCATGGTTTATTTAACACCTCGCTGAAGAGCGGGGATTAATAAAAGTACTGAGCCCTCGCAGCCAGTATCCCCAGCGAAGGCAAGTTGATGTCGAGTCACGAGGAGAGGGTACAAATGGGGAGGCTTTGTTGCCTCTGGCCCTACGATCTATAAAAAACCTCTTTTTGTTTCTCTCGCCTATTTTCTTTTGAAAAACGTTTGCATTTTCTGTTTCGCTGAGCCTAATCTTTTAGCATCTCGAGACCATTCATATCTGTAATTCATTTATTTCTATTAATGTGTGTCCCTCCGTAAGCTCCCTGTGGGCGGGGGATATGTCTGAACGGCGCTTGGCACATAGTTAAGTGCTTAACAAATACCATTATGATTGTTATTATTGTTTATTGTTATACTGTACTCTCCCAAGGGCTTAGTACAGCGCTCCGCACACAGTAAGCGCTCAGTAAATATGACTGAAGGAATGAACGGATTAATATTCTTCTGGTGGACCCATCTGGTTGGGGCCTCTGTTACCTTCCCCCGCAATTGTCCTTTAACCCCAAGACGTTCTTAGGCTATTTTTTTAGTTTTTAATGATAACGTTGGTATTTGTTCAGCGCTTACTGTGTGCAGAGCACCGTTCTAAGCGCTGGGGGAGATCCAGGGTCATCGGGTCGTCCCACGGGAGGCTCACAGTCAATCCCCATTTTACAGATGAGGTAACTGAGGCATCGAGAAGCCAAGTGACTTTGCCCCCAGTCACCCAGCTGACGAGTAGCAGATGCGGGATTCGAACCCATGACCTCCGCCTCCCAAGCCCGGGCTCTTTCCACTGAGCCACGCTGCCTCTCCAGGCACTGTGATAGACACAAGCTAAACAGGTTGGATAAAGCCCATATTCCGACATGGGGCTCACAGTCTTAAATCCCATTTGGCAGATGAGGGAGCGGAGGTACAGAGAAGAGAAATGACTCGACCACAGTCACCTAGCAGACGAGTGGCGGAGCGGGGATTAGAACCCGGGTCCTTCCGGCTCCCAGGCCCGGACTCTATCCACCACGCAGAGGGATCTCAGGGCACGAGCGGAGCAACGTAGTTTCTGGAGCTGGACGCAAGGGCCACCGGGGTTATGGGAGGAAAGGAGTCCGTGAGGGGGCCTAGCCGGGAGGGCTTCGTGGAGGAGGTGGCTTTGTAGCACCATCTTGAAGAGGGCTGTGGTCCGCTGTACATGCCATTCTGACATTGGCGTTCTTTCGGGGGTTTTCAAAGGAGAAAGAGCTGGTCATTTACTAGACCTCTGGAGCCTCTGTGGTTTTAATTAATTGGGACATTAAAGCACAAAACTCATGTAGTCGATTTCGCAGCCATTAGGCTATTTCCATGGTAGGAAAGGACGAGCAAAAAGCATATAAACCTTCAGGTTCAGGCCGCGTCTCTTACTCCTCTCTCCCTTCCTCGTTGACACGGCCTCCCTCCGTCTCTCTCTGTATCTCTCTCTCTCTCTCTCTGTGTCTCTCTCATAATAATAATGTTGGTATTAAGCGCTTACTATGTGCCGAGCACTGTCCTGAGCGCTGGGGGAGATACAGGGGAATCAACTTCTCCCACGTGAGGCTCCCAGTTAATCCCCATTTTACAGATGAGGTAACTGAGGCCCAGAGACGTGAGGTGACTCGCCCCCAGTCACCCAGCTGACAAGCGGCAGAGCCGGGAGTCGAACCCCTGACCTCTGACTCCGAAGCACAGGCTCTTTCCACTGAGCCACGCTGCTTCCCTATCGTCTATAATAATAATAATGATGTTGCTATTTGTTAAGCGCTTTACTATGTGCGGAGCACCGTTCTGAGCGCTGGGGTAGACACAGGGTCATCAGATCGTCCCAGGCGAGGCTCCCGGTCTTCATCCCCATTTCACAGATGAGGTCACCGAGGCACCGAGAAGCGAAGTGACCTGCCCAAAGTCACAGAGGCCTCCAAAGCTTCGGGCAACCTCTTCCTCAATTTATCCTTATTATCAGTAGTGGTAATGGCAATCGCGGGTTGGACCGCTCTACGGGTTTCAGCGCTTAGAGGCCGAATTCTCCGTTTTCCGAATTATTCAGACCTCTTCCTCCTCCATCTTCCTGGTCCTTCTCATGGCTCGTTAACTAGCTCGTTAACTGTGGAAAAGCATTTGTTCTATTTGTGCTAACTAACCGTCGATTATGCTATTTGTCGGTCACTCTAGGAAAGAGGAGGAGGAAGAGGAGGTGGCGATTAGTGCCCCAGATGAGGCCCGTGGATCCCATTTTACCCCCTCCACCCTTCAGTGGGGAAGCTCCCCGTGTGTGTTTCGTGCCTCTGTGCTGACCGAGCGCTTAATACAGTGCCTTGCACCCAGGGAGTGCTCAGGAAATAGCATTTCCACTGCTACTCCTGGGATAGGTCTGCGGGACCGCGGCTCTTCTCTTCTCAACTGGAAACGGTCGGTCGGTCGGTCGGTCCTATTTATCGAGAGCTTACTGTGTGCGGAGCACTGTACTAAGCGCTTGGGAGAGCGCGATATTACAGACGTATCTCCTGCCCACAACCATCTTACAGTCCGGCGGGGAAGACGGACATTAATAGAGGTAGAGGAGGGATTTGGGGGGGGGGGGGGCGGGAGGGGGGATGAATAGAGGGAGAAGAGGAAAGGAGGGCGCAGTCAGGGCACGGCTTCCATGGCAGTGTGGCTATTTCTCTGGTTTTACGGCGGACGATCTGGTTTTCGATCCATACTTGCCTCTGCTGCCTGGGATTAGAATGCCTTCCCACTTTTCAGGAGGCTCCGCCGGTCGCCCGTCCGCCTCTGCGGCAAACCGAAACTCCTCACCGTCGGCTTTGTAGCCCTCAGTCCCCCGGCCCCCCTCCTTTCCTACCCCAACCCAGCCTGCCCACTTCACTCCTCTAATGCCAACCTTCTCCCTGGGCCCCCGTCTCCCCCATCTCTTCATCCACTCCTTGCTCGCGTCTTCTTTCCGGCCTGGAATTCCCGCCCCGTTGCTATCTGGCAGACCGCAGCGTGGCTCAGCGGAAAGATCCCGGGCTTGGGAGTCACGGGTCGTGGGTTCGAATTCCGGCCCTGCCCCTCGTCAGCTGGGCGACTGTGGGTAGGTCACTTCTCTGGGCCTCAGTGACCTAATATGTAAAACGGGGATGAAGACTGGGAGCCTCACGTGGGACAACCTGGTTCCCCTGTATCTCCCCCAGCGCTTAGAGCAGTGCTCTGCACATGGTAAGCGCTTAACAGATACCAACGTATTATCATTATCATTCTTATTATTATTATTATTACCGCCACTCTGCCCACCTTCCAAACCTTACTGAGATCACATCTCCTCCTAGAGGTCTTCCCCAACTGAGCCGTCTTTTCCCCTACTCCCTCTCCCTTCTGTATTGCTTATGATGATGATGATGGTGATGGTATTTTGTTAAGCGCTTACTATGTGCGAAGCACTGTTCTGTACTTGGATCTGCTCCCTTTAAGTACCTTAATATAATAATAATGACGTTGGTATTCGTTAAGCGCTTCCTATGTGCAGAGCACCGTTCTGAGCGCCGGGGGAGATACAGGGTCATCGGGTGGTCCCACGGGAGGCTCACACTTAATCCCCATTTTACAGATGAGGGAACCGAGGCCCAGAGAAGTGAAGTGACTCGCCCACGGTCACCCAGCTGACGAGTGGCAGGGCCGGGAGTCGAACCCGTGACCTCCGAGGCGCGGGCTCTTTCCACTCTCAGTAAACACAATTGATTGAAGTACCCGTCTATTAATATTCATTCAATAGTATTTATTGAGCGCTTACTATGTGCAGAGCACTGTACTAAGCGCTTGGAATGTATTAATATCTGCCTCCCCCTCTAAAAGCTCCCTGGGGGCAGGGACCGTGTCTACCAACTCTGTGGTATTGTCCTCTCCCAACTGCTTAGCACAGTGCCCTGCACACGGTGAGTGAACAACAAATGCCTTAGTTTGATTGACTGGTTGGGAAGCAGCTGTGGCTCAGTGGAAAAGAGCCCGGGCTTTGGAGTCAGAGGTCAGGAGTTCGACTCCCGGCTCTGCCACTCGTCAGCTGGGTGACTGTGGGCGAGTCACTTCACTTCTCTGGGCCTCCGTTCCCCCATCTGTAAAATGGGGATTAACCGGGAGCCTCACGTGGGACAACCTCATTACCCTGTATCTACCCCAGCGCTCAGAACAGTGCTCTGCACATAGGAAGCGCTTAACGAATACCAACATGACTATGACAACAAGGAGACCAACACGATAAGAACCTGAAGTGTCATTATTCACGCACCTCCACCCACCCGCAGCCCTTCTTTACGCATCGCTACTGATGATATTTGGCTGAGCACAGACTGCGCGCAGAGCACTGTACTAAGCGTTTCTGTGAGCCCGTTGTGGGAAGGGAATGTGACTGTTTCTTGCTGTTTTGTACTCTCCTAAGCGCCGAGTTCAGTGTTCTGCATACGGTGAGCGTTCAAGAAATACGATCGAATGAATACAGCAGAGTTGGTAGGCACGTTCCTTGCCCGCAGCGAACTTACACGTCGCCGTCTATCCCCCACTTTAGAAGTTCTTACGCATGAGAAGCAGCGTGGCTCAGTGGAAAGAGCACGGGCTTTGGAGTCGGAGGTCATGGGTTCGAATCCCAGCTCCGCCACTTCTCAGCTGTGTGACCGTGGGCGAGTCACTTTACTTCTCGGTGCCTCAGTTCCCTCATCTGTAAAATGAGGATGAAGACTGTGAGCCCCACGTGGGACAACCTGATTCCCCTGTCTACCCCAGCGCTTAGAACAGTGCTCTGCACATAGTAAGCGCTTAACAAATACCAACAACTATGCAACTTTCTTTTCTTCTATTTGTAATTTACTTAGCGCCTCTCTCTTCCCCTCTCTATTCTAAACTCCTTGAGGGCAGGGGCCATCTCTCTGTTACCTCTCCCAAGCACTTAGCACTGTGCTCTGCACACAGTAGGAATCAATCAGTGCCATTTAGTGAGCACTCGCTGCGTGCAGAGCACTGTACTAAGCACTTGAAATGGCCTCCCTCCTCACCTACTCCTAACTAACTCTCTTCCCCTCTTCAAAGCCCTACTGAGAGCTCACCTCCTCCATGAGGCCTTCCTCGACTTCCCCTTTTCCCTCTGCTGCCCCTCTAAGCCCCCTCCCCTCGGCTGAGCCCCCTTCCCCCCCCCTTTCCCTCCGCTCCTCCCCCTCTCCCTTCCCCTCCCCTCAGCACTGTGCTCGTCCGCTCATTTGTATATATTTTTACTACCCTATCTATTTTGTTAATGAGATGAACATCCCCTTGACTCTATTTATTGCTATTGTTTTAATGAGATGAACATCCCCTTGATTCTGTTTATTGCTACTGTTCTCGCCTGTCTGCCCCGATTAGACTGTGAGGCCGTCCGTGGGCAGGGATTGTCTCTATCTGTTGCCGAATTGTCCATTCCAAGCGCTTAGTACGGTGCTCTGCACGTAGTAAGCGCTCAATAAATACTATTGAATGAATGAACTTGAGAGAGTATAAAAATAATAATAAGAATGTTGGTATTTGTTAAGCACTTAGTATGTGCAGAGCACTGGGGGAGATACAGGGGAATCAGGTCGTCCCACATGAGGCTCACAGTCTTAATCCCCATTTTACAGATGAGGGAACTGAGGCCCAGAGAAGTTGAGCGACTTGGCCACAGTCACACAGCTGACAAGTGGCAGATCTGGGATTCGAACCCATGACCTCCGACTCCCAAGCCCGGACTCTTTCCACCGAGCCGTGCTGCGTATAGTGCAGGAGAATCAGCAGATACATTTCCCGCCCACAATTAGCTAAGTATTGGTTGCTCGATTAACGGACCCAATGTACCCGGGCTTCGGAGTCAGAGGTCACGGGTTCGACTCCCGGCTCTGCCACCTGTCAGCTGACTGTGGGCAAGACACTTCACTTCTCTGGGCCTCAGTTCCCTCATCTGTAAAATGGGGATTAACCGTGAGCCTCCCGTGGGACGACCTGATTCCCCCGTATCTCCCCCAGCGCTTAGAACGGTGCTCGGCACGTAGTAAGCGCTTAACGAGTACCGACGTTATTATCATTATTATTATTTTGGTCCTTCCAGACAACCCCAAAAGGATCTTTAAGGGGATTTGAAACTCCATCTTCAAGCGAAGCGTGCCTGTGAATCATTCTAATTTTTTTATGGTATTTGTGTCAAGCACTGGTCTAAGCGCTGGGGTGGATACAAGTCAATCCAGTTGGACACAGTCCCCCTCTCATATAAGCAGCGTGGCTTAGTGGAAAAAGCCCGGGCTCGGGAGTCAGAGGACGTGGGTTCTAATCCCGGCTCCGCCACTCCTCTGCTGTGTGACCTGGGGCGAGCCACTTAACTTCTCTGTGCCTCACGTAGCTCATCTGTCAAATGGGTATTGAGAATGCAAGCCCCTCATGGGACAACCTGATTACCTCGTAATAATTACAATATAATGTTGGCATTTGTTAAGCGCTTACTATGTGCAGAGCACTGTTCTAAGCGCTGGAGGAGACACAGGGTCATCAGGTGGTCCCACGTGAGGCTCCCAGTCTTCGTCCCCATTTTACAGATGAGGGAACTGAGGCCCAGAGAAGCGAAGTGACTCGCCCACGGTCACCCAGCTGACAAGGGGCAGAGCCGGGATTCGAACCCATGACCTCTGACTCCCAAGCCCGGGCTCTTTCCACTGAGCCACGCCGCTTCCCTGCCCCCGGCGCTTAGAACAGTGCTCGGCACATAGTAAGCGCTTAACAGATATCATAATTATTATATAGGGTTCACAGTCAAGTAGGAGGGGAGAAAAGGGATTCATCCATTCATTCCTATTTACTGAGCGCTTACTGTGTGCGGAGCACTGTCCTAAGCACTTGGAAAATGCAACTCGGCAACAGATAGAGACGATCCCTACCCGACATCGGGTTCGCGGTCTAGAAGGGGGAGACATGAAGGCAAAACAAAACAAGGAGATAGGCAGACTCCCCATTTTGCAGTTGAGGAAACTGAGGCCCAGAGAGGTCAAGCTGCTTGCCCGGGGTCACGCAGCAGGGAAGAGGCAGAGCCGGGATGAAAATCCAGGTCCTCCGACCCCCAGCCCCGAGACCCCTCTTTCCACCAGGCCACGCGACTTCCACGTGTCACGCCGTGACCGCTCCAGCCCCGAGGCCTCGCTGCCAACTGCTCCTCTTCACCCCGCAGACTCGGAAGAGGAGAGAGGGAGTTGGGATTTTAGAAGCCCGAATTTTGGAGCCGGGCGCTAAGGAGTTTCTCTCATTTCGTTCCGCTTCCTCGGGTGCCCGGAACGGCGGTTTTAATGTCTCGGCAGATGGTGTTTAAACACTCAAGACCTTCACGGCTCCGACTCCCCGGCCGCCGGCGGGGCGTTCCTTGGGAGCGGTGTTATCCTTCGCCGATTAGAGCAGATTGCGGGTCTCTCGTCGCCGCCTGCTTCTGGAAGATTGCTCCGTGCTTCTCTCCGCTCCTCCGTTCCCCCGGCTCACCCCTCAGAACCCCGAGCCTGGCTCCCGGTCTCCTCCTTTTCCCATTTTTAGAGCACCCCCGTTGTACTCTGCCAAATAATAATTACGGCATTTGAGTATCCGAGCACTGTGCCGAGCACCGGGACAGATACAGGATGAGCAGGTTGGATCCGGTCCCTGGCCCATATGGGGCTCTTAGCCCAAGTAGGAGGGAGAACGGGGAAGCGGCGTCGCCTAATGGTTAGAACACGGGCCCGGGAGCCAGCAAGCAAGGGTTCGAATTCCGGCTCTGCCTCTCGTCTGCTCTGTGGCTTTGGGCGAGTCACTTCACTTGTCCGGGCCTCAGTTACCTCCTCTGGAAAATGGGGATTAAGACTCTGAGCCCCACGTGGGACAGGGACCGTGTCCAACCTGGTTAGGGTGGATCCAGCTCAGCGCTTAGTAGAGTGCCTGGCGCACAGTAAGCACTGAACAGATAGCACAGTTATTATCTTCTCATCATCCCGTGTGACCTTGGGTAAGTCACTTCACTTCTCTGGGCCTCAGCTCCCTCGTCGGTAAAACGGGGATTGAGACCGTGAGCCCTACGTGGGACGGCGACTGTATCCAACCCGATTCTCTCGTATCTACCCCAGCGCTTAGAACGGTGCCTGGCACACAGTGCTTAATCAATACCATTATCGTCATCATCTTCTCATCCTCTGCGTGATGAGGGATGACACTGTCCCATGGGCACGCTCGGCGCAATTTAGGGGACGTCATACGGGACGCCCGGGAGTTCCCCCGCGTGGCCCACCGGCGGCGTCCGACGACCGGTCGCCCCGCCTCGTCGTCCGATGTAGACCCCCGCACGGGGCTGATGTTGCCCCCGAAATCCAATGTCCGGCCTGCAGCCTCCCCTCTCCAGTAGCCAGGCCCCTTCCCGGCTCGAGCCGAAGCCCGGAGAGTTGGTCTAACCCCCTTCCCGTTAGTCAGGACCGGTAAATACTAATAATACGGAGGGTATTTGTTAAACGCTTACTATGCGTCAGGCACTGTTCTAAGCGCTGGGACAGATACAAGCTAATCAGGTTGGAGAAGCTCCCTGTCCTACATGGGGCTCACACTCTTAATCCCCATTTGAGAGATGAGTTCACTGAGGCACAGAGAAGTGAAACGACTTGCCCGAGGTCACCCAGCAGGCAAGCTGCAGAGCCGGGATTAGAACCCAGGACCTCCTGACTCCCAGGCCCGGGCTCTATCCACCGGGCCACGCTGCTTTCAGGGCTCCGCTTAAAAAGTGCTCCGTATCAATCCGTCATTCAGTGGTGTGAATTGAGCGCTCACTGTGTGCCGAGCGCTGTACTAAGCGTCTTGGAGAGTACGGTATCGCGGAGTCGGTAGACACGTTCCCCGCCCACGGTGAGCTTACGGTCTAGAACGGGAGACCGGTATTAATCGAAATAAATTCCAGATATAGAAATGAGTGGTGGGGGCTGAGGGAGGGGTGAATAAAGAGGGCAAATGGGGGGGAACGCAGAAGAAAGTGGGAAAAGAGGAAAGGAGGCCTGAGGGAAGGGATATTTATGGGTTTCGTCGGTCCCGCTGCCCATTACATTTATTTCCATTTTATAAGAGTCCCGTCGTATCAGGGTCTTCCTCCCCGGGAGAATCAGCAGAAATTTAACCTTCTCCATTTCTGCCAGTCAGCAGATGCTTCCCATCCGACCTCCATCCACACTCTCGGTGTGTTTTGCAATTCAAAAGCTAGCCTCCCTGCTGGATCTGGTGCAGTTGGCTTGGATTATAGTATAATAAATTCAAATCAACATTTATGAAGGTAAGTAATCATATTTTATGCAAACAAATTATTCTTCCTTAAAAAACCACCTTTTAAGAGCTCGGGGTTGTGCCTTTCCTCTGTCAGGCCATCAAGCTAATAAAAGTTATCGCATCATCAAAATTCCCTTCATGACCGTTTATTGTTCCATTTATGGTGAATTTAGAAGGCCGGTCTCCATTTTGTTTCTTCCCGATTAAAATTTTATACGACTGCCGCGAGCCTAAGAAATCATCGTCGGCCAAGTCTTCTCCATCTGTCTGTCTGTCCGTTTTAAAACCGGAGGTGACTACTTAGCCGGGGGGGGGGGTTTGGGGGGAAGAGGGGGTTCTCCCCAAGGAATAGGCGAGGGGACGCTCAGGCCTCAAGAGAAAACCCGAGGGGAAAGCTTGGGAAGAAGATCGTGATGACGCTTCACGGGATCATTTCGTTTTCCTCCTTAATCCGAGGAAAAGACGATTTTAGCGGCAAATGTGTACCTTCCCCGAGCTCCAGAGAGCAGATGAGTTAGCTGGACTGAGAGAGTAGGACGGGAGGGAAAGATGTTGGTGACCTCCTGGTAATTCCCGGAGGTTTTCAGGGGTTGAAGCCACCCTCGGGCACCCCCTCCCTACCCCCATCCCCTACCCTATAATAATAGCGGTCATAATGTGCTGTTTCTAAAAGTCTTTCTGTGTTTCAGTGGCTGTACTAAGCTCTGGGTTAGATGTGGGATAATAAGGTCCCATATGGGCTCTCAATCTAGGGGGAGAACAGGAATCGGACCCCCATTTTACAGATGAGGAAAGCGAGGCACGGAGACGTTCGGTGGCTGGCCTAAGGTCACGCAGCAGGTGAATGGCAGAGCCGGGCTGAGAAGCCAGGTCCTCCACGTCCCAGGCCCGTGATCTGTGTTTTGGGTGCGCCTCTCGCCTTCCTTCCTTCATTCAAACGTATTGTGTGCGGAGCACTGTACTAAGCGCTTGGAAAGTACAATTTGGCAACGGAGACAATCCCTCCCCAACAGCGGGCTCACAGTCTAAAAGGGGGAGACAAGACAACAAAACAAAACAAGTAGACAAGGCATCGGTACAGTCGTAAGATATCCGATTAGACCGTGAGCCCGTCAGTGGGCAGGGACCGTCTCTATCTGGTGCCGATTTGTCCATTCCAAGCGCTCAGTACACTGCTCTGCACATAGTAAGCGCTCAGCAGATACTATTGAATGAATGACTGTCCGGTGTATGGATAGATACGATGCCTGCCTTCAAGGAACTTCCAATCTAACAGGGGAGAGAGACGCTTTCGTGGCTACTGGGCTAGGATGGGAAACCTCAGTAGGATTTAACCATGATCAAACCCAGGATTCACTGTCCTGTCATTCCGCTCCAATCCAGTGCGAAATAATTAAAGCAAACCCGTATGTGCTATTTAGACATGCAGTTTGCCACTGCTGATTCAATTCCTTGTATATTCGTTTATATTCCGCCTGAAGTACAGTTTACGTCATGAATGTTACTTCCAGTCTGTAAGATAGAAGCGTTCAGAAAATTATTGCCGGCAACGCGTAATAATTATAACCTTTTTGATTTAGCTCTCCGAAAGGTAGGCTTGTAGATATCTAAGCTCGGCCCTTCCATGGAGGGAAAATAGTTTCCTGCTGTTGTAAATCTTTGGAAAACAAATACCCTCTCCAGCATCAGGTCACCAACGCAATCTTTTAGGTCCCTCGAGAGATCTGTAGCGTGGCTCAGTGGAAAGAGCCTGGGCTTTGGAGTCAGAGGTCATGAGTTCGAATCCCAGATCTGCCACTTGTCAGCTGTGTGACTGTGGGCGAGTCACTTCGCTTCTCTGTGCCTCAGTTCCCTCATCTGTCAAATGGGGATTGAGACCGTGAGCCCCACGTGGGACAACCCGATTCCCCTGTGTCTACCCCAGCGCTTAGAACAGTGCTCTGCACATAGTAAGCGCTTAACAGATACCAACATTAAATTAAATTAAAATTAAATTAATAAGCACTTGGGAGAGTACAAAATAATAATAAAATAATAGCAATTAAGGGACTGTGAAATCCAAGTCCCCCAATAATAATAATAGCAATTATTAGTATTATTGTGGTGTCTGTTAAGCACTTACTAGGTTCCAGGTACCGTACTAAGTGCTGGGGTGGAGACGAGTATGGAAGAAAAATTTCACAGACCCCGTGTTGCGTTTAGAAAAAGGTACATCAGAGACAAATTTTATTATTACTAGCACTGATAGGGAGAGGCGTCGAGAGGCCGTGATTCTCTCGCCAGTCAAGGCCAGCTCGACTTCAAGCAGCGCAGAGATTCTTTATATATGCCATTGATACTGCATTCGTAGCGATCGGAACGATACGATAGGAGAAATACTTCAGGGTAATAATAATGTTGGTATTTGTTAAGCGCTTACTATGTGCAGAACACTGGTCTTAGCGCTGGGGTAGATTCGGGGTAATCAGGTTGTCCCACGTGAGGCTCACAGTTGATCCCCATTTTCCAGATGAGGTCACTGAGGCGCAGAGAAGTGAAGTGACTCGCCCACAGTCACCCAGCTGCCAAGTGGCAGAGCCTGGATTCGAACCCATGACCTCTGCCTCCCGAACCCTGGCTCTTCCCACTGAGCCACGCTGAGAGCAGTGAGTCCTTGGGGCATTTTCTGTTTTGCCCTGGACCTCTTTTGATAAGGCGATAAGTAGGGCCAGGGGCTTGATTTGTTCAAGCGCGTGGTTTTAACGTGTTGTAATGTGCTTGACCGAAATGGAGCTCGGCGACTAAATTAGAGTCCGTCATGAAACCAAGTTTTTTGAGTCAATCCCATAGCCAAGTTATCTGAGTCAATCAAACGACTGGGCTTGGCTCTGAGTAAATCAAGGAGCCGGGGAGTTCGGGTTAAGCAAACTACCGGACTTGATTGAACCAAGTAGCCAAGCCTGGGGTCAATCAACCCATCGGGCGAACCCAAAGTGGGCAAGCGCGCCTAGACAGAGGGAGAGGTCAGAGGGAAAAGGGGCCAGATGCAGGACCTTGACCACTGTGCTTCCACATCGGGTTGGACACAGTCCCTGATTCACTCATTCGTTCAATCGTATTTATTGCGCGCTTACTGTGTGCGGAGCACTGAGTGCTTGAAAAGTACACTTTGGCTCATTATGGGCTGGGAAACCGTCTAGAGTCCTATCACCTCCAGACGCGTTTCCTGCCCACGACGAGCCCTATTAGATCTGTTTCAATATTGTCATTCCCTATTTCCAGCCGCGTGGAGAAGCAGCGTGGCTCAGTGGAAAGGGCCCGGGCTTGGGAGTCAGAGTTCATGGGTTCGAATCCCGGCTCTGCCGCTCGTCAGCTGGGTGACTGTGGGCGAGTCACTTCACTTCTCTGGGCCTCAGTTCCCTCATCTGGAAAATGGGGTTTAGCCGTGATCCTCACGTGGGACGACCCGATTCCCCCGTATCTCCCCCAGCGCTTAGGACGGTGCTCGGCACATAGTAAGCGCTTAACGAATACCAACATTATTGACTAAGCTCCTTGTGGGCGGGGAACCTGTCTGCCAACTCTGTTGTATGGTATTCTCCCAAGCGCTTAATACAGTTCTCTGCATGTAGTAAGCGCTCAATAAATGCATCAATAATGGATTGATAGGGCGTTGACATTTCTTGGGTGTTCTATTGTACGCTCCCAAGTTCATCCATTCATTCAATAGTATTTATTGAGCGCTTACTACGTGCAGAGCACTGGACTAAGCGCTTGGAATGGACAAATCGGTAACAGAGGGAGACGGTCCCTGCCCTTTGACGGGCGCACGGTCTAATCGGGGGAGAGGGACGGACGAGAACGATGGCAATAGATAGAATCAAGTGCTCTCGCCACACAGTAAGAGCTAAAAAATATGACGACTGATTGAAATGTGCGTCGTCAAGCCTCTGAAAGGGCCACCCATCGGGAAAGCTGGTACTCCGCAGTGCTCCGCACACAGTAAGCGCTCGGTAAACGCGATCGAATGAACGATCGAGAGACTGACTTCTTGGCTGGCATAACCTTGACTTGGAATCGTCCGACTACTCTTTCCTTGAATGGGTTCCGATTAGCAGCTCGGCTTGGCGGCTCTATGATAATATCGATCAGGCTCTGTCTCCCTCCTGAAAGAAATCATACCATAAATCGAATGACCGTGCGCGGCACCCAACTGAATTAGAAATGCTTCTCCGAAAAAGGTCTTAGGGTAGAGAAGCATCCGGTGGAGAGCCAGAGACGGGGCCGAGCTGGACGGAGGGCAGGTTTATGCTTTATCGCCTCTGTCAAGTGTTAAGCAAAGCCATCGGAAACCCGGGTTCCATAAATAATGCGTTGTTACTTGGAAGAGATGAGAGGTCGCGCCGCGTTTACACGGTCTGTGACAGTTCTGACATCTTAATGGGAGCCTCGATGGGGAGGACCGTTAAAGGGAGTCATTCAGACGAGGTCGTTGGCTCGGGGATCAATACCCGGAGGTGGCGGTGTCGCTGAAGAGATAGCCGTAATTTGCGAGGTTGGGATATTTGATTAAAATGACGCTAATGCGAGGCTCGGTGGACTGGGCGGGTTCCAGCGCGTAGAGGGGCGCTCTGAAGCGGATAGAAGCCGGCGGTGTTGGGGTTTTTGAATTAGGGCTGTTCCTCGCCAGAATGTCAGCTCTGCGAGGGCAGGGACCGTGTCCGCCAACTCCACCGTACTGTCTCCTAAGCGCTCAGTACGGTGCTCTGCACGCTGTAAGCACCAAAGAGATATTACTGACGGATTGATCGGGAACCGGATCTGAGGAAAGATCTAATGCACTGACAAAGCGACACAGGTGGCCAAGAGGATAGAGCCCGGGCCTGGGAGTCGGAAGGACCTGAATTCTAATTCCGGCTCCTTCACTTGTCCGCTGCGTGACCTTGGGCAAGTCATTTCACTTCTCTGGGCCTCAGTTCCCTCATCTGTACAATGGGGATGAAGACTCCGCACCCCGGGTGGGGCAGAAACTGCATCCAACCTGATTAGCTTGTATCTCTTGGGAGTCAGAAGGACCCCTGGAAGTCAGAAGGACCTGGGTTCTAATCCCAGATCTACCACTTGTCTGCTGTGTGACCTTGGACGAGTCACTTCGCTTTTCCGGACCTCGATTCCCTCACCTGTAAAATGGGGATGAGGACTGTGAACCCCATGTGGGAAATGGATCGTGACTTGCTTGTATCTTCCCCAGCCTGGCGCTTAACAAACACCATAAAAAAAAGAAAGGGCCCAAGGACGACGATGGGAGTGATGAGAATTTCAGAAACTTGCGACGAAGGAGCCGTTTTCAAATTGTCCAGAGTCCGGTGAGGCCGGCAGTCACGACCTTAACCCACTGATGTCCGAGCCATGCTTACCCTGAGTGGCAGGAGTCCTGAAAAGATGCGCAGCAGAATTTTCACAGGCAAAGTTGAACAAGCTTTGTACTGAGTAAGAGTTCTAGAAATAACATTTTTGGATTGCTCGATCCTCTCTTTTTTAATTTATTGTTTTCGTTAAACGCCTACTATGTGCCAGGCACTGTTCTGAGCGCTGGAGTAGATATGACATGATCACGATACCTCGTATCACGAGGTACGGGAAGCAGCGTGGCTCCGTGGAAAGAGCCTGGGCTTCGGAGTCACAGGTCATGGGTTCGACTCCCGGATCTGCCACTTGTCAGCCGGGTGACTGTGGGCAAGTCACTTCACTTCTCTGTGCCTCAGTGACCTCATCTGCAAAATGGGGATTAACTGTGAGCCTCACGTGGGACGACCTGATGACCCTGATTCTACCCCAGCGCTTAGAACAGTGCTCTGCACATAGTAAGCTCTCAACAAATGCCAACGTTATTATGAAGGACCCAGTCCCTGTCCAATATGGAGCCCAGAGAAGCGATGAGTTACCCAAGGTCCCTCAACAGAAAAGTGGCGGAACCTGGATTAGAACCCAAG
Source organism: Ornithorhynchus anatinus (assembly GCF_004115215.2). Classification (NCBI taxonomy): domain Eukaryota; kingdom Metazoa; phylum Chordata; class Mammalia; order Monotremata; family Ornithorhynchidae; genus Ornithorhynchus; species Ornithorhynchus anatinus. The sequence continues at coordinate 58,225,220 of NC_041736.1, forward strand.
TCCTCTTGGGCCAGGCTCTAGCCACAAGGCCACGCTGCCGTACTGCTTCCCCAAGAGTATCTCTTGAGGACATTTCCACCCTCGGATTCCGTCTCACCATTGCCAGCCTCATCTCCGAACCCAGAGATCACGTTAATCTAAGCGCGCTGTATTAAGCGCTTGGTCGAGTACTCCAGAAACAAACGCACACACACGTAACCTGCCTTCAGTCAATCGAAGGTATTTATTGATCGCTTACTGTGGGCAGACACTGTGCTGAGCACGTGGGAGAGGACAATGCAAAGGGTTGGAAGAGGAATTTCCTTTAACGGAGTGTTTCTGTTTGAAGTGGAGGTGGATGGGCGATCACTGGAGGTTCTTGGGGAGTTGGGAGATGTGGACCGAATGCCTTTCTGTAGAAAAATGACCCGGGCAGCTGAGGGAAGTCTGAACTGGAGCTGGAAGAGGCAGGGAGGTCAGCGAGGAGGCCGATACAATAGACCGGGCAGGATATGATAAGCGGTAGACGATATGACTCGTCATTTGGAAGACCTTTGGCGGCTCCAAGGCAAAAAAATCGGGCCGATTCCATCGGCTTTCCGATCAGCGGGGAGTCGGAGAGGTGAGGGAGGAAAGCAAGGACACCAGCAGGGGAGGAGGAGGAGGTGGAGAGAGCGGTTTCTGTTGGCTACACGGTGTCCCTTTGCATGCTGTTCCTTTTTATGTCTTCGGTTTCAACTCAGGAGATCCGGAGACAACTGAACCCGATGGGAGAATTCGAGTCGGAACGGCCGCTGGGCACGGCAGGGAGGAGACAAGATTTTTATCATTTGTAGCAGATGCGGGGGAGCATCATCAACACGTCAGCTTTTTTTATTTCCTCTTCATCTTGTGCGTATTAAGGCTGCCCTTCCCTTCCCTGGGCATGCTCAAGTCAAACTCCGGGGAGTCGGTCTGTGTCCCGAGGGAGCCGGGGAGGACCGGTACAGGCCGAGAGGTATTTATTGAGCGCTTGCTGGGTGCGTAGCATTGTACTGAGCGCTTGGGAGGCTACGATGAAACAGCGTGACGGACACATCCCCTGCCCGCAGCGAGCTTACAGTCCAGAGGGGAAGAAAGAAATGAATAAGGAGAGTGGTTAGAGGCCATCCCTTAACCACGAGAGTGGTTGGCCAAGTCATCCCACGGTTCCTCCGAGCATACTTCGTTGCCGTGGAGACAGGATCCCCCGCTGCATGACGATTGATCTGACCCGGGATGGCTTTGCTCATCGACTCGTGTCCTTCAGACCTAAGCAGCCACCTCTGGTGAGATCGGATTGTCAGCATCTTTCAAGCGTTTCAGTCTACGGAAAGACACAGTTATCGATGCTCTCTCCGTACCACGCCAGACCGAAATACAGCCACGGCAGCGTCGGCGCTATGTCCCGAGTGCCCCCGCCTGAACAGGGCACTGGACTCAACGCTTGGGGAAGTCCACCGGATGCAAGTCATGGCTTTTAGGACCCGAGAGACTAGACTCGAGCGGCCACGGTCCTTCCAGCACAACAGATACTGGAAAATCCCAGAGAGCGACATCAAAATCGCCAGACGATGTTTATTCAATCCATCGGTGGTATTTTTTGAGCACTTATGGTGCACAGAGGACTGTACTGAGCACTTGGAAGAATCCAGTACAACAGGGAGTTCCCTGCCCACAGCGAGCGTCTAGAAAGTGTTTATGGAGGATTTGATAGGCTAGATGGCCCAGGGCTCTAGAAATTGCTATGTACATTTGGCGATCCTGAGAAATTCACCAAGATTCTCATACTGTTCTGTTTCCCATGCCTCTGCCTCAGCCTCACTACTCTGTGCCATATGGATATTTTCTCTCCTTGCTTTTTGCCTCATCCCTCATCCCTTTTTCATCCTTCTCCTTTCTCCTCTTCTCTCTCCCTCCTTTGCCGTCTCCCTTTTCCGTGTCTCTCTTCGTCCGCCGAGCTCGGGAGCCAAAGGCCTGACTTGGCCACAGCTTGGGATCGGTTTCTCTCTTTCCAGCCTTGAAACAGGAATTCCCCAAAGGCTCAAACGGGACGGCTTCTTCCGATGGGTCAATTATAAGTCCATTCCGCGGAAGCTTCTCACGCTTTCTTGCCCCAGAGGAGAAAGTGCTAAACGGTAACACCTGTTTGGCAAAGATAGCTGCTCCAGAGGCATCATCTGCCCTTGCAGAAGAAAAGAAAAATTTAAAAGATTGCAAATTGACTCGCGTGGACAATGAGTTCAGAGTCATGGTCTCTCCCCAGGATTGGGACTCAGGATTCTTGCGTTCTAAAACCCGGCGATTTCCTTGTGGTTTTAGCCAAGCCCATGAGAGCAGAGCAATAGAGGCTTGGAGAAGCCATCTTTCTCCCCCCCTCAACTCCGGATCCTCTTCCATCTTTTCCCTCACTCTTGACCCCATCTTCTCCCTCCTCCTTTAATCTTCTCTCCTTGCTCCTCCTCTCCTCCCTTCGCACTTTTCCGTTCTGTCCTCTCCACTTTCTCCTTTTCTCTCACCATCTCTCTTTTTTCTGCTCTTTTCTGTTCCCTCCATATTTCCGCTCCCTTCCGCCCCACTCCAGAAGGCCCTGCCCTCGGGGGGCCCTGCTCTATCTTAGACTCACAGTCTGAGAGGAGGGAAAATAATCGAATCCTCCTTTTAGAGTTGAGGAAAGTGAGGCACAAAGAAGTTACGTGACTTGCTGAAGACCTCACAGAAAGCAAACTTCTCCTCAACACCCTCTCTTTCTCCTTCCCTCTGTCCCCCATGTCTTCTCTTTCTCCTCCCCCCTTCTTAATCGACCTTTCTACCCCTTGTCCTTCCCACTATCCCAAAACGGAAATTTGCCACTTTCTGTGCTCTGCTGTTCAGGACGAAATCACTGCTCTGCGAGAGAGAATCTGACTCGCTCTAGGACGGACCAGACTCCGTCACTGAAATATGCTTTGTGATGTCCTTTCATATCCGATTTCCGTTCTGGGGTCTCTGAAGGGTACAGAGTGAAACTCCCTTCAAAGTCTTGATTGTTCCAAAAGTTTCACTAAGAGAGACTCCCCCCTTCTGAAAATGGTTTAATTCCAAATTTAGCTCCAAAGAAATCCAAGACATAACTCAAAGCTTTGCGCTGCTCAAAGTACCTTGTAAATTGCCAGTTAAAGTTATATTTTTTCACACTGAAAGGTTTCTTGAAGATCTGTTTCACACAAGGGGAGAAAGCAACCGGCAATTTCATTTCTCAACTAAAATCGAAAAGTTCCTATGTAAAGCTGATCTGAAAATACATTTGAGAAATTGTTTTCCAATCAGAACGGAAACCCGTTTGATAGAGGGATGTCGCCCCTGGCTTCCAACCACAGATGTCGAGAAGCGTGAAGCGGGGGGACCGGGTGACCTTTTTGAAGAGCGGGCAGTGAGTCAGGGGAGCAGTGCGAGAAGAGAAACGTGGGGTTCTCTTCTCGTTTCCTCTCCCCCTCAGTTCGAATTTCCTTCTTGTCTGATTGGAATGAAATCAATCAATCAGTGGTCTATACTGAGTTTTTACTACTACTAATAATGTTGGTATTTGTTAAGCGCTTACTATGTGCAGAGCACTGTTCTAAGCACTGGGTAGATCCAGGGTCATCAGGTTGTCCCACGTGAGGCTCACGGTTAATCCTCATTTTACAGAGGAGGTCACTGAGGCCCAGAGAAGTGAAGTGACTTGCCCACAATCACACAGCTGACAAGTGGCGGAGCTGGGATTAGAACCCATGACCTCTGACTCCCAAGCACGGGCTCTTTCCACTGAGCCAAGCTGCTTGAGCACTGTACTAAGGGCTCGAGAGAGAACAAATCTCATCTAATTGGCTGCTCACTCCAGAGGTGGGTTTTCTTGACTTGCATTTAGAGAAAGTTCCATTTTCGGAGACATAAAACCTCCGAGCTCTCCACCTCGTGGCCCTCTCAGGTCCCCCCCCGGCCAGCCGACAAGTAGATTGTGTGTAAGCAAATCTCTGACTTTCTATTTTCCCGAGAAGCCATGTGGCCTGCTGGAAAGAACATGGGTCTGGAAGTCAGAAGTCCCAGGTTCTAATCCCGGCTCTGCCACTAGCCCGCTGTGTGACCTTGGGTCAGTCTCTTAATCTCTCTGGGTCTCAGTTTCATATCCGTTACACTGGGTTCTCTGGATTATCTCCAGAAGCAGAAGCAGCGTGGCTCAGCGGAAAGAGCCCGGGCTTGGGAGTCAGAGGTCATGGGTTCGAATCCCGGCTATTCCACTTGTCAGCTGTGTGACTGTGGGCGAGTCACTTCACTTCTCTGTGCCTCAGTTACCTCATCTGTAAAATGGGGACTAAGACTGTGAGCCTCACGTGGGACAATCTGATTACCCTGTGTCTACCCTAGCGCTTAGAACAGTGCTCTGCGCATAGTAAGCGCTTAACGAATACCAACATTATTATTATTTATTATTATTATCTGCTATCTACCCCTTGACGCACAGTGATCCTTGAATGAATTCCTTGATTATAGGTATATGCCAACCGGTAAAATTTCCCCAGTAAGAACATCCACGCTTAGGTAAAACGGGAGAGAAACGGGATCGGGTTTTCAGAACTTTCTCCCCTATCGCTCAGTCCATGATCAAGTTAGAGAGTGTCCACAGAGCGCAGGCTACAGAAGGGGATTCTATTCCTGGTCAGTTAGTCTGGGAGCGGTGGCTCCTGGGAGCTGGGCTTCGTGGGAATTGGGTTGGGAATTGGGCCCTGTGGGACCTGGGCCCTCTGGGACAAGGGGTCCTGGGAACTGGGTCCTCTAGGAGCTGGGTCTTCTGGGAGCAGGGCCTCTTGGGAGCTAGGCCCACTGGGATCTGGACCAGTAGGAACTGGGCCTCCTGGAAGTAGGGGCTCCTGGAAGCTGGGTCTCCTGGGAGCTGAGCCCACTGGGAGCCGGGTCTTCTGGGAGTTGGTCCACTGGGAGCCGGTCCTCCTGGGAGCTGGGCCACTTGGAGCTGGGCCTGCTGGGAGCAGGGCCTCCTGGAGCTGGACCACTGGGAGCTGGTCCACTGGGAGCCGGGCCTCCTGGCAGCTGGACCACGGGGAACTGGGTTCCCTGGGAGCAGTGCTCTCATTTCCAGTGCTTAAGATACTGTACAGCCCATAATAATAATGATAATAACAATGCTGATGGACCAGAGTGGTTAAGCTCCTCACTGGCGTTGCTTCAGTCACAATGTGTCTCGGGGAGCTGCCTTAGAACTAGAGTGATTTATCTTAATGTCGTTCTCCTCCTCCAGCCTGTAAGCTCGTTGCGGGGAGGGAACATGTCTGCCAACTCCATTGGCTTGTCCTCTCCCGAGTGCTCAGCACAGTTCTGCACTCAGTAAGCACTCAATCCATTCATTCAGTCGTATTTATTGAGCGCTTAATGTGCGCAGAGCACTTACCGAGTGCTTGGAATGCACAACTGGGCAACAGATAGAGACGATCCCTGCCCGACGATGGGCTCACAGTCTGAAAGGGGGAGACAGACAACAAAAGAAAGCAAGTGGTCAGGCATCAGCACCGTAAACACCGTTGATTGATAGGGTGGCCATTTTAGACTGGACAGCTTGGTTTCCAGCTGTCCGTTTCCAGCGGGCGAGTAGTGGAGTTGGGATGTGAACCCACGTCCTCTGACTCCCAGGCTCTTTCCGCGAGGCCATGCTGCTCCTCAACTTTTACCACTATTAAAAGGAACGTGTCTGCCAACTCCGACGCGTTGTACTCTCCCGAGTGCCCGGTACCGTGCTTCGCACAGAGCAAGCACTCCATAAATACGATCGACTGATCGACCGATTGATACTAAAGTTTCAGATGGCGAGGATGAGTCTGAGAACCCCATTTATGGCGAACGTGGAGCTCTGTATGACTGCTGAGGGCAACTCATTTTCTTCTCGACATTCTGCTTTTATTTTTTGGCTCTTTATTCATTCCATTCTTATCACGGGGACACGGTAGGCTAGCACCTGCAGGGCTAAGCTGTATTTTGGGAGCACCCCTCCCTCTCTTGGCTAATTATTTAGTGTTCTGTTTAATAAAGAAATCATTTTCTTTTGTGCCTGTGGCTCTCGGTAGGAGTTTCATGTAAGAAACGAAGACCGTCGGTCTGGGGAGTCTAGTGTTTATGAACTGGCCCGGGCTGCCGATGGAATAGCCTGATTTTCACTGGTGTAACTGCTAAGGTAACGGGACGTGGGAGTGTACGATCCATCTTTAAAGGACAAAAGAACAGGAGCGATGTTCTTATTCGATCGGATCATCGTAATGAATGGAAAACAATGGGATGACGGGGCAGCGCCTGACCCGGTCATCTTATCTCAATAGACGTGCGGCCTTGCGGAAAGAGCGCGGGCCGGGGAATCGGAGGACCCGGGTTCTAATCCCGTCTCCGTCACTTGCCTGCTGTGCGAGCTTGGGCAGGTCGCTTAACTTCTCTGGGAGTTTCTTCACCTGAAAACTGGTATTAAATATGTGTTCTCCCTCCCCTATAATAATAATAATAATAATAATGGTATTTGTTAAGCGCTTACTAGTTAGGACCAGAACTCCAGCTGACCTGATTATCTTGTCTCTAACCCAGCACTAAGCACAGTGCTTGGTACATAGTAAGCACTTAGCAAAGAGCACAGTTATTTTTAGCAGGTGCTTGCAAAACGATAATCATAATGACGGTGATGTTTGTTGAGCGCTTTCTATGTTCCAGGCACTATACTAAGCGCCGGAGTGGATACAAGCAAATCGGTTTGGAAACAGTCCCTGTCCCATGTGGGGCTCGCAATCTCAATTCCTATTTTACAGACGAGGTAAGCGAGGCCCAGAGAAGTGAAGTGACTCGCTCAAGGCCACACGGCGGACAAGCGGCGGAGCCGGGATTAGAACCCATGACCTTCTGACTCCCGGGCCCGTGTTCTATCCACTCCGCCAGGCTGCTTCCCGTCGTAAGCAGTTAACACATACCCTTAAAAAAAAAAATACACCTTGGAGCTGTTTTCTCCAGGGACCCGAGGCATTCACCCATCTGGCTTTCGCTGTGTTGTCTATTCACCTACATCTTGAGTTATGGTTGAGGCGGAGAGAGGGGCTGTGGCCCCTTCTGATAATAGTCATTCTAGTATTTGTGAATTGCTTTCTATGTGCCAAGCACTGTGCTTTACGCTGAGATAGATCCAGGATAATCAGATCAGGCATAGTTCCTGTCCCACCCGGGGCTCCTAATCTAAGGGGCAGGGAGGACAGGGATCGAATCCCTGTTTTACAGATGAGGAAATGGAGGCCCAGGGAAATTAGGGGATTTGCTTCAGACCACACAAGCCAGGAAGTGGCAAATCCACAGTCAAACTAGGGAAATCCAAGTTCCTTCACCAGAAGACTTCTCCCCGCCACCCTCCTCGGGATTCCTCCATCCCTCAGCGCTTAGTTCAGTGCCTGGCACATAGTGAACACTTAACAAATACCATCATTATTATTATTATTACGCTTGGCCACGGCATGAAAAGCGACGGGCCGAGATAGGGGAAGTCGCAGTAAGGTGTGTTTACTGCTCTGGAAATGGTTGTTTCTGTGGTCGATGATTCCTGGGCTACCCTTTTCCTGGAGAGGAATTTGTCAGCACTCCGTTCTGTTATCGTTCCTCCCCTGTTCTCCGTTCGTTTGGAAAAAAAAAAAACGGAGTTTGGGGTTTGTGGAATCTTTCAGGTCACTCTTCCCAACAGAGATAAGGAAGTTTATTAAGCGTGTCCGTGAGGTGGAGTGGACAAACTGGAGAATCAGCCCTTGAGGGTGAGAAGACCTTTGACATCCACTTCTAAAGACTCAGTCGACTCTTCCCGTCCGGTCTCTGCCTGTCCTCAGTCTCCCGGATGGCGGTTGTCTGCTCTCCGCCTCTGCTTTTTCTACGATATTCGGGACCCTGGAATCAGTCAGTCACTGGTATTGATGGAGCTCTACCGTGTGCAGATTCCCGGGCTGAGCGCTACAATTAATAGACTGTTCTGAGCTCTTGGGAGACTACAGTAGACACATAGAAAGTTACGATCTCAAAGACAAAAATCTGTCCTAGAGTCTCGAAGGGACATATTTTTCTGGGTTCAAGCCGAGATCCTTCGGTGTGCGTCGGTCTTCGTGTCGGAAAGGGGCTTTGGGTAGCTAAAGAGATATGATGGCCCGGTTTCCGGGTCTCTGGTGGGTGAGGGGAGGCTGATGTGATCTCATAATGGGGGTTCTGACAAGAATATCTCTGGGAAAATGCACCGTAAGCCTCGTATCGTTCGGAAAGTTTCCCTTGCTTATTGGGGGTGGGGGCAAGGCAGGGCGTGAGGGTCTCATGCTTCCGGGAGACGCAGCCTTAATCCTCCCCATTCCACTGGAGTGAGGTGTCAATCCACCATTTTGAATCAAAGAGGGAAGTTCAGCGGCGCTTCGGTCTCCAGGGGAGGATCAGGTCACGGTTATTTTCCTGAAACTCCGTTCGGCCCAGGAAGATCCACATAGATGGGAATTGGTTTTCCGAAGGGGAAAATTTTATTTATCCGTCTTAATTGATCCGGCGTCTCAGACACCGGCTAACCTTGATGCCTGTGCTAAAAGAAGGTCCAGTGAGAGCGTGCGTGGCGCATTAAGTACATGAGGGAAAAGAATGTCTGACAGGGACGGACAAAGAATTGATAAAGAGCATCATGTGACTTCAGGGCGTTCCACCTGAGGGAAAAATCAAGGGTGTTAGAAGATGCCAGGAGGGTTGTCTAGAAGGGGAGCAATCTCACTCTGCCTCCAAGGATCCTTTTGCCATCGTGGGGCACAGACCGCGGAATTGATCTTGCTCTAACTTTTGGCCAAACCCAGTTTGATGTGGTTTCGCATCTTAGGTTGTGAGCTCTTGGATTCTGGCCCATGTCAGAAAAAAAATCAAGACAGGAGATATACAAGGCTTCTAAATCCTGGTCAGGAAGTAAGGCTTAATTACAATTGATCTGGAAGAATAAAATACCGGTAGATTTTATTCTTCAAGGAGAGGGTCAACATTTTATGTGTGTCGAGTTTGAAATCCTAGAGCTCGGATGATTTTTGTTGAGGCTTCGAAACAAACTCACTTTTTTATTTTTTAAAGTAAGGTATCATTTTTGTTTTTATTCACGAAAATTTATTAACTTCTCAAAACACCTTCTCCAGAGTTGACCGTGACCTTGTAGAACCGAAGTCAAAGTTTTGAAAAGGTTCTCTGTCTGAGAAAGATTTTTTTTTTATAACCGAAGGTCGTTGGCAACTTTAATGACGGCATGTCCATCTGTGAATAAGTTGATTAGAAGAGAGAGTTTCTCACGACTCTCCTGGACTTGGTGTTATCTTTTTCCGATTTCAGGGGCTTCGTCGACTGCCCGTTCCAATTTCAGTTTTTGCTAACGAATGGCGGAAATGAAGGAACAGGTTTCCTGCTGTGAAATAGCTCGTGCCCTGAGACACTTCATGCAAGCAATTCATTCAGTTGCATTTATCGAGCACTTACTGTGTGCAGCACACTGTACTAAGCGCTTGGGAGAGTACATTAGAACAATAAACAGACACATTCCCTGCCCACAACGAGCTACTGTTACTTCTAATTGCTGCTGTACTACTGACTCAATTCTATTCAGTTGTATTTATCGAGCGCTTACTGTGAGCAGAGCACTGTACTAAGCACTGGGGAGAGTATAATAGAACAGTAACCGGACACATTCCCTTCCCATAACGAACTTACTAGAGGGAAGTCCTCGTCCAAATGGGGCTCACCGTCTAATCGGGAGGGAGTAAAATTTAATACTCATTAAAAATAAAAATTTATATTAATAATTATAATACTTGTTAAGCATTTACTACGTGCCAAACATCATTCCAAGTACTGGGGTAGATACCGGTTAATCAGGTTGGATGCAATCCCAGTCCCACAAGGGGCTCTCAGTCTAAGTAAGAGGGAGTACGATTTAATCCCCACTTTACAGATGAGGTAACTGAGGCCCAGAGGAGTGAAGTGACTAGCCCGAGGTCACACAGCAGACGTATGGCAGAGCCGGGATTAGAACTCATGTTCTCTGAGTCCCAGGCCCGGGCTCTTTCCACCAGGTCACGCTGCTGCACAGAGAAGTGAAGGGATTTGCCCGAGGTCACAGAGCAGGTGAGTGGTGGCGTGGGGATTTGAACTGGGACCCTCCGACTCCCAGTCCCGTGCTTTTTCCACTGGGGTCACACTGCTTCTTCGAGGCCGGAAAAAGCTGATCGCCTCCACCCGTGCTCTATGACTTTATCGTACCGATTTGTCCATTCCAAGCGCTTAGTACAGTGCTCTGCACATAGTAAGCGCTCGATAAATACTATTGAATGACTCTACGCGGTCGTTCTGTGCACGTGCGGTGTGGCGTGGTGATGTCGCGGGGGGAAGTGATTATAACGACTGGGGTATTTGTTAATAATAATGTCGGTATCTGTTAAGCGCTTACTATGTGCCGAGCACCGTTCTAAGCGCTGGGGTAGACACAGGGGAATCAGGATGTCCCACGTGGGGCTCACGGTCTTAATCCCCATTTTACAGATGAGGGAACTGAGGCACAGAGAAGTGAAGTGACTTGCCCACAGTCACACAGCTGACAAGTGGTAAGCACCTACTACGTGTTGAGCCCTGAGGTAGGTACGGTGAATCAGGTTGGACACAATCCCTGTCCCCCATGGGACTCGCAGTCTGAGGGGGAAGGGAGAACGGAGATTGAATCCCCATTTAGTAGATGAAGAAACCGAGACACAGATTGATTAAGTGACTTGTCCAGCTGTGGAACTGGGATTGGAACCCAGAGCTTCTGACTCCCAGGCCTGGGCCCTACCCACTAGGTCATGCTGAGAGCCACTGTGAATGTTGGCACTGCTTCTGAATTGGGCCGAGGGAGGCTGAAGGTTTTCACGCCAGTGCTAATAATAATAATGGTGGTATTTGTTAAGCGCTTACTATGTGCAGAGCACTGTTCTAAGCGCTAGGGGAGATATAGAATGATCAGGTGGTCCCACGTGGGGCTCACAGTCTTCATCCCCATTTTACAGATGAGGTCACTGAGGCCCAGAGAAGTGAAGTGACTGCTCACAGTCACACAGCTGATGAGTGGCAGAGCTGGAATTCGAACCCATGACCCCCGACTCCCAAGCCCGGGCTCTTTCCACTGAGCCACGCTGCTTCTAACAATAATAATAGTGACAGTATCCGACCCGGTTATCTTGTATCTACCCTAGTGCTTGGAACGGTGCTTGGCAAACGATAACAGTAACAGGCAGCTTCCTCTTGCTTCCCGCATGGGGTCAGTCAGTCGTATTCATTGCATGTTTACTGTATGCAGAGCACTGTACTAAGCGCTTGGGAGAGTACAACAGAGCAGCGTGGCTCAGTGGAAAGAGCCCGGGCTTGGGAGTCAGAGGTCATGGGTTCGAATGCCGGCTCTGCCACTCGTCAGCTGGGTGACTGTGGGCAAGTCACTTCACTTCTCTGGGGCTCAGTTACCTCATCTGGAAAATGGGGGTGAAGACTGTGAGCCTCACGTGGGACAACCTCATTCCCCTGTATCTCCCCCAGCGCTTAGAACAGTGCTCTGCACATCGTAAGCGTTTGACAAATACCAACATTATTAGTATTGTTAAACAATATAACTGACACATTCCTTGCCCACAACAAACTGACAGTCTAGAGGGGGAGACAGATATGAATAGAAATAAATAAAGGATAGATATTGCCCTAAGTGATAATAATCATGTTGGTATTTGTTAAGCGCTTACTATGTGCAGAGCACTGTTCTAAGCACTGGGGTAGATACAGAGTAATCAGGTTGTCCCACGTGAGGCTAACAGTTAACCCCCATTTTACAGATGAGGTAACTGAGGCCCAGAGAAGTGAAGTGACTTGCCCACAGTCACACAGCTGACGAGTGGCAGAGCCTGGATTCGAACCCATGACCTCCGACTCCCAAGCCTGGGCTCTTTCCACTGAGCCACGTTGCTTCTCCAATAGTAAGCACCCAGTAAATACCACCGGTTGATTGATTGACCCATGATCTAAATTCCATAATAATATTCCATATTCAGCTTGTCTGCTGTGTGACCCTGGGCAAGCCACTCGCCTTCTCGGTGCCTCAGTGACCTCATCAGTAAAATGGGGATGAAGACTGTGAGCCCCAAGTGGGACAACCTGATGACCCTGTATCTCCCCCGCGCTTAGAACAGTGCTTGGCACAGAGTAAGCGCTTAACAAATACCAACATTATTATTACTATTATTGTTAGGAGCAGAGCGTTCTACTTAGAGGTTGGGAGAGTACAATATAACCGAATTAGCAGGCACGTTCCCCGCCCGGAAGGAGCTTAAAGTCTAAAGGACGATTTTCCAGATTAGAGGGAGGTGAAAATGCTTTGGAAAAATATAAGCGCTCTAAACAACCACGGTATAATTGTAATATTTCATTAGCGTAAGAGGAAACACTTCCACAGCCTCTCCAAAATCCTTGCAACGAGGAGAGTTTCGAGTTCCCCGAATACTTCCATCTGAGGCTTTCCTTTGGTCGGCTTGGGGCTCCGTGGCTGAAATGGAAAGTCTCTCCTGTGACAGATATTTAAGGGAGAATTATGATGGAGCAGCAAGGTTGTTTTTGCTAAGATGACAAAGTTGGGATTCACCCAGGCAGGGAGCACTGGAGATAAAATGCAACCATCAAGGTTAATGTTAATAGCTACAGTGTGGCAGGCTTGGAATTAACGAGAAGTTTAGCCCAGAAAATGATATATTACTGTAAAGCAGATAACAGAAAGAGAAGCGTTAATCCGGACAGACTGTGATGAATTCTACTGGCAGATTACACATGAGAAGAGGCTTAAATCTCTCAGAAGCTAATGATCGGATGACAGCGATACCTCGGTTAAGACCGATAAATAGTGACAAGTCGCCGAAAAGAGGAAATCGAGACCAATTTGGGACCATTCAACATACGAGAGTCAAAAAAAAAATCACGGTCCAGAAGCCAAGTATGAGTAACATTAAATGCGCATGAAAGAAACGAAGAAACGACTGAGTGAAAGTCAAGCTTAGGAGTGTCATTAAGTTTGAGCATTTTACACTCGATCGGTCAATTAATCCATTAAATTTATCGAGACCTTACCGTACACGGAGTATCGCTATTATTATGGTATTTGCTAAACGCTATGTGCCGAGGCTTGGGAGGGGCCAACAGAGTTGGTAGACACATTGTGGTTTAGTGGATAGACCTGGGATTCAGAAGGTCATGGGTTCTAATCCCGGCTCGGCCTCAAGTCGGCTGTGTGGCCTTGGGGAAGTCACGTCACTTCTCTGGGCCTCGGTTCCCTCATCCGTAAAATGGGGATTAAGAGTGTGATCCCCATGTGGAACGGGGGTGTGTCCCACCCGATTATCTTGTACCTGAGCACTTAGAACGGTGCTTGGTACATATTAAGGGCTGAACCAGTACCATAATTATTTTTGTTATTATTCCCTGCCCACCATGAGATTAGAGGGGGAGACAGACGTGAATATGAATAAATTATAGGTATATATTTAAGTGCCGTGGGGCAGAGGGAGGGGTGAATAAAGGGTGAAAACCCAAGTGCAAGGATGACGCAGAAGGGAGTGGAAGAGAGGAAATGAGGGCTGAGTCGGAAAAGGCTTCTTGGAGAAGATGTGTCTTCAATTAGGGTTTGAAGGTGGGGAGAGTGATCGTCTGTCAGAGATGAAGAGGGAGGGCGTTCCAGGCCGGAGACGGGACGTGGGCGAGGGGTCGGCGGTGAGATAGACGAGAAGGAGGGACAGTGAGTAGTTTGGCATTAGAGGAGCAAAGTGTGCGGGCTGGGTTGCATCGGGAAAGCAGCGAGGTGAGGCAGGAGTGGGCAAGGTGACGGAGTGCTTTAAAGCCGACGGTATCTGTTTGACGTGGAGGTGGATGGTCAGTTGTGTAGTTACTCTTCTGGAGGATCAGAGTCTCCACGGCTAAGTGAGGCTGGTGGAGTTTGTGTGAAATGTGCCTAAGAGTAATGAAAATAAACAATCCATTTAACATGGAAAGTGTATCCAGACAAAAAACGGTTACCGTGACTTTTGATTCTGACTTTCCGGGCGGGGCTTGGAGATGGAGCGAAGTGTTGGGATCGGGGTTAGCGGCGTTGTCCCTTTTGGCTCCGAAAATAAAAGCCGCCGAACAAAGGAGTCAGACACTGAGGGGAGCGAACGGCAGATAATGAGGAGAATATGACAGATCTAGAGGGGGCTCAGATCTCTTGAAAGGTAACGGATGAGAACGAGAGTTCAGAGCCGTTAGATGGAGAAAAATGACAGCTTTGATTGGTCTCTTCCACCCACTTCTGGGGGTGCGTCTTCCCCAAACAGACTTTAGAAATGACCAAACCAAAAGGCACGGCTTTGAGCATCAGTAAATGAAAGATGGAGAGGGGAGAAACAGACCCCAAATTCTGATCTCCCTACGTAGAAGCCTCGATGATGCTGACAAATGGGATTTTTTTAAACAAATGTTTTGTGTATTCAGTGGAAAGGGGGGAAAAAAAAGCCCACTTTAGGCTGAGAAGGCAAAGCTTAAAATCTGGATTGTTTAAAGTGGATACCGATCCAAGTCCTCTCCACATAATTCCCCTTGAAAGACATAAATCCAAAAGCCTCCAGCAGAGTTTTAGCTGAAAGATCAGCATTGTGCGTGTTAAAGTCGGCACAGAGTGTAATCTTTTTCCATAATCACTACAGCCCGGAGAAGGTTTAGATGTTATGTTAGTAGCAGATTTCCTCCCACGACCCAGCTCTCACACATTTAACTCTTCTAATACCAATCGTCTCACCGTGCCTTGATTTAATCTCTCGCCTCCGACCTGTCGCCCGCATCCTATCTCTGGCCCGGAACCCCCTCCCTCTTCATATCCGACAGACGATGACTCTCCCCACCTTCAAAGCCTTATTAAAATCACACCTCTTCCAAGAGGCCTTCCCCGACTAAGCCCTCATTTCCTCTTCCCCCGCTCCCTTCTGCATCACCCTTTCACTTACATTTTCACCCTTTATTCACCCCTCCCTCAGCCCCACAGCACTTCCGTACGTACCCCTAATTCCTTTATTTCTATTAATGTCTGCCTCCCTCTCTAGACTGTAGGCTCCTTGTGGGCAGGGAACATGTCTACAGACTCCGATATATCGTACTCTCCCAAGTGCTTACTACAGTGCTCTGCACACTTCTACACCACTATTACTATTAATATGTCTGCTGTGTGACTTCGGGTAAGTCATTTCACTTCTCTGGGTCTCAGTTACCTCGTCTGTAAAATGGGGATTAAGAATGTGAGCCCCAGGTGGTCACGGCCCGATATCTTACTGTTTCGAAGAAGACAACATGCCTTGCTTCGGTCGACCAATCCGTCGATTGTATAAATTGAGCATCTGTTGGATGTCTAGAACTGTACCAGCCACTTGGAAAAGAAGAGCGGAGGTTGAAGACACATTCCGTAAAGATGAAGGTAAGAGAGGGATTAGAAGGAACAGGAAGTTAGACTCCCTTTTTTTTTTTAATGGCATTTTGTCAAGCGCTTACTATATATGAAGCTCTGTTCTAAGCGCTGGGGTAGATACAAGCTAGTCAGGCTGGACACAGTCCCTGTCCCTCATAGGGCGCTCAGTTTAAATCGGAGGGAGGAAGATATAATCCCCCTTTTTACAGTTCAGGTAACTGAGGCACAGAGAAATGAAGTGACTTGACTAAGGTCACCCAGCAGTCGAGTGGCGGAGTCAGGATTAGAACCCAGGTCCTTTGACTCCCAGGCTTGGGATCTTTCCATTAGCAGCGAGGAGCAGCGTGGCTCAGTGGAAAGAGCATGGGCTTGGGAGCCAGAGGTCATGGGTTCGAATCCCAGCTCTGCCACTTGTCAGCTGTGGGGCTGTGGGCAAGTCACTTCACTTCTCTGTGCCTCAGTTACCTCAGCTGTAAAATGGGGATGAAGATTGTGAGCCTCATGTGGGACAACCTGATTACCTTGTATACCCCAGCGCTTAGAACATGTGCAGAGCACTGTGCAGAGCACATAGTAAGTGCTTAACAAATACCAACGTTATTATTATTATTTCCATTAGGCCACACTGCTTCTTCCTGGTTGCTAGCCAAGTCGGATAAATCAACCTTTTACGGTTCCCTCGTAGATCCTGATTTCCTGTCTGTTTCTAGAGCCCAACTCCCACTTTCTCCTGACTGAGCCTCGCTAATTTATGTTTATCTCAGAAATTTATCTTGAACGTTCACCTTTGTCTTGGAGCATTTAATTGTCCTCTGAGCATTAGTCTGCTTTCCTTTGTGATATCTTGGCACAGCTCTGGACTGTGAACGTTATTTTTAGAATCCTCGTTATTGCTTGGGTATTCTTTTACAACCCTGCTTAATCGCAGTGGCCTCTGTAGCCTTTTAAATGTAACAAGTGCATTTAAGCTATTCCTTTTTCTACTTTAAATGTCACAAAGATGCCAGCATTTCCCTCCTCCGCCTCTTCAAGAGAGAGATCCAAACTAAAAGCGGACAGGGCGGTTGAAGTGGCTGTGGCTGTGAATTCTGGTGCCATATTTGATATTAATAGTAATAATAATAACAATAACGGTATTTGTTAAGCACTTATTACGTATCAGGCACTTTTCTAAGCGCTGGGGTAAATACCAGATAATCAGGTTAGACACAGTCCCTGTCCCAAGAGGGCTCCCAGTCTTAATCCTTATTTTACAGATGAGGAAATGAAGGAACACGTCTACCATCTCTGTTGAATCATACTCTCCCAAGCGCTTAGTACAGAGCTCTGCACACTGTCAGCAGCTCAATAAATACCACTGGTTGGCATCTATCTACCTCAACGTTAAGCAGAGGGTTAGGCCCACAGCAGACATTTAAGCAGCATTTAGCAAGTACCGCGTTTCTCGCTGTGATTATTAACAGGCTTCAGGAGGATCTCTCACAAATTCTCTTTGAATACTATGGCCAGATTTTCCCATTACACAAAGTTCTTTAACCTCATTAACGGTCTTTATGACTAGAGCTCCTACACTAGAGAACTCCCTCAGCTCCGTCATAACGATATTTCCGCATAAGGTGCCCTCTCCCAAAGGTGCTTCTGAATGTCGGTTTCACGGTGGCCGTCTGTGATTACCAGAAGGGAGCCGTCGTTTTCCCGAAGCCTCTGCTGCCCTCGAGTTTTGGGCCCGAGAGCCACGGGGGCTGAGGGGGAAACTGATGTCCACGACGAGTTTGCGGTCTGGAGCATAAGCAGATTAAATCGAGAATGCGTCCCCATCTCTAGTTGAAAAGGATACATCCCTGTGCTCATCTCGGAGGTTTTGAGACTCTGAACTCCTTGAGGGCAGGAAACACATTTACCAGCTCTGTCGTACTGTACCGTCACAAGTGCCGAGGGCAGTGTATTGCACACGGTGAGTGCTCTGAAAATACACCTGATGGATGAATTGATTTTGAAGTTCATTTACCGCTCTCCTACAAGATGCTTCATGCTATTTTTCCTTACAGAGGGGTGTTACTTTATGCGTCCCTATGTTTATTAGAGTGCGTCTGGGGTGTGGGCATGAAGGCTTGTATAGCATTTAAATTTACATTTTCCAAAGCGTTTTTAGTATCCGGGTTTTCCTTTTATCCTCCCTAGATCTCCGTGAGGGAAGGAGAGGTCGATATTTTTAGTCTCAGGTCATTGATGAGAATACTGGAGGTCCAGAGAGATTGAGTGATTTACCTAAGATCACACAGTAAGCTCATTGTGGGCAGGGAGTGTGGATACCAACTCTGTTATATTGTACTCTACCAAGCGCTTAGTACAGTGCTTTGCACAGAGTAGCGCTCAATAAATACGATCGATTGATTGATAGTGGCAGAGCTGGGATTACAATCTACTTCTCTTTTGGCCACATATTCATTCCACCAGACCATCTGCTTCAGACAGTCAATAGTATTTACTGTGTAATCGACGCCAGACCGTAAGCTTGCGAGGGGCGTGAGATCCTCTGCCCGCTCTGTTATACTCGACTTTCCCAATCGCTTAGTACAGTGCTCTGCATATAGTAAGCACTCAGTAAACACCATGGGTTGATTGATCACTTACTTTACCTTTATCTTTCTAATTGTTATTTGTAAAGCACTTATTATGTGCCAGAGACTGGGGTAGATCCAATATAATCAAGTTGGACGTAGTCCATGTCCCACATGGGCCTCACAGTCTTATTTTCCATTTTACAGATGAGGTCACTGAGAAACGAGAATAATAAAAATAACAACTGCGGTATTTGTTAAGCGCTTACTTTGTGCCAGGCACTGTACTAAGCACTGGGGTGGATCCAAGCAAGCCCGGATGACACAGACCCAGTCCCACATGGGGCTCACAGCCTCAATCCCCATTTTACAGATGAGGTAACCGAGGCCCAGAGAAGTGAAGTGATCTGCCCAAGGTCACACAGCAGACACGGGGCAGAGCCGGGATTAGAACCCGTGACCTTCTGACTCCCAGGCCCTCGTTCTATCCGCTGAAGGCACGCTGATTCTCTGTAGTGAAGAGAAGCTTCTCCAAAGAGAAGCAAAGTGACTTGCCCAAGGTCAGACAACCGACAAGTGGTGGAGGCGGGACTAGAACCTAGGGCCCCGGCCCTACGCCATGCCGCTTCGTCCTGTTCTTAGTTTTCTTCTGTCTGTAGACATGATCCCTGTCCTTGAGGAACTTTCCATCTCCCAGTGCCGTGAGGTTACAGTGGGAGTCTGTGATTTCCTGACTCTCAGGCCCCTCGACCGCGCTCCTGACCCCGTTCACCTCTTCCACCCGCGCGGTAGCTGATCCCCAAGGGATTATTTGATACGACCGTTAAGGCTCCCTCTCCTTCCCTTCCTCTCCCAGAGGCAACTGTTTATCGCTTCTCGACCTTTCCCTCGGAAACGATCGCTTGAACGCGAACTCTGAAATACGGCCGCGGCGGCCTGGAAATTCTGCCCGTCGTTAACGGTGAATGACAGAGACGGTTTAAACGGTTTAACGGGGGAGCGGTTGTTTTTTCTCCCCCTCCTCTAGGGCTAAACCCGCAGCACTGAAGGCATATTTTTTCTTTCCTTTCAGAACCAGAATGGGAAGATCCATCAGTGGAAAGACCTTTTCATACCAAAATATCAGATTACAGCGATTTAATGCTTAGGGCTGAGCTCGGAAAAGAGGCTGAAAGCATTGTAGAATTCTATTACAGGTGAAATATTAGTATGAGGGACAGTAAGATGTCTTTCCTCCATTTAGAACCTGATTAAAATATATTTCCCCCACCCCATCTCTTCCGCGATCACCGTTTTAGAGAGATATAACCTTAAACGGTTTGCGGGGAGAGAGTTGAAAAAGGACTGTAGTTTGATACGGGGCGTCTTCGCGAAAGATGGTGAAGGCAAAAAATATTTGCCCGAAATAAACCATCCGATCCCGTTCAAAACCTTGGGGGCGGGGCGGTGTGCTGTAAGATTTCAATTTCAAAGAGAATTGAGGCCGATGATGATGATGATGGTGTTAATGAAACGCTTCCTCCTTGCTAAATAATAATAACGTTGGTGTTTGTTAAGCGCTTACTATGTGCAGAGCGCTGTTCTAAGCGCTGGGGTAGATACAGGGTCATCGGGTTGTCCCACGTGAGGCTCACAGTCAATCCCCATTTTCCAGATGAGGTCACTGAGGCCCAGAGAAGTGAAGTGACTTGCCCAAAGTCACCCAGCTGACAAGTGGCAGAGCCGGGATTCGAACTCATGACCTCTGACTCCCGAGCCAGGGCTCTTTCCGCTAAACGCTGTGCTCGGCACAGTGGTAGATAAAAGAGAATCAGAGTGGGGCTCCTGTCTAGAAAGGAATGAGGGTGGGAGAGAGCAGAGTGGATTAATGGAAAGAGCCCAGGCTTGGGGGGGGGTCAAGAGGACCTGGGTTCTAATTCCTGCTCTGCCACCGGCCTGCTGGGTGACCTGGGGCGAGGCACTTAACGGCTCTGTGCCTCAGTTCCCTCATCTGTGAAGTGGGGATTCAGTGCTTGTTCTCCTTCCCCCTTAGAGGGTGAACCCCATGCGGGACAGAGACGGAATCTCACCTGAGCACTTTTCCTCGTGTTTAATACACCAGGGCTTAAAATGTATAGTAATAAGAACTTCTGTTGCAAGCCGACACGGGACGTGTGAAAGCATTTTGGGGTGCACTGCAAGAACAAGGGCACAGGAGCTGTGGCAGGAGCAGTGGGCCTTGTGTAAAGAGCACAGGCCTGGGAGTCAGAGGATCTGAGTTCCAGTTCCGACTTCATCACTTTTCTGCTGTGCGACGTTGGGCTAAACCCTTAGCTTCTCTCTCCCTCATTGAAGTCATCTGTCAAATGGGAATCAATAATCATAATAATAATGTTGGTATTTGCTAAGTGCTACTCTGTGCAGAGCACTGTTCTAAGCCCTGGGGTAGATACAGGGTCATCAGGTTGTCCCATGAGAGGCTCACAGTTAATCCCCATTTTCCAGATGAGATAACTGAGGCACAGAGAAGTGAAGTGACTTGCCCACAGTCACACAGCTGACAAGTGGCAGAGATTCGAACCCATGACCTCCGACTCCCAAGCCCGGGCTCTTTCCATTGAGCCCCGCGTGGGACAGGGACTGTGTCCGACCTGATTATCTTGTATCTACCCCAGCGCTTAGTACAGTGCCCGGCACATAGTAAGCACTTAACCACTACCTTTTTTTTAATTAAAAAGAAAGGAGTCGTGTCCTGGGGATTTGCCAACTCTATTTACACAACAGGGACAAATCCCAGCACCCGCCATCGACGGTAGAAATGACAGCGCGTGAGGTAATTCTGGGCCGAGAGATGGATCGAATCGTAAACTCTTTGAAGGCAAGGAATCGTGTCTTCCAACTCCACCGCGTTGTACTCTCCGGTTGGAATTGATTTAGGGGATGCTTTCATCTGCCATCGCTACATCTATTTTTAGCCGGCCCCAACCGCAATCGTTTCACTATTCTGGGTGAGACCAGAATCGAAGGAATCACTTCCAGCCATGACTGGCTCTAGTTTGGGCTGGCTGAGCGCCCGTCTTATTCTGGTGAATCTAGTGAGATAATCGTAATAATTGTGGTGTTTGTTAAGGGGCTTACTATGTGCCGAGCACTGTACTGAGCGCTAGGGTAGATGCAAGATAATCAGGTCGGACACAGTGTCTGTCTCCCACGGGGCTCACAGTCTTGGAGAAGCAGCGTGGCTCAGTGGAAAGAGCCCTGGCTTGGGTCAGAGGTCATGGGTTCGAATCCCGGCTCTGCCGCTGTCAGCCGTGTGACTGTGGGCGAGTCGCTTCACTTCTCTGTGCCTCAGTTACCTCATCTGTAAAATGGGGATTAACCGTGAGCCTCCCGTGGGACAACCTGATGACCCTGTGTCTCCCCCAGCGCTTAGAACAGTGCTCAGCACATAATAAGAGCTTAACAAATGCCAACATTATTATTGATCCCCATTTTACAGAACTGTGGCACAGAGAGGTTGAGTGACTTGCCCAAGGTCACACAGCGGACGAACGGTGGAACCGGAATTAGAACCCAAGTCCTTCTGATTCCCAGTCCCGTGTTCTTGATTCTATTTATTCTTGATTCTATTCTTGATTCTATTTATTTGCTATTGTTTTAATGAGATGTTCATCCCCTTGATTCTATTTATCGCTATTGTTTGTGTCTGTCCGTCTCCCCCGATCAGACCGTAAGCCCGTCAGAGGGCAGGGACCGTCTCTATCTGTTACCGATTTGTCCATTCCCAGCGCTTAGTCCAGTGCTCTGCACATAGTAAGCGCTCAATAAATACTATTGAATGAATGAATGAAATCCACCAGGCCATGCCGAGTTGCCCAGGAGAGCTCTCGGAAGGCAGAAACAGGTAAGGAGGCATCGGGCCACCAAGAGCTGCAGGGTACGAGGAAGGAAAGGTTGTTGGGTGTCAATGGTGTTTTTATGTATATTTCACGTATTTAGACTGTGAGCCCCGCGTGAGACAGGGACCGCGTCCAACCTAATTCATCTGTACCAACCTCAGTGCTTAGAACGGTGTCTGACACGTGGTAAGTGCTGACCAGATACCACTAAAAAAAAAATCGACCAGACTTTTAAAGGACAAACCGTGAGGACTGAAAAAAAATAAAGTAGGATTTTTCCCATTGTGGACGTTTGTCTCTCATAGTAATAATATGGAGTAAACTCTTACTCTGTGTTAAGCACTGTTCTAAGCGCTGGGGTAGATAGAAATTAGTCAGGTTGGACAGAGTGCCTGTCCCACGTAGGGCTCACAGTCTAAGTAGGAGGGAGAACGGGGATTCTCCATTTTACAGATGAAGAAATAAACAGAGACGTTAAGTGACTCGTCCGAGGTCGCACAGCAAGCAGTTGCTAGAACAGGGATTGGAACCCAGGTCCCTGACTCCCGGGTCTGTAACAAGGCCTGCTTCTGGCATTCCAGGTAATCATTGAATTCTCCGGATAACATTACTCTCTCCTCCTGGTAATCCTTTAGTTCTGTCTCACAGATTTTGAAAAGTCCAAAGACAAATCTATCCACAAATGGTATTTACTGAACATTTCCTGTGTGCAGAGCACTGTGCTATGCGCTTGGAAGAGCACAGTGCAACAGCATGACAGACATGTTCCCTTTCCACTAGGAGATTACAGTCTAATCTAGGGTCTAAATCAAAACAACTAAAATCAAAATGACTAAAAATTGTGATCGGGGAAAACCACTTCAACTGGAAAAATCCTTTAACGTCGGTGTCAGAGGCTACTGTAGAATATCGTATTCGACCGATTTTTAGGGCATTTTTCAGAACTGTGGACATTGATACAATCTAATTTTTTAGATTATTTGATTTTAGTTCCTGTCTTTTCCAGGATTTGCCAGGCAACCTTTCGAAAAGACCTAGGATTTGATTCTTAGCAGGATACCTTCGGCAAAAATTGGATTATTTTATTTCCCAGAGTGGGGAAATCAATGAACGGAAAGTACAAATAAGAAAAGCTAGAAACTAGACGTCTCATGACCGAGGGTTTCAAAACAGAATATTGTGCTTTTTTTCGACCCTAAACCAGAAATCCAAAAATGTAAAAGCGAATTGATCTAGACCTGTATGAGTCATTTGGTATTTCTGTCAGTCAGTCAGTCAGTCGAATTTAGTGAGTGCTTACTTTGTGCAGAACGTTGTACTAAGCGCTTGGGAGAGTACAATATAACAATATAACCGAAACGTTTCCAGCCCACCGTGAGTTTACAGTCTAGAGGACTCGTCTGCCGTGTGACCTTGGGGCGAGTCACTTTGCTTCTCTGTGCCTCAGTTTCCTCACCTGTAAAATGGAGATGCCATGCTTGTTCTCCCTCCGATTTAGACTGAGTGCTCCATGGGGGACTTGATTATTCCGTAGCTTCTCCAGCGCTGAGTAGAGTGCTTGGCAAATAGTAAGCACTGAACAAATCCCTCAATTATTAATGGATACAGAGGTGAGGATTATATCAGGGTGCTTAGTACAGGTCTTGGCACATTGTGAGCGCTTAACAAAGTGCACAGTTGTTAATGGACACACAGGTGTAGATGATAACAGGACTCAGCCGTTTTGAAAGACTCCTGCCAGATCTTCAGGATGTTGGAACTTGAGATCAAGTCAGCAAGAGAAAAACTTGTGTTATATCCCTTCTTTTCCATATCAAATATCCTTTTCCCCCTTGCTCTTCCCCTCTGCTTTTCCTGATTTTTATTACCTTTGGCATCTACTAAATGCTTATTAGGTGGCAAGCAGTGTGCTAAATGCCAGGGGACAATTCTTGTCCCACGCAGGGTCTATAATCTATTTTATCTCCATTTTAAAGATGAGGAAACTGAGGCCCAGTTTCCAGCTAGGACTCTACGAGGGTCATTCAATCTACGTATTCAATCCATCACTAAATCCCGTCGGTCCCACCTTCGGGACATCACTAAAACCCGCCCTTTCCTCTCCACCCAAACTGCTCCACGTTAATCCCATCACTCATCCTCTCCCGCCTGGATTACTGCATGGGCCTACTCTCCGACCTCCCAGCCTCCTGCCTCTCCCCAATCCAGTCCACATTTCACTCTGCTGCCCGGACCATTTTTCTACAAAAACGTTCAGGACATGTCACCCCGCTCCTCAAAAAACTCCAGTGGTTGCCCATCAAACAAACAGACATCAAACAAAAACTCCTCACGATCAACTTGAAAGCAGTCCACCACCTCCCCCCCGAATCTTTCCTCACCTTGCTTCTCTCCTTCTCCGACCCAGCCCGCACACTTCGCTCCTCTAGTGCTAACCTTCTCACCGTGCCTCCGACTCACCTGTCTCGCCGCCGACCCCTCGCCCGCATCCTGCCTCTGGCCTGAAATGCCCTCCCTCCTCAAATCTGACAATGGCTCTTCCCTGCTCCAAAGTCTTAATGAGCGCCCATCTCCTCCAAGAGGCCTTCCCAGCCCAACCCCCACTTTTCCTCACCTCCCATTCCTTTCTGCGTCACCCTGACTTGCTGCCTTTTCTCTTTCCCCCTCCCAGCCCCACACCACTTATGTGCATATCTGTCATTTTATTTATTTGTATCGATAGCTTTCTCCCCCGCTGTAGACTGTGAGATCATTATGGGCAGGGAATGTGACTATTGTTAGATGGTACTCTTCCAAGAGCTCAGTATAGTGCTCTGCACACAGTAAACGCTCAATAAATACCACTGAATGAATGAATGACTTAAATTCACTATCACGTGTTCTTAACATTAAGGCACGCCAATTCCTCTCTTCCTCTCCTTCTTCCCTCCTTCTCCTTCCTTTTTTCCTCTCCCTCTCTTTCCATCCCTCCCTTTTCTTTCCTCCCACCCTTTCTCTGTCTCTTTCTTCAAGTATAGACCAATGTTTAATTTCAAAGCTATTAAATGATGGCATTATTGACCTGAGGCATTAGCTCCTTGTGAACAGAGATCGTGTTACTGCCTCTATTGTACTGAACTCTCCCAAGCACTTAGTACTGTCCTCTCCACATAGTGAATGCCCCCAAATAAATACCACTGATGATCGATTGAGGAGACACGTCCCTTCGTATTAAAAGACCAAAGTGGATTTTCAGACCAAGGGAGGACGGATAACTTAACACGGAGATCAATTAGTGGTAATGAAAACAGCTGTCAAACTAGTCACCAACCTTGGCTGACTACAATTAAGCGTTCAGTCCAAACTAATTGAATTAGAAGTTCCCAGGTGTTTCTTATGAAGACAGCATATTTTGCGCGCGGATGCAGAAAACCACGTCCATTTCGAAGGTTTATTTTCACTCTTCATCTCATTTTATCGTCTCCATCGTTTCTTCCTATTTTATCGCAGTGTGGTATGTCCGGAATACCCTTAAGTAGTTGTACTTTTTTACGGTATTTGTCGAGCGCTTACTGTATGCTAAACATGGTTCTAAGCGCTGGGGTGGATACAAGAAAATTAGGTCGGACACAGTCCCTGCCCTGCAGGGATTACTGCATCAGCAATATTACTATTCTCTTTAATATACAGTTTACTTGAAATAATGATAATAGGCATAATGATAAACGTGAATAATTGACGATACAAGGGCAGATGGGAATAGCTTAGAACTGAAGAGTTATTTCTTAGTCCTCAACCCTCCTGAACGTGCTAGCGGTTTTTCCTCGGCAAATCTGTTTCATCTAAGAGTTATGTCTAAGTCTAAGTAGGAGGGAGAACCGGAGAAAGATGCATAGAGATATGAAGATCACACAGCGAGCGATTAGAACCCAGGTCCTTCTGATTCCCGGGCCCTTTCCATTAGGCCACACTGCTTCTCAGTGAGTACCCACTGTAGTAAGCGCTTGGAAGATAAAATGGAAAAGACACATTCCCTGTCCACAAGGACTTAACACTCTAAGCAGGGGAGGAAGCTTGAAAATCTCGGAGAAGCAGCATGGCTCGGTGGATAAAGCCCCGGCCCGGGAGTCAGAAGGACCTGGGTTCTAATTCCTACTCTGCCTCTTGTCTGCTGCGTGAACTTCTCTGTGCCTCACCTGGAAAATGGGGATTAAGGGTGTGAACGCCACGTGGACGGGGATTGGGTCCAACCTGATTAACTTGTATCTTCCCTAGTGTTTAGAACAGTGCTTTCATTCAATTGTATTTATTCAACCGTACTTATCGAGCACTTACTGGGTGCAGAGCACTGTACTGAGCGCTCGGAAAGTACAGTTCAGCAACAAATGTACAATTCAGCGACAAATAATTTCTTGACGTTTAGTAAATATTTAGCAAGTACCATAATAATAATCAGTATATTATTATATATTATATAATCAGCTATTATTCTCCTTAGAATAGAGTTTACTTGAAAAAGTGATAAAAGGCATAATGATAGGCATGAATAATTGACGACGCAAGGGCAGAGGACGGGAATAGCTAAAAACCCAAGAGCTCGTTCCTAGTTTTCGACACTGCTGAGTGTGCTAGAGGTTTTTCCTCGGCAAATTTGTTTCATCCAAGGGTCATGTGGCTCTACCCTGTTTCCTATAAATGTCAATAATTGTCGAGCTACGGTGGCGGTGTCTAAGAGCAGACTGTGAGCTCGCTGTGGGCGGGGAACACGTCTACCAACTCTGTTGTATTCTCCCAAATGCTCTTGCACACAGTAAGCGCCCAGTAAATACCACTGATGGATGTAAAGAGGAACATTTGACTTGGGAAACGTTCAGTTCTGGGGGCTGGGTAAAGGGCTAGGCTCAATAGACGCCTTAAAAACAAAATCACTATCTCCTACTATCTCTTGTGGTGCGGAAACTAGAATAGTTTCTGTCCAGGGGTGTCATATTTTCACTTGGAGTGTGGGGATGAAAAGGAGGCAGGGACATTAAGGTGGATGAGGAGTGGGAGGGGCCAGGCTTCAATCTACCTGTCCATCGGTCAATCAATGGTATTTATCTTGTTGTGTTATATTGTGATACTGTTAATGATAATAATGATGGTATTTGTTAAGCGCTTACTTTGTGCCAAGCACTTTTCTAAGTGCTGGGGTAGAAACAAGGTAATTAGGTTGCCCCACGCGGGGCTCACGGTCTTAATCCTCATTTTCCAGATGAGGGAACTGAGGCCCAGAGAAGTTAAGTGATTTTCCCAGAGTCACACAGCTGATAAGTGGAGGAACTGGGATTAGAACCCATGACCTCTGACTCCCAAGTTGGTGCTCTTTCCACTAAGCCACGCTGCTTCTCTGTATTCTCTGCTTTCCTATAAACAAGCGGCTTGTTCTCTCCCAAGTCCTTAGTACAATTGCTCCGCAGACAGTAAGCACTCAGTAAATACAACTGACTGAATGACTGATTTACCGAGTGCTTACTCGGTGTGTAGCCCTGTACTAAGCGCTTGGGAGAGTCCAGTGCCTTCGACTCGCTCCCCACCCGCTAGGATCTCGCAGTCCAGAGGGGGAGAGAGACGTCCGACGGGATAATAGGTGAGAAAGCCACCATTGTGGGTCTTTTCAGCCTTGACTGGAAACTCCTAAGACTTGTGAGAGGCCCTAAAATGCTCAAACCTAGGAATCCCGCCCTCAGTTTTGGGGAGATGACTCCCATATTTCCTGCGGAACTAGTAGGGTCTGAGCGGATTCTCTTCCAGGGGGTCCTGATGGAAGATGTGATTTTGTTAAGGGCAGGCCTGTTTCCCAGTCTGCTTCTACCCTGGGAAGAGAGGCCCAAATTGCTCTCCCAATCTGTACAGTCCGAGTCACCACGATGCCCATAGCCCACGCTGTCCCCCTGGGCTCGAACTCGGGGCCGTGGCTTAAGGTATCTCCAGTAGCCGAAACCGCCGGTGTGACGGCCCCGCAAGATCAAGAGAAAAGGAACCGAGAATCGCAGGAGCAATGGCTAGAATCCCTTCCGACCCTTTTCTGACTGAGATTTTGAAAATGCGCTGGCTAATTAATTGATTTCTTTTTTTTTTTCCTTAAAAAGTGTTGCCATGGTATCGTGGGGCATATTTATTCTTCCACACAAGGATTCCGGGGTCTTTTTAATCTTTACTTTAATTACTTCATTCATTCTTTTTTTAATTTGCAGAGGTCTTTATAATTTTTTTTTTTGATTATGCAGTTTTCTGCCAGAGTTCCCAGAGACTGAGGTATTAATTGAAAGAAGAACTGTCTCCCTCTTGTTTGAGGAGAAATCAAATCACCTCTGAAATCCCAGTCCTGGGCAAAAAAAAAAAAAAATGATTAGAAGTCTCGTGGAGGTCACTGCGACTGACCCTTTGCATACACTCTTCCATAAAGTGGTATGACTTATAGGAGTGTAAGTCTAGGTAAGGAACAAATATAATAATAATAATAATGATGGTATTTATTAAGTGCTTACTATGTGCCAAGCACCGTTCTAAGCACGGGGGTAGATACAAGGTAAGCAGGTTGTCCCACATGGGTCTCACAGTCTTAGAGAAGCAGCGTGGCTCAGTGGAAAGAGCACGGGCTTTGGAGTCAGAGATCATGGGTTCGAGTCCCCGCTTTGCCACTTGTCAGCTGTGTGACTTTGGGCCAGTCACTTCACTTCTCTGTGCCTCAGTTCCCTCATTTGTAAAATGGGGATTAAGACTGTGAGCCCCACGTGGGACAACCTGATTCCCTTGTGTCTACCCCAGCGCTTAGACCGGTGCTCTGCACATAGTAAGTGCTTAACAAATACCAACATTATTATTATTATTATTATTATTATTATTAATCCTTGGGAGAAGCAGGGTGGCTCAGTGGAAAGAGCCCGGGCTTGGGAGTCAGAGGTCATGGGTTCGAATGCCGGCTCTGCCACTTGTCAGCTGTGTGACTGTGGGCAAGTCACTTCACTTCTCTGGGCCTCAGTTACCTCATCTGTAAAATAGGGATGAAGACTGTGAGCCTCACGTGGGTCAACCTGATTACCTTGTATCTCCCCCAGTGCTCTGCACATAGTAAGCGCTTAACAAATACCAACATTATTATTATTAATCCCCGTTTTACAGATGAGGTAACTGAGGCCCAGAGAAGTGAAGTGACCCGCCCAAAGTCACGCAGCAGACAAGTGGCGGAGCCGGGGTTAGAGCTCACAACCCTTGACTCCTAAACCTGTGATATTTCCACTAAGCCACGCTGCTGAGTGGAGGGAGAACAGTACAACAATAAACAGACGCATTCCCTGCCCACAACGAGCTTACGGCATAGAGGGAACGAGAGATCTCGTTCACTGGGTGTTTAAAAAACGTGACCCCGATTTCCTCGTGGCCCACGACACCAACGAGAGACCGTGCTGAAAAATGTTACAAAACAGCCGGTATTACTTTCTTCTGTTTCTCCCGGTGCAAAGGCACTATTGCAAAGTCAATAAGCGGATAATGAAGTCATCCGATCGATTTTTAGGACTATGATGAAAATAATGAGAGTATTATGCATTTATGATACACTCTTTCAAGGGCTAGAATAGAGACAAGATGACTGGATCTGACTCAGTTCCTGTCCCTCGAGTAAGTTTCTAGTCTAAAGTCGGGGGAAGAGGTATTTCGTCCCCATTTCGCAGATGAGGAACTGAGTCTCAGCGAGGTTGCGACTTGCCCCAGGTTACCCAGCGTGTGATGGAGGAGCAGGGTCCGAACCCAGGTAACCCGATTGCCAGGCCTCTGTTCTTTGCACTGGGCCGCACTGCCTCCAGCCGCTTCCATTTCTATCTCCGTAGGCAATTTGTAGATCAATTTTTCTGTTTGTCTCCTCCTTTAAAGTGTGTGTTCCTTGAGTCAGTCTCTCAGCCAGTCTGTCATTTGTATTTACGAAGCTCCTACGGTGTGCGGAGCACTGTACTAAGCACTTGGGTGAATATAATAGGACATTATAACAAACACATTCCCTGTCCACAACGAGCTTACGGTCTAGAGAAACAGTACGGCGTAGTGGACACAGCACGTCCCGGGGAGTCAGAAGGTCATCGGTTCTAATCCTGCCTCCACCACTTGTCTGCTGGGCGACCTTGGGCAAGTCACTTTACTTCTCTGGGCCTCAGTGACCTCATCTGTAAAATGGGGATTGAGACTGTGAGCCCCAGGGACTGTGTCCAACCCGATTGGCTTCTATCCTCCCTAGAGCTTAGAACAGCGCCTGGCACACACTAAGCGATTAAGAAAATACCACAGTTATGAATATTATTTTTATGCTCACAGTGGAAGGATGTGCTGATGTCTATGGGGGCACGCAGGGTCATGTAAGGACATCTCTCCGCCGGCCTCTTGCCCCCGTCCTGCCTCTGGCCCGGAACGTCCTCCCACCTCATAGCTGATGGACCACCACTCTCCCCCACTTCAAAGCTTTAATTGAAGGGACGTCTCCTCCAAGAGGCCTTCCCTGACTAAGCCCCCCTTTCCTCTTCTGCCTTTTCCCCCTGTACTCTCCCAAACGTTCTGTGAAGCGTTCTGCCCAGACCAAGCACTAAATAAATACTACTGATCGATAATAATGATAGATTTAAACATTTCCCTTTGCAAGGGAAAGGCCAAAGCACGGATAATCCTACTGTACGCAGGCTGGAAAGATTTTCACTGTCATATGCAAATGTGGACAACAATGCTTGAAATTGGATTTCTATTTTACTTAATTAGATTAGCTCAAGACCTACATTACAGTCAACAGCGGCGTGGCCTAATGGATAGAGAGCGGGTCTGGGAGTCAGAAGGAGCTGGGTTCTAATCCCGTCTCCGCCACTAGTCTGCTAAGTGACCGTGGGCGGATCACTTCACTTCTCTGTGCCTCAGTTACCTCATATGTAAAATGAGGATAAGACTTTGAGCCCACTTAGGTCATGGACTGTGTCCAACCTGACTAGCTTGTATCTACTCCAGGGTTTAGTATAATGCCCGGTATATAGTAGGCACTTAACAAATACCATTAATAATAATAATAATAATAATGTTAGTATTTGTTAAGCGCTTACTATGTGCAGAGCACTGTTCTAAGCGCTGGGGTAGATACAGGGTCATCAGGTTGTCCCATGGGAGGCTCACAGTTAATCCCCATTTTACAGATGAGATCATTGAGGCACAGAGAAGGTAAGTGACTTGCCCACAGTCACACAGCTGACAAGTGGCAGAGCTGAGAGTCGAACCCATGACCTCTGACTCCAAAGCCCAGCCTCTTTCCGCTGAGCCACGCTGCTTCCCATATTAAAACAAATTAATAAAACAAAAAAAAATAGCTGGAAGCCACACCACGGGCAATAAAATGGACTGGTTTCAGAATTAGGATTGGTAGGACTGGTAGGTTTTTGAATTCACCGGGAAGATTGAGGAGCCAGCCTTTGAGGAGAAATCTTCTTTGGTTCTTAAAATAACTTTTTATCCAAAGATCCCACATGTTTTTTCCTTAAGCAGTTAGAAAAGGGAACGTAAAAAAGAAATGAGTCTATGTTGAATTTTTTTTCAAATGGCAGGTTCACATTTCTCCTGGTCCAGTGTTCGAATCCAGTGTTTCCCTTGTCGACGCAGAAGTTGACGGAATCCATCTTCTCTGGCACCGATCTGGAAGTTGGAATCTACTATAGAATTCTAATTAGAAAGGGTAATTTTCTCTCCGCGCACTAAACTTCTTTAGTTTGTGGCCTGCGAAGTGAACAGCTTTGCATAATTACAAAAGACAAGGAAGATTGGTTTCAGAAGAGTCATTGGCGGGACAGACGATTATGTATTAAATCCCGGGCAAGGGGACTGTGACAATACGGAGAAAGAATGCTCAGGAGAGCGACGCTAAAGACTCATTTTTTAAAATGGTATTTGTTGAGCCTTTAATCAGAAATTGGAGAACTAAAAGGGGCATTTATCTGGGCGGGCAGTATTTCCACAATGTTCAGATTGTCTCTATTGGGAACGTTTTGGGTTTCGTCAGGGACATGATTTAAAGTTTTTTTTTATGACGGTATTTATATATGCTTATATATGCCAAGCACTGTTCTAAGCAATGGGGTCGAGACACGGTAAACAGGTTGCAAACAGTCCACATCCCACTTAGGCCTCATGTTACAGATGAAGGAACCGAGGTACAGAGAAGTTAAGTGTCCTTGCCCAAGGTGACCCAGCAGATGAGTGGCAGAGCTGGAATTAGAACCCAGGTCCTCTGACTCCCAGGCCTGTGCTCTACCCGCTAGGTCATGCAGCTTCTCTATTTCTCTCTGAATTGTTTTGTAGAAAGCAAAAATAGTTTCCTAGGGGAGAAACGGTTGGTATTGTGGGTCACCGTGTCAGCTCCCGGATGATTGCCAGTTAAAGGTTTGTTACAGTCAATCAATCCACCAGTTAACCAGAGGATTTATTGAGCTCCTTCAGTGTGCAGAGCATTCTACTAAGAACTTGGGATAATAGAATAAAATTAGCAGACCTGATCCCTACCTTCAGAGGACTTCCATTCTAGTGGGGAAATAGACATTTATTTATTTAAAGGTAGGAGGAAGAAGGGAAGTAGATGTGTATAGGAATTAGTGCTCGAGTAATAGAGTCCCTTAATCAATCATATTTATTGAACATTTACTGTGTGCAGAGCTCTATACGAAGCACTTGGGAGAGTCCATGTATATTATGGTATTTCTTAAGTGCTTACTATGTGTCAGTCACTGTACTAAGCACTGAAGTAATTGCAGGCCAATCAGGTTGGACACAGTCCCTGCCCCACATGGGGATCCCAGTCTTAATCTCCATTTTACAGATGAGGGAAAGGAGGCCCAGAGAAGTGAAGTGACTCACCCAAGGTCACACAGCAGACAAGGGACAGCGTCGGGTTTAGAATCCAGGTCCTTCCGACTTCCAGGCCCATACTCTATCCACTAGACGACAGTGGTCCCATACTGTTTTGGGGCTAAAGGAGACATAAGGTAAACTTTAATTATTTTCGGTCCAAAAACCGACGAATATATCCTGGAAAATGACTTTCTGATCTTGGGCTTTAGAGGAGAAGGGCACAAGAAAGGAGGAATCGACAAAGAAGGAGAAATTGTTTAGCATCATTGGTCTGGGGCTTAGAGGAATGGGGCGCAAAAAGAGAAAAGTAGCGCAGCAGCACTTGTCCCCCAGGTTCTGCATGGTACAGGAAGCTGATTTGTTCTGCAGCGTAGCCAGGGCTGGAAAATGTTGGAGGGTCTTGATAGGAACCTAAGAGATCGTATAAAAATTGATAGAAGGAGATTTGAGGCCCTGCCTCGTGAATAGATAATGTTGGCAAAGGACCGATAGGAAAGCAATTAGTCTTCTCGGGGGAAGGGCTCGGAATATTAATGACTTTCCTGCTAAATGAGTCAAAAGAGTTTAGGGTGAGCTTGTTGCATGGTTTATGCGGACATCTAATGATGCTAAGTGGATGTTTTGCAGAAATTTCAGCTCTTTGGGAGACAGGAAACTGAGACATATTTCTCGTTCTTAAGAAAATAACCGAGTACCCGCACCCAACACTCATTCTCTTCTGCCTCTTTCCCCCAGAAAGGTTCAAATTTCACTCTGCTTGAAAATAGGGTTCACTGGCTCAAAGAGGAAATCAAGGAAACCAAGACCAGAGAGACAGGAACTGAGGGTTATTCATCATATTTATTCATGGTTATAGTGCACATTATTGTCCCTCTAGATTATAAACTCGTCGTGGGCAGGGAATGCTGTATTGTTATATTGTAATCTCTCTAGAGCCGAGTATAGTGCTCTGCACGTAGTAAGCACTCAATAAATACGATTGACTGACATTAAGCGCTTAGAAAGTACCGAGAGCTTTCCAAGTGGAGATCTGTCCCAGTTCCAGAAGAGGCTCGTAATCTAAGGAGGAGAGAGAACAGGGATTTTCTTTTCAATTCCTTTTCATTTACTCGGGGTTTATTAGGAGGCCAGCCTAGTCCCAGGACTATTCCCACAGAGGAGTAATAATAATGATAATAATGATGATATCTATTAAGTGCTTACTATGTGCCAAGCCCTGGAAAAGTCGGTACCACTCAGAGGCATCTCAGAGAAGAGGGCCTTGGAGATAGAGCCCATCCCTGAGAGTCAGAAGAATCTGGGTTCTAATTCCAGCTCTGCCACTTGTCCACTGTGTAATAATGTTGGTATTTGTTAAGCGCTTACTATGTGCCGAGCACTGTTCTAAGCGCTGGGGTAGACATAGGGGAATCGGGTCGTCCCACGTGGGGCTCACGGTCTTAATCCCCATTTTACAGATGAGGGAACTGAGGCACAGAGAAGTTAAGTGACTTGTCCACAGTCACACAGCCGACAAGTGGCAGAGCTGGGATTCGAACTCATGAGCCCTGACTCCAAAGCCCATGGTCTTTCCACTGAGCCACTGTGTGACCTTGGGTGAGTCGCTTCACATCTCTGGGCCTCAGTTCCTTCATCTGTAAAATGGGGATTAAGACTGTGAGCCCCGTGTGGGCTAACCTGATTAGCTTGTATCTACCCCAGCATTTAGTACGGTGCCTGGTACATAGTAAGCTCTTAAGAAATCCCATAAAAAAGGGTTTCTGTTTGATGCGGCCAGGAATGGGTTGCCCCTGGAGGTTTTTGAGGCTGGCGGGATGTGCTGAGGGTAAGGTTTTAGAAAAATGATCAGGGCAGTGGAGTCAACCAGAGGCAGGAGAGGGGAGTATGATTAAGCATTATTAAGATCACATCTCCTCCAAGAGACCTTCCCCGATTAAACTCTTTTTTCCCCATCTCGCTCTCCCTTCTGAGTCATCTATGCTTTCGGATCTATGCCCTCTGGGCATTTGATATTTACCCCAACCTCATAGCACTTATGTATCTTTAAATTATATATAACAAATTACTTATATTAGTATCCACTTCCCCTTTGGCTGGTAAGCTCGGTATGGACAGGGGATGAGACCACTAATTCTATTGTATTTTACTCTCCCAAGTGCTTAGTACAGTGCTCTGCACATAGGAAGCGCTCACTAAGTGCCACTGAGTGACTTATTGATTAGGAGAGTCCGGACGTAGGGAGGCCACTGAGCTCCTTGAGGAATATTTGCTGTTGGCAGGGAGGAGGGGCTGTAGATTAACTGTAATGATTGTGGTACTTGTTAAACGCTTTCTACGGGCCAGGCTTTGTACTAAGCACTGGGGCAGATGCAAGCAAATTAGAAGAGGGGAAAGAGTGAGGTTCAGTGAGAAAAGCATCCCGAAGGTGGCTGACATTTGAAAGAGGGGAGGGAGGTGCTGGATATGAGAGACAGCTTGGGGAAAAGTTCAGAGGCAGAAGAGGAGGTAGATAAAACGTCCGAGCCTGGTGGGGTCGGCACGCGATTCAGTCGAACAAGCTAAGCGGATCGAAAGAGGCCCGGTTTCTCTTTCTGGTCCCTCTAGACTTTAAGTTTGGTATGGGCAGGGCAGGTGACCGCTAATTCTGTTGTATTGTCCTCTCCCAAGCCACTGATCTGCACATAGTTAGTGCTCAGTAGATAGAATGGATTGATTGATTGCCCAAGACGGTAGTGGGCAAATTCCATCTAATGCAGACAGAAATAAAAGAGTAAGTCTGGGGGTAAGGAACCAAAAGAGAAAGACATAGTAAATCAAAGCATCCCATGGCGGTATTGATCAGGAGAGGGATTTCGAGGGATGCCGTAAAAATCCTCGAAGCTGTCGGTCCTGAATTTGCCTGCATTAAAAGAAAATGTCAGTTGATCGAGTCTCCGAGAACTTCCCACCGAAGGAAGTTTTGCGGATGAGGAATCACATTGCTACCCTACAAGACTGGCTTTTGAGCCTGCTGAAGGGAGAAGCTTTGATATAACACCACAATAGCGATCGTTCAAACGCGAAAGAATTTCGAAAGCCGGGGCAACCATTCGGGAAATTAGGAAGCTGTGAGTACTCGAGGAATTTGAGCAGAAGAACTTTCCAGGACATTAAAGCTCAGAAATAAGTTAACGTAATGTAAACCCCGCAAAATCTTCAGGGTGAGTTGGATCAGTGGGTTTGAGCTTAGAGAACAGATTGTCTTGTCTGTACTTGAGGGCCAAGAAATTGGTAACTATGGTAAGTAGTAAGTTTGGTATTTAATAATTATTAATAATGCACACTTATGGTATTCGTAAGGACTTTCTATGGGCCAAGCACCATTCTAAGCACTGGGGTAGATAGAAGTCAGTGAGGTCAGAAACAGTCACTGTCCGATACAAGGCTCCCATTCAATGCAGGAGCGGGCCTGGGATTCAGAAGGTCATGGGTTCTAATCCCGGCTCAACCGCTCATCTGCTGTGTGACTTGGGGCGAGTCACTTCACTTCTCTGGGCCTCAGTTATCTCCTCTGTAAAATGGGGATTGAGACTCTGAGCCCCAAGTGGGACAGGGACTGTGTCCAACTCGATCTGCTTGTATCTACCCCAGTACAGTGCTTGACAAATAGTTAAGCACTTAACAGATACCATTATTATTATTATTAGAACAACTATTGAATCCCCTTTTTCCAGCTGAGGAAATGGAGGCACAGAGAAGTTAAGTGACTTGCCCGAGATCACGAGGCCGGCAAGTGGCGGATCCGGAATTAGAACCCAGATCCTCTCACTCTCGGGCCCGTGTTCCTTCCACTCCTCCTTCTCTAAATGATTAAGCACTTACTATGTACCAAGCCCTGTACTAAATGGTGGGGTGGATACAAGATAATCAGGTCAGACACAGTTCCTGTCCCACATGGGGCTGACAGCCTAAAAAGAAAGGAAAATAGGTAGTTAATTCCCATCAGGAAACTGAGGCCCAGAGAAGTTAAGTGTCTTGTCCAAGGTAACGTGGCAGGCAAGTGGCAGAGCTGGGAGACGGACCCAGGTCTCTGAATCCCGGTCCCAGACTCTTTGCACACTTTCCACTGAGCCCAAACTGTTAAAACTGCTCTCCACCCGGGAATAATAATAATAATGTTGGTATTTGTTAAGCGCTTACTATGTGCAGAGCACTGTTCTAAGCGCTGGGGTAGACACAGGAGAATTAGGTTGTCCCACGTGGGGCTCACAGTCAATCCCCATTTTACAGATGAGGTAACTGAGGCACAGAGAAGTTAAGTGACTTGCCCACAGTCACACAGCTGACAAGTGGCAGAGCCGGGATTCGAACTCATGACCTCTGACTCCCAAGCCCGGGCTCTTTCCACTGAGCCACGCTGCTTCTCAGCATACAAATGATTGATTGATTAATAAAATCGCCTTTCGCTTACTAATATTTTCCAGGAAAAGGGTCACCGAAGTCTCTCTTGGTTGCCTCTTTCAGGATCTTATCACAGGGGTGAACAAAATAATTCTCCTTTATGTCCAACTGAAATCTCTCCTGCTTTAATTTAAGCCTTTCCCCCCTAGTTTGGCCTTTAGACTTGAAGAACTACTGATTCTTCTTCCTTATCAAAATCCTTCGGACGCGTAAAGAGAGGTACTAAGTTATCCTTTATTAACCTATCTTGCCTTCTCCTCCTTTCCTCCTCAGTCCTTTTCCTCATCTCCCCTTTTATTCATCCGTGGATTTCACTGAGTCTGCTGATTGAAAAACACTTTACCAGCCACTTGGGAGCAGCTGGTCTCTACCCACTGGGAGTTTACAATCTAATGGGCAAGTTTATAATTTTAATTTCCTCTCCAACACCCACGCCCCGCCTGCTTTCTTCTTCCCTCAACTGCCCGCCTCTCCCCTCTTCAACTTTAATGTGCTCTCTGTATTTTTAGGAACAAATTAAAGTGGGGAGAGTATAGAAAATAAGTGACTCACACCCTCTGTGCACATTCACAGTTACTTGGATTGTACTTTGTGCGGCAAAAAAACAGGTCTCTTAGGAAAACCACAGGGAAAATTGCATCTGGTATCTCCAATCAGTCAGGCGAGGAAAGAAGCGAGCAATTGGAGAGGCAGTGTGTTCTCATGGGAAGAGCATGAACCTGGCGGCCAGGACAGTTGCGTTCTAGTCCCAGTTCTGCCACGGGCCCGCTGTGTGTCCTTGGATGAGTCACTTCACCTCCCTGGGCCTCGGTGTACTCGTCTGTAAAATGGGACGTGGAAGCAGCATGGCTTAGTGGCAAGAACACGGGCTTGGGAGTCAGAGGATGTGGGTTCTAATGCCAGCTCGGCCACTTGTCTGCGGTGTGACCTTGGGCAAGTCACTTCGCTTCTCTGGGCCTCAGTTACCTCACCTGTAAAATGGAGATTAAGACTGTGAGCCCCATGTGGGACAGGGGCTGTGTCCAACCTGATTACCTTGTATCTGCCTCAGCACTTAGAACATGGCGTGGTACTTAGTAAGAGCATAAAAAATACCATAATTATTATTATTATTAGCTTGTGAGCTTCATGACATAGGAACTGTGTCAGATTTGATTATCTGTATCTCGCCCAGTGCTTAACACAGTGCTTGGCACCTATAAAGCACTTGCTAAACAACAGATTCCCTCCACTAGACAGTTAACTCCTCGTGGGACGGGAATGGATCTACTAACTCCGTTCTAGCGTATTCTTAGTACAGTGCTCTGCACATAGAAAGCGCTCAGTAACTACCACTGATTGACCGATTGATAAATCACATCATTGATTGGGCACGTATTGTGTGCAGAGCACTGTGCGACATGCTGGGGAGAGCACGATAGCACTGAAGATACAATTAATGGCCCTATCAGCTAAGGGTAAATCCTTAGGCTTGGAGGGAGTTCACCTATTCCACCTGAATTCGTGAGGGTGAAAATTCAATTTCTCTATTTTTCCCCATAGATTTAGCTCCTGGACTGTGGTAGAGTCAATATCATTTGGATCCTTGCAGGGAAAAGGATGAGTTTGGTGGGAGCTTCGATAGTCTGAAATGCCATCTTGAGTCCACCGCTCCATAAGCAATGAATCAATGACTTTTAAAGCTCCATAAACCTAGCCCATTTTGCAGGAAATTCCATCCCCAGCCTAATTAACAATAAAATATTTTCAGTAAACTCCACGAGAATAGTTATAGAGATGTCTGCGTGAAGTCACAAAGCTGCTATCATTCCACAACCCATAGAGCTGGCGTGTGCAATTTGGAAATATGCACCGAGAAGTAGCTCTTCCTAGGATCTTTTTAATCGTCGTGGGCCACCTGGCTAGTTTGATTAATTAGTCGATTATAAGCAGTCATATTTATTGAGCGCTTACTGTGTGCCGAGTACTGTACTAACCGCTTGGGAGAGTACAATAGAGCGGAGTTCATTCATTCATTCAATTCATTCGATTGAATTTATTGAGTGCTTACCGTGTGCAGAGCACTGTACTAAGCACTTAGAAGGTACAATTCCACAACAAATAGAGATAACCCTTACCCAACAACGGGCTCATAGTCTAGAAGGGGGAGACAGACAACAAAACAACCAAAAAACTCCCAAGTAGACGGGCATAAATAACATCGATAAATATAAATAGAATTATAGATACATATACATCATTAATAAAATAAATAGAATAATAACTATGTACCTACATACACAACTGCTATGGGCGGGGAGGGGGGCAGAGCAGAGGGAGGGAGTCGGGGCGATGGAAAGGGGAGAAGAGTTGGTAGACACGTTCCCTGCCCACGAAGAGCTTACTGTCTAGAGGGGGAGACGGGCTTTAATAGAAGTGAATAAATTAGAAGTACGGACATAAGTGGTGTGAGGTTGAGAGAGGGGTGAATAAAGGGCGCAAATCCACGTAAAGGGGTGACGTGGAAGGGAGTGGGAGGAGAAGAAGAGAGGGCTTAGTTGGTGAAGGCCTCTTGGAGATGGGGTTTTAATAAGGCTTTGAAGATGGCAGAGCGGTGGTCTGTCGTAAGAAGAGGGAGCGCGTTCTGGGTCAGAAGCAGGACGTGGGTGTGGGGTCGGAGGTGAGAGAAATGAAATCGAGGCACAGTGAATCGACTGGCGTTAGAGGAGCTAAGTGCGTGAGCTGGGCTGTAGGAGGAAATCTGCTGTTACTAACGTAACATCTAAACAGAGCGCTCTATAGGACAGCCTTTGGGCGCTCACTGGCATCCCCCAAACCAGACCCTTGATACGTCTAAAGCTGGAAAAAGGGAGCCAAGCCAACTGCCAGGGCAATTATCAAATCGAATCAGTGAGTCAATGAAACCGGGAATTCCCCCTTCAGGTCAGAGTTAAGAGGACTAACGTTTTGTTTAAGCTCCTGCCATCCTGCTGCCTTCCCTATCCCAGAATCGATCCGGTTCTCTTCCTAAAAATTTCTCAATACGTTAGTGGTACAAGCCCTCCGGCGACGTCATGATCGGATAGGACCAGTGGTCCATCATGTCTCCACGGCAACACGCGGCTGGGAAGAACCTCCGGATGATTTCCTTCCAGGCATCTAAACGTGGGGTTAGGGATGGATCCAACTTCTCCAACTTTTGGTTCTCCCCACCTCCAACCCACTAGTTCCCCTCTCCCCTTCTCCCCTCCGATTTCACAGATATTGGTCTTTTCCAGCGGGTTTGGGGATAGAATTTGAGCCCTTCGGGAGCGATGCCTGTTGGTTTTGAAAGGCAACGCTCACTCCCGTCAGTCACTCAGTCGTATTTATTGAGCACTTACTATGTGCAGAGCACTGTATTAAGCGTTCGGGAGAGTACAAGAGAATGATAGAACGGACACATTCCCCCTCCACAACGAGTTTACAGTCTAGGCTCCGGAAACCCGGCCAGGCCCACCAGAAGGATTCCCGCGAGGAATCTGAGAATGTGGCTTCCTACTAAGGCATTAGCTAAGGAATTAACCCCCATCTGCGTGCATGGCCTCGAACAAATTGCCGTTTTATTTTTTAGGATTCCTTCCAGACGCCACTTGAAGCTAGCGCGTCTTCGGACCGAGTTTCAAATAGAAGACAGGAGCCTGATTTAACTTAGTGACCACAATATCCCTTAATCTGGATCTTGTGATTAAACATTTAGGAGGCTCTTGATGCTTTCGTATCCAGCTGCCCTCATCTTAGGCAATGCAGCGCTGTGGCCTAGCGGGTAGAGCACGGGCCTGAGAGTCAGAAGGACCTGGGTTCTAATCCTGACTGTGTCATTGGACGTGCAGTGTCACCATATGGAACAATGGGTGGAAATCCAACCAAGCCCACCCGAACCTATTCATTTATACATATGAATATTTATTTGCATATATAAAAATATATATACACAGCTATAGGTAATATAAAATATTCATATATATATAAATATATATATACAGATATAGGTAATATAAATAAATCATTCATACTAATGTCTGTCTCCCCCCTAGACTGTAAGCTCATTGTGGGCAGGGAATGTGTCTGTTATATTGTTGTGCTTTAGTCTCCCAAATGCTTAGTACAGTGTCCTGCACACAGTAAGCACTCAGTAAATACGATCGATCGATTGACTATCATTACTATTCATCCTTTAGGCTTTACGTTCCTCCCTCTGGACTGTAAATTCCTTGTAAGCAGGGAAATGCCTACCGATTCCGTTATATTTTACTCGCCCGAGCATTTAGTGCGATGCCTTGCGCCAATTAACTTCTTAATAGATACGATTGATTGATCGATCGAGTGGCTCCAGAGTTGCCAGCCAAAATCCTGGGGGTGATCAGTCAATCAACGGTATTTATTGAGCACTCGCTGTAGGCAGAGCACTGTGCTAAGCGCTTGGGAGAGTACGACAAAACAGGAGTTAGTAGCCACGTTCCCATCCGCGACAAACGGTGATAGTTTCCGCCTCTGTTTCTGGGGCAGAGAAATGAGTCCAGAAAATCCAGGTGGTGCACGTGATCCGCTCCCACCCTAAATCTATTTGATATCGATAGGCTGCTGAATAATGCACAGCGAACATTCCTCTACGTTTACCCATAAAGTTTTAAAAGGAGTGTTTCTCAGTCATTATTTAAGCCGTGTATTGAGACTAAATCCTTGCTGTGACCGTTCTTGACAGTTTTTTTGATATATAATTTTAGGATCCAACACTCACACTTCCATAAAAGTAAATCTGGCCAAATGAATCAAAAAAGGAGTCTGAGGGTGAGTGAAATACGAGGGTGTGGAACCAAATGGATGGCCATTTGTCAACGATTAAATCTGTGGTTGAGGATGAAAGCTGAAAGCCATTTGAAAACGGTAAAACAC
Organism: Ornithorhynchus anatinus; assembly: GCF_004115215.2. Taxonomy (NCBI): domain Eukaryota; kingdom Metazoa; phylum Chordata; class Mammalia; order Monotremata; family Ornithorhynchidae; genus Ornithorhynchus; species Ornithorhynchus anatinus. Next base: position 58,267,432 of record NC_041736.1, read on the forward strand.
AAAGGTGTCCATTGGGGTTAGCCCGCCTGGAAAATTGCACACCTTATGTCCTTATGAATATTTGGTATTGAGTGGATGCCACGGAGAAGCAGCGTGGCTCAGTGGAAAGAGCACGGGCTTTGGAGTCAGGGCTCATGAGTTCGAATCCCAGCTCTGCCACTTGTCGGCTGCGTGACTGTGGGCAAGTCACTTCGCTTCTCTGGGCCTCAGTTCCCTCATCTGTAAAATGGGGATGAAGACTGTGAGCCCCACGTGGGACAACCCGATTCCCCTATGTCTACCCCAGCGCTTAGAACAGTGCTCGGCACATAGTAAGCGCTTAACAGATACCAACATTATTATTATTATTATTATTATTCCTCAGAGTTTACTGTAGAGAGAAAGAGAAACCCCTAAACCTAATAACCGTAATAATTATGGTATTTGTTAAGCACTTACTATTTGCCAGGCACTGTACTAAGCGCTGAGATAGGTACAAGCAAAATGAACCAGAATCTTAGGCCCCACGAGAGAGTTATTACTATTCTTATTCTTATAAATGTTGTATTTGTTAAGCTTTTACTATGTGACAAGCATTGGGGCTTAGTGGAAAGAGCACGGGCTTGAAAGTCAGAGGTCGTGGATTCTAATTCCGGCTCTGCCACTTATCAGCTGTGTGACTTTGGGCAGGTCACTTAATTTCTCTGCACCTCAGTTACCTCATCTGTAAAATGGGGCTTAAGACTGTGAGCCCCACGTGGGACAACGTGATTGTATATCTGTCTACCCCAGTGCTTAGAACAGTGCTGGGCACATCGTAATCGCTTAATACCATAATTATAATTTTAGTGCCCCTACAAGTTAATCAGTTATGATTTAAATTTAAATTATAGTTAATATCTGCCCCACCCCCACCCTCACAACATTTAAGCAGCATGGCTCAGTGGAAAGAGCTCGGACTTGGGAGTCAGAGGTCATGGGTTTGAATCCCAGCTCTACCACTTGTCAGCCGTGTGACCGTGGGCAAGTCACTTCACTTCTCCGTGCCTCAGTTCCCTCATCTGTAAAATGGGGGTTAACTGTGAGCCTCACGTGGGACGACCTGATGACCCCGTATCTACCCCAGAGCTTAGGACAGTGCTTTGCACATAGTAAGCACTTAACAAATACCAACATTGTTATTATTATTATTGTTATGTATGTGCGACTGTGGGCAAGTCGCTTAACTTCTCTGTGCCTCAGTTCCCTCATCTGGAAAATGGGGATGAAGACTGTGCAGTCCCACCTGATTACCCTGTATCTCCCCAAGTGCTTAGAACAGTGCTCTGCACATAGTAAGCGCTTAACAAATACCAACGTTGTCATTACTATTATTTATGTACAAATATTTATTATAAATTATTTATTTATATTAATAGCCCTCTGGACTGCCAGCCCGTTACGGGCAGCGAACGTGTCTGCTAATTCCATTGTACTGTACTCTCCCAAGCGCTTAGGAAAAACTCCGCCTGTCCTGATTCCTTTTATTCTACCTCAGCGTCTAGTACAGAGCTTGGCACGTAGCACTTAACCAATACCATAATCATTCTTATTATTACTAAGCATTTGAGAGAGTATAGTAAAATGATTATGCATAATCCCGGCCCTCGGGGACCTTACAATATAGTGGGGGAAAGACAGCAGTAAGAGAACGATGAAACAGCGAATCCGTGGTATTTACTGAGCGCTTATTGCATACAGAGCAACTGGGAGAGTACAATAAAACAGACTTGGTAGACATACGAGCTATGTCTCGTCTTATGCCGTCGAGTCGTCCTGGACCCACCGATGCGTCCGTGGAGTGATGCCATGGACACATCCCTCCCAGAACGCCCCACCTCCGTCTTCGATCCTTCTGGTGGCGTATCCGTAGAGTTTTCTTGGTAAAAGTATGGAAGCGGTTGACCGAGGCCTCCTTCTGCGTCGTAAACTTTAGTCTCCACCCTCGACTCTCTCCCGCGCCGCTGCTGCCCAGCAGAGGTGAGTTTTGACTCGTAGCAGACGGCCTTCTACTCGCTAGCCACTGGCCAAGCTAGAGAAGGAACGGAAAGGCCTCTGCTAGACTCTCCCTCCCGTAGTCGAGGCTGTTAGAGAACTGGAAACTCTCCGGGTGCCACCCTGAGAGAGGAATCAGCTATGTACAAAACTAATTATGGAGGTCGTGAATATTTCTGCTATGCAAGACTGGGGATATGGGTGTTTGACTTGGATCTAGCGGGATATTCATTCATTCATTCATTCGTTCGTCCGATGGTATTTACTGAGCGCTTACTATGTGCAGAGTGGGGAGATTGGAAATGAACCTCATATGGGCTTTGGAAAGGAGACGGGCTTTCAAAAGAGCTTTGAAGATGAGAACTGTGTGATCTGTCGGAATCGGGGAGGGAGGAAAAGCATCAGTGAAGAAACTCCTTGTGGGCAGGAAACACGTCTGCCAACTCTAAACGCATCATCCTCTCCCCAGCGTTCAGTACAGCTCCCTGCCCATAGTAAGCACTCCATAGATACGATCGATCGATTCATTCTAGCTTTCTCCCTCCTCTCCTTCGTCTCTCCTCAAGAGATTGAGGGCAGGGAATGTGTCCACCAACTCTGTTAGAGTATCCTCTCCCAAGCGTTTAGTACAGCTCCCTGCCCGTAGAAAGCACTCAAGAAATATGCTCGATGGATGAATTCTAGCCTTCTCCCTCCTCTCACCTCTTCTCCTCTCCTCAGGTGACTGAGGGCACGAAATGTCTCTACCAACTCTATTATACTGTCCTCTCCCAAACGCTTAGTACAGATCTCTGCACATAGTAAGCGCTCAATAAATAGAACTGATGGGTGAGGCTGGGGAGTTAGAAGTGAGGTAGAATTTAGAAGATGAGTTTGAGAAGAATGTGAAGGAAGATTGTCCCTTTACTGAGCAGGTATTTCAGAAAAAAATAGAACTCTTGAAAGTAGATAAGCGGTTTTCACTGAGGGTCATAAAATGCTTAAAATTCACTATGGCTTTCAAGCAAGTTTCACATGCCCAAATGAATTCTTTCTGGAAAATGCAGCAGTGTTTCCATGAAGTCTCATTAAAGATGAATATTTTTCTGCTTAAATTTCAGATGTCACCAGAAGACAGGCTGCCTAAATCTGAAAATGCTTTAAGAAAGATTCCCCCAAACTCATTACAATAAAAACAGAAATTGCTAAATTTTCACATAAACAAAAGCAGAACATCTTCTTTTTAGATCGTTCACCCAACGAATTTTCTTAAAATTGCAAATGATGGCCAAGCTTCGGCCTTGTGAAACGGTTAATTGAAAATGTGGATGGAGAAAACAAGCGCTGGAGTCTTTTTTCAGTGGGGAAAGCGGGAGCGTGAGAATGAACGCTAATTTTAACTTCGCACGGAGACCGGCTGGTGTCAGAAGGGTTAGTTTCCACAGTAACTTCCCAGAACTCCAGTCGGGCTACGACGACGGCTAATCGCCACTTGCTCCAACTTGCTCAAGGTAAGTTGAAATGGAACCTTCATTGAGGTACCTTCATTTTGTGGACTGAAGTGAAGTGAAGGCCTCTTCAATTAAGCGGTGAAAAGAGATGGACAGACAGACAGGCAGACGGGGAGAGACCTGCAGGGAAACAAAGACAGAAGGAAAAGGGAAGGGAGGGAGGGAGACACGAGGAGAGAGGGAGAGAGATAATAATGTTGGTATTTGTTAAGCGCTTACTATGTGCAGAGCACTGTTCTAAGCGCTGGGGTAGATACGGGTTAATCAGGTCGTCCCTCGGGAGGCTCACAGTTAATCCCCATTTTACAGATGAGGTAACTGAGGCACAGAGAAGTGAAGTGACTTGCCCACAGTCACACAGCTGACAAATGGCAGAGCCGGATGGAGAGAGACAGAGATGGAGGAAGAGAGACAACGATGGAGTGGGAGAGAAAGGGAGGGAGAGAAAGGGAGGGAAAGAGAAAGAGAAATAAATATAAATATAACTTATATTAATGTTAGTCTTCCCCCATTAGACTGTAAACTCGCTGTGGGCAGGGAATGTGTCTGTTTACTGTCATATCATATTCTCCCAAGCGCACAACTGAATGAATGAATGAAAGAGAGAGGGAGGAAAAGAGAGAGACAGAGAGACAAAGGAGGGAGGGAGAGGGAAAGAGTGACAGGGAGAGAGAGAGAGGAGAGAGAAAGACGAAAGCGAGAGGAGAAGAGAAATAGAGATGAGGGAGAGAGATGGCTGAAAGAAAGATATTTTCAGCAGCACCTCGGTGAAACCAGGAATGTAAGAATATTTTCCTACGTCGCACACTAAGCCCTCCTCGCTTGAAGCGGCAGCACTGAAATCTTGCCTTTCTGTTGGCGACAGGATAGATAGGATCTTTGCTACCAAATCTGAATTAGTGGACACTTTTTGCAGCTACCGCGTACACGACAACTAGCTGTCCCCGTTGAATTATAAACCTATCAGTGGGTGATATCGACCGAGGACCTATCACTTGCAGAGCACGGGATTAAGCCCTTGGGAGAGAATAACTGAATTAATAGTCTAGTTTCTCCTGCCCTCAAGAAACTCACCGTTCTTTCGGTCTGCAGACTAGGAGATGGAAACTAGAAGGATTGGCAGGTAGGAGGGCGAAGGAGAATCGGGTCCGTGGATGACTTAGTGTTTCAGTCTCCACGTTACGGTGGGTTCAGAGGCGATTCGGGGGCGGTGAGTTCCCGAGGTCGGAGTTGGAGCAAGAATCTTGAGCCGGTAGGTAGTTTTCCCTTGAGGATTTCAAAAGACTCCCCCTTTCATAACCCTTTCATAACCCTTCTCTCCCCCTTTCAGAACCTCAGTTTGAGGGGGCTGGTCCACGTTGTCCCCAGGATTCTGGTGGAGTTGTTCAGGTCTTCATTCGCTCTGCGAGAGGGGAAACAGAGGAGAGAGTAAGCCAGGGAGAAGAGAAACAGGGAGAGAGGCGGAGACAGAGAGGAAAGAGAGAAAGAGCGGAGAGAGACGGTGAGGGCAGGGGAGAAAAGGAAGGGCGGGGTGGAAAGAGAAGGAGAGAGTCAGGCAGTGTGGCCTTGTGGAAAGAGCACAACCTGGGAGTCAGAAGACACGGGTTCTAATTTCAGCTCTGCCACTGAAATTATGATAACAACAATAATAATAACAAGCCTGTGTCCTTGTTTTGATGTGTATATAGCTATAATTCTATTTATTTATATTGATGCTACTGATGCCTGTTTACTTGTTTTGATGTCTGTCGCCCCCCTTCTAGACTATAAGCCCAGTGTGGGCAGGGGATTGTCTCTCTTTATTGCTGAACTGTATTTTCCAAGAGCTCAGTGCGGTGCTCTGCACACAGTAAGCGCTCAATAAATACTATCGAATGAATGAATGAAGCAAAGTGATTTACCTAAAGGGTTGCAGAACAGGAAAGTGGTGGAGGCTGGATTAGGACCCAGGTCACCCGATTACCAGCTCTGTGTTTTTGCTGTGAGACCACGAGTGTGGTCTCAGTTCTCTGGGTCTCAGTTTCTTTATCTGTAAAATGGGGTTAAAATACCTTCGCTCTTTGCCTCTCGGTCTCTGAGCCTCTTGAGGGACAAGGACTGTACCCTATCTGATTCCCTTGTATCTACCCCAGCTCTAAGCACAGTGCTCGGTACACGGTGAGTACTTAACAAATGTCATGATTATTAATCTCAGGAGATCTCATCAGTTAAGAACATGGCTTTGACACTCTTGGAGCTTCTCGCAGAGAAATGCTATGAGAGAGAGGAGAGAGGGTTTACGTTTGTGTTACAATACCCTGCTACACTGTGCAATACTTTGATATAAATATACTCACCCAAGTGCTTAGAACAGTGTTCTAACAGTGGCTTTATGAACCAATCGACCGATCAACAGTGAATCATATTTTTGGAGTGCTTACTGCATGCAGGACACTGTATTAAGCGCTTGGAAGAGTACAACACAACACTATAATAGACACATTCCCCTCTCACAATGAGCTTACAGTCTAGAGGAGGAGTGAGACATTAAGAGAAACAAATAAATGAGAAATATGGACATAAGTGCTGTGGGGCTGAGGGGGGATGAATAAAGGGAGCAAGTCAGGACGATGCAGAAGGGAGTGGGAAAGAAGAAATGAGGGCTTAGTCAGGGAAGGCCTCTTGGAGGAGATGGGCCTTCAATAAGTTTTGAAGTTGGGGGATTCATTGATTGATATATGTATGTGAGTGCGTGCTTAGTAGCAGGAATAATGGTGGTCACGGAGGGCCACAAGAAAGCAATGTGGCAGAAGCCCAGGGCTTAGTATTTATGGAATATTTACAGAGAAAGCACCAGCAAGACCTTTATTCCTATGGCTTCAAGAGGAAAATGAGACCCAAGCTATTTCAGAAGCCGGGGCTAGAATAAGGCAAAATATACATTCGCTAGAAAAGAAGAAAACCACCACTAGAGAGGAATGAACTCCAAAATACCAGTGAAGCTGGGGAAGGTCTAGGAGCCGGTGTCCATTAATAACAATTATCAATAATTATTATCAATAATAATAGTGACTATGATACCTGTTAAGCACTTACTATGCATCAAGCACTCTTCTAAGCAGTGGATAGATACAAGTTAATCAGGTTGGACACAGTCCCTGTTCCATGTGGGGCTCACAGACTTAACCCCTTTTTCCAAATGAGGTAACTGAGGCCCACAGAAGTGAAGTGACTTGCCCAAGGTCACACAACAGACAGGCGGCAGAGCGGGATTAGAACACAGATCCTCCTGACACCCAGGCTCCTGCTCCATCCACTAAACCATGCTGCTTCAAAGTCATGTGACTTATCATCAGATGCGGAGGCACTCAAATGAAGTCATCTCAAAAGAATGAAATCATTCCGGAGGAAAAGTATTTTAAAATTCACCCCGTATTTCATCAGACACGGGATTCTTCCGATTCTGGATTCTTCAGGCGTGATGGGCTGTAAAAGGATAGACCTGAGCCTGTTGAGTTTTGGTGGTTTCCCAACGGGTTCTTGAGAGGAGGAGGAGGAGAGCTCAATTCTAATCTCTTTTAAATTTGACATCGACTGACCAGCTTTTGTGGATTTAGGAGATCTTTCGGGGGTCAGGCTCTTTCGGCAAGACGTGTGGGGGTCTTTTAGATCAGATTGGGGCTGGGGCTGTCTACACCAGCGATCCATGAGTGAGTACCCACTGCGTGCATAACCACAAGGATCTGGGTTCTAATTCTGCCTCCGCCACTTGTCTGCTGTGTGACCTCCGCTAAGTCACTGCACTTCTCCGGGACTCGGTTACCTCATCTGGAAAATGGGGACTAAGATGGTGAGCCCCATAAGGGACAGGGACCTAATTCAACCTGATTAGCTCGGATCTACCCCAGAGCTTAGTACAGTGCCCAGTACATAGTAAGCGCGTAACAAATGCCATGAAAAAAATTGCTGAATTAAGTACTGGGAAAAATGGCCTGATCCTGTAAAAGTGCTTTGGAAAGAATGACAGAGACAGAACACAGTTCCCTCTCCTCAAAGGTTTTGCGATCTGTATACATTCTACAACTGAATGAATTGTATAGCAATAATCATAATGAATCACTGTTTTATTTCACTCTCCCACGCACTTAGTACGGTGCTCAGCACACATTAAGTGCTCAATAAATACCGGTGATTGATTGAATGTCGCCAATCCTTCTGGGAACATTTCTAATCGGGAGACATTTGTCTCTTTTTCCAAAATAACCCAGGCAAGCCGACAGCAATCAAAGATAATCCCGTCTGAATAGGGACATATGGTCAGAGACAACGTCGAATGGAACAAATAATAAATGAAAGATAGTATGACCGATATTCTGTGGCAAAATAATGGCAGTTCAAGATGAGCAAAAATTTCAGTGTGACATTTAGAATGCTTCCTAGCCTCTTTTGCTCGAAGACTCTCTTGGTATTCAAATGCTTGTGTAAAGTTGATGGCATTTCGAGAGGCTTCTCAATCCCTTGATGGCCTTTGGGAAATTGCCTTTAGTTAGCCTACATTACGTGGCATTGTGGGAAAGCAGACAAACATAAACCGATTTCTTCTTAGCAGGAAAGATGAAATTTAAACTGAGAAGCGGCTTGGACTAGTGGAGAGTGCCCGTGTCTGAGAGGCAATCGATCAATAAATGGTATTTATTGCGTTCTCACTGTGTGCGGAGACACTGTATTAGGCGCTTGGGGGAGTAGAATACAACAGAGTTGGCAGACCTGTCCCCTGCCCACGACGAACGTACAAGACATGGGCTTTAATCTCAGTTTTGTCACTTGCCTGCTTGTGTGACCTCGGGCAAGCCATTTCGCTTGTCTGTGGCTCAGTTTCCACATCCGTAAAATAGGGTCTCAATATCTGTTCCCCCTTCCTTTTGCTCTCACATAGTAAGCACTCAATAAATACCTTCGATTGATTGATTAATCATCCCCCCTCACCCAGACTCTGCCTCCAGTTAACAGGAGCAGCATGTCTTAACGGATAGAGCCGAGGCCCAGGAGCCAGAGGGCCTGGATTCTAATCCCGGCTCCACATTAGCCCCGTGTGAGGCAGGGATTGCGTCCTGCCTGATGACTTCGTATCTACCCCACTGCTTAGAGCAATGCTTTGTAGAAAGTAGGCGTTGAATAAACACCACTCATTATTATAACAGAAGTCTGCCCATCAGCAGTGTCTTCTTTGAAACCGAAGCTTCGTGTTTGAAGAAGACACCGCCGATGTTTGAAATGTTCTTTTGTTTCGGTGGACCCAAATCCTGGATATTTCAGTCATAAAGGGGCTTTGGGGCAACATAAATGGTCTCTGTTCAAGTGTCTAATTATTCCACCAAAAATAGGATGGTCAGACCAATCTACTCTCCTCACCCTCTCACCGACCGTATGCTTGGTATGGGCTGGGAAAAGCAACACGACCTATTCATTCACTTAGTGGTATTTATTGAGCGCTTACTATGTGCAGAGCACTGTACTAAGCGCTTGGAATATACAATTCGGCAACAGATAGAGACAATCCCTGCCCGATGACGGGCTCACAGTCTAATCGGGGGAGACAGATGGACAAAAACAAGACAACATAATCGCGATAAATAGAATCAAGGGGATGGACACCTCATTAGCAAAATAAATAGGGTAATAAAAAAGCATGGGCCTGGAAGTCAGAAAGACCTGGGGTCTACTCCGGGCTCCTCCACTTATCTGCTGTGTGACCTTGGGCAAGTCACTTCACTTCTCAGGGCCTCAGCGATGTCATCTGTAAGGTGGGGATTAAGACCGTGAGCCCCACGTGGGACAGGGACTGTGTCCAACCTGATTAACTTGTATCCACCCCATCGCTTATAACAGTGCCTGGCACATAGTAAATGCTTAACCAATACCACAATTATTATTATTATTATTATTTTTATTATAAACGTGTCTGCTAATTCTGTTAGCAGAATTCAGGTGCTTAGCACAGTGCTCTGCACATAGTAAGCACTCAATAAATACCTTCGATTGATTGATTAATCATCCCCCCTCACCCAGACTCTGCCTCCAGTTAACAGGAGCAGCATGTCTTAACGGATAGAGCCGAGGCCCAGGAGCCAGAGGGCCTGGATTCTAATCCCGGCTCCACCACTTGCCCGCCGGGTGACCTCGGATAAGTCGTTTCATTTCTCTGGGCCTCATCTGGAAAATGGAGATTAAATCCTCCTCCCTCCGATTTAGACGGCCGACCTGATTGTCTCCTATCTACCCCAGTGCTTAACACGGTGCCTGCTACGTAGTAAGTGCTTAACGAGAACCATAAAAGAAATGGATGTGAGGAGGGCCTGTGGTGGAAAATTCCTTGGGTCTAGGGACTGTGGTCTCTGTCTCCAAACCACACCAGGAGAGCCGCCGAAACGGCGTTTGCTTGTTGCCGCCTCTCTCCGTCTACAAGCCGACGTCCTTTCCCGGCTTTAATTACCCTGCAATCCTCTTACGAGCTTAATTACCCGGGTTCACCCGGCCGCCCCCGCCCCCGCTAGAGCCGGCCTGCCGTTCAACTTGCCGCCTCGTGTCTCCCCTCGTCCGCGTTTGATTAGTCCCAAATCCCAAGCCTTCTCCTGTTTAGTGTCTGGGGCTCCTCTCTGTCTGACTTTCTCCATTAGAGCACAATCCATCTCTCTTAACCCTCTTCTCCGGCTCGCCCCTGCCCCGGCTCTTTCCAGAGCGGGATGTCGCTCGGAGGCTATCGGCCCGGCCGGACGTCCAGAGAGAAGGATGGAGGGTCGGTGAGGCGGCGCGGGAACTGGTGGCGGGCGGGGTCAAAGTTCCAGCAAGTTGGACTTGACGGGGTGTTTGTGTTGCGGCACTTATAAATACGTATAAATCGCTCATGAATACGATTTGATGAATAAATGGATGACTGGGGCACATTTTACGTGTTCCACCTCCGGTGGGGGACCGTGACTGACCCAATTTGCTTGTATCCACCCCAGCACTTAGTATAGTGCCTGGCACATAGTAAGTGCTTAGCAAATACCGCAACTATTATCATTATGATCATTACATTGTATAACCACAACTTGGAGAATATCACGGGGTCAAAACCCACGCTATAGATCTCTCTTCCCCACGGGAACCACAACTAGCATGGATATGCTTGACAGTTTTAAATCTCCCCTGCATTATCTGACTCCTCATGCTACTGAAGCGCTACCCAGATCAGAAACCGTATTCTCCATTCTAGGACATCGTACAGTCCCGAGTGCCTAATACAGTGTTCTGAGCGCTGTAAGTGCTCAGTAAATACCTCTGATTGTTTAATATCTTTTACCACTGGATAATATTCCAGAACAACTCGCATAAGGAGGCAAAAAACATCACCACTCCGCTCCTTGTCTTATTTTTCTCCCTCCCACATTTCATTGCCAAGCAGACCTCTCTATTTTGCAGATAGCTTGATCCATTTGAATCTCATTTTTGGTCTGGGTAAAAGCAAACCCAATCTGTACTCATTAGAGAAACTCAGAGTGACAGCCACTGAAAATACAGTCCTATTAACAAAGCCAGCCTCCAACTAATTATTATCTAAGCTGTCAGGTTTATGGAATTGTGGCAAAGTACGTTTTCTCTGGGATTCGGAAATTTTCCGGATCTTAGGGCTGTAGCTCTCAGGTCACGGGGGAATGGATATTTTGGCGATTTTTCCTGGTTTGTTTTTCAATTCCCGCAGAGAAGGGCAGGGGGTATCGGGCTGTAGAAAAAGCACTCAGACACTAGAGCTGTAGATGTTGAAAGGAGCCGGGAGTCCTTTTGAGTGCCCTCTTAGTCCTTTTTTTAAATTTTGTGGTATTTGTTAAGCTCTTATTATGTACCAGACACAGTATTAATCGCTGGGTTAGATATAAAGTAATCAGGTTGGACACAGTCTCTGTCCCACATAGGACTCACAGTCTTCATCCTCATTAAGCACCCAGTACAGTGCTCTGCACACAGTAAGTGCTCAATAAATTTGATTGAATGAATTTTACAGACGAGGGAATCGAGGCACAGAGAGGTTAAGCGTCTTGCCCAAGGACACAGATCAGACAAGTGACGATGACGATGGTATTTGTTAAGCGCTTACTATGTGCCAAGCACTGTTCTAAGCGCTGGGGAAGATACAAAGTTATCGGGTTGTCCCGTGTGAGGCTCACAGTCTTAATCCCCATTTTACTGATGAGGTAACTGAGGCATAGCGAAGTGAAGTGACTGGCCCAAAGTCACACAGCTGTCAAGCGGCGGAGCCGGGATTAGGGCCCGCGGCCTCCGACTCCTTAACCCCTGCTCTTTCCACTAAGCCACGCTGCTCTTCTGGCAGAGCAAGTGGCAGAGTCAGGATTAGAACCCAGGTCCTTCTGACTCCCAGGACTGTGCTCTCTCCACTAGGCCACGCTGCTTCTCAAGTCTTCTTTCCTGATCTTTCTGTGGAATTTCATAATAATAATAATAATAATAATAATAATAATAATGATGATGGTGTAAGTTCCTTGTGGTCAGGAAATGCATCTATTGACTCTTCTCTCTCTTCTCCCAAGCACTCATTACCTGTTCTCCTCCTTAGACTTCAGTCAATCGCATTTATTGAGCACTTGTGAGCAATATACTAAGCGCTTGGGAGAGTACAATATAACAGACACAATCCCTTCCCACAACGAGCTTACAGTGTAGAGGGGGAGACTGTGAACCCCATATGTGACCTGATGATCTCTTATCTAGCCCAGCGTTTAATACATTGCTTTGCAGCCAACCTCCACACAAAACAAAAACTTCTCGCTCTAGGCTTCGAAGCAACTTCTCACTCTAGGCTTCGAGGCCGTCCATCCCCTCGCCCCTTCCTACCTCTCCTCCCTTCTCTCTTTCCACCGGCCACCCCGCACGCTCCGCTCCTCCGCCGCCCACCTCCTCGCCGTCCCCCGGTCTCGCCCGTCCCGCCGTCGACCCCCGGGCCGTGTCCTCCCGCGGTCCCGGAACGCCCTCCCTCCTCGCCTCCGCCCAACCCGTTCTCTTCCCCTCTTCAAAACCCTACCTAGAGCTCACCTCCTCCGAGAGGCCTTCCCACACTGAGCTTCCCCTTTTCCCTCTGCTCCCTCTGCTCCCCCTCCATCCCCCCTTCACCTCCCCTCAGCTAAGCCCTCTTTTCCCCCCTTTCCCTCTGCTCCTCCCCATCTCCCGTCCCCTCCCCTCGGCACCGTACTCGTCCGCTCGACTGTATTTTATCTGCATCACCCTATTTATTTGGTTAATGAGAAGTACATCACCCTGATTCTATTTATCTGCTATTGTTTTAATGAGATGTTCTTCCCCTCGATTCTATTTACTGCCATCGTTCTCGTCCGTCCGTCTCCCCCGATTAGACCGTGCTCCCGTCAAAGGGCAGGGACCGTCTCTATCTGTTACCGATTTGTCCATTCCAAGCGCTTAGTACAGTGCTCTGCACATAGTAAGCGCTCAATAAATACTATTGAATGAATGATGAATAAGCACTTAATGGATACCACAACTACGATTATTCTTATTAGTACACTGCTCTGCACACAGTTAAGCATTCAAAAGATATAATTGATAAACTGATATTTGTTTAGCGCTTATTCTATGCCAAATGCCGTCGTAATAGTAGGGTTAATAATAGTAAGAGTGGTGGTTATAGTATTGTTAGTAATAATATTAATAGTAGGAATTGTAATAGTAATAATAGTGGCTGTAATAATAGAAAAGAGGCAGCATTGCCCAGTGGAAAGAGCCTGGGAATCAGAGGATCTGGATTCTAATCCCGGCTCTGCCAATTGTCTGCTGCGTGACCTCGGGCAAGTCATTTAACTTCTCTGTGCCTCGGTTTCCTCAACTGTCACATGGGGATCTAAAACCCCTTCTCTCTCCTACTTAAACTGTACGCCCCATGTGAGACAGGGACTGCGTCCGACCTGATTAACTTGTCTCTTCCCCAGGGCTTGAACGGTGCCTGACCCACAGTAAGCGCTTAATAAATGCCATAGAGAAATACATAAAACAGATCTAAGAAGCATAAGGACAAATGACAAATTCTTTAGTGTTCCAGAAGCCGGCAGTCCAGGGGAACGTCAGCGAGCCCGGTAGCCCGTCTCAGCTTGAGATGAGAAAGGGAAAAAGGGAAATGGGAAACTGCCGATGGAATCCCGGAGGCGACAATTAGTTCAGATCCTCCTCAGAGGGTTTGTGACGGAGTTTCTCACAAGAGGCTATTAAGAAAATTCCCCGTGAATAGACCCCAGGTAAGAGGTGCGGAGGAGACCAGACATAAGTAACCAGCTCTCCGACCTGGCCTAGCGGGTAGAGCACCGGCCCGGGAGTCAGAAGACCTGGGTTCTAATCTGGACTCCTCCACTTGTCTGCTTTGTGACCTTGGGCAAGTCACTTCACGTCTCTGGGCCCCGGTTCCCTCATGTGCAAAACGGGGATTCAATATCGGTTCTCCCTCCTGCTTTGATTGTGAGTCCCATGTGGGACCTGATTATCTCGACTTCACTCAATCGTATTTATTGAGCGCTTACTGTGCGTATAGTCCTGTATTCATTCATTCAGTAGTATTCATTCATTCATTCATTCATTCGATAGTATTTATGGAGCGCTTACTATGTGCAGAGCACTGTACCAAGCGCTTGGAATGTACATTTTGGCAACAGTTAGAGAAAATCCCTGCCCAATGATGGGCTCGCGGTCTAAATGGGGAAAACTAAGTGCTTGAGAGAGGACAACAACAAACACATTCCGAGAAGAAGCGTGACTTAGTGGAAAGAGCACAGGTTTGGGAATCAGAGGTCATGGGTTCTTATCCCAGATCCCCCATTTGTCAGCTGTCTGACTCTGGGCAAGTCACTTCACTTCTCTGGGCCTCAGTTACCTCATCTGTAAAATGGGGATTATGACTGTGAGCCTGGGACAACCTGATTACCTTGTATCTCCCTCAGTCTTTAGAACGGTGCTCGGCACATAGTAAGCACTTAATAAATACCATGATTATTATTATTCCCGACCCCCAATGAGCTCACAGTCTAGAGCGCTTTCCTCAGTGTGGCCCCCTCCCATTCATTCATTCAGTAGTATTTACTAGGCACCTACGGTGCAGAGAACTGTTCTAAGCGCTTGGGAGAGGACAGTAGAACAGAACGGACACACACTGTTCAGAAGGAGCTTCACCGCCCCACCCCATCGGGATGTGCTGTCCGGGGCCTGATTCACCCTTCGGAGCCTGGGGCCTTGAGTTCTTCGTCCGGCCTTCACCGGCCGCCGGGCGCGGAGAAAAAAGTCCACCCCAGTGAGTGACACGTAATAAGGGCTTAACCAATACCATAATTATTATTATTGTTGCTGTTAAGAGGTGGATGGGAAAGTTCAGAGAGATGGGCACTGCTCAGGAGGGCAGAAGCGGAAACCCTCGGGGTGATCGTGAAGCCGGAGCGCGACCTAACTACCGTGGTTTTAAAGATTGATTCCGCCAGGGACCACTGAACTAAGAATCCCTGGGGGTCCTAGTTCACAACTCAGTTGGACAAATGGGGAGCGGCCAACCCAGGCAGAGCCTGACCCAAGAGGTGACCATCCTGCTTCGTCCCAGAGGGCAAGGATTTGCAGCGGGAGTGCTGAGGCTCATGGAGAATACCCGGGCCAGATATTAAACCACGATGAGAGTGAGGGTGACCAATCGAACGAACAATCGGTCGTATGTACGGAGCACTTGGGTGCAGAGCACTGTCCTGAGCGCTTGGGAGAGTAAAATATAACAGAGTTGGTAGACACGTTCCCTACCCGCAAGGAGCTCACTGGTTAGGAGGGGAGACTGACGTAAATAGAAATAAATTACGGATATGGACGTAAGTCCTATGAGGCTGAGGGAGGGGTGAATAAAGGGAGAAAATCCAAGTGCGAGGGCGACGCAGCAGGGAAAGGGAGAAGAGCTAAAGCGGGCTTAGTCTTGGAAGGCCTCTTGGAGGAGATGTGCTTTTAATAAGGCTCTGAAGGTGGGGAGAGTCATCGTCTGTTGGATGTGAAGAGGGAGGGGCTTCCGGGCCAGAGACATTAGGTGGACGAGGAGTCGGCGGTGAGACTGTGAGCTCGCTGTGGGCAGGAATGTGACGGTTTGTAATATCGTACTCTCCCAAGTACTTAATATGGTGCTTTACACGCAGAAAGAGCTCAGTAAATACGATTGGATTAATGTTTGAATGAGATGAGGCCCTCCTGAAGTCGTCCCGTGACATTGTGATGTCTGCAGTGTCTCTGTGGCTGGGCCCCGCCCGAGCCCCCGTAGCCTTCAGAGTCCTCCCCCTGGATCGGGCCTTGGACCGCGGAGGCCGGGTGAAGGGGTGAAACCCACGCCAACTTCCCTGCCGTGACCGCAGACACAATTTCCTTTAAATCTTCCCTGAGCTCCTCCGGCAAGCCACGCCGCACTGGAAACAACTGACGGTTCGGTGACAGAAAATAAAGGGAAATTGTAGCCTAGGGTCTCCCTAGTGAAGGGAAGCGTTAACCCAAACCCTAAATACTACATGTCTTTTCCGTGTCGCATGCAGAAGTAGGGCGGAGATATGATTTGACAATAGCACTCGGTCATACCGTCGCTCTCCCCTCCTTCCAAGCCGTATCGGAGGCACATCTCCTCCAAGAGGCCTTCCCCGACTAAACCCCCACTTCTCCCTCTCCCTTCCGCACCGCCCTTGCTTTTGGATTTATTCCCTTTAATTCACCCTTCCCTCAGCCCCACAGCACTTACGTCCGGAGAAGCAGCGTGACCTAGCGGATAGAGCACGGGCCTGGGGGTCAGCAGGTCATGGGTTCTAATCCCCGTCCCTCCTCCTGTCTGCTGTGTGACCTCGGGGAAGTCGCTTCACTTCTCTGGGCCTCGGTTACCTCATCCGTAAAATGGGGATTGAGACCGTGAGCCCCAGGTGGGACAGGAAATGGGTCCAACCTGATTTACTTGTCTCTTCGTGCCTGACATGAAATAGGAGGTTAAAAAATGCCATCATTTATAGCCATGATTTATTTATTTCTATTAATGTCTGTCTCCCCTTCTAGACTGTAAACTCCTTGTGGGTAGGGAACATGTCTACCGACTCTGTTCTACTGAACTCTCTCAAGCACTAAGTACAGCGCTCTGAACAGAGTAAGCCCTCAGTAAATACCCCTGATTGACTGATTTTAATGATAACGATGATGGTATTTGTTAAGTGCCTACTATGTGCCAAGCACTGTTCTAAGCGCAGAGGCTTAGAGTGGGAGTCGGAAGAACGCTGACCTTGTCCCGGCTCCACCACCCACATGCTGAGTGTTGAGAAGCAGCGTGGCTCAGTGGAAAGAGCCCGGCCTTGGGAGTCAGAGGTCATGGGTTCTAATCCTGACTCCGCCGCTTGTCAGCTGTGTGACTTTGGGCCCGTCATTTCACTTCCCTGGGCCTCTGTGACCTCATCTGTAAAATGGGGGTGAAGACTGCGAGCCCACGTGGGACAAACTGATCACCTTTTATCCCCCCCAGCGCTTAGAACAGTGCTTTGTACATAGTAAGCGCTTGACAAATGCCAACATTATTATTATTAGTATTATTATGAGTGACCTTGGACAAGTCACTTAACTCCCTTTCCTTATTTGCAAAATGGCTTTCAGAGACCTCCTCTCCCTCCACTCTAGATTACGACCGCAGGTGGGACAGGGATGGCGTCTGAGCTGATCATCTTGTGTCTACCCTAAATGCTTTGGCCCACGGTAAATTCTTAATAAATTCAAAACTAATTAAGGGGAGTAGTTTTTCTAATGCCCCAAAGAATAATTAATGGATAGAATTTACAACCTCTGGGGATGACTACATCAAATACCTTCAAATACCTTCACACCTCACAAACCACTGCTTTTCCTATGGAAGTGTTTGAAAACGCTGCTGCTTTAAAACTCTGTTTTTAGTTTATTTTAGCTTCTTTCACCTTCGCCAGATTGTGAGGTCGTTGAGGGCAGGGATCCTGTGTACTTCCTCTGTTGCACTCTCCCAAGCGTGGAGTCCAGTACACACAGGAAGTGCTCCAGGGAAGCAGCGTGGCTCAGTGGAAAGAGTCCGGGCTTGGGAGTCAGAAGTCATGGGTTCGAATCCCGGCTTTGCCACCGGTCAGCTGTGTGACTGTGGGCAAGTCACTTCACTTCTCTATACCTCAGCTACCTCATCTGTCAAATGGGGATTGACTGTGAGCCTCACGTGGGACGACCCGATGACCCTGTATCTCCCCCAGCGCTTAGAACAGTGCTCTGCACACAGTAAGCGCTTAACAAATACCAACATTATTACTATTACTTTCTTGCTTAATTGCTCAATGGATCGAATGAACCCTCTGAACTGTAAACTCACTGTGGGTAGGGAACGTGTCTACCAGTTTGGTTATATCGTACTCCCGAGCGGTTAGTACAGTGCGCTGCACATCGCAAGTGTGGAGAAGCAGCGTGGCTCGGCGGAAAGAGCCCGGGCTTGGGAGTCAGAGGTCGTGGGTTCTAATCCCGGCTCCGCCACTTGTCAGCTGTGTGACTTTGGGCCAGTCACTTCTCTGTGCCTCAGTTACCTCTTGTGGAAAATGGAGATTAAGACTGTGAGCCCCACGTGGGACAAGCTGATTACCTTGTATCTGCCCCAGTGCTTAGAACGGTGCTTGGCACATAGTAAGCGCTTAACAAATACCATTATTATTATTACCACTACTAATAATAAGTACAGGTGATTGATCGATTGACTGATGGGTACCATAGTGAGGTTCAGAGAAAGACGTGGTTAGGAAATGAACGCTCAGTGGGGAGGAGGAAGAAGGTAAGAGTCGGTTCCTCCGATCCTGTCGTTCTGCTCCTCTTGCCGAGAGGAGAGGAGTGGGGTTCAGATTTCTTCTTTTCTCTCTCACATTTGGTCAATAAGAGGTCAGCAGAGATGGAACCTGGAAACTCCTTGAAGCAACGAGGCCTAGTGGAAAGAGCACAGACCTGGGACTCAGAAGAGCTGGGTGCTAATTCTGACTCTACCACGGGTCTGCTGTGTGACCTTGGGCAAGTCACATCGCTTCCTCTGGGCCTGTTACCTCATCTGTAAAATGGGAATTAAATCCTACTCCCGCCGCTATCTAGACTGTGGCACAGGGCCTATGTCTGACCAAATTATCTTGTGTCTACAGGGATTGGCAAATAGAAAGTGCTTGACAAACTGTGGACATACAACGCCTTGGTGGCTTTCTTTCGGCTGAAAGTTCCCAAAATCCCTTGCAGCATTTTATTTTCAAGTCAAAAGCTCCCTTTTTTTTCCAGAGGATGTGTGGGAGTGGAAAGACTCTCCCAGGGGGGAAATATTGCTCCGTACGCATCACAGTTTTGAGAGTTGGAGCTGAGGCGCGGGGATGAAATTTCGGAGACAGTTTCGTTGGGCTTTGGCAGGGTTTCGCAAAAGCAGCAATTAGGAGGCACTGACTAAAGACTAGTTCTCTCCGGGCCTTCATCAATGTCGCCGCACCAGCAACTCTGGCAGTCTTCTCCGCCATTCGACCCGCTAATCAGTTTATTTCCTGTTTTCGTCCTTCAGACTATTTTTTACCTTCCTCACACAGAAAGTCCCCCTTTTTTCTCTTCTTTTTAGTAATTAATAATAATAATAATGATTGTGGTATTTATTAAATGCCTACTATGTCCCGGGTCCTATGCTAAGCACCCTCCTAGGGTCATTCATTCATTCAATAGTATTTATTGAGCGCTTACTATGTGCAGAGCACTGTACTAAGCACTTGGAATGTACAAATTGGCAACAGATAGAGACAGTCCCTGCCCTTTGACGGGCTTATAGTCTAATCGGGGGAGACGGACAAAACAATAGCAATAAAATAGAGTTTCCAGGACTCTACCAGTCTCGACTACGGGAAGGGCAGTCAAGCAGAGGTCTGCCCATTCCATTCCTGGCTTGGCCAGTGGCTAGCGAGGGGCAGGCCATCGGCTACGAGTCAAAACTCACCTGCGCTGGGCAGCAGCGGCACGGGAGAGAGTCGAGGGCGGAGACTCGAGTTTACCGTGCGGAAGGAGGCAGGGGTAAACCGCTTCCGGATTTTTACCAAGAAAACCCTATAGATCCACTACCAGAAAGATTGCGGATGGAGGTGGGATGTTCTAGGAGAGATGCGTCCATGGTGTCGCTATGGGTCGGAGACGACTCGACAGTTAAGACAAGACTATACTAAGCACTGGCGTGGATGAGAAGTAATCCGGGTTGGACACAGTCCCTGTCCCGTGTGGAGCTCATAGTCTCCATTCTCATTTTACGGATGAGTTTAATGAGGCCCAGAGAAGTAAACTGACTTGCCAAAGGTCACACGGCAGACACGTGAAGGAGCCGGGATTAGAACCTATGACCTCCTGACTCCCAGGCCTGCTCTTTCAGGGCAGTTGTTGTTTTTTCAGGGCTGGCTTAAAGCAGAGTCAGGGGAGGGTCTGGCCTTGGGAGAATGCAGAAAAGAAAACAGAAAATCGAACGGGCAGATCTGATGCTGATAATAACGATGGTAATAATCACGATAGTATTTGTTAAGCACTTACTTTGTGTCAGGCACTGTACTAAGCACTGGGGTAGATACAAGATAATCTGGTCGGACACAGTTCCTGACCCGCATGGGACTTTAAATCCCCATTTTACAGGAGGTAACTGAGGCCCAGAGAAGTGAAGTGACTTGCCCACGGTCACACAGCAGACACGTGGCAGATCCGGGGTTAGAATCCACATCCTTCTGACTCCCGGGGCCGGCCTCTATCCGCTAAGCCACGCTGCTTCTTGTGGGCAAGGAGTGCGTGTTGTTCTTCTTTTGTCCTTCCCAAGTGCTTAGTACAGTGCATCGTATTCGATAGTGCGCTCGGTACGTACCGTTATTTCCACCACCCCACAGCCACATAGCCATCCATTCTCACTGGCCGCTTGAGAGACAAATACGCCTTGTAGAATTAAATCCAATTTGTATTTTAATTCTCCTGGGGAAACCCCCTGGCTTCAAGACCAAAATACGACGCCAAAGTCTACGAATTAATTTGAACTGCAAAAGCCGAGGAGGTTTCATACTTTTGTCTTGGCTCCATTCTTCGATTTTTGTTTTCTTTCTCACTTTGGGTGCAGAGAAAGCAGCCAGACTTAAAGAACTGTGCGAGCCAGGCTAATTTATTGAAACTATATTCTGGCTCTGATCCAACATAAAGCAGAGTCTATTTGACAAGGAACTCCAAAATAAGGGACTGAAAATTGAGTTGTGTGGTAAACAAATGAGAATAATAAAAAAATCCCTCAATGGATTTTGGAATAATCCTTCATTATTGAGGGATAGAACCGATCCTTCTCTGAACTACGTGCTTGCCGGTCCCCCGCCGTTGAGATGTACGTCCCACAAAGAGGTCTGAACTAAATAGGAGCCTGTTTTTTGGGGGTGGTGTAATAGGGGGGTTCTGATTGCCTCATGGTAACCTGCAAAACCTTCCAATAAGTGGATTGAAATAAGACACTCTCGTAATAATAATCAAAATGTTGGTATTTGTTAAATACTTACTATGTGCAAAGCGCTGCACATAAGCACTGGGGAGGATACAAGGTGATCAGGTTGTCCCACGTCGGGCTCACAGTCTTAATCCCCATTTTACAGATGAGGGAACTGAGGTTCAGAGAAGTCAAGTGACTTGCCCAAAGTCACACAGCTGACAAGCGGCTGAGCCAGGATGCATCTAGACTGTAGGCTCATTGTGGGCAGGGAATATGTCTTTTTTATTGTTGCATCATACCCTCCCAAGCGCTTAGTACAGTGCTCTGCACACAGTAAGTGCTCAGTAAATACGACTGAATGAATCCTCTGAACCGAGGTTCGATGGGCAGCTCACCAAGGGCGGGGATAGAGCTTTCTATCCCTATTATTCTCTTCCCACAGTGTTCTGTCACCAGTAGATGTTCAATAAATGCTATTGATCGATCGATTCATTCAATTATTATTGGGCATTTACTGTGTGCAAAGCGCTGTACTTAGCGCTTAGGAGAGTCCAACAGAACAATAAACAGACGACGACGAGCTCACAGTCTAGAGACGAGCTTATGGTTTAGAGATCGATCGACTGATTGAAGGTTTGGGATGAAGGCCGCCGATCAGATTTAATTTCCACAGGGGGCCTGTCGGAGGTTTTTGTTTTGGCCACTTCGATTGGTCGTGTTTTGGGGGGACCTCTCCCTCTCCCACTTCTCATTCAGCCGCCGAGGCCTCTAGGAAAGATCATGGAGGCGGGAGGCGGGAGGTCCAGGTTCTAATCCCGGTTCTGCCCCTTGCCTGCTGTGTAACTGTGGGTGAGTTACCTAACCTCTCTGTACCTCAGGAAATGTGTCTGTTATAAGGTTATATTGTAGTCTCCCAAGCACTTAGGATAGTGTTCTGCACACGGTAAGTGCTCAGTAAATACGATTGACCCAACTTTAGATTGCAAACCCCGTGTAGGATAGGGATCTTGTCTAATCTGATGATCTCATTTCTACCTGATTGCTTAGTACAGTGCTAGGCACCATGTAAATGGTTAATAAATATCATCACCATAATCATCACTATTCTGCAGCTCTCTCCCACCCCCAAACGAAAGCATCAATAGAGTGGTGCATTAATGACATGCGAAGCCTCGTGAAAGTTAAAACCATTTAAAAAAAAAAATATGAAACGCTCATTTACCCGGAACTAATTAGGCAGAGCAGCAATTCTGCTTTTTGAAAGTCCAATATGCCAATTCCTGAAAGGACATTTCTTTCAGATTATTTTGAATGATCTCTTAATTGTTGCAGGGAAGAGATAGTTATCTCACAGACATCAATCATTCAGTCGATAGTATTTATTGAACACTCCTCCAGACTTTGTATGTGTCTGTTGAGTAGTTATTATTATTTATAATAATGATATATTTGTTAAAGGGAACGGATCTACCGACTCTGTTGTATTGTACTCTCCCAAGCGCTTAGTGCAGGGCCCTGCACACAGTAAGTGCTCAATAAATTTGATTGATTGATTAAGCACTTATTTTATGTCAAGCTACGTGCTAAACACTGGGGTAGATACAAGTTAATCAGGCTGCACAGAGTCCCTGATCCACATAGGGCTCACAGGCTAAGTAGGAAGGTGAACAAGTATTGAATCCCCATTTTACGGAGAAGTGAAGTGACTCCCCCAGGATCACACAGCAGAGAAGTGGCAGAGCCGGGATTAGAACCCAGGTCCTCTGACTGCTAGAACTGTGCTCTTTCCACTAAGCCACGCTGCTAAGTGGATATTGGCTTGATGTAATGTAGGAAAGTGATGCTTAATCAGGCAAGGCTCCCTGGAGGAGGAAGGCTTTCAGGAGGGCTTTGAAGCTGTGGTCTGGAAAGCCCTAATGGATAGAACCCGGGCCTGAGAGTCAGAAGGTCCTGGGTTCTAATCCCGGGTCCTGTCACTTGTCTGCTGTGCGACCTTGGGCAAGTCTTCTTTCTGCCTCTGTTTCCTCCTCTGTTTAATGGGGATTAAGACTGTGAGCCTCATGTGGGACATAATAATAATAATAATAATAATAATAATAATAATGTTGGTATTTGTTAAGCGCTTACTATGTGCAGAGCACTGTTCTAAGTGGTGGGGGAGAATCAGGGGAATCAGGTTGTTCCACGTGAGGTTCACAGTCTTCATCCCCATTTTCCAGATGAGGTCACTGAGGCCCAGAGAAATGAAGTGACTCGCCCACAGTCACACAGCTGACAAGTGGCAGAGCGGGGATTCGAACCCATGACCTCTGACTCCCAAGCCCGGGCTCTTTCCACTGAGCCACGTTGCTTCTCTAATAATAATAATTGTGGTATTTGTTAAGAGCTTAGCGTGTACCAGACACCATCCTAAGTGCTGGGATGGATACAAACAAATCGGTTTGGACACACAGTCCCTGTCCCTCATGGGGCTCACAGTCTTAATCCCCATTTTACAGATGGGGTTACTGAGTCAAGGAGAAGTGAAGTGACTTGCCTAAGGCCACACAGCAGACAAATGGTGGAGCGGGAATTAGAACCCATGACCTTCTGACTCCCAGCCCCGAGCTCTCTCCACTATGCCATGCTGCTGTGCCCAGCCTCGTAACTACTCCAGCATGTAGTATAGTGCCTGGCACATAATAAGAACTTAAGAAATACCAAAATGCACACACACACACACACACAAAATGAAAAGGGAGGAAATTCTGGCAAATCATTCCCATCAATAGGGCATTTCATGACCCCCAAGGAGCTCAATGTCAGCTGTAGATATAGAGATTTCACTGCCAACTTCCTCTTCCCGGTGATTTATATAGCTGTTAAAACAAAACCAGTCCAAGAATTGGCCCCAAGGTGACCTCAATCAATCATTCGATCAGTGAATCCATGCTATTTATTGCATACTTACTGGGTGCCATCTACTGTCCAAAGCACTTGGGAAAGAACAGTGCGATAGAGTTGGTAGACATGATCCCTGCCCTCTAGTTAGCTCTGTCCATTTTTCCATCCTGAAGAGTCCTTATTTATTTCTATCTTTTAGCCGGATTTCGATTCTGACCGAACCTGCCCTTCGATTCCAGGATTGCTATGACGTTTTCACAGTCTTTAGTGTGGAAACCTGTCATATGATTTTGGAAAATCTAAATCTATTACGTCTGCCAGGCCACGCGTTTCTTCAGTGGGCACCAGCAGACTAGCGAGGCAAGATTTCGCTTTACAGAAAACCATATTTTCTTACTTGAGTCTCCAAAGTGCTCAGTTCAGTGTTTAGCAAACAACAGGAGCTCAAGAAATCCCTAACAGATTAAGTTCCTTGTTCTAAAATTAAGGATTGAGTCTACTAATCTGTCCAGTGTGGAAGTGAGATTTAATTCCCAAGATCACTTCTGGAATCCTTTGCAGGTGTAGGGGGCACACTGGCAATCCATCAGCGTGGTGGACATTTGTAACGATAGGCTACACACTTGCCAAGAGTTCTCAACTTCCTCTCCAAAATCCTTCGGAACATTTGGGCAGGTGCTGTCTGGTCCCGGTGATTTATTGATATCCGGTGATTTATTTACACTGAGCACTTTAAAAACGGAGTGACTTGCTTCTCCCACTTGCAGATTTTTATGAGACCTTAGTGTCATCGAAGTCCCTGAATAAATTTTGCTCCTCTCCCAGTTACTTGTGCTGATCTATGCTTCCCTATGCATTATTCACCAGGAATAATATTTCATATCGGTGTCCGCTACACACTGTTATAAGCCTCAGTGTGTGTTATTGTCCATCTGGCAATTTTCTTTTTATTGGGATGAATTTTAACTTTGCCCTCTTTCGTTATACGTTCAAGGCTCCTTCCTTTTTCGCGTCAGGTTTCAGCCGTTCTATTGGTTTCCATCCAATTTTCTTTGCCTTTTTTCACTCTCCTGTAAAAGCAAGCCTTTCCTCCCCAAGTCCATCATTTTTTAGATGATTGCACTTTCTGCACACACTCAGCGAGACCTGAAAGTTGGAATTATGAAATTCAGACCCTTTGGGCCTTCCAACTTCAACCTTGCGTATCCTGCCTGCCCGTGCTCCATTTCCCGGGATAATAACCCCTGACCCCTCAGACTCCTCGCCATCATCGAGGAGGGGACAATCTGAGATTGGTTTCAGGAGCCAGTTTTCTTCCTTTGTGTTTTCGGCTAATATCCGGGTCCCTGAGATCCCCAATATAATAATGGTGGTATTTGTTAAGCGCTTACTATGTGCAAAGCACTGTTCTAAGCGCTGGGGTAGATACAAGGTAATCAGGTTGTCCCACTTAGGGCTCACAGTCTTCATCCCCATTTTACAGATGAGGTCACTGAGGCACAGAGAAGTTAAGTGACTTGCCCAAAGTCACACAGCTGACAGGCGGCAGAGCCGGAATTCGAACCCATGACCTCCGACTCCCAAGCCCGGGCTCTTGCCACTAAGTCACGCTGCTTCTCACCTTGTCAGACACCACTGAAGCCTCTTTTAAATGTAAATTAAAGAAGAAGCTGCGTGGCCTAATGGAAACACCTCTAGGAGTCAGAGTCAGGGATCCTGGGTTCTAATCCCGACTCCACCACATGCCTGCTGTGCCCCCTTGGGCAAGTCACTTAACTTCTCGGTGCCTCAGTAACCTCGTCTGTAAAATGGGGATTAAATCCTACTCCTTGCTCCTTAGACTGTGAGCCCCATATTGGGAAGGGACTGTATCCAATCTGATGAATTTGTATCTACCCCAATGCTTAGAACAGTGCACAGGTATTATTATTATTAATTAAATCCACTTCCCCATCTGCCTTAAAGTCTGGGTAGGCGTATCAGAGAAGTTCAGCTTTATCCTGTTGTTCCCATCTTGACCGGGCGCTCTGGGGTGAACAATCTCGGACTTGGTTTTCTGTCATTAAGAGAAACTGTTTCATTCAGCTCTTGCAAACCACCTCTCCTGGGTCTCGATTCCAACTTTTCATCAGGGTGCCGGGAGCCTCCACACCTTAAACCCATTAAACCCTGCCCTAGTCTCTCTACCTCACCTCTGCTGCCCTCTCCCCATTTTTTTTAAATGGTGTTTTTTAAGCGCTTACTAGGCGCCAGGCACTGTACTAAGCACTGGAGTAGATACAAGCTAATCAGGCTGGACATGGTCCACCTCCCACAAGAGGCTCCTAGACTTAATCCCCATTTTACAGATGAGGAAACTGAGGCCCAGAGAAGTGAAGTGACTTGCCCAAGGTCACGCAACAGACAAGTGGAGGGAGCCGGAATGAGAACCCAGATCCTTCGGACTCCCAGACCCAGGTCCTATCCACTAGGCCGTGCTCCTTCTCCCCGGTTCTATTTGCTCGTGGGAAAGTTCACTGGGATTTTCATCGAGCAACAAGGAAAAGCGAACCAATCACCCCCTCCCCCAAGTTAGCTTTTAGCCCAACGTTTAGGCAGCGAGTGGAGTCTTTCTGGTTTAATTTAAAACAACACGCTCACCTCCTCCATCATTATTCAGGATAAACAATCTTTGGCGTCCCTCCGATTAATATTCAGATTGCGAAGCTCCCAGGAATACTCTACCGAAAAACCATTCTGTGTTGCATCCTAAATTGGACTTATCATCCGCTAGGCTTTCACTGATTAGGGGCTGATCATCTGAGATGAAGGAACCCATCTCCTTCGATTCCAGGTAGACAAAGAGTAGAGGAAACGAACATGATCCAGCATATTTCAAACCAATATCACCCTGCCCGTGGAGTGAGTTAAATAGCGTCTGGCTTCGATTCGGTTATCACAGCTGACAGACCGGATGTTTATCGTGATCGTGTCGACCCAATAAATGGATTCAATCTTAAAAGTCACGTGTAGAAACCCACCGGTTCTTAGCCTGAGTCTGGTCTTCTTTTTCTAAACGAGGAGGGCCAAGGGGAAAAAAAAATAATAATTACTTCTTTTCCCTCCCAACTCAGCTCAGGTCTTTACCACCTCATAAAATGGAATTCTAAACAGCTCTAGTTAATCAACATGTGGAAACTTTAGGATGCAACCCTAGGATGATAATGGCAGATTAAACTAAAGTTAATTTGCACAAGGCATTTACCATTTTTTTCTTTTTTACAGTATCTGCTACCTGCTTACTAGGTACCAGACGCTGTACTAAGCGTTGCGATAGATACAAACTGATCAGGTTGGACACAGTCCACATGGGGCTCACAGTCTCGATTCCCATTTTGCAGGTGAGGGAACTGATGCACAGAGAAGTTATGTTTTTGGCCAACGTCACACAGCGGGCAAGTGGCAGAGTCGGATTAGAACCCAGGTCCTTCTAACTCCCAGGCCTGAGCTCTGCCCACTAGTCCACGTTGCGTCTCTCTTAATTTACCTCCTAATTATTAAACACTTCGGCATCAAAAACTCTTCACACATATACCTTCAAGATATCTGATTCCAAAGCTCTCTGTGGCAGGGAACATTCTTCCAAATCTGTTATATTGTACTCTCCCAAGCACTTACTATAGTGTGCTGCATGTAGTAAGCGCTCAGTAAATACCATCGATCGGTTGATTGCTTGGAAGACAGTCCACAGCTCATTTTCCTCATCTGTAAAATGGGGATTTAATCCTATTCATTCAATTCAATCGTATTTATTAGCCGCTTACTGTGTGCAGGGCACTGTGGAAAATCCTCCTCCCTTCTATGTAGACTGTGAGCCTCATGAGGGACAAGGACTTTGTCCAACCTGATTATTTTTTTTTAGATGGTATTCGTTAAGTGCTTACTATGTATCAAACACTGTTCTAAGCAGGTGCAAGTTAAATAGGTCAGACACAGTCCCTGTCCCACACGAGGCTCACTGTCTAAGTAGGAGGGAGAACAGGCAGTCCCATTTTACAGTTGAGGAAACGGAGGCACAGAGAAGTTAAGTGATTTGCCCAAGATCCCGCAGCACACGATTGGCAGAGCTGGGATTAGAACCCAGGTCCGCCCGACTCCCAGGCCTGTGCCACCACTGGGCCTTCCTGCTTCTATCTTGTGTCTACCCGAGGGCTTAGCCCAGTGTTAGTCACGTAATAAGTGCTTAACGAGTACCATTAAAAACCAAAAAGAAATCCTCTGAATCTTTTAAATTATTGGTTCTTACAGAACACCCACCCATCTGTCCTTCTTGTCCTGAGATGTTTAATCACTGCCTTGTTAATGAGGTGTCCATCCCCTTGATTCGATTTATCGTCATAATGTGGTCTTGTTTTTGTTTCGTTCTGTTTTGCTCTGCCGTCCGTCTCCCCCGATTAGACCGTGAGCCCGTCACTGGGCAGGGACGGTCTCTATCTGCTGCCGAACTGTACACTCCCAAGCGCTTAGTCCAGTGCTCTGCACATAGTAAGCGCTCAATAAATACTACTGAATGAACGCCTTGCCATTCAGGTCCGAGAACCTGCCCCGCTTCCTTTGATGCCGGGGAAAAAACCTCTCTAACTTGACATCTGAAAGCTTTGATGCTTTGTTAAAACCCACGGGCGAGCCCACCAGCTGTGGGCTTGATTGAAATAGTTGGGATCTGATGATGGATCACTAAGGCTGGAGGTAAAACCTGTAGTTTTGAGGGTGTGAGCATTGTTCCTTGGTTAACTTTTATTATATTTCAGTTCCTTACTTTTCCTCCTTAGATGAACTCCTTCTCGTTATGTCGCACCCTCCCAAGTGTTTAGTAGAGGGCTCTGCACCCAGTAAACACTCAAATGCTACTGAGTGATTTAGAAAATTGATTCTCACAGGAGAGATGGGCTGGGGGGGGGGGGGGGGGAGATTGTACTGAGAATGGGTCTTGGAAATTGTCCTTTACAAATTCCGACTGAATCGATTTAATTTCATCAGATTTGATTTATTTGCTCTCACGCGTGATGGCAGAACCGAAAAACATGGCTGTGGGCCTGCCATCGGCCTAGTCACAAATCCCGTGTCCTAATCACAGCTCTGCCACTATTTCGCTGTGTGACCTTGGGTGAGCCACTTACCCTCTCTGCTTCTCAGTTTCCTCACCTGTAAAACACGGGTATTTTATCCCTTCCTCTTAGATTGTGAGCCCCGTGAGGGAGAAGAACTATGTCTGATCCGATAGTATTTTATCTACCCCAGCGCTTAGGACACAGTAAGCACTGAAAAAACACCACAAGTACTTTTATTTTTTATACATCCTCTCTTCACCTCTGAAACTACGAGTCCCATGTGGGAAAGGGATTATGTCTGACCGGATTATCTTGAACCTATCTTAATGTTTTACCACGTTGAGGTGTTGAATAAATACTATCGTCGTAAGTGTTACTGCTGGACATTCATCATTCAGTTTCTTTTTTTTTAATGGTATATGGGAGACGCTTACTAAGCGCCAGACCCTGTACTAAGCGCTGGGGTAGATACAAGATAAGCAGGTTGGACACAGTCCATGTTCCACTTGGGGCTCACAGCTTTAATCCCCATTTTACAGATGAGGTAAGTGAGGCCCAGAGAAGATAAGTGATTTACCCAAGACAACATAATTGGCAGAGCCAGTATTAGAACCCAGGACCCCTGACTCCCAGGCCCGTCCTCTTTCCAGTAGCTCATGCCGCTTTATTGAGGGTTCTGGTTCGGTTTATAATTTTCTGGCTTTCCTAGTCTGGGGGCAGAGGGAACGAAGTTATGAATGACAAAAGCAGAGGTTGAGGTTTTGCAAAAGCCTGGAAAGAATTGGTTTTCGTCAACGTTTTCCTCCGGCAACAGTTCGTGATTTTAAATATGCAACTGAATCAATCAAAGCAATCTACTGAATGCCTGCTGTGCCTACTAAAGTGTTTGGGAGAACACAATAAAATTGGTAGACATGATCCCTGCCCTCAGGAAGCTCATAATATAATAGGAGGGAGGCGGGCAAACTCAATTTTTTAATAAATAGAGGGGCCAGGAGGAAGGAGAATGAATAGAAAAATCTGCTTTAGAGGATAGGATAAAGAGAAACATATATATATATAGAGAGAGAGAGTGAGAAAGAGTCAGAGAGTTGGCGGAACAGCCTAGCCTAGCAGATAGAGATGGGCCTGGGAGTCAGAAGGACCTGGGTTCTAATCCTGACTCCTGCCACTTGTGTGCTGTCTGATCTTGGGCAAGTCACTTCACTTCTCTGTGCCTCAATAAACTTATCTGGAAAATGGAGATTAAGGCTGTGAGCCCCAGGAGAGACATGAACTGTGTCCAACCCGATTTGCTTGTGTCCACCCCAGTGCTTAGTACATTGCCCGGCACATAGCACTTAACAAATACCATAATTATTATTACAGTGTCACAGAGTCTGTAGGCACGTTCCCTGCCCACAATGAGCTCAGCTGATGTGTGCCTTGAGTGGGAGAAGCTATCATCAAAGAAAGTCCATTATTCCTGTGGGTAAAGTGAATTAGGAACTGGTGGGAGAAGCAGGGAGGGAGGGTGGTGAAGTGGAAAGAGCAAAGATGGTCCCACCTTTGCTGTGTGAATGTGGGTTCACAGCCTCTTTATGACTCGGTTTCTACATCTGTGAATTGGGGTGATAATACCTAGTTTGCAGGGATGATGCGAGGACCAATAATGCTAGAGCACTTTGAAAGATCACTCTGCTATCCCAAGATTATCAGGTTGTCCCATGTGTAGCTCACGGTCTTAATCCCCATTTTACAGATGAGGTAACTAAGGCACAGAGAAGTGAGTGACTTGCCCAAAGTCACCCAGCTGACAAGAGGCAGGGTCAGGATTAGAACCCATGACCTCTGACTCCCAACCCGGGCTCTTTCCACTAAGCCATGTGCTAGACACATAGTAAGTGCTTAATAAATACCAGAATAAAAAAAAAAAATCAAGGCTTGAGCCTCCATTTCTTCTTTCTCCTTTGTTTTCAAGGATTAACCTGGATTATTCTGGTCAGGGAAGTTACACGAAACTCTCCCCAACTTAGTGGGAATGTGGGAAGTTCTTAAGGAATTCTGTTGCGGTCACCTCCTCTTCAGCAGAGCAGGGAATTGAGGCAATTATCTAGGAAATGACGTGACCTGGAGCTGCCCATTTGGTGCTGATTGGCTGTGTTCTTTTTAGCCTTTTCCCAGCTGCACCTGTCAAACAGAGGGGGAAATCTTTTTGCGGGAGGCTGACAATTCCTGTGTTGACAAGCGAATAGGACAAGGAGCAGAAGACGGTCAAAGGCCTGGTTAAGTTTCCTTTGATTTCTCCTTTTGAGTATTCCTCCCAGAGTTTCTGGAAGATGACATACTCTTTCTTTTTCTTCTCTCTCTCGTTCTCTTTCTCTCTTTTGCTCTCTCGTGTCTCTCTCTCTTTCTTGTTCTCTGTTTCTCTGTCTCTTCTCTTCCTCCCACCGGATAGTTGCTCATTCTTTGGGAGGATGTGGGACAAAACCCAGTAAGCCTTCTTCGTATTGGGCGCCAGTTGTGTTGGTTGTGTTTTCGGGCGGAAGCTGGCAGAAAGGTAACTGAATTCTACCTCTTTGAGGTACTTCTCCGACCTTTGCTCCTGTCTGGTATTGGAAATGGGGAAATTTGGTTGGTAAAGGGGACGTAAGACTTGAATTTCCAGTCACGAATTCTCCTTAGCGTCACCTTGGTTCTGAGGGGTTAATTATACAGTGGGTGGCTCATCCAGGCTGGTTCAATATTTCGCCTCTTTCCTCTTCCTTTTGGCTATTTCAGTGTCCCCTGGGTCTTGGCCACCTTTTGGGTGGAGGAAATCAGGAAGACCATGGAGCTTTTTGCCTCATGTTAGAGTGACAGTGTGGTGGGGAAGGAGTCGGCTTTATTAACTAAAATGGTATGTTGGTGATTATCTGTAGATTTTAGTTATCTGGGTTCTTTCTGTCCTCATGTCCTCAGATTAAGGCTTGGCTGCACTGTTGATGATGATGATGATGGTATTTGTTATGCACTATGTGCCAAGCATTGTAGTAAGCACTGAGGTAGAGACAAGATAATCAGGTTGATCATAGTCCCCGTCTCACATAGACGTAGAGAAACAGTGTGGCTTAGCGGAAAGAGGCCGGGCCTCGGAGTCAGAAGGACCCGGGTCCTAAGCCTGGCTCTGCTGTATGCCTGCTGTGTGATGTTGGGCAAGTCACTTAACTTCTCTGTGCCTCAGTTACCTCATCTGGAAGATGGGGATTAAGACTGTGAGCCCCATGTGGGACAGGGATTGTGTCCAACCTGGTTAACTTGTATCTACCCCGGTGCTTAGAACAGTGCTTGCTACATAGTAAGCCCTTAAGTACCATATTAATCATCATCATAATTATTACATGGGGTTCTCTGGTTACAATGTTTGTTCCCTGACTGTAAGAAGTAGAGAATAAAAGGAATAAATCTACTTCTCTCACCTCCTGTCCCCCCTCTCGCTCTCTCCTTTCCTTTGTGTGGTCAGAGCCTGAGGTCAGCATTCTTAATAAAGTGTGATGACAGCTTTGACAGTCTCATCATTGGCATTGACAACAAGAATTTACTGAATGTATTCAGGATAAAAGGGCAAGGCAAAGCAATCTGTTCTCTTCCTTTGGATCACTCAACTCATCATTTGCATTTTTTATTAGTGGTATTTGTTAAGTGCTTACTGTTTACCAGGCACTGTACTAAGCGCTGGGGTAGATTCAAGATAATCAGTTGGACATAGTCCCTGTCCCACAGAGGGCTCACAGTCTTAATCCCCTGTACTGATGAGGAAACGGAGGCACAGAGAGTAATAATATTAATAATTGTGTTATTTGTTAAGTAGGAGGGAGAACGGACATTGAATCCCCATTTTACAGATGAGGAAATTGAGGTACTAGTAGCCCAATGACTTGCCCACACCTGCCACCTCTTTCCTCATAAGGATGCTGTGAAGACAAAGATGAGAGAAGTAATGTGGAAGTGCTTTGGTCTCTTTCAAAACCGATCTCAATTCCAGATCTAGATGATATTAGGAAGCATTTTGAATTCTTCGGAAGGGCTCCGACGAAAACTGAGGTGTAAAGATCTTAAAAGCAGGTGTGAGCTCAGTACTTTCCTATATTCTCGGGAATGTCGTATTTACTGTTCCAATCCCGGAAGACTCCTTGGAGGGGGAGGGCTTCAGTGACCGGTGACGAATTCAGTAGATCCAGGGGCGAAAGCGAGTGGAACCCATGCTCCGCCCGCCAATCCTGGAGGATCTGTTCTATTGTCCCCTCCCCAAAGCACTTAGTACATTGCTTAGCACACAGTAAGCACTCAAAAAAGCAGCATGGCTTAGTGGAAAGAGCCAGAGGAGGTGGATTCTAATCCCGCCTCTGCCACTTGCCTGTTGTGTGACCTTGGGCGAGCCACTTAACTCCTCCGTGTCTGGTACCTCATCTGTAAAATGGGGAGTAAGGCCGTGAGCCCCACGTGGGACAACCCGCTTGCCTCATATCTACCCCAGTGCTTTGAACAGTGCTTGACACATAGTAAGCACTCGACAGATACCACAATTATTATAGATATGACCAATCGACATCCTGATACCCAAGGCCCGGGGTGAAGCGTTCACCTCCCCGCGCCCCCGCAGAGCTCCAAACCGAGGCTGACGGATTACGGTCAGCGCGCTCCTCCCGAGCCTCAGCAGGCCTCGCTTCGGTATCCTCAGTGGCCGTCCTCTAATTACAGCTAATGACGCTCTCCACCAGCAGCTCTGCGTCGCCTGGCTCTTTTCGGTGAAGACTCCAGCCGGATTGCCGTGCCGCTAGCGTATCTTCCTCTGACGGGAAAGGGAACACAACACCATTATTATTCAGTTCCGCACACCCCGCCTCGCCTCTGCACTTCACAGAAAAGTGCGCTCTAATGGACAGCGGATAATTAAAATCAAGCCCCTCGCTCTAGATAAACAAATTCAAGTGGAGCAGAGAACGGGGATGCATTTGCCGTCCTCCGTTTACGCGAGGGTGGGCTTCAGATCCCACAAAGGAAAGGAAATTTTCCACGAGAAAGACTAGGCCTGGGAAAAGGCTACTGATTAAGGCATATATATATATATATATATATATATGTGTATTTTTTTTTTCTCCCTCTTTGGGATAGCATAGATCTGTGGTAGAGGGAGACCAACCGTATTTCTGAGCTGGGTTGTCTGCATGATTTCTAAGAATAGAAATGGGCTCACGGAGTATGCTAACTGAATCCACTAGATGGAACTTGGATTACAGAAACCCAGATGGTTGTGGCATTTGCAGAATCTGGATGGGAGCTGCTAGCTGAATTCTACCACATCTAAAGTAGCAGCCAGAGCTTTGTATCGAGTGGGCAGACTGACTTTAGAAATACCTCCTTTCCTTGTCCTAGTAGAAACATTAGTGTTTATTACCCCCCCACCCACGCGCAGACCCCCGGACTACGTCCCGGGAGAGAATAAACAGTGGTGGTGCTGGCATTTAAGTGCTTACCGTGTGCGGAACGTTGTCCTAAGCTCTAGGAGAGATTACACTAGAGGCAGAAGTAATACTGAGCACTCACTATGTGCAGAACACCGTACTAAGTCCTGGGAGAGAACACAGAGTTGTAATAGTATTTACCGTGTGCCGGACACTGTATTAAGCTCTAGGAAAGATTACACTCGTAGCAGTGATATTAAATGCTTATTAATGTGTGCCGAGCACTGTCCTAAGCACTAGGTGGTATTGATCATTTTATTTATTAAGCGTTTTATTCAGAGCACTGTACAGAGTGTTAGGAAAGAATATACGAGTGGGAATTAGGGTTTTCCGTCCCTCGATAGGCTTTTGGGATTGGCAGGCAGAAGTCCTGAGTTTTAGTCTCAGCTCCACCAGAGACCCACTGTGAGCCTTGGGCAAGTCACATCAGCTCTTTGGACCAAGGTTTCCACATCTGCAATGGAGAATGAGATACCTGCTAAATTCATATCCTGAAAGTCCTCTGAACGGTAAGGTCGTTGTGGGCAGGGATCGTGTCCACCAACTGTGTTATATTGTACTTTCCCAAGTACTCAGTACGGTGCTCGGCACACGGTAAGCGCTCGGTAAATACGAATGACTGAAATGGGAGCACCGTGTGGACAAGGACTGCGGTCAATCTTATAAATTTGTATTTGTCCCAGCCTTTAGCTCACTGTAAGCTCATAATAGATCCCCAAATTATCGTTGTATTCAGCACTCCTGAGTAAGCGCTGCTCTTGGTTCAGTGGGAAGCCTTTTTTTTTTTTTTTTTTTACGGCATCTGTTAAGCGTTTACTTGACTACCAGTAATCGAGGGCCCTTGGAGCATGAAGACGTATCCTACCCTTTCGGCTTGTTTCCTGAAGAAGAACCCGACGTGGGTCAAAATTCATTTGTCCCCTCCACGACGGAATTTCTCTCCTTGGCCTGAAAATAGACGTAATTCAAAATGGCCCATTTTGGGCCAGCGGATCAGACTTCATTCAACCTTCTAGTAAAGGCTCTAGACTGCAAGTTCATTGTGGGCAGGGGATGCGACTGTTCTATCATACTCTCCCAAGTGTTTAGAGCAGTGCTGTGCACACTCTAAGCACTCAATAAATACCACTGACTGACTGATTAAACCATTCTCTCTTTTGTTTTCTAAAATGTTTGAAGGAGCTCTGACTCTGTGTAATGTTGGCATTTGTTAAGCGCTTACTATATGCAGAGCACTGTTCTAAGCGTTGGGGTAGACACAGGGGAATCAGGTCGTCCCACGTGGGGCTCACAGTCTTCATCCCCATTTTCCAGATGAGGGAACTGAGGCCCAGAGAAGTGAAGTGACTCGCCCACAGTCACACAGCTGACGAGTGGCAGAGCCGGGAGTCGAACCCATGCCCTCTGACTCCAAAGCCCGAGCTCTTTCCACTGAGCCACGCTGCTTCTCGAGCACCTGCTCTGGGAATCAGGAGAACTGGGTTTTTACCCTGAGACTTCCCGTCACAGGCTAATGTCAGGGAAGGGTCGTATGTGCATCTCGCCGCCTGGGGTGAGTGTTAGGTAATAAGAACCCACAGCGGGCTTACAGTCTAAGAGATCGGCAGGAGAACAGGGATTTTAGCCTCTTTTTTACAGAGGTGGAATCAGAAGCACAGAGAAGCTAAGCGATTTATCTAGGGTCACGAAGCAGGATATTGGCAGAGTTGGATTGGAGAGAAGCAGCGTGGCTCAGTGGAAAGAGCCCGGGCTTTGGAGTCCGAGATGATGGGTTCAAATCCCGGCTCTGCCACTGTCAGCTGTGTGACTGTGGGCAAGTCACTTAACTTCTCTGTGCCTCAGTTACCTCATCTGTAAAATGGGGATTAAGACCATGAGCCCCACGTGGGACAACCTGATTCCCTTGTGTCTACTCCAGTGCTTAGAACAGTGCTCTGCACATAGTAAGCGCTTAACAAATACCAACATTATTATTATTAAATTCTCCCTCTTGAGTGATTCAGCCTGTCGAGGTGGCCCCGGGGCTGACAAATACATCTCCGCTATTGGCTGATGGGAGAGCGTTGGAAGCCATTTTGAAAGAGACTCCCTTTTCTCCCCTCCCTGTTACAAACTCACACACACCTGGATACAAATAGTTGGCTTTTATTACCAGCAATTTCCCCCATAGGCTTATGATTTATTTTTGCTTTTCGCCTGGCCTCGAGTAAATCTGTGGTCTTTCCCTCCTTCTGTCCTTTACTTCTCCTGAGCAGAATTCATGTCCATATGGAGAGAGCTCTCTGCAGTTCTGAAGCAGATGGCGAAGGGGTTTTGAGCCTCAAAAGCAGAAATCCATTAATATATCCTTCAATCGACCAGTCGGCGGTATTTACTGAGCACTGACCGAGCACTGTACTAGACACTTGGGAGAGCATAACAGAAGCAAGGCGTATGATCTCCTCCTTCGAGGATTTTAGACCGGCAAAAAGTATTTACAAATAATGGAAGCAGGGGGAGGAGCACAGCTAGGATGGGAAATTGTAACACTGTGTCGGGTTTGAAATTGCAGAATAAATAACCCATTATACAAATGAAAGCCATACAGAGTATGGAGGTGTTTATAAGTACCTCGTTTCCTGCACTCTCAGAGTTGAAGGCCAAGGAAATATATTACTTTAAAATGGATTTAAGGCGGACCCAATAATAGTGACTGCGGTATTGGTTGAGCGCTTATTATAATAATAATAATGTTGGTATTAAGCGCTTACTATGTGCCAAGCACTGTTCTAAGCGCTGGGGTAGACATAGGGGAATCAGGTTGTCCCACGTGGGGCTCACAGTCTTAATCCCCATTTTACAGATGAGGGAACTGAGGCACAGAGAAGTTAAGTGACTTGCCCACAGTCACACAGCCGACAAGTGGCAGAGCTGGGATTCGAACTCATGAGCCCTGACTCCAAAGCCCGTGCTCTTTCCACTGAGCCACGCTTATTATGTGCCAAGCACTGTATGGAGCACTGGAGGGGAATCAGGCTGCCCTACGTGGGGCTCATAGCCTAAGTAGGAGGGAGGAAGGTTATTGAATCCCCAATTTACAAATGAGAAAACTGAGGTAAAGAAAAGTTAAATAATAATCATAATGGTACTTAAGTGCTTACTATGTGCCAGGCAGTGTATTAAACGTTGGGGTGGATACAGTCCCACATGGGATCACAGTCTTCATCCTTATTATGAGTTTCTAGACTGGGAGCCCGTGGTTGGATAGGGCCTGTCTCTATTTGTTGCCGAATTGTACTTTCCAAGCGCTTAGTACAGCGCTCTGCACACAGTAAGCGCTCAATAAATACGATTGAAGGAAGGAATAATTGAGGGCCAGAGAAGTGAAGCGACTTACCTAAGGTCACACAGCAGGCAAAGAGCGGAGCTGGGATTGGAACCCAGGTGCCCTGAGTCTCAGGCCTGTGCTCTTTCCGGTAGGCCACGCTGCTTCTTTTGGTGAATAACTATCTCCGGTCATCGGGCGATCACTGGGACTAAAATTAAAACCGCCATATTATCTGCTGGGCATGAGTTTTAGGGTTGAGGTCTCCCTGGAGGTTTTTGAGGGGAGGGGGAGGTAGGAGGAGAAGAAGGTTTGCCTCAACATGACTCTTTCCCTCTTTGCCCTGAGGAAAATTTTCCAGTTCCCACCCGAGGGGAAACAGCTTAAAATGGTTCCTCTGTAAGTGTGGGCCTCAACTGATGAACTAATCTTCCTCAATCAGTAGTATTTATTGAGCATTTACTCTGTGCTGAGCACTGCACTAAGCTTTTTGATGGTATTTAAGTGCTTACTCCGTGTCAGACGCTCAGAGCTGGGGTAGCTTCAAGCTAATCAGGTTGGACACACTCCACGTCCCGCGTGAGGCTCACCGTCTTAATCCCCACTTTGCAGATGAGGAAACTGAGGCAGAGAATCTAAGTGATTTGCCCAAGGTCATAGAGCAGACAGATGGCAGAGCAGAGAACAATACAAGAGAGTTGGTAGGGATGAACCTTGCCCTCAAGGAGCTTAAAATCGAGTGGAGGAGAGAGATGTGGAAATTCTTCACCCCAAATCCCTCAAACAGTCAATAGGAGCATTTGAACGCCTACTCTAGGAAGAACACTATTTAGTGCATGGAGGAAATACGACAGAGTTAACAGGCCCGATCCCTGCCTTCGAGGAACTTATAGTCTTAAAATCCCTGTAAATCGTCCCTTAGATCTGTAGCCTCTTGAGGGTAAGCCAAGTGTGTCATTAATCGTGCAAGGTAGCACTCAAAGGCGAACGTTGGATCTAAGCCTTACCCAATCCCCAGAGTAAATGGATTTCTTTTATTGCCCTGAGGAACAAAAAGCACTTTAGTATCAGGTTGAAATATCGAACGTATACGTTAAAGTTGCCCTAAACATTTCCTCTCATTTAGCCGCATCTGCTCTGTACCGAGAGGCTGTCGTGAGCTGGGAGAGATGAAAAGCTCTGGAAACCTTTTTTTTCTCTCAAACATCACAGACAGATCATTTTTTTTTTTTTTTGGATCCAGAAATATCCAACTCTTCTTTCCACCTTTTTCCCCCCTCCAACAAATATATTTATCACCAGAACCGCAAGCAAAATTACACTCCACTAATGTCGAGTCTGTCTGACGGATCCTCAAAGGGGTGATGGAGTTGAGGAGGCAGTGTAGTATTTTCAATTTGCTAGCCCGGAGAGGAATCTCATCAAGAAGACTTCCTGTGATATAGAGCCACTAGTGCTGGCTATTCTCCTTTTCCACTCACGAGAAGCAGAACGGCCTAGAGGATAAAGCACGGGCCTGGAAGTCAGAGGGACCTGGGTTCTGATGCCGCCTTCACCCCTTGTCTGCTGGGTAACTCGGGTGACTCATTTAACTTCTCTGTGCTCCGGTCACCTCATCTGCAAAATGGGGATTAAGACCGTGCGCTCCACGTGGGACAGGGCTTGCGTCCAAACCGATTTGCTTATACCCACCCCAGTGTTTAGTACAGTAATAATAATAATGTTGGTATTTGTTAAGCGCTTACTATGTGCAGAGCACTGTTCTAAGCAGTGGGGTAGATACAGGGTCATCGGGTTGTCCCACGTGAGGCTCACAGTTAATCCCCATTTTACAGATGAGGTAACTGAGGCAGAGAGAAGTGAAGTGTTTGCCGATGCCTGGCACGCAGTAAATGCTTAACAAATACTGCAATTATTATTAGTAGTAGTACGGCGCTCGGCCCACGGCAAGGGCTCGATGTGACGGAATATATCTCCTGACTGTGCTGGTTCTTGTTTTGTCTTTTTCTCCCCCTTTTAGATTGTAAGCATCTAAGATCCAGGAGTAATCTTTGCAAATCCTCCAGAAATCCTTGCGGATTGACTGTCTGCTAAGAATGCCGATCTAATGAATTGATTTTCCTCTATACGAGTTGTCATTCTGTAGTAATAAACTTATTGAGCGCTTATTGTGTGCAGAGTACTGTACTAAGCACTGGAAATGAATACACAGGGAGGAATTAGCCATGGGGGATTTACAGTCTACAACTCGGTCATCTTTTTGGAGCAGTTATTGCGGGAAGCACTGCGCTATGAGTTTAGTATTCACTCAATCGTATTTATTGAGCGCTTACAGTGCGCAGAGCACTGTACTAAGCGTTTAGAGTATCACAGGAGCACAAAATGTGCTTCTTGCCCTCGAGGAGCTTCCAATCTGAGACGGGGAGATGCGGTCAGTGAAGAATTGACACCGAGGTTACGCGTGTCATGGAAGATGGTTTGTTTCTAAAAGTCGGAATTATTTCCCCAATCTGTGACCTAACTCTTGGACAGGGACTGTGCCTGCCACATCTATTGTACACAGTAAGCGCTCAAAAAATAGGGAACGGTCCTACCCTCTGTTATAGTGTGCTATCCCAAGTGCTTAGTACAGTGTTCTGCACACAGTAAGTGCTCATTTAATAGGACCGAAAGTTAGGACAGAGTGGGTTTTGATGGGAAGACGAGAGATTTGATTCTGGATGTTTTGATTTTCTGACAAGCGTATTCTGCGGTTTAGTAAGTTTTCACTATATTCGCAAGACTGCTCTATCAATTATTCCCAGATTTGAACTGATGCCATCTCCGGTGGTGATGACGAAGATTCGGGGCCATCGCAAGGTTCAGCAGTGTAAGGGCGGATTTGATTTAAATCAAATGGATTGGAATCATTTTTTTCTTTTTTTAAGGAAGTCTGCTTTTCATTATTGTTTTCCACAAAAAGAGCATTCTCGTTCCAATCCTCTTACATATTTTTCACAACTCAGAAGTAGATTTCATTTTTAGAAGGTGACGCCCTCTACATTCTAAAGAGGCGATTTATTTTGACACTTTTTCCGATTAATTTTGCAGTTTCTTCAGCACACCCTGAATTATGGCAAGGATATTTTATTCGCCAAAACTAATTGAAGCAGATATCTGAAGTGTCGGGGGAGGGGCGCTATCTCCGGTTTGCTAGATGAATCATGGATATTTTGCTCACTCTCCCCCTGTATTATGAAGAAGGCAGTGACCTTCACCATAACTAATAGATGTTTAAATTGTTTTATTTCATGAACTCCGACGAGTTCAGGGAGGCAGAACGACCCTTTAGAGCCCAGGAATGGGAATTGGGAAACCGGGATTCGCATCCCAGCCCGGTCTCAGATCTGCTGGATGACCTTGGGCGAGTCACCTAATCAGCTGGACCTCGGTTTCCTCGTTTGTAAAATGGACCCGGAATACCTTTTCTCCCTACCTTTCGGATGGTGAGTCCCAGGTGGGAAAGGGGCTGTATCTGATGGGATTACATTCGTGGCCTAGTGGATAGAACCCGGGCCTGGGACTCAGAGGGACCAGGGTGCTAATCCCGGCTCTGCCACTTGTCTGCTGTGTGACCTTAGGCAAGTCACTTCACTTTTCAGGGCCTCAGCTCCCACATCTGTAAAATGGGGATGAAGACTGTGAGGCCCATATGGGGGCAGGGACTGAACCCAGGTTGATTTTCTTGTATCCAGCACTTAGTACGGTGCCTGGCACCTAGAATGTGCTTAACAAATACTGTAATTGTTGTTGTCGTGTTGCTATATGTACCCCAGAGCTTCCTATTTGGAACTTGAACAATCGGCGGTATTTGTTGAATGCTCACTATGTACAGAGTACTGTACTGAGTGCTGGGGAGAGTGTACCCTGTGACAGAATTAGCAAACTTCTTCCCTGCTCAAAACGAGCTTACAATCTAGAGGGGAAGACAGGCATTAATGTAAGTAATTTAAGATACATAATTTAAAGATATGTGCATACGATAAACATCCTTACGGTAATAAAAATAGGTAAATATTTGTAAATATTTTTATATCTCCCTTATTAGAACGTAAACTCCATGTTGGCGGGGAACTTGACACCTCTCTCTTCTGTCAATCACTGCTATTTAGTAAGTGCTCACTGTGTGCAAAGCACAGTGTTTTATTCTACTTTCCCAGGTGCTTATTCGCTCTGATGGCTGTGGTCTCTGCCCACAAGGATTTTAGAGTTTACAGGGGAAGACTGAAATTAAGATAAATTACAAGTTGGGGAAATAGTCAAGTGTAAGGATAACAGCACAGTTCCATTGCATTAAACTCTCCCAAGTGCTTAGTAATAATAATTATAATAATTATGATACTCGTTAAGAGTTTACTATGTGCCGAGCCCTGTTGGAAGCACTGGAGATGATACAAGGTAATCAGATTGGACACAGTCCCTGTCCCACATGGGGCTCACACTCTTATCCCCATTTTACAGATGAAGTAACCGAGGCCCAGAGAAGTGAAGTGACTCACCCAAGGTCACACAGCAGACACGTGGCAGAGACGGGATTGGATCTGCGTTTTGTACACAGTGAGCGCTTGACTGTTCAAGTTCAAGTACCTAGGGCAGGTAGTGCGTCTTCTATATCCTTTTGTATGTACTTCTGCTAAAGGACAACCGCATTTTTGACCGTAAGCTCCTTGTGGGCAATTTGCTCACGGTAGGGTCATGTATTCTCCCAAGTGCTTAATACAGTGCTCTGCGAACAGGAAGCACTGATTGGACAGAGGTGATAATAATATTGTTGGTATTTGTTAAGCACTTACTATGTGCAGAGCACTCTTCTAAGCGCTGGGGTAGACACAGGGGACTCAGGTTGTCCCACGTGAGGCTCTCAGTCCTAATCCCCATTTTATAGATGTGGGAACTGAGGCACCGAGAAGTGAAGTGACTTGCCCACAGTCACACAGCTGCCAAAGAGCTGGGATTCGAACCCATGACCTCTGACTCCCAAGCCCGGGCTCTTTCCACTGAGCCACGCTGCTTCTCAAACCGAGGAAATGATTATGTGAAGATTATCCAGATGTCTAATCTGTCTGGACTCTCATGGTTCCACTAGCTGCCATTTTAGTGATTTTTTTTTTTTTGGATTCTGCTTTTGGTGCCTCAGAAAAGAGAAAATCAGAGACACGAATCAAGATCGGCCTCAATCGAGTTCCCTTCTTCAATATAAAACCTTGAGGTTAAGCCGGGGACCCATTAAGATGAAATATATCCTAAAGGATTATTTAGTCATATTAATGTCTGTCTCCCTCTCTCGACTGTAAGCTCACTGTGCATAGGGAACGTGTCTACCAACTCTGTTCAGTTGTCCTTTCCCAATCGCTTAGTACGCTGCTGTGCAGCCAGTAAGCTCACAACAAACACGACTGAGCGAGGGGCGATGAGCAATTTTTATTAAATAGCCTTACCGCATCATACCACAGATTCAGACTGCGCCTGTGACACACCTCTGGGGTCTAAATGGAACCGAGTCTCTCCCGCTCTGGAATAAACGGGATTTTCCCGGAGCCCGTTTGGATTGGAATTAGAATCCCCAATCCCCTTTTCTCCGACGCTCTTCTTCCGAAGCTGGTTTGGCCCCAAAATGTGCCTACCCGTCGGGCTGCGGTTTGGATCTTTGACCACCTCGCCCAGGCTCGGTGGTTGAAAGCGGAATTAATCTTTATCTGAAGCCTGCTTCATTTCTGTTTGTCTGCTTGTCCACAGCAGACATTAATCAACTCTTCCTTGGAAACGATGCTCCGATCGTGAGCTAAAAACTGTAATGAGGATAAGGAGAGGTAAATGAGTACAGCTAAAAATAAGGTTCAAACTTAACCAAATCTTTCCCTGAAAAAAAAAAATCCTCTTGCACGTCTCTTTGTGATAATCAAGAATCATTCGTCTGGTTTTATGGTATTTGTTAAGCGCTTACTAGGCGCTTAGAGAAGCAGCGTGGCGCAGTGGAAAGAGCATGGGCTTTGGAGTCAGGGCTCATGAGTTCGAATCCCACC
The DNA here is from genome assembly GCF_004115215.2 of Ornithorhynchus anatinus. NCBI lineage: Eukaryota > Metazoa > Chordata > Mammalia > Monotremata > Ornithorhynchidae > Ornithorhynchus > Ornithorhynchus anatinus. The sequence continues at coordinate 58,311,287 of NC_041736.1, forward strand.
TCTGCCACTTGTCAGCTGTGTGACTGTGGGCAAGTCACTTAACTTCTCTGTGCCTCAGTTCCCTCATCTGTAAAATGGGGATTAAGACTGTGAGCCCCACGTGGGACAACCTGATTCCCCTGTGTCTACCCCAGCGCTTAGAACAGTGCTCTGCACATAGTAAGCGCTTAACAAATACCAACATTATTATTATTAGGCGCCAGGCACTGTACTAAGTGCAGGGGTAGTGGATCAGTGGAAAGAGCCCGGGCTTGGGAGTCGGAGGCCATGGGTTCTAATTCCGGCACTGCCACTTGTCAGCTGTGTGACCTTGGGCAAGTCACTTAACTTCTCTGTGCCTCAGTTCCCTCATCTGTAAAATGGGGATGAAGTCTGTGAGACCTGCGTGGGACAACCTGATTGCCTTGTATCTACCCCAGCGCTTAGAACAGTGCTCGGCACATAGTAAGCGCTTAGCAAATACCAACATTATTATTATTATTATTATTATTGTTAGGTTGGATGAGGAGGCTTAGAGCTTTAATCTCCATTTTGCAGCTGAGGTAACTGAGGCACAGAGAAATGAAGTGACTTGCCCAAAGTTCCACAGCAGACAAGTGGCAGAGTCAGGATTAGAACCCAGCTCCTCTGACACCCAGGTCTGTGCTTTTTCCACTAGGCCACAGTGCTGCTCTGATTTTCACCTACTCTCTCGCCTGTCTGGTATGGTTATGACACTGGATGCCTTGATATTCACTCAACCCTCAGCCCCACAGCCCTTAGGAACAAATCTAAAAAATGTATTTCATTATATTAACGTCTGCCTCCCCCTCTAGACCGCAGGCTCGTTAGGGCCAGGGACGGCGTCTGCTCATTCGATTGTGTTGTACCGTCCCAAGCGCTCAGTATAGTGCTCTGAATTCAGTGCTCTGAAACCGCAGGGAGAGAGATCAGGGGTGGAGATGTAGATATGGCAGTCATTCGCATAGCGGAGGGAACTGTTGAGGCCATGGGAGCGAATGAGTCCTCCAAAAGAGAGGTTGGAGTTGGAGAATAGAAGGGGACCCAGAACTGAAAATCTCGAGGGACCCCCCCCCCCCACACAATTAGCGGGTGGGAGGCAGAGGAGGAGCCCGCCAAAGAGACCGAGAAGGAGCGGCCAGAGACATAAGAGGAGAAGCGGGAGGGGACAGAGTCGGTGAAGTCAAGGTTGGGTAATGTTTCCAGGAGAAGGGGGTGGGCCGCAGTGTCGAAGGCAGCTGAGATGATTAAGATGGAGTAGCGACGGTTGGATGGGGCGAGGAGGTCGACGGTGACCTTTGAGAGGGCGGTTTCCGTGGAGCGAAGGGAACGGAAGCCTGACTGGAGGGGGTCAAAGAGAGAACTGGAGGAGAGGAATTCGAGTCAGTGGGTGCAGACAGCTGGCTCAAGGAGTTTGGAGAGGAACGGACGGAGGGAGATGGGGCGATAAATGGAGGGAGCCATGGGGGCAAGAGAGGGGAGACGTGGGTCTGTTCGAAAGCAGTGGGGAAGAAGCCATTGTAGAGCGAAAGGTTGAAGATGGTGGCGAGGGAGGAAAGGGGGGGCAAAAGACATCATGGGGGCATTTATTGGGCAGCTATTGAAGGCAGAGCGCTCTACTGGGTTCTTAGGAACATCCACCAGAAATATGGCATGGTGTCTGCCCTCAAGAAGCTCACCATCTCAAATGTCTTCCCTCTTTCACTTCCCCCTGCTCCAGAGCCTAATCTCTACACCTCTATTCATTCATTCAGTTGTATTTATTGAGCATTTATTGAGTGCAGAGCACTGTCCTGAGCACTTAGGCGATCTTTCATGTCACCAATGGCTCCCCTTCCAGTTCACAAACCAAGTGGTTTGTAAAGTAAAATATGCCACAACAAAAGGCTCTGTGGTTGGACTTCCTGGGAGTTTGGAAAGGCTCTGTTTGCTGCCATATTGTTTTTTGGTTTGTTTTGTGGTATTTAAGTGATGATAATACTGTCGTATTTGTTAAGGGCTCACTGTGTGCCGGGCACCGTTCTAAACGCTGGGGTAGATAGAAGATGATCGGGTTGGACGCGGTCCCTGTCCCACAGAGGGCTCACGGTCTCAATTCCCCTTTTACAGATAAAGTAACTGAGGTACAGAGAAGTGAAGCGACTCGCCCGAGGTCACACAGCAGACAAGTGGTGGAGTCCGGGATTAGCACCCAGGTCTTTCTGACTCCCGGGCCCGGGATCTTTCCACTAGGCCACGTCGCTTCCCTGCTATGTGTCCAACGCCGTTCTAAGTGCCGGGATAGATACCGTCTGTGAACGGAGCCCAAATTTCGTCTCCGAAGGTGCCGAACAAAGGTACCCAGTTCAAAAATATGAGCTTTGATTTCATATGGTGACTCTGCCCTCCCCCGATACCAATCGTTTTATTCCCCTTAAGTTGTGCTTTTATTTCGAAGCGGGAACGCTGTAGCAAAACATCAATTTTTCTGGCACCGAATTCTCGATTTGCGCATGAAATAAAGGCCCGGTTTCCTCAAGAGCGTCCCTGAAATTTCTTGATTGTGCGTGGAAGGTTTTGATTGTTTCTGCAGTCATTTTCCAGGAATGTGAGCTTCACCTCTCCGGGCCGGAGAGAGGATAAGTGGTGTAGTTAATCTGAAATATTTAAATTCCCCTGGCCAGCAGACACCGAGGCAGTAGCTCTTTTTGGAGACCCAGTTTTGCCTCTTGTAGCAAAACATAAAGTCCTTGGTCTAGAAAGCAGTCGGCCTGATTCATTCCGTTGTATTTTACTCTCCCAAGTGCTTAGTGCAGTGCTCTGCACATAATGAGTGCTCAATAAATACCACCGATGGTTTGTTCCCCGTTGGAAATTTGTTTTATGGTATTTGTTCAGCGCTTACCGTGTCTCAGACACTGTTCTGAGCACTTAGAACTGTTCTAAGTTAATTAGGTCGGACCCAGTCCCCGTCCCACATGGAGCTCACAGTCCTAAGTAGGAGAGAGCAGGTATCGACTCCCATTTTACAGTTGAGGAAACTGAGGCCCAGAGAAGCGAAAAGATTTGCCCAAGGTCACACAGCAAGCGATGGGCAGAGCGGGGTTTAGAACCCGGGTCTGTGCTCTTTCCAGGGATTTTAGGAAAGTCCTTTGCACCGATGTCTACGTGGATTATTCTGAGCCTTGACCCGGCCCGGTCAATCAGTGGTATTTATTGAGCACTTACCGTGTGCAGAGCATTGTACTAAGCGTTTGGAGAAGTTGTCTCTCTTGGCTCCTCTAACACCAACCTTCTCCTTGTGTCTTGATCTCATCTTGCTGGCCACTAATCCCTCACCCAGGTCCTTCCTCTGGCTTGGAACTCCCTCCCCCTTCATATAATAATAATGATGGTATGTATTAAAAACTTACTAGGTGCCAAGCACCGTTCTAAGCGCTGGGGTAGATTAAAGGTGATCAGGTTGTCCCACGTGGGGCTCACAGTCTTAATCCCCATTTTACAGATGAGGGAACTGAGGCTCAGAGAAGTGAAGTGACTTGCCCAAGGACACCCAGCAGACAAGTGACAGAGCCGGCATTAGAACCCACGTCCTCTGACTCCCAAGCCCGGGCTCTTGCCACTAGGCCACGCCGCTCCTCTCTAATAATCATGGTGGTATTTGTGAAGCGCTTACTACGTGTCAAGCGCTGTTCTAAGCGCTAGGGGAGATACAAGGTAATCAGATTATCCCAGGTGGGGCTCACGGTCTTTATCCCCATTTTACAGATGAGGGAACTGAGACACGGAGAAGTCACGCAGATGACAAGTGGCGGAGGTGGGATTGGAACCCACGACCTCACCCTTTCCACTGAGCCACGCTGCTCCGCATCCACCAGACCACCCCTCACCTCAACGTCAAAGCCCTGCTACGATCACATCTCCTCCAAGGGATCTCTCCTCTCTTTCCCAAATATGCCCTCGTTTTCTTTCTCTAAGCCCTCTCCTCTGCATCACCGAGCCACTCGCGTCTGTTCCTCTTAAACGCTTTGAGATCCACTCTCCCCCAACTTGCACAGCACCTACGTTCGGCTCCACCTACGATTTATTTTATGGCCTGTCTCCCCTTTCTAGATGGCGAGCTTCTTGCGGGCAGCGAACGTGCCTACCCACTCTGCTACATTGTACTCTCCCAAGTGCCGAGTGCAGAGCTCTACGGGTAGTAAGCGCTCAGTAAGTACGATTGATTTCCACTGAAGCAGCGTGGCTCAGTGGAAAGAGCCCGGGCTTGGCAGATACAGGTCATGGATTCGAATCCCGGCTCTGCCCCTCGGCAGCTGTGTGACTGTGGGCAAGTCACTTCACTTCTCTGGGCCTCAGTTCCCTCATCTGGAAATTGGGGATGAAGACGGTGAGCCTCACGTGGGACAAACTGATGACCCCGTATCTACCCCGGCGCTTAGAACAGTGCTCTGCACAGGGTAATCGCTTAACAAATACCAACATTATTATTACTGTGTGCAGTGCACTGTACTAAGTACTTGGGAGAGTACACTATAGCAGAGTGGGTATACACTTTCCATTCAATAGTATTTATTGAGCGCTTACTATGTGCAGAGCACCGTACTAAGCGCTTGGAATGGACAAATCGGTAACGGATAGAGACGGTCCCTGCCCACTGATGGGCTTACGGTCCAATCGGGGGAGACGGACGGACAAGAACAATAGCAACAAATAGAATCGAGGGGATGAACATCTCATTAAAACAATAGCAGATGAATAGAATCGAGGCGATGTACATCTCATTGACAAAATAAATAGGGTGATGAAGATCTATACAGTCGAGCGGACGAGTACGGTGCCGAGGGGAAGGGACGGGAGATGGGGAGGAGCGGAGGGCGAGGGGGGAAAAGAGGGCTTAGCTGAGGGGAGGTGAAGGGGGGATAGAGGGGGAGCAGAGGGAGCAGAGGGAAAAGGGGAAGCTCAGTGTGGGAAGGCCTCTCGGAGGAGGTGAGCTCTAGGTAGGGTTTCGAAGAGGGGAAGAGAACGGGTTGGGCGGAGGCGAGGAGGGAGGGCCTTCCGGGACCGCGGGGGGACGCGGCCCGGGGGTCGACGGCGGGACGGGCGAGACCGGGGGCGGCGAGGAGGCGGGCGGCGGAGGAGCGGAGCGTGCGGGGTGGCCGGTGGAAAGAGAGAAGGGAGGAGAGGTAGGAGGGGGCGAGGAGATGAAGAGCCTTGAAGCCTAGAGTGAGAAGTTTATACACATTCCCCAAACAGCCAGTACAGTTTTCTGCCCACAGTAAGCGCTCATTAAATAGCCTTAATCGATTGGCGAGAACAGATGGGGAGTAAGACTACGAGCCCTACGTGGGACAGGGTCCGTGTCTCACTCAAACAGCTTTTTTTAATCTACTCCAGCTTTTAATACCAAGCCTGGCACATAGTAAGCGCTTAACACATACCATCAAACAACCTCCAGACATTATTATCCCTGGGGAAATTGCTCCCTGCTTTATTCCCTTTAGATTGGAGAATTTCACTCTCACAAGAGCTGCCTTTGCTTGACTCTTTGGTTTCTGTAAATCTAAGCAATCTCTCCCCGAATAAGAGCCTCCAGAGGATCATACTTTTTATTGAATTGCCGACAGTTTCAATAATCCAGCCCGCGGTGGTTTTAGAAACGAATGGTAGGAATCTACTTCTTTCTCCTTGCCTTTCATTGATATCTGTTAACCATTTACTATGTGCCGGACACTGTACTGAGCGCCGAGGTGGACACAAACAAATCGGGTTGACCACAGTCCCCGTCCCACGTCGGGTTCCCAGACTCGATCCCCGTTTTGCAGATGAGGGAACTGAGGCCCAGAGAAGTGAAGTTCCTTGCCCGAAGTCACACAGCAGACAAATGGCGGAGCGGGGATTCGAACCCGTGACCTTCTAACTCCTGAAGAACTGAAGCGCTGGCTGAGGAAGTCTCCGTAGTGTGGACCCACTGTCTCTCCCAGATAGAGATTCCTCAATTCCACGGTTGCCGCTCTTTTTCTTTATAATCAATCGATCGACGCTGTTTCTTGAGCACTTACTGCATGGGGAGCATTGTACTAAACGCTTGGGAGAGTCCAGTACAAGGAAGTTGGTAGACACACTCCCTGCTCCGCCCGATTTACTTGTAATAATAATAACGTCGGTATCTGTTAAGCGCTTACTATGTGCCGGGCACTGTTCTAAGCGCTGGGATAGATACAGGGAGATCAGGTTGTCCCACGTGGGGCTCACGGTTTTAATCCCCATTTTACAGATGAGGTCACTGAGGCACAGAGAAGTGACTTGCCCACGGTCACCCGGCTGACAAGTGGCGGAGCCAGGATTCGAATCCATGACCTCTGACTCCCAAGCCCGGGCTCTTTCCACTGAGCCACGCTGCTTCTCTACCCCAGCGCTTAGTGCGGTATCTGGCACTTATTAAGCGCTTAAGAAATACCGTAATTATTAAGTACGTTACAGACTAGAGGGAAAGAGAGACATTAAAAGACATCCTCTAGGCATAAACGTGTTGGGCACACTCTGGGCCGTGCTCTCCCAAGGGCTTCGTACAGTGCTCCGCGCACGGTGAGCGCTCGATAAATACGATTGGATATGCGCACAAGTGCGGTGGGGTGAAAATCAAAGGGGTACAGACCCAGGTGCCTTAACAGTTCAGAAGGGAGGGAAAAGTATTGGAGAAGGGAGATGAAGAAACTGTTAAGTGACCGGCTCATTCGGGGAACACCTTTTCCCCCGCCTAGATTTGTCAAAAAACTTTTGAAAATCATATTTGAGAAGATCGTCGGCTGTGTGTCAGTCAGTCAATTGTATCTGAGTGCTTACTGTGTGCAGAGCCCTGTACTGAGCGCTTGGGAGAGTACGGATACAACAGTAAATGGACGCGTTCCCCGGCCACAACCAATTTACAGTCTAAAGGGATGATGATGGCATTTGTTAAGCGCTTACTAGGTGCAAAGCACTGTTCTAAGCGCTGGGGGATACAAGGTCATCGGGTTGTCCCACATGGGGCTTCCGGTCTTCATCCCCATTTTCCAGAGGAGGGAACTGAGGCCCAGAGAAGCGAAGTGACTCGCTGACAAGTGGCGGAGGCGGGATTCGAACCCATGACCTCTGACTCCCAGGCCCGGGCTCTTGCCGCTGAGCCACGGTAATCAGGTTGTCCCATGTAAGGCTCGCCGTCTTTATTCCTCTTCTACAGACGAGGCAACCGAGGCACAGAGAAGTGAAGCGACCTACCCCGGGTCACACAGCAGACAAGTGGAGGAGTCGGGATTCGAACCCACATCCTCTTTCTCCTTCTTAGGCGTGGTTTCTTCCATGAGAATGGAGACTCCTTTTACTTGTCTGTCTCCCAAGCATCTAGAGCAGTAGGTGATAAGAATAATAATAATAGTATCTGTTAAGTACTACGTGCCAAGCACTGTGCTAAGCGCTGGGGTGGATACGAGGCCATCAGGTTGTCCCACGTGGGGCTCCCAGTCTTCATCCCCACTTGACAGATGAGGGAACCGAGGCCCAGAGAAGTGAAGTGGCTTGCTCAGAGTCACACAGGAGGCGAGCGGCGGAGCCGGGATTAGAACCCACATCCTTTGACTCCCGAGCCCGCGCTCTTTCCACTAAGCCGCGCTGCTTCTCTAAATTCTCTTAATGCCCCGATCCCCTCAAAGGGAGCCAATTTATTTCCTTACTTCCAGGATCAGACCTGGTTTTGACACGCGGTATTCCGCAATATAATCTTTAGCCGCTAATGCTTATATAATAACTATTATTCCTTCGCATGAAGCGGCGCGGCTCAGTGGAAAGAGTCCGGGCTTGGGGGTCAGAGGTCATGGGTTCGAATCCCCGCTCCGCCGCCTGTCAGCTGTGTGACTGTGGGCGAGTCGCTTCACTTCTCTGGGCCTCAGTTCCCTCGTCTGTAAAATGGGGATTAACCGCGAGCCTCACGTGGGACGACCCGATTCCCCTGTATCTCCCCCAGCGCTTCGAACGGTGCTCTGCACCTAGTAAGCGCTTAACAAATCCCAACGTTATTATTATTATTTTTATGAAGGGATGTAGAGCTACACGGTGTCAGAAGCATGCAACGTCAGGGTATTCGAGAAATGCTATTCCGAATTCCCCGTCTTCGTACGACAACCCCGAAACCCCACTATCGCGGTCCTTGTTTTTCATTTTTGAACCCTTTCTGCTCTTCCGAGCCCCTGTAGATTTTCATATTATAAATATAATTGAACCTACCGCCTGGAAACGATCCTTATCCGTAGAGCTGACTGTTAAAAATGATTAGATTTATCTCTTTGACAAATTTAATTTGCTTTTAAGTGCTATATTGAATGACACTTTTCCAGGTCTTCAAACGGTATTGATGTTTATGTGTTCAGGTGTTGTACAAATTAAGGAACTAAATCACTTTCATAGGTAGGAGTTAAACGCGGCATAGAAGTCATTAAAGTAATTTACTACTGATGGTATGTCAAAGCAGAGCTTCCTCTGAAACCTGCGGAGGTTGGGAGACATATGAATCACGAGGAATTAAAGAGTTTTTATCTCATTACCACTCCTCTCTCAGCGATCGTGGAGGAGCGACGTGGCCTAACGGAAAGAGCCGGGGTTCGGAAGGCGGAGGTCGTGGGCTCCAGTTCCGGCTCCCCCACTGGTCTGTTGTGTGACGTCGGGCGGGTCGCTTCGCTCCTCTGTGCCTCAGTTACCTCGTCCGTAAAATGGGGATTAAGACCGTGAGCCCCAGGTGGGGCAGAGATTGTGTCCAAACCGATTTGCTTGTATCCACCCCAGAGCTCGGTACGGTGCCTGGCACTTCACGAATGCCACTGTCATCAGCGCGGCTCAGTGGAAAGAGCCCGGGCTTGGGAGGCAGAGGTCGTGGGTTCGAATCTCGGCCCCGCCACTTGTCAGCTGTGTGACTGTGGGCAAGTCGCTTCACTTCTCTATGCCTCCTCATCTGTAAAATGGGGATGAAGACCGTGAGCCTCAGGTGGGACAACCTGACTACCCTGTATCTACCCCGGCGCTTAGAACAGTGCTCTGCACGTAGTAAGCGCTTAACGAATACCAACGTTATCATTATTATTATTGTCCAGCCATGGGCTCGCACCTTGGAAGATGGCGTGCGCCTCGCCGACGGGCAAGATTGTAAACTGGTCGTGGACAGGGATCGTGTCTACCGACTCTGTCATAGCACATCCTCCTGAGCGCTTAATACAGCGTTCTGCCTGCAATAAGCACTCAACAGATATGACCGAATGGGATGAACCAGATGTGCGGCGTCTTCGAGCTGGGCCGGAGACGGAAGGGGCCACCTTATGTCCCCCCCCCTTCTCATTCGACTCCGTTTCGCTTGCACACGTCGACTGCCTGCTCCTTACCCAGGATTGTGGTGAGCTCACGTTGTGTAGATTTCTCACCGCTTAGACTGCTTTTCGTTTCTCATTAGTCACCGCGTGTTTTACCTCGATGCCCGCTCCATATTTCTAAAAGCTTTGGAGTAAAAACCCCAGATTCCTGCTTTCTATTTACGGCTTTAATCGGACGAGAGCGTGATTTGTGCCTGACGTTCGGCGTTCTCCAACGTAGCCTGCGTCTTGGGGCCTAGCGTCACCTTCTTCCGGATGTCACTGTGGCATTTGTTAAATCCTTACTATGTGCCAAGCACTGTACTAAGCGCCGGAATAGAGACGAGATGATCGCATCAGCCACAGTCCTTGTCCCGCGTGGGGCTTCGAGTACCAGTAAGGGGGAACCAGCTATCGAATCCCCATTTTACAGATAAGGTAACTGAGGCACAGATCATTTAAGTGCCCAAAGTCACACAGCGGGTGAGTGGTGGAGCTAGGATTAGAACCCAAGTCCTTTGACTCCCAGGCCCGGGCTCTTCCTACTAGATCACATCGCTTCTCCGCTAACGGCTCCTTCAGGGGATTAGAACGGTGTTTGTGTGCGTGTGTAACTGGCCTGTAAATATTTAAGTTCATCTTTTTTTTTTTCCCCCCTGCCTTATCAGACCTACCAGCCAAAACAAGATGACTTTTGGAACAGGGGTACTTTAGTCCAGTGATTTCGCAGCGAAACCTCCGCCCTATTACCAACAGTAAGATGAAGCCAAAGGGGAGCCATCGCAAACTGTGTAGGGCAGGATTTTTTAAATCATCCTGAGCGGAGCTAACCCTTCTATGCCCTCCCCGGGTGAAGCGGAAAAGCAGCGTAGCCTAATTCATTCATTCATTCAATAGTATTTATCGAGCGCTTACTGTGTGCAGACCACTGGACTAAGCGCTGGGAATGGACAAATCGGTAACAGATAGAGACGGTCCCTGCCCACTGACGGGCTCACGGTCTAATCGGGGGAGACGGACAGAGAAGAACAGTGGCAATAAATAGAATCGAGGGGATGAACATCTCATTAAAACAATAGCGGATAAATAAAATCAAGGTGAAGTACATCTCAACAAAATAATAGAATCAAGGTGATGTACTTCTTATTAACAAAATAAATAGGGTAATGAAAATATATACAGTCGAGCGGACGAGTACGGTGCCGAGGGGTGGGGAAGGGAGAGGGGGAGGAGCAGAGGGAAAGGGGGGAGAAGGGGGCTTAGCTGAGGGGAGGTGAAGGGGGGCTACAGGGGGAGCAGAGGGAGCAGAGGGAAAAGGGGGAGCTCATTGTGGGAAGGCCTCTCGGAGGAGGTGAGCTCTAAGTAGGGTCTTGAAGAGGGGAAGAGAACGGGTTGGGCAGAGGTGAGGAGGGAGGACGTTCCGGGACCGCGGGAGGACGTGCCCTGGGGGTCGACGGCGGGACGGGCGAGGACGGGGGACGGCGAGGAGGCGGGCGGCGGAAGAGCGGGGCGGCCGGTGGAAAGAGAAGGGAGGAGAGGTAGGAGGGAGCGAGGTGATGGACGGCCTCGAAGCCTAGAGAAAGAGCCTGGGCCTGGGAGTCCCCCTTTTACAGTTAAGGAAACCGAGGCACCGAGAAGTGAAGTGACCTGCCCGAGGTCACACAGCCGGCCGTCGACGGAGGCGGATCCGAACCCAGGTCCTCCTGGCTCCCGGGCCTGTGCTTTCATCCGCCGGGCCACGCCGCTCCCGGAGGTTCCCGGGGTGGGGGGAGGGGGGTCGCACGATGAGATGAGGTTCCAGAAAGGGGAACCGGTAGGTTTGAAAGCAGCCTGCTGGAAAGGAAGGGGGGCGTCGATGGGAATTGGAACGGCAGAGTCTTTGCTAACCTTTCCGAGAGCTCTATTTACCTCCTACCGCTTCAGCCGTTTCCTGGGGGGAAAATAGTCAGTGTTACCTCTAAACAGGCCGGGCTTATGAAAGGTTAGTTAAGTACTTGCTTCCCTCGGGTTTTTCTATCCTCTCCTCTTTCTCTCCCCGCCTTTCTGTCTAGCTCCCGTGCTCTCCCGAGAAAAAGAGCAGGATTTGAGGAGTGTTTCCTCGTCAGAGCCGTGGATTTCAGAATGCTCTTCGAACCTCAGCCCGCTTACTTTCATTCTTTTCGAAGACAACCGAGGGAAAGTTGGATCGAGAATCCCGGGCCTCTCCACCACGTGCTTAGTACAGCGCCGGGCATTTAACAGGTGCACCGTAAATAATAACGTTGGTATCCGTTAAGCGCTTACTACGTGCACAACACTGTTCTAAGAGCTGGGGTAGACACAGGGTAATCAGGTTGTCCCACGTGAGGCTCACAGTCTTCATCCCCATTTTCCAGACGGGGTAACTGAGGCCCAGAGAAGTGAAGTGACTCGCCCACAGTCACACAGTTGACGAGTGGCAGAGCCGGGATTCGAACCCATGACCTCTGACTCCCAAGCCCGGGCTTTTTCCATTGAGCCACGCTGCTTCTCGATGTCACTGAGAGGGAGAGTAGGTTCTCAGTAAATAATTGAGAGGGAGAGGCGGCACTCAACAAATAGTATTCTGAGAGGGAGCGGTGGGACATAACGAATACTATTCTGAGAGAGAGAAATACCATTCTGAGAGAGAGCAAAGGTGGTTAATAATAATAATAATGATGTCGGCATCTGTTACGCGCTTACTATGGGCCAAGCACCGTTCTAATACGTACAATTGACTGATTGATTCTATGTACTGATTGTATGTATTATTAGAGAAGCAGCGTGGCTCAGTGGAAAGAGCCTGGGCTTGAGAGTCAGAGGTCATGGGTTCGAATCCCGGCTCTGCCACTCGTCAGCTGGGTGACTGTGGGCGAGTCACTTCACTTCTCCGCGCCTCAGTTACCTCATCTGGAAAATGGGGATTAACCGTGAGCCTCACGTGGGACAACCCGATTCCCCTGTATCTCCCCCAGCGCTTAGAACAGTGCTCCGCACCTAGTAAGCGCTTGACAAATACCAACGTTATTATTATTATTATTGTAGACTGTAAGCTCACTGTGGGCAGGGAGCTCGTCCACCAACTGTGTTGAATTGTACTCTCCCAAACGCTTAGTATAGTGCTCTGCACAGAGTAAGCATTCAGTAAACACTATTGAGATTAATAGAATTTTTCTGGGGACACTGTGAGGAAATCAAATTCCTAAAATAAAATCAGCGCTCAGTAGAGTTCCTGGCACGTAGTAAGAGCTGGACAAATGGCATTAAAAAAAAAAAAGGTCACTGGTGCCAGCTCCTATCCCTGATGACCACGTGTCTATCCCAAATCCTTACTTGGTTTTCCATTTGACAGCTTGTACCCCCTCGAAGGGGACCCTATTTGGCCTCGGGGCAGTTTGGGTTCAGTACAGCGCCCTGCACTTGGCGAGCGCTTACTGAATACCGGTGATCGATTACACGAGATCAGAAGCCCCCTGAGGGCAGGGATCCTGTCTCCCAGCTCTGTTGTGTTTGAACTCTCTTCCACGCTTTCAGGACAGCGTGGTGCACGTGGTGAGCGCTCGCTTATCTAACCTCTGAATCCCTGTTTTCTCTCCGTCACTGAGATTTGTCGGGCAGCTGCCGCATACAGAAAACTCTGCCGGGCACTCGAAAGGGCGCGGAAGAGAGTAGACTCACTCGGATGGACTCAGTCGATAGTATCGAGTGGCTGCCGGGTGCCAAGGATTGTACTAAGCGCTTGAGAGAATACAACGGAACCACCAGGAATAATAATGCCTCCTGCGGGGCGGACGCCGAACCAAGCGACGGTGCGGATACGAGCGAATCGGGTCGGACGCCGTCCCTGTCCCGCGTGGGGCTCCCCGTCTTAATCCCCATTTCACAGATGAGCGAGCCGAGGCACGGAGCAGGTAAGTGACTTCCTCGAGTCACACGGCAGACAGGAGCTGGGATCTGAACCCGCAGCCCTCAGGGTCCCAGGCCCGTGCGGCAGACAGTCGGAGCACTCTACTCAAGCCTCGAGACGGAATTAGCAGACAGAGGCCCTCGGTGGTGGTGCCTGAGCACTTACCGGGGTGCAGAGCGCCGTGCAGGCACTTGGGAGAGCACCGTAGAGTTGGCAGATATGATCCCCGCCCTTGAGGAGTTTAGCGTCCAGCAGGGAAACGCTCATTCCCTGTTTCCCCAGACATGCCTACGGATTGGCGTGGCGGCTTTAAGATAGCGGCCTTTCTGATTTCTCTCTCCTCTTTCTGCGGCGATAGCACCTTATCGCACCGAGCGCTCGAGAACCCTCACCGAGCTTTGGCTTTTTAGGAGCTCAGCAGCGGGGGGCCCGGCGACTCGTATTTCCCCGTTTTCTCGATGTCCTTTGAAAATGTCACTTAGCACTTTAAAAATAAAATCTGCCATCAAAGCCTCGCTCTTCCCCTCCCCGTCTGCGGTGGCCAAGATAGACGTGTCTCTGTCTGCTCCGCTTCCCGACACGTTTGCCAAAATGTGATCGCGTCTCCTTCCCGAGCGGGTTTCATTTGTTCCCTTCAACACCTTCTCCTCGGAAGCAGAGATTTATGGGAGGAGGATCGGGGGCAGCCTTTGCATCCGAGGCCTCGCGGGCGGGCGGGAAAGAGCACGGGGCCGGGACCCGGGAGACCTGGGTTCTAATCCGGCCCGTGCCACTTGCCAGGGGTGAGACCTCGGGGAAATTATTTCGCCTCTCTGGGCCTCGGTCTTCTCATCTGTAAAACGGTGACGGGAGCGTCCGTTCTTCCCCAGACGCGCGTTTAGTCTGGGAGCCCAGTCAATCATATTTGAGCATCTACCGTGTGCAGAGCACTGTACCGAGCGCTTGGAACGGTACAGTAGACGTAGCAGACACGGGCCATCGGTGGTATTTACTGAGCATCTATCATGGGTAGGACACTGTATTACGCGCTTGGGAGAGTACGGTAGAGCAAGCAGATATGATGCCTTTCATTCATTCATTCAATAGTATTTATTGAACGCTTACTATGTGCAGAGCACTGGACTGAGCGCTTGGAACGGACGAATCGGTAACAGATAGAGACGGTCCCCGCCCACCGACGGGCTCACGGTCTGATCGGGGGAGACGGACGGACGAGGACGATGGCGATGAATAGAGTCGAGGGGATGGACGCCTCATTGAAACGATAGCGGATAAATAGAATCGAGGTGATGCCCGTCTCATTAACAAAATAAATAGGGTGATGAAAATATATACAGTCGAGCGGACGAGTCCGGTGCTGAGGGGAGGGGAAGGGAGAGGAGGAGGAGCAGAGGGAGAGGCGGGAAAAGAGGGCTTAGCCGCAGAAGGGAGCGGGAAAAGGGGATGGGGGGCTTAGTCTGGGAAGGCCTCTCGGAGGAGACGGGTCTTCGATGAGGCTTTGAAGATGGGAAGAGTCATTGTCTGGAGGATTTGAGGGCAGAGGGCGTTCCGGGACAGAGGCGGGACGCGGGCCGGGGTTTGGCGGCGAGACGGAGGCAGAGTGAGAAGGTTAGCGGTAGAAAAGCCACGTGTACGGGCTGGGCTGTAATAAGAGAGTAGCAGAGTTTGGCGTAGTGCCTGGCACTAGGGAGGCGCTTAACGCATACCGTTCCTATTCCCAGCATGCTGTGTGACCTTGGGAAAGTGATTCGACTGCTCTGTGTCTTACGTTTCCCCCATGCCAACTGGGTTGCATCGTTCTCTCCCGGGGGCTCAGTACAGGGCCTCGTGGGCGGGGAACGTATCCTCACATTATGTTGCCCGTAACAGTCTAGAGGGGGAGACCGACGCTTATATAGATGATTTCTAATGTCTAATAAGGGGTGCAAACTTTTTTTAAAAGTTCTTTAGTGATGATACGACTTGCCATTCGCCAACTGCGGGAACCCAGGCTGTGCTCTTGCACCGGAGAAGGGCTAGAATCGTCGGGCCAAATGGAACCGAGAGAAAAAGAGGGAAAGGAGGGAAAGCAGACCTGCAGTGCAGTTGGAATGTTTGGAGAAGGATTTTGCAATGTCATCTGAGAAAACGCAGGAAGAATTCTGCGAGGATGAAAAGGCCCGAACACCTCTTAGCTGTTTGGGGAAAAATGACACGGTGTCAGAGCGAAACAGGGTAGCCCTGTGTTAACGGGAATTCCGGGATTGGGACGGGGTTGGACTGAACCCCTAGTTTAGGCCGGAAAGATGGACAAATCTATGTATCCACCTTTATATTTCGTTGCTCTCCTACCTCTAACTAATTTCACCGTCCATTTCACCTGTCTAGGCTCTGCTATTGTCCCGGAGGACATGGATCATGTCTACGTAGTAATAATGACGGTATTTGTTAAGCGTTTATTGTGTGCCAGGCACTGTTGTAAGCGCCGGGGTAGATACGAGGTAATCAGGTGGTCCCGCGTGGGGCTCCCGGTCTTCATCCCCATTTTACAGATGAGGTAACCGAGGCACAGAGAAGTGACGTGATTTGGCCAAAGCCACACAGCCGATAAGCGGCGGAGCCGGGATTCGAACCCACGACCTCTGACTCCTAGGCCCCGTGCTCTTTCCCCTAAGCCACACCGCTTCCCTTCAGGGTTCTACAGGGATACAGGGATCTTCCCTCTATCTTACTAAGGTCCGTGCTGCAGACGGGAGAATCACAGTGGCCGAGGGGTTAGAACATTTTTTATTCATCAAAACCCATCAGTGGAGCGGGGCATCTGGAGCGGAGAATATTAAACAGCGTGATCTTTAATTCTGAATGGGAATTAATGAGTGTCTTGAACACCTCCAGTCCCTCGACCTTTAGCATATTAGCTGGATGCATTACGCGGACTCAACTGTAAAAGGAAATCCACGGAGACCTTTCGGAAGCTTTTGTCGAGGGCTCGGATTACTCCGGAGAGGCTCTGAGACGAAGAGACCGCGATGCCGCGTGAGCCGAGGGCCTCGGGACGTCGGCTTCGGGGCCGGTCAGTTGCCAACCGGTTGCGAGTGGAGATCAGGAGGAAAGAATCTCGTTGCGGGTGGATGGGAAGATGGAAGGTCTCTTCGACATCTCGCCTTGGGCTGATGTTTTCAAATGATCCTTCACCCTTGATCACTTAATATCAGAGAGGCAGCGTGGCTCAGTGGAAAGAGCTCGGGCTTGGGAGTCGGAGGTCATGGGTTCGAATCCCCGTTCTGCCCCTTGTCAGCTGGGTGACCGTGGGCAAGTCACTTCACTTCTCTAGGCCTCAGTGACCTCATCTGCCCAATGGGGATTGACTGTGAGCCTCATGTGGGACGACCTGATTACCCTGTATCTACCCCTGTGCTTAGAACAGTGCTCTGCACATAGTAAGCGTTTAACAAATACCAACATAATCATTCTTATTATTATTTTAAATAAATTACAGATGAGCACATAAGTGCCGTGGAGCTGAAGGTAGGGTGGGAGGGAGTTCCAAGACAGGGAACGTCTCGAATGAAGGGCGAAGGTAGAACCAGACTGGAAGCTCGCTGTGGACAGGGAACCCGTCTACCAACTCTGTTATAGTGTATTCTTCCAAACGCTCTTCCGCTCTTTCCACTGAGCCACGCTGCTTCTCTGATGTTTTATTTAGATCAAGATCTGTCTCCCTTTTTAGAATGTGAGCTCCTCGGGAGCAGACGTTGATAGGAATTACGGATAGGGTACATAAGGGCCATGGGGGTGAGGGTGGGGAGAGGTGAGGGGTGAGGCTTCCAAGCGGAAGGGAGAGGGAAATAGAGGGAATCAGGGCTTTAGCTGGGAAGGCCCCTCGGATGAGATGTCGTCCGGAGCTGGTCCCACTGTTGCTATGGATACGCTCTGGGGTTGGGCCGGTCTTACTGTTGCTATGGATGCTCTCTGGGGTTGGGCCGGTCTTGCTGTTGCTATGGATGCTGTCTGGGGTTGGGCTGGCCCTGCCGTTGCCGTGGATACTCCGGGGCTGGTCTTCCTGCTCCTGTTGACACCATTTAGGGCTGGCCCTGTTGTTGCTGTGGATACGCTCTGGGGGTTGGGCCGGCCCTGCCGTTGCTATGGATACGCTCCGGGGTTGGGCCGCCTTGCTGTCGCTATGGATACGCTCCGGGGTTGGGCCGGTCCTGCCGTCGCTATGGATACGCTCTGGGGTGGGCCGGTCCTGAGGTTGCTATGGATCCCCTTTAGGGTTGGGCTGGCCCTGCTGTTGCTATGGCTACCCTCCGGGGTTGGACTGGTCCTGCTGTTACTATGGATACGCTCGGGGGAGGATCCTGCTGTTGTCACGGACCGACGTCCTTTGGGGCTGGGCTAATCCTGCTGTTGCTGAGGAGGGGCTCATCCCATTTCCAAGCCTTTGCCAGGTTGGGGATCTTGTCTAATTGATGTATTTCTATATTGTACTTTCCAAGCGCTTAGTACGGTGCCCTGCACACGTTAAGCGCTCAATAAATACGATTGAATGAACGAATGAATCTAATCCAGGCCTCGGTGTCGTGATTTCAGGCACAGGTTGTCTGTCCTCTCTCATCCACCGCTAGATTGTAAGGAATTTATGGGGTGATGATCATGACCTAGATGATAATGATTGGGATGTATCTTTTTGTATGCCAAACGCTGTAATAAATAATAAGAATTTGGTATTTTGCTAAACTCTGTGTGGCAGCCACTGTACTAAGTGCTGGGGTACATTCATTCGATCATTCATTCAATAGTATTCATTGAGTGCTTACTGTGTGCAGAGCACTGTACTAAGCGCTTGGAAAGTACGATTCAACAAGATACAAGCTAATCGGGTTGGACAGAGTCCCTGTCCCACGGAGGGCCCTCGGCCTCAATCCCAATTGTCAGCTGGGTGACCTTGGGCAAGTCACTTCGCTTCTCTGCGCCTCAGTTACCTCATCTGGAAAATGAAGACTATGATTGTGACCCCCCAGGTGCGATAGGGACTGTGTCCAACCTGATTAGCTTGTATCAACCCCAGGGCTTGACGCATAGTAGTAATAATGTATTTGTTAAGCGCTTACTCTGTGCCGAGCACTGTTCTAAGCGCTGGGGTAGATACAGGGTAATCGGGTTGTCCCACGAGAGGCTCACAGTTAATCCCCGTTTTACAGATGAGGTAACTGAGGCACAGAGAAGTGACGTGACTTGCCCGCAGTCACACAGCTGACGAGCGGCGGGGCTGGGATTTGAACCCATGACCTCTGACTCCCAAGCCGGGCAAGCATTTAATGAATACTGTTATTATTAGCACCAATAGGTGCCTTTCACTCATTACTTGAAACAGCGTGGCTTAGTGGAAAGAGCCCGGGCTTGGGAGTCAGAAGTCGTGGGTTCTATTCATTCATTCAATAGTATTTATTGAGCGCTTACTATATGCAGAGCACTGTACTAAGCGCTTGGAATGAACAAGTCGGCAACAGATAGAGACGGTCCCTGCCGTTTGACGGGTTTACGGTCTAATCGGGGGAGACATTCGAATCCCAGCTCCCCCTCTTGTCAGCTGGGTGACTGTGGGGGAGTCACTTTACTTCTCTGGGCCTCAGTTCCCTCATCTGTAAAATGGGGATTAAGACTGTGAGCCCCAGGTGGGACAACCCGATTACCTTGTACCTAGAACACATAGTAAGCGCTTAAATAATACCGTCAATAGTATCACTGAGGCACAGGAGATGGTCTCTGTCCACAGGAGGTTACGCCCCGAGGTGGGAGTGGGGGGGTGTATCAGAGATGAAAATATTTGCGAGCGGTGACTTGAGAATAAAGAAGCAGTGTGGCCTAATGGAAAGAGCACAGGGCTGGTGTAGAATTGTTGCCCAGAACAATAACACCCAGTTTGAACAATAGACTGATTATGATTTTGGTCACGGACTCTGAATGGATTCATCTCATCTCCGGAAAGTGTACCTCTAGACTGTAAGCTCACTGTGGACAGGAAATCTGTCCGTGACATAATAATGCTGGTATTTGTTAAGCGCTTACTACGTGCGGAGCGCTGTTCTAAGCGCTGAGGCAGATACAGGGTAATCAAGTTGTCCCACGTGAGGCTCACAGTTAACCCCCATTTTACAGCTGAGGGAACTGAGGCCCAGAGAAGTGAAGTGACTCGCCCACGGTCACCCAGCTGACAAGTGGCGGAGCCGGGATTCGAACCCACGACCTCTGACTCCCAAGCTCGGGCTCTTTCCACTGAGCCACGCTGCTTCCCAAGCGCTTAGGGCAGCGCTCCTCACACAGTAAGCTCCCCGTAAGTACGACCGATCTATTGTTTGGAGAGAGCTCTGCCGGGCGGAATGGGGCGGCGAACCAAATGCCTGCTGAAATCTCAACTCGCTTTTAGAAGACTCTTGATTTTTCTGAAATGCTTTCCCTTAATTATGACTCATTTATCTAATGAGTTGTGTCTATTTCTTTCTGAGGTGCGGATCATTACGTGAGCCGATGTTGTATCTAATTGCCTGGTGCGACTTGAGAAAATGCTATGTTTCGCCGACTGTGTTAATTAGAGGTAAACAGTTGTTCACATAATGTCGCCGCTAGAGCTTTTGGAGGGACCAGGTGACAGGAAATGGTTTCCTCTAGACCGGAAGCTCGTTGTGGGCAGGGAATGGGTCTGTTTACTGTTCTGTCGTCCTCTCCCTCGCGTTCAGTAGCACGGCGTAGCGGATGGAGCACCGGCCTCGGACTCAGAAGGTCCCGGGTTCTAATCCCGGCTCCTGCTGTGCGACCTTGACCAAGTCACTTGACTTCTCCGGGCTTCAGTTCCCTCATCCGTGAAATGGGGATTAAGACCGCGAGCCCCACGTGGGACAGGGACCGTGTCCGACCGGATTTGTTTGCATCCACCCCAGCGCTTAATACAGGGCGTGGCACATAGTGAGCGCTTCTCAGATACCGTCATTATTAGTATTACTGTCTGCCGTGTGGCCTCGGGCAAGTCATCTCACTTCTCTGCTCCTCAGTTACCTCATCTGTGACTGATGAACAGGGAGAACGAGAGAGAGAGAGAGAGAAGTAGAGAGCGCGGTTGGGACGAAGCTCCATCAGTCAGAGTTTTCTCATTTCAAGGTCCGGTGGATTCGGGCCACTGCCGCGGTCGATGAGACACTGCCCATAAATAAGGAAGACCAGCGGAATAAAGAAAAAGTTTCATTTTTCCAACTCGTTGGAGTCGGTCCATTGGGGTGGGGGAGAGGACGCAACACTTAGGGTTGTCAGACAGGGCTGGGATGTTCGTTTGGCCTGTGGCTTAGCTCTCCTGGCCTCATTTTACTATTTGCTTGTATCCACCCCGGCGCTCAGTACGGCGCTCTGCACATAGTAAGCGCTCAATAAATGTGCCCGAATCGATGAATTATTTTCAAATGATCGGCTCGGTCATTAGGGAAGAGAAATGAGCGGAGAGGTTTTCCTTTTCTGGTTTTTAAATCGGGAGAATACAATAAAATGGACTTAGCAGACATGTTCCTTGCCCATGATGAACTCGCAGTCTAGAAACGAGCTTATTATCGATCAATTTTAATGTATTTATCGAACCCTCATTGTATGGGCAGAGTGCTGTACTAAAAGCTGGGAGAATAATATAATAATAATAATGCGGTGGTATTTAAGCGCTTCCTGTGAGCCAAGCACCGTTCTAAGCACTGGGGTGGATACAAGGTGATCAGGTTGTTCATCCACCTCTGCATCAGCGCTTAACGGAGGCCACGATTATTATTAATAGTAATAGCACAGTGCCGTGCATTGAGTAAGCGCTTAATAAATGCCTTTGATTGTCATAGCACTCGGGGTAATAATGACGACGACGGTATTTATTAAGCGCTTACTATGTACCAAGCACTGTTCTAAGCACTGGGGGGGATACGAGTTGATCAGGTTGTCCCACTTGAGACTCACAGTCTTCATCCCCATTTTACAGATGAGGTAACTGAGGCACAGAGAAGTTAAGTGGCGTGCCCAAGGTCACACAGCGGCCGAGTGGCGGAGCCGGGATTAGAACCCACGTCCTCTGACTCCCAGGCCCGGGCTCTTTCTACTAAGTCACGCTGCTTCTTACCGTGAGCCCGTCGTTTAGACTGTGAGCCCGTTTTTGGACAGGGATCGTCTCTTTCTGATGCCAAGCGCTTAGTACGGGGCTCTGCACCTAGGAAGCGCTCAATAAATGCTATTGAATGAATGGAGTCGGTAGATGCTTTCCCTGCCCACAAGGAGCACAGTCTAGAGGGGAAGACAGACCTGAAAATAAATTATGCCTACGGACACAAGCGCCGTGGCGGTGAGGATGGGGTAAGTGTCGACTGCTTCAAGGGAAAAGATCCAAGTGCATAGGCGATGTAGAAGGGAATGTGATTGGGGGAAATGCGTTATTTGTTGCGCTGTGCTTGGGTGTAGCCACGAGATGATCAGAGCAGACATATTCATTCATTCAATAGTATTTATTGAGCGCTTACTAGGTGCAGAGCACTGTACTAAGCGCTCGGAATGGACAAATCGGTAACGGATAGAGACGGTCGCTGCCCTCTGACGGGCTTACGGTCTAATCGGGGGAGACGGACGGACAAAAACAGTGGCGATAAATAGAATCGAGGGGATGAACATCTCATTAAAACGATAGCGGATAAATAGAATCGGGGTGACGTACGTCTCACTGACAAAAGAAATAGGGTGATGAAGATCTATACGGTCGAGCGGACGAGTACGGTGCCGAGGGGAGGGGAAGGGAGAGGGGGAGGAGCGGAGGGAGAGGGGGGAGAAGAGGGCTTAGCTGCGGAAAGGTGAAGGGGGGATAGAGGGAGCAGAGGGAAAAGGGGAGCTCAGTGTGGGAAGGCCTCTCGGAGGAGGTGAGCTCTAAGTAGGGTCTTGAAGAGGGGAAGAGAATGAGTTTGGCGGAGGGGAGGAGGGAGGGCCTTCCGGGACCGCGGGAGGACGTGGTCCGGGGGTCGACGGCGGGACGGGCGAGAACGGGGGATGGTGACGAGGTGGGTGGGACGTAGTCCCTGTCTGACATGAGGCTCACAGTCTAAAGGGAGGGGAGAATGGGGATTTCCCCCCCAGTTTCCAAATGAGGAAACTGGGCCTCACGGCAGGCAGATGGGATTAAAACCACGTCCTCTGACTCCCAGGCCCGGCTCTTTCCACTAGGCCACGCTGCTTCTAAAGACTCTCTCCCACATGTGCTCCGGGAGGGCGATTATTCTCTGAAAGGCCTCGCTCACAGATAGACGGGCGAATTACCGTGACCCCTACAGATGCCCCTCGGATTCAGCTTCCACCTGGTCTTCTCTCTCTCCACCACCTTATCCATTCGCTCTTCCGAGCGTTAGGAGACGGAGCCGTCACCCAGTCAGAGGATCTCATTCGAAGCTCCGGTCCCATCATCCCCCCCCGTAGCTAGAAACGCAACGTCCGAAACGGCTGCCGGTTTAAGGTGAAATTTATTTTCCTTATTTCATTTGTGTTAGAAACAGGGAAGCCGACCTTGGCTAGGAGCCCTAGGGACCAGTTAAGGGTTGTGTTCGTTTTAAAGGCAGGAAAGCAAGTAGAAGTCTGCTAAGGTCACCCCCTGAAAAAATAAAAAAATCCATTTAAAAATTGATCAAAATCCTGGGTTTGTAGGCCAATATAAAATAAGTAGCCAAGTCAAAAATAGCAGACGGCGATAGCAGACAGCAACATAGAGGTAGCTGGGGAAAAAAAATCAATACAAGTAACTAACAAACAGAACGCTTCTACTTTCAGGAATATGCCTGGCTTTTGCAGCCAGTTCCTGTGGCCTGGGTTTATCAATTTGAGTTGAAAGTTTCTAGAGGGTTCGTGTTAATTGGTGGGGGATGGAGAGTGATTTTCTCAGTAATGTTGTCTGTCTTCATCTCTGCAAAATCCGAGGGCCCCCCCGCTCTTTCACGCTGAAGAAAATGTTTATTTTTCCTTCTTCCGACTGTCAGCAATTCGGATGTGTTAAGTGCTTCCTACGTGTCCAGCGTTCACTCAGTCGTATTTATTTGGAAGCCCAGGAAGCAGCGTGGCTCAGTGGAAAGAGCCTGGGCTTGGGAGTCAGAGGTCATGGGTTCGAATTCCAGCTCTGCCACTTGTCAGCCGTGTGACTGCGCGCAAGTCACTTAACTTCTCTGTGCCTCAGTGACCTCATCTGTAAAATGGGGATAAAATGTGGGACAACCTGATCACCTTGTATCCCCCAGCGCTTAGAACAGTGCTCTGCACATAGTAAGCGCTTAACAAATGCCAACATTATTATTACTATTATTTATTGAGCACTTACTGTGTGCGGAGCACTGTTCTGAACGCTGGGGTAGATGCGAGCTAATCGGATTGGACACAGTCCCTGTCCCACCTGGGATTCACAGTCTTAATCCTTATCTGTAAAATGGGAATTGAGACTGTGAGCCCCACGTGGAACAGGGACTGTGTCCCGCCCGATTTGCTTGCTCTGGTAGCGGGCTTGGCTGGTAGTACTGCTTAAGAAATACCATAATTATTATTATTATTGTTTCGCAGATGAGGTACCTGAAGCCCAGAGAAGTGAAGTGACTCGCCTAGGTCACACAGCAGACAAGTGGAGGAGCCTGGGATTAGAACCCATGTCCTTCCGATTCCCAGGCCTGGGCTTTATCCACTAGGGCCAGTAATGATTTCAGTAAATGATTTCGGTTTCTGTTTCCCGCGCTAGACTGCGATAAAAATGTAAAGCAAGCACTAAATCCAGTGTTCTGTGCACCGTAAATGCTCAATAAATATGACAGATTGTCTTTTTTTCTTTTTTGATGATTCTTGTTAGGCAATTACTGCGTGCCCGGGAGTGTACCGAACGCTCGGGTAGATACAAAGTAATCGGGTCCTTGGGTACAGTCCACGTCCCACATGGGGTTCACAGTCTTAATCCCCATTTTACAGATGAGGAAACTGGGGGCCAGAGATGTGAAGTGATTTGCCCAAGGTTACATGGTCGTGAAGTAGGGGAGCTGGGATTAGAACCCAAGTCCTTCTGATTCCCAGGCCCGGGCCCTGTCCACTAGGCCACCCTGCTTCTCTGTCCTTCGTATTCCAAGAAGACTCCATTGACGACGAAGCTCATTTATGCGGGCGCGTGGGATCTCGATCCCAGCCAACTCCAGGCCCACCGCCACTCGCTGAATCCCGATCGTCTCACGTCATCGGAAGTGCCTCCCCTCGCTTCCTCCAGTCCTTTCTCTCCAAAACCGACAGCGAAAACACGGCTCCTGGGACCGTTTTTGCTTCCGGGCTGTAGGTTTTAGAGATTTTTTTTCCTCCGACGGAACGGGGGTGGCCTCCCCCAAACCATCCATTCCACGGCGCGTTAAATGTCAACCCTCACCATGTGGACCCCCCCAGGTGTCGGGACTTTAGACTGAGCCGTGGAGCCTCAGCGATTTTGAAGGGAATAGATGGACGTCATCCAGAGAGCGATTTTGAAGCGCCGGAGTGTCCAGACAGGATAGCGCTGAGTGGAAACGTCTGGATGGGAAAAAGGGAGCGTTGCAAGATAGCAAATTATGACAGGGCAGTGCATATTGTGGCTCGCTTATTTATTTATCAAAGCCGGAGGAAGGCCCACAGATAGAGTGAGTTATTTTCTTGGGGACAAATCAGTCCTGAGGTCTGCTGACAATTCTAATTTACTTCTAGAGACCCAATCTCCTCCATAGCCTCCCCGTCACCTCGACTGGAAACAACCTACATTTTTTTTTTAAAGCTCTCCCAGTTTTGCATTCCTTGGGCTCGCGAATGGTCGTAGAATCCCTTGACGTCTATTGTTTTGCAGAATCCTTCTGTGATCCTTAACTGAGACTTTTGACGTTGAAATGGAGCGGCTGTTTTCTCGGCCGGTTACAGTTGAGGAATTAGACCTCGGGGAAAAAAGGTGACGTCTCGTCGTTCAGTTTCTTGGGGAATTTCTTGGAATTCGTACGATTTTTGGTGCGGCCTCTGAGTGCCGTTTTAAGTCTTCTTTCCTACCTATACTAATTTCTTTGTACATGAAACAGCCTTTCTGTCTGTTTCCTGGTGATAGAGAATAAAATACCTTTCATGAATGACTTCTAAGAGAGTGTGGTTTCCAGTTCTACCTTTCTTACACATTTAAGGGGAAAATACATTTGACTACAAACAACCAGTGGTTCTGGAAGCGCAATCATTGCTGATGAGATTTTGGAGTCATCAGCGGGCGGCCTTTCTCTAAAGTTAAATCTCCTAAAAATAGAATTTCTCTTCCTTTCTGAGCACAAATATGCCAACCGGTCAGAAATCTGAAAAAGCCCTCGGGGTTGCGTCTTCGGGAAAGAGGATAATCGACCGTGGGACAAACGTCACCTTCGGGGGTGCCAGGTTTTCAGTTTAGCGCAGGAGTGGAAAGGGTCCTGGGATATTTTTTTTTAAAGGAGGGATGAGGAAAAGCAGCGTGGTCTAATAGAAAGAGCTTGGAGACGGGGACGTGGGTTTTAATCCCGGCTCTGCCGCTCGTCTGCCGTGTGACCTTGGGCAAGTCACTTAACTTAGAGAAGCAGCGTGGCTCAGTGGAAAGAGCCCGGGCTTGGGAGTCAGAGGTCATGAGTTTGAACCCCTGCTCTGCCACTTAGCTGTGTGACTGTGGGCAAGTCCTTTAACTTCTCTGTGCCTCAGTTCCCTCATCTGTAAAATGGGGATTAAAACTGCGATTCCCCACGTGGGACAACCTGATCACCCTGTATCTACCCGAGCTCTTAGAACAGTGCTCTGCACATAGTAAGCTCTTAACAAATACCAACATTATTATTATTGCTTCAGGCAGTCAATCATATTTATTGAGCGCTTATTGTCTGCAGAGCACTGTACTAAGCGCTTGGGAGAGTACGGTATAACAACATAACAGGCACGTTCTCTGCCCACAACGAGCTTGCAGTATAGTGGGGAGATATATACATAATAAAGATAAATGAATGACAGATGTGTACCTGAGTGCTGTGAGGTGGGGATTGAGGGCGGAGGGATGAATAAAGGGAGAAAATCAGAGTGATGCAGAAGGGAGTGGGAGAAGAGGAAAGGAGGGTTTAGTCAGGGAAGGCCTCTGGGAGGAGATGGGCCTTTAATAAAACTTTGAAGGCGGGGAGAGTCATTGTCTGTCGTATATGAAGAGGGAAGGCGTTCCGGGCCGGCGGCAGGACGTGGGCGAGAGGTGAGCGGCGAATTAGGAGAGATCGAGGTACAGTCACTGATCAGCAACAACAGATGAGCATCACACTCGCTATTTCAGGATCAAAAACCCGGGCGAAGGAATTGATCCTTACGTTAGCGTCTCGCCTGGCACCTCTGGCACTTTCTCATCTCTGCCCATCCAGTTCCCACAAGCCCTTGTGGGAGCAGTGAGCAAGTAGGAAATTGGCAGGCGTGAGGACAGCACATTGCGAGGTTTTATTTTTTTTAATGGTATTTGTTTAGCGCTTACTATGTGCCAGACATTGTACGAAGCGCTGGGGTAAGATATGAAATAGGTTAGATCCGGTCTATGCCCATGTGGGGCTCACCGTCTTAATCCCCATTTTCCACATGAGGGAACTGAGGCCCAGAGATGTGAAGTGACTTGTCCAGGGTCATCCAGCAGACAAGCGTGTGGAGCCGGGGTTAGAACCCAGGTCCTTCCGACTCCCAGGCCTGTGCTCTATCCACTAGACCACACTGCTTCTCCCTCTTTCTACTGGATTGGGTTGCTGTGGCGTGATAAGAAAAATAATAACAATTGTGGTATTCGGTAAGTGCCTAGGAGGGAAAGGGACTGGGTTCTAATCCCGGCTCCTCTGTGTCCGCTGTGTGACCGTGAGACATCTTTCCCTCTTTAAGACCAACTTACCAATATTTTCCAACCAATCTTGGGCTCGGAACGCTCACTTCATCTAGTCTGATCCCCGGCTCCTTATTTTAATTTCTCCTTTCATTACAGAAGAAAGAATGAGAAAAGATTATGTTATTCGCTTACGAGGAACAAGATGACCTGGGAAATATTCGGTTCGATACCGCAAAGGTCACCCGGGGAACGGGGGTGAACTCTGGGAAAATGTCAGCAGGGTATCTGGAATGGGCCTTTATTCTCGGTTTTAAACATTCTCCTCATCTCTCTCTCTCTTTTTTTTTTTAGGATGTATTTTCTCAATTTTATCCACCCTCTCCCATGGTACGGTTTTAGGTTGTTTGGCGGAATTAAATCATCGGCAATTCTGCTTGGGGTCCGTGCAGGTTTATAACACACATTATGCCTTTAATTAAATTGAAAATTAACTTTCCCCGATTCGATTATATATTCACTCAGCAGCAAGCTGCTCATCTCGCGTCCCCGTTCGGCTCGTCGATGGGGAGGTGAGGCTGGGACCCCTGGTGTGGGGGAAGATCTCCACCCTTGGGTTTCGGGGGGCCGGTTCTGCTCAAGACCTTGTTGCCCGTCCTCGGCTGGGGGGAACCTGGCGTGGGTCAAGCTGGGGATGGTATCTTGGCGTGGGGAAGAGGGAGTGAGCAGACTCTGGGCTCACAGGATAATATAATAACATCATAGCCACCATTTGTCTGATTTCATCCGCGTCTAGACGGTTTCTCTTTGGGCGGAGGAGAGCCCTGGTTTCACTCATTCATTCATTCAATAGTATTTATTGAGCGCTTACTATGTGCAGAGCACTGTACCGAGCGCTTGGAATGGACAATTCGGCAACAGATAGAGACAATCCCTGCCCGATGACGGGCTCACGGTCTAATCGGGGGGATTATATTATTATTGTTTCCTGTATTGCTCGATCTATCAGTGGTATTTATTGGACACTTCCTATATGCAGAGCACTGCAAAGCACTTGGGAGAGAAGGGTACAAAAGAGTTGGCAACACACTTTCCCTGCTCACAGCGCGCTTCCAGTCTACCCTTCCCAGACCCCCGCGAACATGGGCATCGCTTCCGAGCCACGGCGCCCGGAGGCAGGAGCTGAGTTGGAATAAAGCCCTCAGCATGGCTTCGTGGATAGAGCATGGGCCTGGGAGTCAGAAGGTCCTGGGTTCTAAACCTAGGCGGGAAAAGGGGGGCTTAGTCATGGAAGCTCTTTTGGAGGATAATAATTGTGGTATTTGTTAACTGTTCGCTATGTACTAACCACCGGGGTAGACGCAAGATAATGAAGTCAGCCACAGTGACAAACACTGAGACCTAAAATTATGCCCTGAAGTCCTTTCTCTTCATCACCCGTAAGGGTCAAGAGGTTCTAGTGGGAGGAAACTGAAATATTTCCCTCTCTAAGACCAACGTGCCAAAGTTTCCTAGTCAATCTTGAGAAGCGGCGTAGCCTAGTGGATAGAGCACAGGCCGGAGAGTCAGAAGAACATGGGTTCTAATCCCGGCTCCGCCCCTCGTCTGTTGTCTGACCTTGGGCAAGTCACTTTAATTCCCTGTGCCTCATTTACCTCCTCTGTAAAATGGGGATTAAGACTGCTAGCCCTAAGTGGGACAGGGACTGTGTCCGACTTGATCGACTTATATCCACCCCAGCAATTTGCACAGTGCCTGGCACATAGTAAGAGCTGGTTAAATACCATTAAAAAAACCAAACTGGACAGTCACTGTTATATAAAACTGTATAAGACCAACCCTCTTGTCAGTCAATAGTATTTACTGAGTGTTTGCTGGGTTCAGAGCACTGTACTAAGCGCGTGGGGGAACAGAAAATATAACGATAGAAGAGACACATTCCCTGCCCTCGAAGAGCTTACAGTTTTGCCTATGGTTGGCGATGGCAGGGGAGGAGGAGGAGGAGGAAGAGTGGCGGTCAGCAGGAGCTGGTCCACGCATCCAATCGATGACCCTGCTTCCCCTTTAAGGAGAGACGGGCGAATATCCACATTTTAGAATCACGCTAATATGGTACACGTTGGAAAAATCCGCCGAGCCTTTCGACCCAAAGCTTCCGGCCTGACCGAAACTTCCTCATCCCCACCTCTGTATTGACTGATTTATCTCCCGCTAGCGGCATGAGAATTAATATTTAATATCCACTGCTCTTCATTATCGCAGACCCCTGCCACTGAGGAAAGCACAGCCCCGAGCAGGAGGTAAAAGAGGAATTAATTTTCCGTGGCGTTTCTCTTTTTTTTGGCAAAATCACTTCTGGGGTTTCCTCCCGCCCGCTCCCGGCCCCCGACCCAAAAAAAAAAAAATGCCAGTACAACGTCTGGCACATAGTAAGTGCTAAACAGGAAAAAAAAAAAGCAAAATTAACAATATTTTCTCCTGAAAACCACGGCTGTTCTATAATACCTTTGATGCGCTGTTTGTTGGCATGGAAACATGACACGAGCTCTGAGAACGCAGCTGGCCAAACTAAAGGATTTTTTTTTTTCCCCTACTGCCAGGAACTGAATCCTAATTAGTGACACTGAGCAAATTTGGTCTGATTTCAGCCCCCAAACCTCTCCGAGAAAGCCCGGTAATAAGTAATCGGTAATAAAGGAAGGAGATAGGGCCGTGGAGTTAGCAAATTAATGATAATAGAGAATAACACCTTGTTTTTCTGAACTACCGTTATCTGGTTATTGTAGCAGCTATGACTCCTGCCCCTTCTTTCCAGCTATTAAGGCAGCTTGGCCCTGCTGTCTTCTATACACTTCCAATAAGATCACAATGAAGATCATTTTCTCCACCGAAAAAAGGATTTCTTTTCTTCCATCTATTGAGTCGCTGGGCAATTGAGGTGATTGCCCTGATCTGTGACTCATAGGTGGCTGAGTCTCAAGCCTGTCGTCACCTCCGGGGAATGGGGAGTTGAACAGTAAGAAGCATCCTTTGACCTGAGAGGTTTTATTATTTGAACACAGACTCCCAGATACAGAGCACATCCTTGGTTGGGGTACGGTGTAGCGGTTAGAGCCCGGGCTCCTCCCCTTGTCTGCTGGGTCACCTTGGTCAAGTCACTTCATTTCTCTGGGCCTCAGTTCCCTCATCTGTAAAATGGGGATTGAGACTGTGAGCCTCCCGGGGGACGGGGACTGCGTCCTACCCCATTTGCTTGTTTCTGCCCCAGAGCTTACTACAGCGCCTGGCGGAGAGTAAGCGCTTAACAAAGACCACAAATATTATTATTATTATTTTTATTGGGGAAACTGGCCAAGCTGGAGATGGTATCTTGGTGTCGATACCAAGCGCTCGATAAATACTATTGAAAAGGATGGATTGGGGCAGAGCTACCCCAAAAGCCACTCTCCGTTACCAGGAGGTCAGAACAGTCTCAAAGATGCAGGATGCCTAATCTCCCTTCTCACTGTACCTCGATCTCGTCCATCTCACTGCCGACCTCTGGTCCACGTCCCACCCCTGGCCTGGGACGCCCTCCCTCATCCTATCCAACAGACGACGACTCTCCTCCCGCTTATCCGAGCCACCTCTCCTCCGAGAGGCCTTCCCCGACTAAGCCCTCCTTTCCTCTTCTCCCACCCCCTTCTGCGTCACCCCGACTTCTTCGCTTTATTCGTCTCCCCCTCCCAGCCTCGCTGCGGGGAATGTTTGTTTATTCTTGAACTGTCCTCTCTCAAGCGCTTAATACACTGCTCCGCAGACAGCGCTCAGTAAACACAATTGACTGATTCACTCAAGCAGATGGGAAAGTGGCAATGCGAAGAGGGCATTTTTCGTCCCTGAGCCGTGGGTGACCACGAAGTAAGCGATGAAGTAGGAGAAAAAAATGAATGGATGAATATAGAGGGGATGAAGTGCAGGAAGAATGAAGGTCTTTTGAGGCTTTTAAAGAGGCATCTAGAGTGTGGCCTAGTGGAAAGAGCGGGTGCCTGAGAATTAGGAGATACGTGTTCTAATCCCAGCCCTGACCTGATGTGTGACCTTGGGAAGGTCACTTAACCTCTATGAGCCTCAGATTTCCCAACTGCCCAATGGGGAAAAAATGTCTGGGCTCCCTCTCTCTTAGACCGTGAGCCCCATGTGGGATGCGGACTGGGTTTGAGCAGTTGATCTTTTATCTATGTATTATCTAGCTATCTATATTTAATGGTTTTTAAGTGCTGTGTTCGAGGCATTGTAATAATAATAATGATGACATTTGTTCAGCGCTTACTATGTGCCAAGCACTGTTCTAAGTGCTGGGAAGGATACAAGGTGATCAGGTTGTCCCACGTGGGGCTCACAGCCTTCATCCTCATTTTAAAGATGGGGTAACTGAGGCACAGAGAAGTTAAGTGACTTGCCCAAAGTCACAAGGCTGACAAGTGGCTGAGCTGGGATTTAACTCTGGGGTAGATTCAAGCATTTACTAAATGTCTGCCAGTAAATTATGCAGAATATAGAGAAGCAGCGTGATCTAATGGACACGGTACAGGTCTGGGAGTCAGAGGACCTTTTTTTTTAATGGTATTTGTTAAGCACTTAATATGTGCCAGGCACTGTACTAAACACTGAGACCCTGTACTAAGTGCTGCGTTCTAATCCCAGCTCTGCCAAGTACGTGATGGGTGACCTTGGACAAGTAACTTAACTTCTTTGTGCCTCAGTTCCCTCGTCTGTAAAATGGGGATTATATACCTGTTCTCCCTGATGTTTATAGATTCAGATCTGGAAAAAAGGCCTATTCTTCCAGGGATTCCACCCCACTCCCACGATAAGATCGTCTCTGATACTCTATCATTTCTGCCAATGATGTCCCACCTAAAACGCCCATGGCCAGCCTTCCGATTCTTTTCCAAAATTGTCGTGGGTCGGGATGACCTGCTTTTTATTACAGTTTATCCAAATTGTAGAATGTGGATGTCTGAGTCAGACAATTGGAGCTGACTTAAAATGGAGTTTATTAGCACAGTGGGCCCGGTGCATTTCTTCTTATATGGATTATTGGATGTTTATTTTGGTTTTACAGTCCTCAGTCCTCTAATATTTTCCCCTTAATCTCCTCATTGTCGGAATGTTCTTTTACCCTGGGGTTTTTAGTATCTGTCCTTCAGGTTAAGTATGGGGAGGTAGGGATCACAGAAGAAATGAGTCACAGTCTAACTCCCACTGTAGACCTGAATAGCTTTCTTCTCTCCATCTGAGTTTTACTCCTGTGAACATTAAAATAATCACGCTTTGAAGAAGCCTTATGGCAGGGTCAGACGCGGTCCTGGGAAACATTAGGGCTTTATCAACAGCAGCCTGCCCTGGAGCCAGAGGGTCTGGATTCTAATCCCAGCCCCGCCATTTGCCTGCTGTGTGAC
Organism: Ornithorhynchus anatinus; assembly: GCF_004115215.2. Taxonomy (NCBI): domain Eukaryota; kingdom Metazoa; phylum Chordata; class Mammalia; order Monotremata; family Ornithorhynchidae; genus Ornithorhynchus; species Ornithorhynchus anatinus. Next base: position 58,343,852 of record NC_041736.1, read on the forward strand.
CCTAGGCAAGTCATTCATTCAGTCGTATTTATTGAGGACTTACTGTGTGCCGGGCACTGGACTAAGCGCTTGGTAAATACAATTCAGCAATAAAGAGAGACATTCCTTGCCCACACCGGGTTTACAGTCTAGAGAGGGGGAGACAGACATCAAAACAAGTAAACGCGCATCAGTATAAATAAGTAGAATTATAGATATATACATTAGTGCGGTGGGGTGGGGGGTGGGGGAAGAGCAAAGAGAGCGAGTCGGGGTGACGCAAAGGGAAGGGGAGTTTAGGAAAAGGAGGCTTAGTCTGGGAAGGCCTCTTGGAGGAGGTGTGCCTTCAGAAGAGCTCTGAAGGGCGGAAAGAGTGATTTTCAGGTGGATTTGAGGAGGAAGGACGTACCAGGCCAGAGGTAGGACGTGGATCGGGGATCCGTGAGACAGGCGAGATGAGAAGGTTAGCACCAGAAGAGTAGAGTTTGCAGGCTGGGGTGGAGAAGGAGAAAAGGGGAGGTGAGGTAAAAGGGGGTAAGGTGATGGAGAGTTTTGAAGCCAATAGAGAAGAGTTTTTGTTTGATACGCAGGTTGATAGACAATCATTGGAGATTTTTGAAGCGAAGGGTGACATGCCCCGAAGGTTTCTTTAGAAAGATAATCCAGGCAGCAGAGTGAAGTATGGAATAAAGTGGAGAAAGGTAGGAGGTTAGGAGGGCAGAAAGGAGGCAGGTACAGTAATCCGATCAGGATAGGATGAGTGATTGTACCAATGTGGAAGCAGTTTGAATGGAGAGGAATGGCGATGTTGTGAAGGTGAGGCTTTGGCGACGGATTGGACGTGTGGGGTGAATGAGAGAGAGGAGTCAAGGTTGACGCCAAGGTTGCGGGCTTGTGAGATGGGAAGGACGGTCGTACCGCCCACAGTGACGGGTAAATTCAGGAGCGGACGGGGTTTGGGAGGGAAGATGAGGAGCTCTGTCTTGGACATGTTGAGTTTCAGGTGGCGGGAGGACACCCACATAGACATGTCCTGAAGGCAGGAGGAGATACGAGCCTGGAGGGAGGGAGAGAGAACAGGGGAGGAGATATAGATTTGGGTGGCAACCGCATACAGATGATCGCCGAAGCCGTGGGAGCGAATGAGTTCACCAAGGGAGTGACTATAGATGGAGAACAGAAGGGGACCAAGAACTGACCCTTGAGGAACCTCTACAGTTAGGGGATGGGAGGAGGAGCCCGTGAAGGAGACCGAGAATGAACGGCCAGAGAGATAAGAGGAGAACCAGGAGAGGACGGAGTCAGTGAGGCCAAGGTTGGATAATTTATTGCGGCGAAGGGGATGGTCCACAGTGTCAAAGGCAGTCATTTAATTTCTCTTTGCTTCAGTTTCCTCGACCACAAGGTGAGGATTCATTGCTCCTACTTAGATCGTGAGCCCCATGTGGGGCAGGGACTATATCTGATCTGTTAACTTATATGTACCCCGGTGCTTAAAACAATGCCTGGCTCACAGGAAGGGCTTAATAAAGTGCCATTAAAAAAGAGAAACTTAATGGTATTGAATAATTATAGCGTTGGTTAAGTGCTTACTATGTGTCAAACACTGTTCAAAGTGCTGGGGTCGATACAAGGCGATCAGGTTGTCCCACGTGGGGCTCACAGTCTTAATCCCCATTTTACAGATGTGGTAACTGAGGCACAGAGAAGTTAAGTGACTTGCCCAAGGTCACACAGCAGACAAGTGGGGGAGCTGAGATTAGAACCCATGACCTGATATTTATTACATGCCTACCGAGTACAGGGTTTGGGAGGGTACAATTAGAAACAAGACAATTCTTTGCCCTCAAGGAGCTTATCACCTCATGGGAGTGGCAGACAGAGAAAAATGAGTTACAGAAAGCAGGAGGAGGAAGAGCAAGGAAATAGCGGGAAGAGGTAAAGAGAGGTCATCCTGAATAAATAACTGGAACTACAAGTGGACCTGGGTTCTAATCCCAACTCTCCCGTTTGCCTGTTGTGTGACTTTGGGCAAGCTACTTCACATCTCTGGGCCTCAGTTACCTCCTCTGTAAAATGGGCATTAAGATTGTGAGTCCCACGTGGGACAGGGACTATATTCCACCTGACAACCTTTTATCTATCCCATCACTTATGGTGCCTGGCTTATAATGAGCGCTAATGAATGCCATTAAAAATAAAAATTCAGGTAGCCAAAAGAGCCAAGGATGGGAGTAAAATTTATTATTACAAAGGGTGACGTGACTAGAGCATTGAGAGTTCTGTAATAATAATAATTGTGGTATTCCTTAAGCGTTTACTATGTGTCAGTACTGTACTAAGCACTGGAGTCGATAGAAGCAAATCAGGTTTGACGCAGTCCCCATCCCACCTAGGGCTCGCGGTCTCAATCCCCATTTCACAGATGAGGCAACTGAGGCACAGACGAAATAACTTGCCCAAGATCACACACCTGTCTGCCCAGCACACCCAACTACTTATATTGAGCACTGAGCGGAGACAGTTGGAGCTTGGGCACCAACAATAGGCGTCCAAGACACACCCCCCCCGCCCTCTGGCTCCTTACCATCGAACGAGATCCTCTGACAATCTCATAGTTGGTTTCGTTCGCTCCGACGTAGTTCGGGAAAAGTGTTTTTCCCTTCTGCCAAGTGCACGTTGGTAAAGTTTTAATTGGAACGTTAACACAGCTCTCTGGATTCCGAGCCAGACTAAATATAACTCCTACCCCAGGAAATTCGATTTGAGCTGAGAGTTTGGTGGGTGCGGGGGTGTGGGCGTGCACACACACACACATATACACTACGTGCACACACATGCACTATAGGAGTAGCTCCCAAATTAGTCCTAAACCCTTCTGTTTCCTCGTGCAGCCCGGCAAATCCCACAAATGCTCAAACCCCGAGAGGAAGCCAGGAGGAGAGAGGCTTCCTTCCTCTTCTGAGGAAAATGGAGGGGGGGATCGTTCGATCTCATTTATTGAGCGCTTACTGTGTGCAGAGCACTGTAATAAGCACTTGGGAGAGTAAAATAGAACAATAAACGGACGTATTCCCTTCCCACAACGAGCTTATAGTCTAGAGGGTTGATCTCCGCACCAGAATTTAAATGTTTTGGCTGGAAATAATAGTAATAATGGGGTGGAGACAAGCAAATTGGGTTGGACACAGTGCCCGTTCCATGTGGGGGCTCATAGTCTCAATCCCCATTTTTCAGATGAGGTAAATGAGGCCCAGAGAAGTGAAGTGTCTTGCCCTAGGTCACACAGCAAAGAGGTACAGCCGGCATTAGAACCCACGACCTTCTCAGCCCCAGGCTCGTGCTCTATTCACTACGCCAGGCTGTTTCTCTACTATGCCATGCTGCTTCCCTGCTGTGTGACCTCAGGCAAGCCCCTTAACTTCTCTGAGTCTCGGTTTCATCTATAAAATGGGGAATTTATGCAGGCTCTCCCTCCCTCTTAGACTAGGATCACCGAATGGGACAGGGACTTGGTCCCACCTGATTAACTTGTCTCTACCCCATCGTTTAGTACAGTATTTCCCAGAAAGAAGCTCTAAATCTTCCCTCGGATGATCTGAGGAATGTGAATATGGTTGTTGTCAGATGGTTTGTCGTTTTTTTTTTTCCCATTCTGAACTATCGCAGAGTGAAAAGTAAGTGTGCGTTAGCTCCAGGCAGATGGTGTGTATAGAGCCTCTTTGCCTCTAAGCCGCGATTTCTCACGGAAAAGCTATTTAAAGAGTCAAGACTGGAGCGGCTCTCAAAACCTCATTAGAGGTGGGCTGAGAAAACTCCGCCCGGATCGAACCCCTCGCCGGTGAAATACCGATTCTCCTGGATGGAAAGGAAGCTTGACCTCACTGGGATGTAACACCCCCGAGGGCAGGGCTCAAGTCTACGCATCCCTTTCCCACACACTTAATAGGGTGCTCTGAGAGAGAAGTGCTCAATAAATGCTTTCGATTGGTCGATTCATCAAGAGGCATCCCCTGAAAATTAGAGAAGCAGCGTGGCGTAGCGGATAGAGCCCGGGCCCGAGAGTCAGAAAATCAGAGATGCTAATCCTAGCTCTGCTTTCTGGGTGACCTTGAGCAAATCGTTTAACTTCTCCGTGCCTCAGTTTCATAAACTACAAGGTGGGGATACCTGTTCTCCCTCCTACTTAGACTGTGAACCCCAAGAAGGACAAAGGACTGTGTCTGACCAAATAAGCTTGTACCTACCCGAGAGCCTAGGACAGTGTTTGACCCATAGTAAGCACTTAACAAATACCAGCAACCCCCACAAAAACCAAAGCAGAGGCTCAGTGCAAAGAGCCGGGGCTTGGGAGTCAGAGGTCACGGGTTCGAATCCCAGCTCCGCCACTTGGCAGCTGGGTGACTGTGGGCAAGTCACTTCTCTGTGCCTCAGCTGTAAAATGGGGATTGACTGTGAGCCTCAGTGGGACAACCTGATTTCCCTGTATCTCCCCCAGCGCTTAGAACAATGCTCTGCACATAGTAAGAGCTTAACAAACAAATACCAACATTATTATTTGGGGAGGTGGTCAGGAAATGATCCAGCAATCCACCCACTAGTTTCGTTCTTTAATAGTATTGTTAATATTGTTATTGTTATCATATTTGTTAAGCGCCTACTATATGTCCAGCCCTGTTCTAAGAGCAGGAGTAGGTACGAGTGAATCGAGTGAAAAACCGGGACTCCCAGTTGAAGTAGGAAGGAGATGAGGAAACTGAGGCACAGAGGAGTGAATTCACTCCTGAGAGGAGTGAATTTGAAAGGGAACGCCTCCCCGCTGGAACATTTTGGATTCCTTTTTTCCAGGCTGCTACGGATGAAAATCTTGGGACTCGGGAAGTGAAACGCATACACTAAACTGAAACATTACCTCCTTCCCCAAGTGTCCCCTTAATTGTTAAATTTAAAGGCTTTAGATGGAATATCCATAAAATATAATGAGCCTCTCGGCTGGGTTTCTGCCTTGCTTCAGTCCCTTCGTATATTTTAAAAAAAGTAAGGATTCTGGTGGGGTTTTTTTTATCGTTTTCTCTTTTTCTTGGGGTCTTGGGGTCTTTTGCTCATGGTTCCAGATGGTCTGGAACGACTCTCCACAGGAAATTCTAGAAACCGTTTTCAGCACAAAGAGGGTTCTGGGAAAATGTGGATAAAAATTACTGAGCACCTGCTTTGCACAGAGCCCTGTACTAAGCAGTCGGAAGAGTCCAATAAGCTTAATAGACATGGTCCCTACTTTCGAGAAGACTTGGAAATAATGTTTAGATGTGTGAGCTACTGTAGACTGTAAGCTCCCTGTCGGCAGGAATTACATCTAATAACTGTTATCATACTTTCTCAACACCCCCCCTTTTTTTAAATGGCTTTCATTAAGCACTTACTATGTGCCAGGCAGCGTACTAAGCTCTGGGGGAGACCCAAGATAATCGGGTTGGACACGGTCCCCGTCCCACATGGGGCTCACAGTCTTCATCGCCATTTTATAGATAAGGCAGATGAGACAGAGAGAAGCAAAATAACTTGCTCGCGGTCGCACAGCAGACAAGTAGTGGAGCTGGGATTAGAACCCAGGTCCTCTGACTTCCAGCCCACGCTCTATCCACTAGGCCGTGCTGCTCAGTACATTGCTCTACACACAGTAAGCGCTCAACAAGTTCCACGGATCGACTGATTAGTGCTTAACTATTAGGGTATTTAAGACACGTAGCTTCCCGAAGCTATGTTCGTCAGAGAGAAGAACAAGCTAAGTGAGTAGGTAAGCTTGAGTGGAATGAATAGGAAATCGGGCAAGACCCGACCGTCTTTTTTAAAATGCCAAGAAACGAATCACCCCATTATAAAATGTGACTCCAGGCTCTGGGATTTGGTAACTGAAGGGCTTTGGTGGGAAGGGGATGTTGGGTATAGGTTCTGCCAGAGTGAAGCAATAATGTTAATAATTGTCGTATTTTTCAAGTACTTGCAGTCTGCCGAATGTGGGCGGAGAACATGTCGGCCAACTCTGTTGTATGATACCCTCCCAAGTGCTCAACAGTGCTCTGCACACGGAGAGCGTTCAGTAGATACCACTGATTGACATAATAATTATAATACTACTACTAGTACTAATAATAATTACGGTATTTATTAAGCACTTGCTAGGTGCCAGGCACTGTACTAAGCTCTGGGGTGGATACAAGCAAATAAGTTGGGACGCAATCCAACACGGAGGGCTGAAAATCTCAATCCCCATTTTTACAGATGAAGTAACTGAGGCCCAGAGAAGTGAAGCGACTTGTCCAAGGTCACACCGCAGATAAGTGGCGGAGCCGGGATTAGAACTCTTGACCCCCTGACCCGTTCTCTGTCCTCTACGCCGTGCTCCTTTCCAAAGAAGGCGTTCGGTTAAACTCATCAGGGAAGGAGAACTCGCCGACTGCCGACCGCAAACGGAAAGCGAGGGACCCACCCAGTGATGTCCTCTATTTGTCGAGTCTTTTTATCTTCCCGAAGTTCCTTGGCATCGATGAGCTCATTTTATTGTCAGAGCTTTCCTGTGAGTTAGGGGGAGTCAAGTGTGTCTGCCTGGTTTTTGATGTCCTCTCCAAACACTTGCTAGAGTGCTTAATGCTCAACTCTCCATAAATACCAACTAATCTATCGATCGATAATATGTATCGAGCACCTACGGTATGCAGAGCCCTGAGCTCTTGGAGGCATAAGATAGAATTCATTCCCATGATAAACCTGGGTTTCTGGACCATCTATTGATTTTCTTTGTGGCTACAAATGCCTACTTATTTTTAACCGTACCGGGATGACTGAGTTTTCATTGCCTTAGCGTTGTCGGGTTCAGTTACACGCCAGGTACAGATAGCAGTTTCTTCTGACTCTGCATCTTCCCGGTGTTTCCGGACGGAGGTGCCAAGTCGGAAAAAGATTCCCCAATTCTGCTCCTGCCACGTTCTAGCGGATGCATGGAGCGAAAACTTGTGTTATCTCGTCTCCCCGGAGAATTCATCTTAACTCTATTTCAATCAATTAATCATTTATTAATAATAATAATAATGGTACTTGTTAAACACTCACTATGTGTCAAGCACTGTTCTAAGTGCTAGGGAAGATACGAGCTAATCACATTGGGTGCAGTCTGTGTCCCCCATGGGGCTCACGGTCTTAATCCCCATTTTCCGGATGAGGTCGCTGAGACGCAGAGAAGTGAAGTGATTTGCCCAAGCTCGAGCAGCAGACGAGTGGCGGAGCCGGGATTAGAACCCAGCTCCGACTTAATCCCAGGCCTGGGCTCTATCCACTAGGCCGTGCTGAGCACCTACCGTGCTCAGGGCACCGTAACAAGCGTTTGGGAGAGTACAATATAAAAGAGAGTTTCCTACGTATTACACCTATCTACCAAACTGGAATGAGTTTCTAATGAGTTGTTACAAAAGTAGGTTTATTTGGGCCTCAGTTAATTAATGGTATTTATTGAACACTTACCGCATGCAGAACCCTGTACTAGGTCCTGGGAGGAATAAAATGAAACAGAGATGATAGATGCCTTCCCTCCCCACACGGAGCTTACAGTCTAGAGGAAGAGGAGCTTGCATGTCGAGTTGGGAACTCTAATAAATCCAGCATTTATTTGGGTTCCAAATTCTTCTAACAGAAGGAAATGATACTAACAGTGCTTGTTATTGAGTTTCTGCTCTCGTGAAGGCTGGTTCCAAAGGACCAGTTGCTAAATGTAATTCTCATTGATCTTATCTCTCCTCACAGTTCATCAAAAATGAAGTCTCCTATTATTTTCCTTAAAAACACTTTTTTCCTTCATTTTTGCCCACCGGATCTCGCACGACAGGGGAAATATTTATCACGGCTCATAGTATCTTTCTTGCCGTGAGAGGGCCACGGTCAGAATTCTTCAAACCTAACAGCGAGACTGAGTCTTTCAAATGTATAATTGGTACTTCTAACTCCTTGATTTCTTCCTGCTTTAGCTTTTTAAAAGGTATTAAGCACTGTACTAAGCACGAGGGTAGATAGAAGTTAAGCGTAATAATAATAATTATGGCATTTGTTAAGCGCTCATTATGTGCCAAGCACTATTCCAGTAAGCCCTTAACAAATGCCATTAAAAAACAAAACAAGTGAGTGTTGAGAACATTTCCAACATTTGAGTGACTCGAAATGGAGGGTGCAACTTTTCATCCCTCGATCTGTGGGGATAAAGTGCCCGACGAGCGGAATTCGAAGTTCCACGCAGGTTATTTCCATTTCCCAGGAGCGACGCCTTTTGGAAGAGAGCATACCTGGCTAAAGATACCCCGGGGGTCTTCTTGGACCCATTTTCAAATGCCACACTTTATGGGGCAGGAATTGAAGGTCAGCATTTCATCCTGCTTTCATTAAATAACCAAGATGGAAATCAGAAAAACAATAAAACAGAGAATCAACAGCTCGAGTGGCAGCGGGATTAGAGCAGATGCTTGCAAGGGGATTAGAGGGGAAGCCGGGAAGCTTTTAAATGGGGCGGCTAAATGTCCGTTGGAGGTGGGGAAAATTCAGCCGTTTCTTCGCTCACGGTGACCTTTGCGGCGATTTTATCCTTTGGGCGGAGGGAATAGTTGGAATAGGTGAGAGAGAGGAATGTTAAGGAATGGAAGATCTCACTTCTGCCACGTTGCACGCCCACCATTTGCATTTTGCTAAAGAACTCATTGACTCCTTTCCACAGATAATCTATTTTCATGCTTATTTCGGTGCTCACGAGCTTTCTGAATGAAATCCACTGGGAAATATAGCAAACTCGAATGGCTCCAATACTGTGCACTCTCTGAATAATTTTATTCTTCCAGAGGGAAAAAGAAATTATCGCCTGGTTTAATATCATCTCTCCTCTCAAAAGGAGCGTTGTGTCTATACGCCTTCTTGATGAGATGAGGAATTTTCATTTACCAAATTAGGATTCTTACTCTAAAGAGAGGTAAAATTATTTTTACAGCTGCCTAAGATTTGCGCAAATGCAAATTGAGTGTATTTATCGTTCACCTGCTGCATTCAAAGCGCTGCATTCAAAGCCAGGGACAGTACAATAGAAGCGAAGGAGAGAGGGCCTGCCCTCAAAGAGTTGACCGTCTAAGAAACAATACCGACGTCTCCGCCTTGATATCCTTTGGCCTCTTCCAATCTGTTCTTGACTTCCATTAGCCCGGATCTGATGTCTATAGTGTGTCCAGGCCCAGGGGTAAACACAGCCAGACCCTCCTTCATCTTTTTCCAGTCAGTTCTTGAAAGTAATAATAATAATAATAATAATGTTGGTATGTCTTCAGCGCTTCCTGTGGGCCGAGCACTGTTCTAAGCTCTGGGGTAGAGACACAGGGTAATCAGATTGTCCCACGCGAGGCTCACAGTCTTCATCCTCATTTTGCAGATGAGGGAACTGAGGCCCAGAGAAGTGAAGCGACTTGGCCACAGCCACACAGCTGACAAGTGGCAGAGGCGGGATTCGAACCCGTGACCTCTGACTCCCAAGCCCGGGCTCTTTCCACTGAGCCACGCTGCTTCCCCAAAGTACTCTAGGCTCTAAGCATTTTGTGGCCAGAGAATGTGACTGCTAACTCTGTTGTTCTGTACTCTTCCAAGCGCTCAAGTACAGTGCCGTGCACACGGTCAACGCTCAAGAAATACCCTTTGATTGATTCCCGACTTCCATTATCCCAAACCCGTCGTTAACTCTGGATTCGGGGATTAACCCAACCAAAGTAAATCTCTTCCTTTTCTATTTTGCAGCTGGAAGGGCTAAAGGGTCTTTTTCTTAGATTCCGATTTCCATGTGGACAGGTCTGTCGATGGCAGTATCAAAAGTTGGATCTGGAAGGATATTTAAAGCTCTGCTCACTCCATCTGGCGTCAAAATAAAGCAGTCGGCACCCATCTTTCGTCGATCCTTTCTCGTCTTTTTTTTAATGGTATTGGTTAAGCGCTTACTATGTGCCAGGCACTGTTCTAAGCGTGCTCTGCGTGCTGATGGAGGAGAAAAGTGGCCAGTCCTTGGTACATTTCTGGGGATTTCGCGACCGCAAATCTAGATCGAAAGAGTCCCCGGAGTCAGTTTAGGAGGTCGCGACCCCTGGTCAGCTTCTGCCGGGTCCGGAAGCCATTGACGTATTCCGTTTTGAAAAAGCAGGTTTCAATCAATCAGTGAGTAGCGGGGAGAGCACGGTAGAGATGAAGGACATGAGCAATCCTTGCCTGTTGATGCTTTCAGGGGTCTGAAGGAAGGGGGTTGCGCCCCTGAGAAACAAAATGGCCTAGTGGACCGATCCCAGGTCTGGGAGTCAGAAGGACTCGGAAGCAGCGAGGCTCAGTGGAAAGAGCCCCGGCTTGGGAGTCGGAGGTCATGGGTTCGAATCCCTGCTCTGCCACTTGTCAGCTGGGTGGCCGTGGGCAAGTCACTTCACGTCTCTGGGCCTCAGTGACCTCATCTGTCAAATGGGGATGAAGGCTGTGAACTTCACGTGGGACAACCTCATTACCCTGTATCTACCCCAGCGCTTAGAACAGTGCTCTGCACATAGTAAGAGCTTAACAAATATCATTATCATTATTATTATTAATAATAATCCTGAGCCCATCACTTGCTTGCTGTGTGACTTTGGTCGAGTCCCTTAATTTCTCTGGGACTCAGTTGCCTCATCTGGAAATGGGGATTAAGACTGGGAGCCCCATGAGGGACAGGGACTGGGTCCAACACGGTTACCTCGTACCTACCCCAGCGCTTAGTAAAGTGCCTGGCACATAGTAAATGCTTAACTAATACCACAGTTATTATTATTACTATTATTTTGTTGAGGAGAGTTTGTACCCTCCTTGCCATTTGCCATTGTTCTACGTTTCCATCTTTACCATTTAGATTGTGAGCCCTTTATGAGACGGGGACCATGTCTTATTGATTCTCTTGCAATCATTCAACACTTAATACAGTGCCTGGCACAAAGGAAGCGATCAATACACCCATAAATAATAATTTTAACAGAAGATCCTATCCTGAAGACCTGGCAAGTGTAAGACGCAGAGTAAGTCCTCAATAGATAACCATAAATAATGATGATAATGGTTATTTACATCTTGCAGACCTAGAAATCTAAAGTGCCCTCTATAAGAGGGTTGGGGATTTATGGTATCCTTGCGGAGTCGCACAGTTGGGTCAAAAATATCCTTTTTCCTCTTTGTTCTCTTCTTGCGGAATGTCGGTATTTATCCGTCGGCCAACAGATTCGTGACTCCTCACTGGACGTTGGGAATTTCTACGACTTGGAACGGAGAGAGAGTTGATTCTCCGCTCTCCCTCTCTGGTTATGTTCTCTTCTCCTTCCTCATTTGTCCCACCAAATCCCAGCCAAAAATGCACCAGAGACCCAGAGGTTTGCTCCAAGGTAGTTTAGGGTGAGGACGTCTCCTAGATGGGAAAGATCGCACACGTCATCTCATCACTCCCGGGATCCATCTTGATCCATCGATGTCTCCCTCGGGAGAATCGCCCGGGGGTGAAGAAGGAGCGTGGGGTAGTAAATGGAGCAGAGGCCGCTGAGTCCTCAGGTCATGGGTTCTAATCTGGGATCTGCCACTTGACTCCTGTTTGGCTTTGGACAGATCACTTCACTTCTCTGGGCCTCAGTTCCCTCATCTGTCCAATGGGGATTCGGACTGTGAGCCCCACGTGGGACGGGGACTGTGTCCAACCTGATTGCCTTGTATCTACTCCGGCGCTTAGAACGGTGCTCGGCACATAATAATATCGATAATGATGGTGTTTGTTAAGCGCTTACTATGTGCCACGCACTGTTCTAAGCGCTGGGGTAGATATAAGATAATCACGTTGCCCCACGTGGGGCTTACAGTCTTAATCCCCACTTTCCAGATGAGGTAACTGAGGCACAGAGAAGTGAAGTGGCTTGCCCAAGGTCGCACAGCGGACAAGTGGCGGAGCCAGGATTAGAATCCACGATCTCTGACTCCCAAGCCCGGACTCTTTCCGCTAAGCCACACAGCTTCACATGGGAAGTGCTTAATGTTGGTATTTGTTAAGCGCTGGGGTAGATACAGGGTCGTCAGGTTGTCCCACGTGAGGCTCCCAGTTAATCCCCATTTTACAGATGAGGGAACTGAGGCACAGTGAAGTGACTTGCCCACAGTCACCCAGCTGACAGGTGGCAGAGCCGGGATTTGAACCCATGACCTCTGACTCCCAAGCCCGGGCTCTTTCCACTGAGCCACGCTGCTTCTCTAATAATAATTTTAACATAACATCACCAGCCTGATGGTGGTTTTGCTATTCTCTGGATTCTTTTTAACATCTAGGGTGGCTCTCCCCGTTTCTGGCTCGGATTAGGGTTAGGATGCGTTCCGTTTCTGAGAATACAATTACGACAGGTCGATTTCTCAGAAATAGAAGAGAAATGTGAAGAATCAATCGTTCAGCGGTACTTAATAATAGTAATAATAATAATAATAATTGTGATATTTGTTAGGCCTGGCATTTGCCAGGCACTGTATTAAGTGCTGGGGTGGATACAAGCAAATCGGGTTGGACACAGTCGCTCTCCTGCATGGGGCTCACAGTCTCAATCCCCATTTTACAGATGAGATAACTGAGGCATAGAGAAGTGAAGTCACTTGCCCACGGTCACACAGCAGGAAATGAGGTAGTCGGAATTAGAACCCATGACCTTCTGACTCCCAGGCCGACGCTCTATCCGCGCCGCTTCTTGAGCGCTTATTCCGTGCAGTACGTTGGGGAGATTACAGTAATGATAATCATGATGTTGGTATTTGTTAAGCGCTTACGATGTGCAGAGCACCGTTCTAAACGCTGGGGGAGATACAGGGGGATCGGGTCGTCCCACGTGAGGCTCACGGTTAATCCCCATTTGACAGATGAGGTCACTGAGGCACAGAGAAGTGAAGTGACTCGCCCACGGTCACGCAGCTGCCAAGCGGCAGAGCCGGGAGTCGAACCCGTGACCTCTGACTCCGCAGCCCAGGCTCTTTCCACTGAGCCGCGCTGCTTCTCAACAGTACAACAGAGTTATTCATTCAATAGCATTAATTGAGCGCTTACTATGTGCAGAGCACTGTACTATCAGACACCTTCCCTGCCCACAAGAATGGTGCGGTCTACGGGAACTCCATGACCTCCGCGATGACAACGACCTATTGCTTTTAAGCACTGACCCTTCTTCGGAGAGGTATGACTTCAATTTTCTTTTTGTCATGTGGGATCAAGTCCAGTTCTCAGCTGTTGTTTTTCTTGGCCCGGTGACTCTTAGTGGGAAAAATGTTGGAACCCTTGGCGATATTGGCAGGCAACAATCCTGAGTTTTAGCCATTATCTGAAGGTTCAACCTGAAGGCTGGCCCCTTCAGAAAGAGGGTTGCCACGGCTTTTGGATGGGCTATTGGTTCTGAGAGGCTCTTCTGGAAAGGAGATGGTGCGACAAAAGAAATAAGACCACCGGGTTGGGGATTGGTTGCCAGGGTGGGCTTCTGAGCGGAGGGAAAAATGATATGTCTGAAACGGAAAATTAATGATGATGTCATGTGGAATTCCAAGCTGTGAATCAGCGTAGCCTAGTGGAGGAAGAAGCTCAGGCCTGGTAGTCAGAGGATCTGGGTTCTAATACCGGCTCCACCGCTCGTCTGCTGCGTGACCTCGGGCAAGTCACTTCACTTCTCTGTGCCTCGGTTACCTCATCTGTAAAAACGGCGATTAAAAAGTGTGAGCCCCACGTGGGACAATCTGATTACCGTGTATCTACCCTAGCGCTTAGAACAGTGCTCTGCACATAATAAGCGCTTAACGAATACCACAATTATTATTCTCTGGACCCCAGTGACCTCATCCGTAAAATGCGGATTAAGACTTTGAGCCCCAGCTGGGACAAGGACTGCGTCCAAGTTGATTACCTTATATCTATCTACTTCATAGTTTAGTACAGTGCCTAGCACGTAGTAAGCACTTAACAAATACTTTTTAAAAAAAACCCCACAAAGCATAAACTATGCATTTTCTCCCGATGCTTAGTGAAGTGCTCCATAACCCAGTAAGCACTTAATACATACCATTAGTTCCATCGATCGGCGGCATCTTTTGAGCGCTTACTGAGTGCAGAAGAGTACTCGGAAGAGTACGATACGACCGACGCGGTAATCATCCTCGTGGTATTTATGAAGTGCTTACCGTGTGCCGAGCACTCTGTTAAACACTGGGGCGGATAGAAGCCAATCAGGTTGAACCCAGTCCCTGTCCCACGTGGGGCTCACAGTCTTCATCTCCATTTCCAGACGAGGCCACTGAGCCCCGGAGAAGTGAAGCGACTTGCCCAAAGTCACACAGCACGCAGGTGGCAGAGCCGGGATTGGAACTCCTGTCCTGTGACTTCCAGGCCCCTGCTCTTTGCGCTGGGCCGCGCTCCTTCCCTACATTCCAACATTCCCTGCCCACAAAGAGCTTACTATCCGGAGGGAGTGGAACTATTGCTGCTTTACTACTGCGATTACTATTATGACTAGACATAGGTAGTGGCGCGGCTCGGTGGAAAGAGCCCGGGCTTTGGAGTAGGAGGTCATGGGTTCGAATCGCGGCTCGGCCGCTTGTCAGCTGTGTGACTTGGGCAAGTCACCTCACTTCTCGGTGCCTCGGTTACCTCATCTGTAAAATGGGGATGAAGACCGTGAGCCCCACGTGGGACGACCTGATTCCCCCGTGTCTACCCCAGCGCTTAGAACAGTGCTCGGCACATAGTAAGCGCTTAACAAATACCAACATTGTTGTTATCATTATTATTATTGGTTTGAATTTCATTCATTCAGTAGTATTTATTGAGCGCTTACTATGTGAAGAGCACTGTACTAGGCGCTCAGAATGTACAATTCAGCAATAGATAGAGACGATCCACACCCAGTGACGGGCTCCCAGTCTAATCTTTGAATCTGTAGAGCGCCTTTAATTTTCCCAGAGCACTTCATATTCCTTATCTCTTTTCACCTTCGCAGTAGTCCCGGAAGATAGGGAGAGGCCGATGATCTTTTCCCCATGTTATAAATGAGAAAATTGAGGCCCAGAGAGGTTAAGCGACTTGCCTAGGGTCACAGAGCAGGCCAGAGACATGGCCGGGACTAGAACTGTACATTTTCCACTAGGCTGCATCCTCGTTCCCCGGAAAGATGCTGAGATACTTTAGCAGGTTCACTCCGTAAGAGAATGTTTACATCGCTGGGGGATGATATTGCTTCAAGTGATTGGACTCACATTTTTTGTGTGGAGATTGGTCTTCTGTCTGACCCCGGAAACTAACCCCGCCTATTTTGCATCTATTCTTACGGGGAAATTAAATTTTGGCTCACCTCATTTTGCATCTTTCAAGAACGTAAGCAGCAGGGTTGAACGAGGGCCAGCTACCAGTCCGTGCGAGGCGGAGAGGTGTCAGCTCAGATCGGCAGCCTGAAGGTCGGTTCAGCCCATTTCTGCGGGGCCCAAGAGGCCAGAGGAGCCCTAGTTCGGTGCTAAGGGCTTATCCCCATTTTACAGATGAGGTAACTGAAGCACAGAGAAGTGAAGTGACTTGCCCAACGTCACACAGCTGACGTGTGGCGGAGCCAGGATTAGAACCCAGGTCCTTCTGACTCCCAGGTGTTGATATTTCCTCCCAGTAATGGTTTTTACTGTGGTATTTGCCGAGTGACCCCTGAGCGTGAAGCACGTAATAAACGTTTGGGAGGGTACCATCATTCCTTTAGTTTTATTATTATTTTTTTTTTTACCATGAATTGATTGAATTGCGTTAAAGGACGGTAGGATGGTGCTACCAAAATCTAGGTGCCCGAAAAACAAGCCCTTAATATTTTAATGGGGAAAGCGTGATGATAATAATGATGACTGTGGTGTATGTTAAGCGCTTACTATGTACCAGGCACTCTACTTAACGCTGGGGTGGATTCAAGCAAATCAAGTTGGACGCAGTCCCTGTCCCACGTGGGGCTCACACTCTCAATCCCCATTTTACAGATGAGGTAACGGAGGCGCAGACAAGTGAAGTGACTTGCCCACGGTCACGCAGCAGCGGTGGCGGAGCCGGGATGAGAACCCACGACCTTCCGACTCCCAGGCCCGTGCGCTAGCCACTCCACCATGCTGGCTTCCCTCACCAAACTTTCTACCGCTCACATTTTCCAGGGAGCCATTTCAAAGCAGAAGTGGAAGAGGCGTGAATTAGACCAGGAAAAAAAAAAGAGATCCTTGCACTCATGAATATTAATTGGAGGAAAAAATCAGACCGCTTGGCTTATCTGGAAAAACCTATAGGGAGAGAATTCTTAGTGAATGTTGGATAAATAAACCCCTCTAGGTGACGATTGCGCAGATGGGGTAATACCTGGGAAGGGTAATTGGACCACGTGTTCTGACTTTCCCATTACCCCCCTTTCTGGAGGGAAATAGTCCCACCACCAGATAACTCCCCCTTTCTCTCACCCTCGTCTGCTCTGAGAGGTAATCAAAAATTCACAAAACCTCATTATGTTCTTTTATTTCAGTTTCGGGTTCATGAATATATTCACTCCCTCTGAGTTGCACCGAGTATCCTGACAGCCCGTTACACTGACGGTGAAGACTCATTCCTTTATTTTATTTTTTCTCTCTCTATCTCTTTTGATGCAGGGGAGGTAGAAAATGAGAAGACAGAGAAGATTCTGCCTGGGGAAGTGACTTTGCAAATCTGAGTGATAACAGTGGACAGACTTCCAGAAAGAAAGATAAGTTGAGGCATTCTGTTGGCATGTTCTCTCTCCCCATTCTTCTGCACTGAACTTACTCAAGAAATCCTGTAACGGTGACCTCCACTCTGCTTATTTGAATCCTATAGATTTTTCTTTGCCCTGGGGGTATTTTCCCTCCATTTCGCTACGATCTGCAAGCCAAGCATTACGAAACTACTGTAAATATACTCGCTTTTCTCAGATTCAGAAAAATCCTGCAATTGCGCTGAAAATTCTTGAATCTTTGGTCCCAGTGAATTATTAGTGATGGAGACACGATTAGAATCCGGGTCCTCTGACACCCAGGCTCTTTCTGCTAGGCCACACTGCTTCTGAGTCTGGATTTCGGTGGTTCCCTGGTCATTCATAACCTCTTAGATCCGTGTGACCCTACTATGAGGTACAGTGGGAACAGATCTATAATCTGTAATTCATTCATTCATTCAATAGTATTTATCGAGCGCTTACTATGTGCGGAGCACTGTACTAAGCGCTTGGAATGAACAAGTCGGCAACAGATAGAGACGGTCCCTGCCGTCTGACGGGCTCACGGTCTCATCGGGGGAGACGGACGGACGAGAACGATGGCGATAAACAGAGTCGAGGGGAAGAACGTCTCGTAAAAACAATGGCGACTAAATAGAATCGAGGCGATGTACATTTCATTAACAAAATAAAATCAGAATCGATTATCAAACCCAAAAAGAGCCGGCCTCTTTCTCCCTTCAGTTCTCCCCCCAGTCTCCAAAAGTGACAAGCAGAATTGGATGATATAAAAATCGGGAGGGGTCTTGAGCAATAGGTTGCCAATCTCGATCTTTCCCTAGAGAAGGAACATAAATCAAACTCCAGAGCTTGAAAAGAACAGGCATAAATCAAACTCCAGAGTTTTAGAAGACTGCGACCTATGGAAAAGTGGTACGCAACATAGAGAAACTAGGAAACACTGCTCCTCGTGATTTCGCACATGCTTATCCTATATGTCAAGAAAGTTGTCGATGAAATAGAGAAAGGGTGAGTTAGGGCTTCATATCTGAAGCTTTGAGGCGTGGCTCACGAGACTCATCAATAAAGCCGGTGCCCAGTTGAGTTACAGGGGTCACTTAGGGGTAATTGGCCAATCAAGGTATTCCCAGAAAAACTCAGTGTGGAAAATTGCTTTTCTAACCCATGTCGTTTTTGCCATTCCCCGTGTACCTGGCTGCCCTTTACAGCATCTGTCTTATAATAATTAATAAGAGTAATTATGGTTCTTGTGAAGTGCTTACTATCTGCCAAGCACCGTTCTCCCCGTGGGGTAAATACGAGTTCATCAGTTTGGACACAGTCCCTGTCCCACAGAGGGCTCACCCTCTTATCCCCATTTGACAGATGAGGTCACTGAGGCACCGAAGAGTAACTTGCGCGAGGTCACACAGCCGACGGGGTGGAGCCGGGATTAGAACCCAGGTCTTTCTCGACTCCCAGGCCCGAGATCTATCCACTGAGCCACACCGCTTCTGCCTTATACCTTCCTTAGCGCTTAGAACAGTGCCTGGTATATAGTAAGTGCTTAACGAAGACCCTAATAAAAGAAAAAACCAGTAGACTGGAACCCACTCACTCAGGCATAACCACTTCGGTAGAGAGCGGGTTAGCAAGTATCCCCAGAGCTAGGGAAATGATTTATAATGGGCCCAAAATGGAATTCTGTAAAATTCATCAGTAGAACGTTATCAACAGAAATTACCATTTCCCCATGGCTGGAGAGATTAGGTAAGAGGGCGTAAAGAAAGGATATTCAGAAGAACAGGTGCGCTCGATTTATATGAGGTCTTTTGAGGAATCTCTGACTTGGGGGTTCCTTTCATATATGCCGAAAGTAGCAAACGGAAGCAGCTGGATTAAGGGAGAGCAATCTCCTGAGAGAGAAATCTCTTACGGCTTTGAAAGAGAGAGAGTAGCCCAGAAAAATGGGTGAGGGCAGATTTATAGGCGATGCGAAGAAAATGCTGTATGCTATCATGCTGAAATGGCTCGCCGAGAAACCCGGAAACAGGGTTTTAGGGGATGTTTGAGGTAAACGCAGGCATCTTGCATAATGTTCAGTCTCCTGGATAATAGGAAGCCAGCAAAATATCAGCAAAATAGAAAACAAAATCCCTTTCTTGGACCAGATGGAAGAAATGATTGGGGATGTTTTCCTCCGAGGTGGAGAGGTTTCAGGATTGTGTTTGGAAACAGACGCAGCCAGGCTCGTGTAGGGGCGGGGGGCGATTTCAGTTGTAATAACGACGACGACATTTGTCGAGCGCTTACCGTGTGGGTTCTGGGTTAGAAATAAAGTGATTGTGTGGAACACAGTTCCCGAATCATACGGAGCTGACGGTCTGAGGGAGGAAAAGCGGTTATCAGTCTGGGTGGACTGACTGATAAGTAAATCAGGAGATCTGAGTTTGAGTGCGCGGTCCACTTGATTATCGATCGGTCGATCCGCGGTGTGATTTGGCTGCTTTCTGTGTGCAGAGCACAGTACCGGCAGGTGAATCTGTTGCCGAATTGTACATTCCAAGCGCTTAGTACAGTGCTCTGCACATAGTGAGCGCTCAATAAATACTACTGAATGAATGAATGATTGTAATTTGGGCAAGTCACTTCGCTGCTCTGGGCCTCATTGACGTCATCTGTAAAATGAGGATTAAGAACGTGAGCCCCGGCTGGGAGAAGGGACTGTGACCAAACCGATGATCTTGCGTATCGCCCAGTGCTCAGTACAGTGCTCCCTTACCCTGTGCAGAGCGCTGTACTAAGCACTTGGGAGAGTACAATAATATAACGGACACATTCCCTGCCCACAGTGAGTTGACGGCCCAGAGGGGGAGACGGACATTAATAGAAATAAATAAAATGGCAGGTACGTACGTAAGTGCTGTGGGGCCGGGGATGGGGGTGGTGAATATAGGGAGCAAGTCAGGGTGATGCAGAAGGGAGTGGGAGAAGGGGAGAGGGGGGCTTAGTCAGAGAAGGCCTCTTGGAGGAGATGGGCCTTGGATAAGGTTTCGAAGGTGGGCAGAGTCGTTGTCCGTCGGATATGAAGAGGGAGGGCGTTCCAGGCCGGAAGCAGGATGTGGACGAGAGGACGGCGGGGAGAGAGACGATATCATCTCTAGATTCAACGGGCAACATGGGAGCTACCTCATGTCTAGATTTGCTACCTAATAAGAAGAACTGTGGTATTTGTTCAGCACTTACTAAGTGCCCTGCACCGGACAGTGTACTAAGCCTCAGATCGTGGCTGGGAATCCCTGCTTCCGACCGGTCCGATTCCTCCTTTGGGCATTTGGTTATCAACCGGTTCCATCTATTTCCTGACATGGTCCCGGTAATTACTCCGAGCTTGACAAAAACCCGCTCCTTTTATTCTAACGTCAATAAACCTGACTTCATAATAGCTATTGATGTCAATAAAGTTCAAGTGCTTTACTGCAGTCATTATGTCCGTGACATATTAATAGACATTAAACACCAAGCGCGATTTACGTTTTTCTCGCTGCTTTATAGATCCCCTTCCGGCCCCAAGGGAGAGAATCCGCCCTGCTTCACGCCCCCGGGAGGCCGAGAGGTGGATGAGGAGCGAGGAGGGGGCCCGATGGTGTCCGCGCTTCCAGCGGGTCCAGGCAGACAAACCGCGGCCTGCCGTTGCCATCACCTCGGCCTCGTACCCGGGGCCGACGAGGGAAGGAGGACGGGAGACTGAAGGCCCCGGTTTGGGGAGCTTTGCTAAAGGGGAGGAGGTGACTGTGGGGTAAAAGATGGGGCAGGATAGGGCCTGGGATGGGATTAGGGAAAGGCTTGGAACTTGGAACGCAGACCAAACAGTCAATGACATCTATTAATAATAATAATGATGTTGGTGTTCGTTAAGCGCTTACTATGTGCAGAGCACTGTTTTAAGTGCTGGGGTAGATACAGGGTAATCAGGTCGTCCCACGTGAGGCACCCAGTCTTCATCCCCATTTTACGGATGAGGTAACCGAGGCACAGAGAAGTGAAGTGACTTGCCCACAGTCACGCAGCTGCCAAGTGGATTTGAACCCATGACCTCTGACGCCCAAGCCTGTGCTCTTTCCACTGAGCCACGCTGCTCCTCTATTGAGTGCTTACTGTGTGCAGAGCACCGTACGGAGCTTTCGGGAGAGTACAATAGAACATTTTTGGCGGACACCCTCCCCGCTCACAGTGAGCTTGCAGTTTAGAGGAGGATGAAGAGCTGTTTATATGCCCAGCTCGCTGATGTTGGGTCCCTCTTTCCCTGACTCCCTTTTCTCTCTCTCCTCTTTCCTCCCCCTCTCCCTTCCCACTCTCTTCTTCTCTCTTTCTCTCTCCCTCCCTCCCGAGCAATGGTATCATCGAGTCCTTACTGTGTACAGAGCACTGTGCTAAGCACTCGGGAGAGTACAATACAGCTGATAGACACGATCCATGCCCCCCCCCCCCCAACTTAACGATCGTGTACGACCCCTCTCTCCTTCTTTTCCTTTGTTAAGTGCTTATTACTTGTCAGGGACCGTTCTAAGTGCCGGGGAAGATACGTACCGATTAATTTGGACACAGTCCATGCCCCACACGGACTTACGTTCTTAAACCCCATTTTACAGATGAAGTAACTGAGTCCCAGAGAAGGGAACTGACTCGCCCATGGTCACACATGGGACAAGTGGCGGAGATGGAATTAGAACCCAGGTCCTCCTGAATCCCAGGCCCTATCCACTCTGCTTCTCTCCCTGTGCCTCTCCCCCCGCTCCCGCCATCCCTCCCCTCGTCTCCATCTTTAATGATAATAACGAGTGTGGTACTTTCTGAGCCTTTACTATCTGCTAAGAACTGGGGTAGAGATAATAAAACTGGGAATTTGTGAGCTGTGTGACTTGGGGCAAGTCACTCATCTTCTCTGTGCCTCAGTTGCCTCATCTGTAAAATGGGGCCCAAGACTCCGAGCCCCCCGTGGGACGACCTGATAACCTTATATCTACCCCAGCGATTAGAACAGAGCACGGCACATAGTAAGCGCTTAACAAATTTCGTCATTATTATCATTATTGTCTCTGTCTCTCCCTTTCTCTTTGTATTTCTCTGCCTCTTCACAATACTCAGTAGGACATCTTACTCTAAGGATCACTGAACTTCTCCAGAAACTGAGTCTATTTAGCCTCTCGGTCCTCTTTACGGCTCTCCTATCCCCCTCCGTTGCTCAAGAACACTCTCAAGCCCAACTCTGCGTCGGAGGAGGGGCGATCATCGATCAAGAGAGCGGAGGGCGTTAGAAAGTGTTACGTATTGATAAAAGGTAGGTCTTTCAAGATGCTAAGCTCTCGTTTCTTTCGGAACACAGAATCGAGGCGAGGTTTGTAATAACCTCCGGCTTTCCCACTCCGTCCCGTCGATGGAAAATGAAGGGGATCCAGATGAAACCCACGGAGGCCGTCTATAATCACCAAATTTAGCTCAGAATGAACGATCCTCTCACCAAAGAGCCGTATCATCTAAATTCCCCGTAAAATCTGGGCGGCCCCCTCCGCTGTGAAGGTGAAAGCAGTTTCAGAGGGGGGATTCTTGGTCCTTGGAAATGCCCGAGGAGAAACAGCCGAAGTGTTGTCTTAGCAGAGCTTTGGTCATAAAATAGAGTTATCCTCTGGGCCGGAAGGGGAGGGGAGGCATATTTGCAAGAGAAGTGAAATGGAAAGCAGAGACGATTATCTAGATGGCCCCGTCCAAAAGAAATACGCTTCTGAGGGGAGGAGGAGAGAGGTTATTCCTTGAAACCTTTATACTGGTTCCCTCTGGGGCATTGAATTTCCCCGATAAAAGTAAGACTATGAGAGGGAGAAAGCGGTGTGGTTTAGCGGATAGAGCCCGGGCCTGGGAGTCAGAAGGACCTGGGTTCTAATCCCGGTTCTGCCATGTGTCTGTTGTGTGAACTTGGGCAAATCACTTCACTTCTCTGTGCCTCAGTTACCTCCTTTGTGAAATGGGGATTAAGACTGTGAGCCCCATGTGGGATATGGACTGTGTCCACAACTTGATTATCTTGTATCTAATCCAGCGCTTGCCACATAGTATGTGCTTAACAAATACCATTAAAAAAGAAAAGAAGAAGAAGAATGTTGGGATTTGTTAAGCGCTTACTATGTGCAGAGCACTGTTCTAAGCGCTGGGGGAGATACAGGGTCATCAGGTCGTCCCACGTGAGGCTCCCAGTTAATCCCCATTTTACAGATGAGGGAACTGAGGCCCAGAGAAGTGAAGTGACTCGCCCACAGTCACGCGGCTGACAAGTGGCAGAGCCGGGAGTCGAACCCATGACCTCTGACTCCCAAGCCCAGGCTCTTGCCACTGAGCCATGCTCCTTCCCCTATCCAACAGCCTAGAGAGATGCAGCGTGACCTAGTAACCTTAGAGAAGCAGCGTGGCTCAGTGGCAAGAGCCCGGGCTTGGGAGTCAGAGGTCATGGGTTCGACACCCGGCTCCGCCACTTGTTAGTGGGCAAGTCACTTCGCTTCTCTGTGCCTCAGTTCCCTCATCTGTAAAATGGGGATTAAGACCGTGAGCCTCACGTGGGACAACCCGATGACCCTGTATCTCCCCCAGCGCTTAGAACAGTGCTCTGCACATAGTAAGAGCTTAACAGATACCAACATTATTATTATTAGTAGTAGTAGTAGAAATACCCTGGGCCTGTGAATCAGAGGGCCTGGCTTCTAATTCAGCCTCTGCCTCTCGCTTGTTGTGTGATCTTGGGCGAGTTACTTAACTTCTCTGGGCCTCAGGTTCCTCATCTGTAAAATGGGAATTGGATACCTGTCCTCCCTCCTACTTAGACTGTGAGCCCTCTGTGGCACAGGGACTGCGTCCAATCTGATGATCTGGTCTCAACTCCAGCGCTTAGTACAGTGCTTGGCCCAGAGTCAGGGCTTAACAAATTACACAATTATTGTGATTATAGTTATTGTTATTATTATTCTTGGGCCACTGGGCCTCTTCAGCCTTAGCTGCCTCTGCCTTCCGCGAGCGTCAGCACTATTCCTTTCCTCAGGAACTTCAAGTCTGACGTGTCAGCTCAGAACATTCTTTTTTGTGGTACTTATTGGGCGCTTACCATGTGTCAAGCGCTGTTCTAAGCCCTGCTGAAGATACAACTTAATCAGGCAAGAGTGTCTCCCTCTCTAGACTGCGAGTTTGTTTTGGGCAGGGAATGTGCCTCTACCAATTCTGTTATACTGTGCTCTCCCAAACGCTCAGTACGGTGCCGTGCACCCGGTAAGCGCTCAGTAAATTCCACTGATCGATTGAGACTAAGCTGGCAAAACTGGTATCTGCCAATCTTGCTTTTGGTTATAATAATAATAATAATAATGTTGGTATTTGTTAAGCGCTTACTATGTGCCGAGCACTGTTCTAAGCGCTGGGGTAGACACAGGGGAATCAGGTCGTCCCACGCGGGGCTCACAGTCTTCATCCCCATTTTACAGATGAGGGAACTGAGGCACAGAGAAGTTAAGTGACTTGCCCACAGTCACACAGCCGACAAGTGGCAGAGCTGGGTTATGCCTGGTGCTCTATTGATTCTCTTGTTCTTGTCCGTCCGTCTCCCCCGATCAGACCGTGCGCCCGTCGAAGGGCAGGGACCGTCTCTATCTGTTACCGATTTGGCCATTCCAAGCGCTCAGCACAGTGCTCTGCGCATAGTAAGCGCTCAATAAATACTATTGAACGAATGAATGCTCAGGTGAACAATATTGAGAAAATTAAGCTTTTCCACCAGGAGAGCTCTTATTGAGTTACTCAGCCCATATTATTAGT
Source organism: Ornithorhynchus anatinus (assembly GCF_004115215.2). Taxonomy (NCBI): domain Eukaryota; kingdom Metazoa; phylum Chordata; class Mammalia; order Monotremata; family Ornithorhynchidae; genus Ornithorhynchus; species Ornithorhynchus anatinus. The sequence goes on from NC_041736.1 coordinate 58,368,505, forward strand.
ACGAGTAAATCACATGCAATATGCTCACTGATATATTTCCAATGAATCATGATCATTTTTATTACCCTTCAAATGATTAAAAATTTCAGGGAAAGGTTAAAAAAACCCACCAGTTTGGAAAAAAACGTGGCTTCTCATTGTTGGATTGCTAGAGTCTCTTAGAAAGGGGATGGTTACTTGTGCCATAGACTAAAGAACGATTTAATCTTTTCTTGCTCTTTCAACTGCCTCTCAGATCACTCTCCAAATGATGTGGGAATTTCTCGTCGAGTTTTGAATTTGAATTCGCCACCGATCTTTCACGTCCGAACACTGGCACCGCGGACTGCGGACTGTCAGAATAACGGTCGTGTGTCTGGAGAACGTTGCGGTCATAATACTAATGGTGGTATTTGTTGAGCGCTTACTGGATGCCAAGCACTGGGCTAAGGGCTGGAATCAGATCAGACGCAGTCCCTGTCCCACGAGGGGCTCACGGTCCCAAAAGTATTTCATCCCCGTTTTACAGATGAGGGGACTGAGGTCCAGGGGAGTAAATCGGGTTGGACGCAGTCCGTGTCCCACACGAGGCTCACGGTCTCTATCCCCATTTGACAGACGAGGTCACGGAGGCTCCCAGAACTGACTTCCCCAAGGTCAGCCAGGAGACGAGTGGCAGAGCCGGGATTAGAACTCGGGTCCTTCTGACTCTCAAGCCCGGGATCTATCCACCAGACCACGCTGATTCTCATTCTGCTCCTCAAGTCCCAGTTCCCTCCTGATTTGACCTCTATTTTGTGTATTTGTGTTGTGGTTCACTGCTGCGTCATTCCTGATATGCTTGGCTCTGGTCCCTTTTCCCCCCTTCGACTCTTAGATTGTGAGTCCAGTGCCTGGCACATAGTACGCGCTCAACAAATACCATCATCATTATTGTTCAAGTACTCGCGACACCATCCTGCCATTGTTCACTCTCCTTATTTAAATATCCGGGATTTATTTCTTTGCATTCATGTCCGTCTCCCGCTCCGGGCTGAGAGCTCGTTGTGGGCAGGGAGTGTGTCTGTTCATTGTTGTATCGTCATCTCCCCAGCGCTTAGTACAGTGTTCTGCACACAGTAACTGCTCAATAAATACGACTGACTGACTGACTGGAGATACATCCTGCCCAGCGGAGTTGCGTGGCCGGGAGCGTTGCTTCGATGCGGATCAGGCGACTGGCCCACCACCTCACTTACGCTGATTTTGTCCTGCTATTGTTTATTCACTCATTCAATTGCGTTTATCGAACACTTACTGGGTGCAGAGCACTGTACTAAGCGCTTGGGAGAGCGCACAAGCACAACAAACGGACATATTCCCGGCCCACAACGAGCTGTATGGTTGCCCATTTTCGGTGCAGCCTGGTCCGGACTGCCTGAGGGAGAGCAGCTGCGTAATCCCCATTTTACAGATCAGGAAGCCGAGGTGCCGCGTGGTTAAGTGACTTGCCCAAGGTCACACAGCACTCGGACGACAGAGCCGGGACAAGGATCGGGGTTTCCAGACGCCCGGTCTCTGCGCTATTGCGGCTGGACCACGCTAAACCTCCCGCTGGCTAGTGATGATGGCATCTGTTAAGCGCTTACTATGTGCCAAGCACTGTTCTAAGCACCGGGGGATACAAGGTAATCAAGTTGTCCCACGTGGGGCTCACGGTCTTCATCCCCATTTTCCAGATGAGGTCACTGAGGCCCAGAGAAGTGAAGTGACCTGCCCACAGTCACCCAGCTGCCAAGCGGCGGAGCCGGGATTCGAACCCATGACCTTCTGACTCCCAGGCCCGGCCTCTTTCCACTGAGCCACGCTGCTTCTCTGGGCTTACAGTCTAGAGAGGGAAAGAGACATAAATAGAAAGAAAAGAAATAGAGATACGTACGTAAGTGTTGCGGGGCTGAGGGAGGGGTGAACGCAGGGAGCAGATTCAAGAGAGGGTGACGCAGGAGGAGAGAAAATGAGGGTTAAATCAGGGAAGGCCTCGTGGAGGGGATGGGCCTTTGAAGACGGGGAGAGAGCAACGATCTCAAAACAGCTTCGGTGTGGCTGTGGGAGACAGAATCCTGGGCTGGATCTTGGTCTTGATCAAGCAAGGTGACGCACAAGGATTTTTACTCCTTTGTCTCCCGCCCTCCTGCCTCTCCATCAGTCAATCCCCAGTATATATCGAGGGCTAACTGGGTGCCGAGCACAGCACTGAGTGCTCAGGGGAGAAGCAGCATGGCCCTCGTCCTCGAGGCCTTCGCTGGTGAGATGGTAGATGAAGTCATTCTTCTTCTTTAAGAAAGAAGCCTTAATGCCAGGCAAACCGTAAAATCCTCCGCGGGGCCGAGGACGGAGCCATTTATCGTCCCCGTGTTCTTGCCGATTCTCCTCGCCGCCCACGCGGACCACCGCGGAGTGGGGCGTTGGCGTTCCAGCTGCAAATTCTCCCCGCTTCACCGCCCACTTGCTCTGGCAGTGACATGACACCGGAATCTGGGGGAGGCGCCTGGGTGCGAGCACGCACGTGTGTGCCTGCACGCGGGTCTCCGCACACGCGTGTGATGGGCAGAGCCCCGGGCGACGGAGGAGGCGGAGGAAGGAAAAAGCGGGCGGTGGGAGGGAAGAGCTCTCGTTCCCACACACAAATCTTCCCATAATTAGCCACTACCGGGGGAATTCGGGAAATTGCCGGCAAAGTAAATTGCTTTTCGTTTGAATGTTCGAGCCGGTCCCGGAGCGAGAGTCTTCTCTTCCAGGCTGACTCTGCCTGGCAGCGAGGCGGGACGGTGAATGCCTTTCGAGAACGGCTGGAAGCCGGAGTCCGGGCGACCTCTTTTCCATTAACCCGGTTCCCTTTGGGACCGTCTACCCTGCTCTCGGTCGGCGCTCAGTAAATACCCTCGATTGAGCGACTGAGTGGATAAACGGGGTGCTGGGTCTGGGGGAAAGAGACACGGGGCTGGGGCAGAGTTGTTCCGGGCAAGAATTTCCTGAAACCCGTTATAAATTTTCCCCTAAATGCAATAGGCCAAAGCCTCCGATCCATCGACGAGCGGCCGCGCGGACCGGTGGATAGAACTTGGGCCTGGGAGTCGGAAGGACCTGAGTTCTAATCCCTGCTCCGCCGCCTGTCTGCTGGGTGACCTTGGGCAAGCCTCTTCTCTTCTCTACCCCGGTGATTAGAACAGTGCCCGGCACATAGTAAGCGCTTAACGGATAAAAAAAATCCATCAATCGTATTGATACGGAGCGCTGAACTAAACTCTCCCCTCCCCAGTTAAGAGAAGCGGTGCGGCCTAGTGGCTACGGCCTGGGTCAGAAGGAGCTGGGTTCTAATCCTGGCTCCGCCGCTTGTCTGCTCTGTGAGGTTGGGCGAGTCACTTCACTTCTCTGGGCCTCATTTACCTCATCTGTAAAATGGGGATTGAGCCCCATGTGGGACAGGGACTGTGACCGATCCGATGAGAGCTTAGTCCAGGAAGGTTTCCCGGTGGAGCGGTGATTTCAGTAATAATAATGTTGGTATTTGTAGCGCTTACTATGTGCAGAGCACTGTTCTAAGCCCTGGGGTAAATACAGGGTCATCAGGTCAGGCCACGCGAGGCTCACAGTTAATCCCCATTTTCCAGATGAGGTCACTGAGGCCCAGAGAAGTGAAGTGACTGGCCCACAGTCCCACAGCTGCCAAGTGGCAGAGCCGGGATTCGAACCCATGATCTCTGACTCCCAGGCCCGGGCTCTTCCCACTGAGCCACGTTGCTTCTCTAAGCAGGGGAGCAGTAGGGGAGCGGTGGTCTTTGGGACGTGTAGGGGAAGGGAATTCCAGGAAGACAGGAAGGAGGGCTCGATCACGGGGTCCAGCGAGGGGCGGTGAGCGGGTGGGTGTTGGAGGAGCAAAGCGTGCGGGCTGAGTTCTTTTTTCCTTCTTTCTCCGTCTTCTTCTCCTCCTCCTGCCCTCTTACCTCCTTTTCTTAAGAGAGGCAGCATGGCGTAGCGTGCGGAGCCCCGACCTGGGAGTCAGAAGGTCGTGGGTTCTAATCCCGGCTCCGCCGCTTGTCACTTCACTTCTCCGGACCTCAGTGGCCTCATCTGTAAAATGGGGATTGGGTCTGTGCTCCCCACGTGGGACGGGGACTGTGTCCAATCTGATTTGCTTGTAACCACCCCAGCGCTTAGCGGAGTGCCTGGCACACAGTAAGCGCTTAAATGCCACAATTATCATCATGACTATTATTCTCTTCAGCCGAGCGGAGGGGTCTCTCGGCGGCCACCCTTCTGCTCCTCTCAAACGGAGACGGTGGCCTCGTTGGACGGGACGCGGGGAAGACCGATCGAGTGATGTGTGAAAGGGCCTTTAAGCTCCCCGGAGACCGCGGCTCTCAACTTTCTGTTCAAGCTATTTTCTGCGGTTCACTTTACCCACGGAAAAATTTGCAGGCAGGAGTAGCCCATAAATATTTGTTCTGGTTCAGTAGCCGAGAGGCAGGACGATGTTTCCGGTACACTATTTTATTGATAGAACAATCTGGCTGAATTCTGCGGGGAAATCCCGACTAGGAAAGGCACGACTGCCATGCTAGAATGATGCTTCAGAGACGTGCGGCGCTACCGACTTTGCCGGCGTGGTCCTTGACTTCAGAGGCTTCGCGGCGGGGTCGTCACCCATCTTCGTCTGCCTCGCTCCCCTCGAAGGATTTGTCGAACGCTCAGAATAACTCGCGGGAGACTTACTTCTTGGGAAACCCGCGTCTCCTCCGAGAAGCCTTCCCCGACTAAACCCTCCTTCCCTCTTCTCCCGCTCCCTTCCGTGTCACCCTGACTTCCTCCCTTTATTCATCCTCCCTCCCAATCCCACAGCATTTCACTCATTCATTCGATCGTATTTACTGAGCGCTTCTTGTGCGCGGAGCGCTGTGCTAAGCACTCGGAAAGTACGATCCAGCAACGGATAGAGACAATCCCTGCCCGCGGTGGGCTCGCATTCTGGAAGGGGGGAGGCAGACGTCAAGACAAGTAAACAGGCATCAGTCGCATCAATATAAATAATTATGGAGAAGCAGCGTGGCTCAGTGGCAAGAGCCCGGGCTTGGGAGTCCGAGGTCATGGGTTCCAATTCCGGCTCTGCAACTTGTCAGCTGTGTGACTGTGGGCGAGTCACTTCACTTCTCTGGGCCTCAGTGACCTCATCTGCAAAATGAGGATTAACTGTGAGCCTCACGTGGGACAACCTGATGACCCTGTATCTCCCCCAGCGCTTAGAACAGTGCTCTGCACATTGTAAGCGCTTAACAGATACCAACATGAATGTATTCACATCCTTAATTAAACAAATAGAATTATAAATATGTACATATATACACAAGTGCTGTGGGGTGGGAAGGTGGATAAAGCAAAGGGAGTGAGTCGGGGCAGAGGGGAGGAGAAGTAGAGGAAAAGGGGGGCTTATTCTGGGAGCATTTATAAACATATCCATAATTTATTTCTATTAATGTCTATAATAAAAATGATAATTACGGTATCTGTTAAGCGCCTACTATTTGCCAAGCACTATTCTAAGCACTGGCGCCGATACGAGGCAATCAGGCTGTCCCACGTGGGGCTTACAGTCTTAGTCCCCATTTTACAGAAGAGGTAACTGAGGCACAGAGAGGTTAGATGACTTGCCCAAAGTCACACAGCTGTCAAGCAGCCGAGCGGGGATTAGAACTCACGGCCACTGACTCCCAAGACCGGGCTCTTTTTGCTAAGCCACGCTGTTTCTCCCCCTCTAGACTGTAAGCTCCTTGAGGGCAGGGAATGTATCTGTTCTACTGTTATATTGACCAACAATAATAATAATAATGTTGGCATCTGTTAAGCGCTTACTATGTGCCGAGCACTTTTCTAAACGCTGGGGGAGACACAGGGGGATCAGGTTGTCCCACGTGGGGCTCACAGTCTTCATCCCCATTTTCCAGATGAGGGAACTGAGGCCCAGAGAAGTGAAGCGACTTGCCCACAGTCACGCAGCTGACAAGTGGCCGAGCCGGGATTCGAACCCATGACCTCGGACTCCCGAGCCCGGCCTCTTTCCACTGAGCCGCGGACCAAGCGCTTAGTCCACAAGATCAGTACCCAATAAAGACGATTGATTGATAGATTACAGTCTGGAGGAGGGGACCGACCTTATAAAGATTTCAGAGGTGGAAATAGTAAGAGTGCAAGGATCTTGACCCAAGTGCCGTGGGGCTGGGGTGAGTATCGAAGTCCTGACTACTTGCTCATCCTTCAACTAGCGCTCGGTCTTCTCTCCTCCAGAAGAGATAACCTCCATTCTCTCGGCCAGGTCTTATTTTCAGCGCTTTGATGACTCTTTAGGCCTGCCTGGCGTCCAGAGGATCTACTCTGAGTTGCTTACATTTTCTGAAAAACGTAAATGGGTCAGAGCAGGTGGAAAGGGCGTTAACCGAGGGCCTGTTTGGTGCAACGCACTGTACTAAGCGCTCGGGAAATAATGAACCGGAAAGGGATACGGGCGAGGCCAGGCTAATACATAAATCGCTCGTTAGTCTATTTTAATTAGTAAGAAGTATATTTTGGACTCTTCAAGGTAGTTAACTGACTTTTGGAATGGCTTTATTCAGGTAGCGTCTTCCCTAACACCGGCTGCGCCGATGTGACGTCCTCTTCTTATTCTTGATTCTATTTACTCTCGATTCTATTTGTTGCGCTTGATTCTATTTATTGCCATCGTCCTCGTCCGTCCGTCTCCCCCGACTAGACCGCGAGCCCGTCAGAGGGCAGGGGCCGTCTCTATCTGTTACCGATTTGTCCATTCCAAGCGCTCAGCACAGTGCTCTGCGCATAGTGGGCGCTCAATAAATACTATTGAATGAATGAGAGTCTTTTTTTTCTCCAAGGCAAAGGGTAAAAACCCGTATAAAAAAACCAAACTGGGCTTGTCATTCGTTCAGTAGTATTTATTGAGCGCTTACTATGTGCAGAGCACTGTACCAAGCGCTTGGAATGTACAAGTCGGCAACAGATAGAGACGATCCCTGCCCATTGCCCGGCTCACGGTCTAGTCGGGGGAGACGGACGGACGAAAACAATAGCCATAAATAGAATCAAGGGGATGGACGCCTCATTGACCAAATAAATAGGGCAGTAAAAATCTATCCAAATGAGCACAGGGCAGAGGGGAGGGGAAGGGAGAGGGGGAGGAGCAGAGGGAAAGGGGGGAAGGAGCTGAGCTGAGGGGAGGTGAAGGGGGGCTAGAGGGGGAGCAGAGGGAAAAGGGGAAGCTCAGTGTGGGAAGGCCTCTCGGAGGAGGTGAGCTCTCGGTAGGGCTTTGAAGAGGGGAAGAGAGTTAATTTGGCAGAGGTGAGGCTCTAAATCAATCAGCCAATCAATAGTATTCGATAGTACCATACTGTGCGCAGAGCAGTGTATTAAGTGTTTGGGAGAGGACAAGAGATTTGGAGGACACAATCCTTGCCCCCAAGGAGTTTTGAGTACAGAGCCCTGTAGTAAGGGCTTGATAGACTACAAAAAGGAGTCCTAAAAATCCATCACTCTACAGTTCGGGATACACGCGGGGCATGCCGATAATTCTGTTGTACTCCGCCGAGAAATTAGTACAGTGTTCTGCACGTAGTACGCGCTCAGTGAATGCCGCTGATCCATCGACTGACTTGGGTTCTAATCCCAGCTCTGCCACCTGTCTGCTGTGTGACCTAGGGCAAGTCACTTACGGGGCTCAGTGGAAAGAGCCCGGGCTTTGGAGTCAGAGGTCATGGGTTCGAGTGCCGGCTCGGCCACTTGTCGGCCGGGTGACTGTGGGCGAGTCGCTTCGCTTCTCTGGGCCTCAGTGACCTCATCTGCAAAATGGGGATGAAGACCGGGAGCCCCACGGGGGACAACCCGATTCCCCCGTGTCTACCCCGGCGCTTAGAACGGTGCTCTGCACGTAGTAAGCGCTTAACAGATACCAACGTTATTATTATTATTAACGTCTCTATGCCTCGGTTATCTCATCTATAAAATGGGGACTAAGGTTATGAGACCTATTTGGGAAGAGCATGTGTTCAAACCTGATTATCTTGTGTCTACCCCAGCGCTTAGAACGGTGCCTGTCACATGGTAAGCGCTTAACAAATACCATAAAAAGTGGTATTTACTGAGTGCCTACTGTACTAAGCGCTTGATACTCTCCCAAGCGCTTAGTACAGTTCACACTGAAGGTTCTCCGCTGGTCCACCTTGGAATGAAATACAGTCCTCACTCCTACTTTATGGGCAGTTCACAAAGGGAGGGGTGATCACGTTGTTTACGAAGTTTCCAGGTCTTTGAAAAAGGCACTTTTGCCTTGCTTCCACGCAAGACTCTGACCCCAGTCAGATTCCGTCAGAATTCGATCTTGCCTCAGTCGGCCAGTTGCATTTATTGAGCGCTTACTGGGTGCACTGTACTAAGCGCTTGGGAGAGTACAGGATAACAATATAACAGACACATTCCCTGCCCACAACGAGCTTACAGTCTAGAGGTGGAAGAAAGGACGGAAAGTTGGCTGAATTTCCTCCCCATCTTCTCCCTCTCCCCCTACCCTTTTCCCCTTCACCAGAAGCAGAACGAATCGGCCCGGAGCGGTGTAGTTACCGTTCCGAGCATTTTGAGGTTCGCGTTTTCCTATTTATGAGTTGTCAGGGAAACGTGGTTTTCCGGGGTGGTCGGATCTGTTTTTGTGACCTTTATTCAGGCGTATCCTTCGTCCGTGCCTGGCACAGCGAGGCAGGGCTGATTCGGAACACCTCGGGAAAAAGATCAAGGCTCCACTTTATAAAAGGTCTCCGGATTAGAAAATTTAGTCCATCCAGTTTTGCGATAACGGTGGACGGAGGTGAGGAGGGGGCTGGGAGGGTGGGGAGAAGCCGGTGAAATCACTGTTTTCTGCTCAGGCCTCTGGCCCTTCCATGCCAACGATGACCCCCCCCCCCCCCCGCCACCCCTTCCCGCCCACAAAAAAAATCTTCCACTGCGAAAATGGAGATTTGGTTTTTTAAACACAAAACGGCTTATCAGGTCGAGCCAAACAACCGGCGTGTTTCCGAGCGAGTTAATCTTGGCAAAAGGCTGCCGCTGGGAAGAGGGGAGGGAACAGAACTCGTGAGGCAATGAAGAAAAGGATTGGGTGGTTCTGCAGATTTAAAGATCAGAATTGGGCTAATTTCCCCCCTGTAAACTCCTTGGGGTGCAAGGATTGTGTCCACCAGAGCCCGGGGGGTGATTTCTGGGGCCTCCGAGGAAACGTATCAGGTACAAGATCCTGTCGGATGATAGTTGCGGAACCATCCTGGGAGCCTGTAGGTGGTAAATCCGCATCCATGGCCTAGTGGAAAGAACTCAAGCAACGAGCTCACAGACTAGGGATGAACTCCCTTGCCTTCCGTGTGATCTTGGGCAAGTTGCTTCATTTCCCTGGGCCTCTGTTTCCTCACCTGCAAAATGGGGAATAAATATCTGATCTCACTTCACTTGGATTGTGAGCCTCATATGGGTCAGGGACTGTGTCTGACCTGATGATCTTTTTTGTGCTCCAGGGCTTAGCGCAGTGACAGATAATAAATGCTTAACAAATACCAGAATTATCATCACTAACATTAGGACCTGTGTCTGTATAATAATAATAATGTTGGTATTTGTTAAGCGCTTACTATGTGCAGAGCACTGTTCTAAGCGCTGGGGTAGACACAGGGTCATCAGGTCCGTCCCACATGGGGCTCACAGTCTTCATCCCCATTTTCCAGATGAGGTCACTGAGGCACAGAGAAGTGAAGTGACCTGCCCACAGTCACACAGCTGACGAGTGGCAGAGCTGGGATTTGAACTCATGACCCCTGACTCCAAAGCCCGGGCTCTTTCCACTGAGCCACTGTATCGTATCTATACCAGTACTAAGCACAGCGCTTGGCACGCAGTAAGTGCTCAATCACTCAGTGGTATTTATTGAGCGCTTACTAAGTGCCGAACACTGTTCTGAGCACTTGGGAGAGTACAACTTTCCATCACGACTTACCGTTCAGAAGGGAGTTTACAATCTAGAGGGGGATTTAAATACCCTAATAATAATAATGAGAAGAATAAGAAAAATTCTTCCTTCTTTTCTTCTTCTTTCCATTAAGAAAAAAATGAGACCAAATATTCCAAGGGGTTGGAGAGTTATTTGGAAAGTTCGAGGGGAGAGATCTTAGGAGGATTTTCAAAGAAGGAGGCGGACTGAGATCTTCAAGAAGGAGCAGATCCTTCTCAAATTCCTCACCTGGCTGTCAAGCACCAGGACTGAGTTACTTAAGAAACTCCCAAAACCCCAGATACCCTGAACAGCGAGGAGGGCTCCCATTTTTCTTTCATCTTCCAGATGAAATTGAACCTGGTCTCCAAATCCTGGTAGCTCTCAGGATGGCTTTTCATCCGGCGATAATCGTGGAACTAGAGGCCTCTCTTGGCCAAGGTGGGCTGGCTCGCCTGCCTTTTAGAAAAACACACACAAATTTAGAGTGGAGGAGCATTTTTCTTGGCACGCAGAGAGAGGCGATTTATTCTGATCTCTGTTCGTGTTCTCCTGTTTCCTAGCACCCTCCCTCCTCAAGAAACTCCGCTGGTGGCTCATGAACCTCTACATCGAAGAGAAACTCCTCACCATTGGCTTTAAAGCCCTCCCTGACTCAACCTTCCTTCCTCTTCTACTCCCTTCTAGGTCACCCTCACTGGCTCTCTTTATTCATCCCCCCCCTCCCAGCCCCACAGCACTTACGTACATATCTGTCATTTATTTACTTCTATTAATATCTGTCTCCCCCTCTAGACGGTCTATCTGTTGCCGAATTGTCCATTCCAAGCGCTTAGTACAGTGCTCTGCACATAGTAAGCGCTCAGTAAATACTATTGAATGAACGAATGACTGTAAGCTTGGCGTGGGCAGGGAAGGTGCCCGTTTATTGTACTGTCGTATTCTCCCAATTGCTTAGTACAGTGCTCTGCACACAGAACGTGTTCAGTAAATATGAAACCGAGCCACCTGCGAATGAATGAAACACTCTCACCTGTCACACCGCTTGGTACTGTGGGTGTCTGATGGCGGAGATGGGGGAAATGCCAGATTCATTCTTATTTATTGAGCGCTTACTTTGTGCAGAGCACTGTACTAGGCGCTTGGAGTGTACAGATCGGTAACAGAGACAGTCCCTGCCCCTTGATGGGCGCACAGTCTAATGGGGGGGACGGACAGACAAGAACAATAACAATAAATAGAATCAAGGGGATATAAATAGAATCAAGGGGAGATAAATAGAATCAAGGGGATAAGATGCCACGAAGAATTTGGGGTCAAGCTCAAAATGGCCATCGACTTGCACCTGAAAAGCAGGCCTGGAGCGTACATCTGGATTGGTGATACAGAGCAGCACGGCCTAGCGGGGAGATCCCAGGCCGGGGACTCGGGAGACCTGACTTCTAAACCCGGCTCCGCCCGTTGCTCGCTTTGTGACGCTGGGCAAGTCACTTCACTTCTCTGTGCCTCAGTTTCATTCACTCATTCATTCGACCCTATTTATTGAGCGCTTACTGTGTGCAGAGCACAGAGCCGTGCTGCTTCTCTGGAGGTGGAAGACACACTCTCTGTCTTCAAGGAGACTACTAATATCACGACTTTTATTACTGCTATTACTCTCCCAGCCATTACTATCTCTACGGCTAGTACTGCTATTGCGAGTCTTATTCGGTCAGTAGTATTTATTGAGTGCTTACTATGAGCCGAGCACTGTACTAAGCGCTTGGAAGGGACATCTGGGCAACAGATAGAGGCAATACCCCTGCCCAACGACAGGCTCCCGTTTAAACTATTACTACTGGTTGGGGTGAGTAGATGAGCCATGCAGAGTGAGTAGAGAAGAGTAGGGAAACCCCATTATTCCCTGCTCTCGGGGAGCTTCCAATCTCACCGCAGGAATTGTTTCTGCGGCTAAACGATGAGCCAAGCGCGTCGTGCCCACGTAGGCTTTTTCAGCCACCCTCGCGTGCGGGGATGAGACTTGACCATCCGTGGCTTCATCCCGAGGGTGAGAGGGCGGTGAGAGATGAGACAAATAGCAGTGTTTGAAGTCCAGTGTGGAGTTCAGGCTCCTTTTTCACGGAAAAATTATTTTTTACTACGTTATTAGGATACATTATATTCATGCCTGTCTCCTCCCCCATCTAGACTGTAAGCTTGTTGTGGACAGGGAGCGTTATCTGTTTATTGTTATATTGTACTCTCCCAGGTGCTCAGTCCAGTGCTCTGCACACAGTAAGAGCTCAATAGAGCCGATCGAAGGAATGAAAAGTTACAGATTACAATGGCACGAAGACGTTAAAACTCCACGTGTCCTTCAGTCATGGTTTGCAAACCCAGTTGGGTTCTACTGATTCTGGAACGGGGGGGGGGGGGGGGGCGGTATAAGTTTGCATGGGGCTGAAATAGGAAATGGAACAAAAAAGGAATTAGAGCTAACGAAATTGTCCCTCCTTTCGTCTCTGCGTGCCTCCAGATCTTTACCTCTATCTCTCCTCAAAGAGGAGGGAATACGTCTCCCAACTCTATTATATCGTACTCTCCCAAGCGCTTAGTACGGTGTTCAACGTACAGTAAACGCTCAATCGTTACAGTTGATCTATCGGTTGTGTGGCTCTTTTCGTCTCCGCGTGTCCTTGGTTCTTTCCTTCTCCACCTCTCCTCCGGGAGGTCGTCCCTGATTAATCCTTCATTTCCTTCACTCCCTCTCACTTCTTCATCACCCTTGCACTTGGATATGCGCCCTTTATTCACCCCACCCTCAACCCCTCAGCTCTTCTATACCCATCCATAAATGCCCAATAAATACGACTGATTTATCAACGGCGTGCCTCTGCATTTCTGTCTCTTGGCTCCAGTGTGTCTCCGTATCCTGTCTCTCAGCGTCTGTGTGTCTCTCTCTCTTCCCATCTCTTTCTCTTGACTGCTTAGCCCCTGCGTCTGTGTCTCTGAGGCTTTGTGTGTGTGTGTGTCTCTCTGCATCTCTCTCTGCATCTTTATTTTCCTCTTCATTTCTAGACTTTATGGTCCCCTCTAGTCCGTAAGCTCCTTGTATCGTACTTTCCCGAGTCCTTAGTACAGTGCTCTGCAAACCTCTGATTGATTGATTAATATCTGTCTCTCGGGCCTCTGTGTCTCTCAGCCTCTGTTTCTTAATAATAATAATAATAATAATAATAATAAAAATGTTGGTATTTGTTAAGCGCTATGTGCAGAGCACTGTTCTAAGCACTGGGGTAGATACAGGATAATCAGGTTGTCCCACGTGAGGCTCACAGTCTTCATCCCCTTTTCCAGATGAGGTCACTGAGGCCCAGAGAAGTGAAGTGACTTGCCCACAGTCACACAGCTGACAAGTGGCAGAGCCGGGATTCGAACCCATGACCTCTGTCTCCCAAACCCGGGCTCTTTCCACCGAGCCACGCTGCTTACGTCTCAGTCTCTGTGGGCCTCTTTCTTCATCTCTGTCTCTCGGCATCTCTTAACTCTCGGCATCTCTGTCTTCGGCCTTAGTGTCTCTCAACCCCTTGTGTGCCTCTGTCCATCTCTGTCTCTCAGCCTCTTTGCGTCTCTGTCTCTCCATGTCTGTTCTTCCATCTTGGATTGTAAGATTGATCATCGGTGGTCTTCTCCTTCTCCCTCCCCAGAATTGCTTGAATACTCCATTTTCATCTGACTCTTGAAGAAAATATTCATCATGAAGTAATCTTCTTGAAACAGAGCTTCAGACCACCTTTTATGACTAACATCATTCTCTTCTGGCTCAACATCATTCTTTTAAGGGTTGGGAAATAGCCATTTTCCCCATTTTCGTCAGTAATTACTTTAAAATCATTTTGTGTAGAGCCGAAATGGTGTCTTCTTCTACTATCCCTCTCCAACTCCCCCTTCTTCTCTCCATCCTTCTCCCTTTCTCTCTCTCTCTCTCCCCCTCTCATGTTGCTTATCAACAATTTCTGAGTATAAAATGAAGAGAGAACAGCAAATACCAACCTCTCATGAGTCACTAATTTGCCTATTACAGTTTCAGTGCTGCTTCCCAGTCCTGTGAGTCACAAATGAAGAGGAACTTTTTGCTGGCTCCTTCTGTCTCCAACAGTAATGGAGTCTGTGGTGTTAATATAATTTTACTCAACCGAAAGGGGTGGGAAAATCTGGACTTTCTGAATCCGGGACTACATAGGCAGAAGCTGTGTATGTTGTCAGCGACTCTACTGCTACAGTAGATATAAAAAAAAATATTTTTAGATGAAAATTTATAACCATTTCCAGAAAAATGCCCCAGACAAGATGTCGAGTTAAGAGTAGTAGAAATAGTCGCCGTCGTCGTCTCCTCCTCTAGACTGCAAGCTCCTTGTGGGCAGGTATTGTGTCTACCAACTCTGTTGTCCTTTCCCAAGCACTTAGTATAGTGTTCTGCCCACAGTAAGCGCTCAATAAGTATCATTGATTGATTGAGTGATAGTAGTATTTATGGAGCACCCAATTAGGGCATTGCATACTAGTCCCTAATTCTTGAAGTATCCAAGGTGACTCCCTCATCGATGAGTTTATTAAAAGTTAACGTTTTAGCCAAGTAAAGCGGGCACAGTGCTTAGTGGATGGTGCTCTTTGAGAGTCTAGGGAGAGACAAAAGAACTTTCTGCAGAGCAGAAATCTGAGGGATAAAGGAAACATGAATGCGATTGGCTTATTTAACTGGTAAATCTTTTTAGGCGTTATTATTATTATTGCTATTATCAACATCACGGGTTTATTAAGCTCTTATGTGTCCAGCACTGTGCTAAATGCTGGGGAAGATACAAGATAATCAGACTGGACACAAACCTTAAAGCTCCCAGGGCTCAGAATCTAAGAAGCAGGGAGAGCCGGTATCTTACCCCCAATTTATAGACGAGGAAACTGAGGCCCAAGAAAAACTAAGTGAGTTGTCCAAAGTCGGCGGGAGAGCCGGGGTGAAAACCGCAGTCTACGGACTCCCAAACTCTTTCCAACAGTCAGTCGATTGTATTTATTCATTCATTCATTCAATCGTATTTATTGAGCGCTTACTGTGTGCAGAGCACTGTACTATGCACCTGGAAAGTACAATTCAGCAACAAAGAGAGACAATCCCTGCTCACAAAGGCCTCACAGTCTAGAAGGGAGAAGACAGACATCAAAACAAGTAAACAGGCATCCATAGCATCAATATAAATGAATAGAATTATAGACTGAGCACGTCCTGTGTGCAGAGCATTGTACTAAGTGCTGGGTAGAATGCAACAATAAATAGACACATTTCCTGCCCACAACGCGCTTACGATCTACAGTTAACAGAATGCTACAGGCCATGCTACAGTTGAGTTAATAGAAAAAGCCCAGAAAAGAGGGTTCTTGTCCCATCTCTGTCGCTGATCTGCTGTGTGGCCAAGGGCCAGTCATTTAACCTCTCTGGGACTCGTTTCCTCATCCGTAAAATGGGATAAGATAGATGGCGAGCCCTGTGCAGGGTAAAGACTGCGTCTCATCTGCTAATTTTCTGTCTTCCCTAAGCTTAGCACACGATATATGCACTCAACAAATGCCATAATTTTTCTAGATCTGTGTAGCGTTTTCGATCTGGGAAAGCTTTCATTGGCCACTAGCCTCGGATCGCCGTGATTGAAGTTTTCAGAACGGACGGGAGAACCGATAGCTTGAAGCTGCTCTCTCAACTCTAGAACGGTATCTATAATTCTTACCCTGATCGTTGGTAAGATAATAATGCTGATAATAATTAGTAGTGTGGTAAGCACTTACTATGTGCCAAGCACTGTACCGAGTCCCGAGGTAAATACAAGATAATCAGGTAGGACACAGTCCCTGATCCACTTGGGGCTCACGGTCTGAGAGGGAGGGAGAACCCGTTATTAAACCGAGGCGCGGATACGTTAAATGACTTGCCCAAGGTCACCTAGCCGGCAAGTGGGAGAGTTGGGATGGGAACCCGGGTGCCTCGACCCCGAGGCCTGGGATCTTTTCACCAGGCTGCGCTGCTCCTCTACTTGGCCAAAAATAATTCAAGGTGCCCGAGAGCCCTGTCGAAGCAGAAGATTTTGCATCCCGGTGTCCTTTTGCTTTGCTTGGCGACACTAATACAGATTAAATACCTCAGAGGATCTCCCTGGAGTTAGACTCAAGGATTTGTTTTGACATCTTCAGGTATCCTCCTCAGCCTTCCAAGCGGGAGGGAGGTTGGACGAAAATGTAGGCCGGTGAAGGGACAGATCATGATTCCGTGCTGGCGAGAGGGACGATTTATGATGTCTTTGAAGATACGGGGAGATTCTGCTTTCAGGTGAGTCGGGTGAGCGGGAGGTAATAATCATGGTGATGGTGATGATACTTGTTAAGCGTTTACTGTATGCCAAGCTCTGGTCTAAACACTGGGGTAGAAACGAGGTAATCAGGATGTACCCAGTCCCCGTCCCACATAGGGCTCTCACTCCTATTTCCATTTTGCAGATGAGGTAACCGAGGCCCAGAGAAGTGAAGCGAGTCGTCCAGGGTCTCGCTACAGATGCGCGGTGGTGCCGGGATTAGAACCCAGGTCCTTCCGTCTCCCAGGCCCGTGGTCGAGGGGGAGAGACCCTCGACAACTTTCCGAGACAGAGGGCGGAAAGGGGGGTGAAGCGGAAGCTTCCTCCGCCAGAAATGCAGCTTTTCTGGTCCAGAGGGACCCCAAGTCTCAGGACCGAAGCTCGTCGTGGGCAGGAAATGTGTCGGTTGGATTTGAGGAGGGAGGGCGTTCCAGGCCTTTGTCAGGACATGGGTGAGGGGTCGGCGGCGAGATAGACGAGGTCGAGGCACAGTGAGAAGGTTAGCATTAATTAGTCAGGAGTGTCCCGGGACGTTGGAAGGGGCTGGGGAGACTGGGAGGATCCAAGGAAGTTCATGGAGTTTGGGAGGTTATGGAGATGGAGAGGATCGTGAATCCAAGGAGCCTAGTGGAAGTTCAGAGGACTGGTAGATGCTGGGACCACCGTGGGGGCTCAGAGAATCCATGGAAGTTGGGAAGGACACGGAGGCCAGATAAGAGTGACCACTCTCTTCTCAAAAGTTGTATGATTGCGAGCCGTGCCCCTCCGCTAGTCCTCTAAGAATGCAGCTCGTTGTGGGCGGGGAATGCGTCTGTTTCTTGCTATATTGTACTCTCCCCAGCGATTAATACACGGTAAGCGCACAGTAAGCGCTCAGTAAATACGATTAAATGAATGAATGAATGAAAGCTTTTGTTTTTTTGTTTGTTTTTATGGCCTATGTTCAGCATTTACTAGGTGCCGGGTTCTCGTCTAGGTCCTGGGGTAGAAACGAGCCCAGCAGGCTGGACACAATCCGTGTCCCACGTGGAGCTCACCGTCTTTATTATTATCATTAGTCCCCAATTTATAGAGGAGGCAACTGAGGCACCGAAAAGTGAGATGACTTCCCCAGGGTCACCCAGCAGACAAGTGGAAGAGACAGGATTCGAACCCAGGTCCTTCCGACTCCTCCAGCCGCTGGGCCACGTGGCTTCTCTTTCGGGTAGCGAAGGAGGCGGGAGGGGGTTCGGCGAGTTATCTGGGATCAGTCGCACCCTGGATCGGGGCGAGGCTCTGCCGTCCAGGGACCTCTGTCAGGGATCAGCAGTTCGGCGGGGAGGATTCCGAGGGCTTCCCGAACGGACGGGGGAGAGGGAATCGCCGTCGTCTTGTCCCAGCATTGTTCGGCTCTTTCAGTAAATGACAAGAGGCCAAGTCTCCGACAAGCGTATCTCCTTCTGCCGGAAATAAGAGGGGGCTTGCCGGCCAAGGGGACTTCGATCGTGAGAGATAACCGAGTCGATGGAGAGGAGCCTCTGCGGCCGGAGACCTCTAGCTCTATCGATTATGTCGCTCCTCTAGATTGGGAGTGGAGCGGGGAGGGGGCCGTCGAGCGCCGCATCGAGATCCAACCAAATTCAGAAGGCTGCAGCGGACGTTCGCCGCGTGGAGAACGCTGTGCTGGGCGGCTACCTCGGGCAGAGCGCTGCGCCGGACGCCCGCTGTGGCAGAGCGCTGTGATCGGCACCTATTGTGTGTGGGGTATCGTGCAAGGTACTTGGAGCACTTATGGAGATTATGCCCTCGAGGAGTTTATGGTCTATTAATAATAGTAATGGTGATGGTGTCTGTTAAACGCTTACTATGGGCCAAGCACTGCTCTAAGCGCCGGGGGAGATACGAGGTGATCCGGTCGTCCCACGGGGGGGGGGCTCACACTTTCAATCCCATTTTACAGATGAGGTAGCTGAGGCACAGAGAAATTAAGTGATTTGCCCGAGGTCACACAGCAGACCAGAGGCAGAGCTGGGATTCGAACCCACGACCTTTGACTCCCAAGCCTGGGTTCTTTCCATTAAGCCATGCTGCTTCCCTGCTTCCCTCTTAATAATAATAATAATAATAATGTGGGTATTTGTTAAGCGCTTACTGAGAAGCAGCGTGGCTCAGTGGAAAGAGCACGGACTTTGGAGTCAGGGCTCATGAGTTCGAATCCCAGCTCTGCCACTTGTCGGCTGTGTGACTGTGGGCGAGTCACTTAACTTCTCTGTGCCTCAGTTCCCTCATCTGTAAAATGGGGATGAAGACCGTGAGCCCCACGTGGGACGACCCGATTCCCCCGTGTCTACCCCAGCGCTTAGAACGGTGCTCGGCACATAGTAAGCGCTTAACAAATACCAACATTATTATTATTATTATTACTATGTGCAGAGCACTGTTCTAAGCGCTGGGGGAGATACAGGGTCATCAGGTGGTCCCACGTGGGGCTCACAGTTAATCCCCATTTTCCAGATGAGGGAACTGAGGCCCAGAGAAGTGAAGTGACTCGCCCACAGTCACACAGCTGACAAGTGGCAGAGCCGGGATTCGAACCCATGAATTATACTGATAATTCTGGTATTAGTTAAGCGCTTACTATGTGCCAGGCACTATACCGAACACCGGGTTAGAAACAAGTAAATCGGGGTGGACGTGGTCCCTGTGCCAAATGGGGCTCGTAGTCTTAATCCCCATTTTCCAGATGAGGAAACTGATGTGTAAGAGAAGGGAAGTGACTTGCCCAAGGTCACAGGGTGGGCATGTGGGCGGAACTGGGATTAGAACTCAGGTCCTTCTGACTCCCAGAGTTGGGCTCAATCTACTAGGCCACGGAAGGGAGGAAAAGATCGCAAGCGTAAGAGTCAGTGGTGGACTCCTACTCGACTCCGTGTTACAAGCTGGTCAAACCCGTCGTCAGATTTTTTTTTAGTTTTTTTTCTAATGGCATCTCTTCAGTGCTTACCGTGTGTCGGGGACTGTACTAAGCGCCGGAGCGGATACTAGCTACTCAGGTCGGACACAGTCCATGTCCCACCTGGGGCTCACAATCGTCATCCCTATTTGACAGATCAGGAAATGATAATAATAACGATAATGACTGTGGCATTTGTTAAGCGCTTACTGTGTGCCAGGCACTTTACAAAGCGCTGGGATGGAGACAAGCAAATGGGTTTGCCTCGGGCAACCGAGGCACAGAGGAATGAAGTGACCTGCCCAAGGTCATACAGCGGACAAGTGGTGGAGTCAGGAGTAGAACCCAGGTCCTTTGGACTCCCGGGCCCGTGCTCTGATCACTTACGGAAGCAGCGTGGCTCAGCGGAAAGAGCCCGGACCTGGGAGTCAGAGGTCATGGGTTCGAATTCCGGCTCTGCCCCGTGTCAGCTGGCTGACTGTGGGCAAGTCACCTCACTTCTCTGTGCCTCAGTGACCTCATCTGGAAAATGGGGATAAAGACTGTGAGCCTCACGGGGGACAATCTGATGACCCCGTATCTCCCCCAGCGCTTAGAACAGTGCTCGGCACGTAGTAAGCGCCTAACAGATACCAACGTTAGTATTATTATTAGGCCACACTGCTTCTGCGTTCCCCAGAAAGAATACTGAAAATTATAGCCGCTTTTGGCAGCCAGTGGCATCAGGGTGCTCCTTGGGAATCCACTAGGTGCCTTGTGATTTTTGATTCCAGGCGATAATAACAATAAACGTTCGGGTATCTGTTAAGCGCTTACTATGGGACGAGCACTGTACTAAGCGCCGGGACAGATCCGACACGATCACGACAGACCCGATCCCTGTCCCACAGGGGGCCTCACTGTCTAAGTAGGAGGGAGACCGGGCATTGATTCCTCATTTTAACAATAATAATTATAGTTGTAGTATTTGTTAAGCGTTTACTACATGCCAGGCACTATACTGAGTGATGCAAGGTAATTGCGTTGGGCACAGTTCCTGTCCCACACTGGGCTCACAGTCTTAATCCCCGTTTTACAGATGAGTTAACTGAAGCAAAGAGTTGTTCAGGGACTCGGCCAAGGTCACCCAGGGGCTGAGCCGGGATTCGAACCCGGGTTTCCTGACTCCCGGGTCCGAACCTTTTCCGCTAGGCCCCCTGGCCATAATGCCAGGGTGTGGGCGGCATCGATCGATCGATCACTGGTATTTATAGAGAAGCAGCGTGGCTCAGCGGAGAGAGCACGGGCTTGGGAGTCAGAGGCCATGGGTTCGAATCCCGGCTCCGCCACGTGTCAGTTGTGTGACTGTGGGCGAGTCACTTCACTTCCCTGTGCCTCAGTTCCCTCATCTGTAAAATGAGGATGAAGAATGTGAGCCCCTCGTGGGACGACCTGATGACCCTGTATCTCCCCCAGCGCTTGGAACGGTGCTCTGCGCATAGCAAGCGCTTAACAAATACCGACATTCTGAGAAGCAGCGTGGCTCAGTGGCAAGAGCCCGGGCGTGGGAGTCAGAGGTCACGGGTTCGAATTCCGACTCTGCCCCTTGTCAGCTGTGTGACTGCGGGCAAGTCACTTCTTCACTTTGCCTCAATCCCCTCATCTGTAAAATGGGGACGAAGACTGTGAGCCTCACGTGGGACAACCTCGTTCCCCCGTCTCTACCGCAGCGCTTAGAACAGTGCTCTGCAGGTAGTAAGCGCTTAACAAATACCCACATTATTATTTATTGAGCGCTTATTGCGTGCAGAACGCTGTACTAAGCACTTGGGAGAGCACAATCCAACAGAGTTCGTAGACAGGTTCCCTGCCCGCTAGGAGCTTAACCCTCCGGGGGCCTCGACCTTTCAACGACGCGTGACGGAGCCCCTCTTCTCCTACGGGGGCGACGATGGAGTCGACCCCTTCTTTCCTCCCGGTTTTTCCCGAGATCCTGACAGAGTCCGACCGACTTTTATTGGCTCCAACGATCTTCCCGGCACGTGGCCGGTCACGAACCTTCAGTTACGTCCGGATGTCTCCGATCTTTCGCTATTACTCACGCTTCAGACCGCTCGTGCGGGATAGTAAAAATAAATTTCGCCTTCAAGATTGTAAGTGTTGTTTTCCAACGAAAAGTCCACACGGAACCATCTTTCATTCCCTAAAGAAGAAGTATATATCTTCCTCCCCCTCCCCCTACATTTAAAAGCCATTAGTTTTAAATTATAGTGGCGTTTGGTGAGAAATTCTGTTCTCCGACCGCTAATGCCTTTTCATCCTTCAAACTTGGAGTAAAAGTAGCTGTGAAAATGGGGTTTTAGTCAGGAGGCAGAGAATATATTAGTATTATATTTTGAGCCTCTCGAGTGATATTATAGAGCCAGTTCCGCAGGTGGAACGTGCTTGTTTCCGGTGCCTATTTGGGCTAGAACGTCAGCGTGTAAGACATTCTGGTCTAAGGCCGTCGAATCGTCCCCGATCCAGAGCGACTCCGTGGACGCGTCTCCCCCAGAAGGAGCCACCTCCACCTGCGATGGTTCCGATAGCGGACCCGTAGAGTTTTCTTGATGAAAATACGGAAATGATTTACACTCCGCATGGTAAACTCGAGTCTCCGCCCTCGACCCTCTCCCGTGCCGCCGCTGCCCGGCCCGGGTGAGTTTTGACTTGTAGCCGACGGCCTTCGTCTCGCTGGCCGCTGCCCGAGCTAGGAGTGGAACGGACAGGCCTCCGCTTGACTCTCCCTCCCGTCGCCGAGACCGGTAGAGGACTGGAAACTCTCCAGGTGCGATCCGCAGAGCGGTGTAGGGCATTAGAGGGTGTTTCTCCTCCGACGTGAGCCTGCCTGGATCCAGCGGAAGAAAACACGGCGGATACTTCGACGTGAGTTTTTCTTTGCCCTGGATATTTTAAGAATGCAAGTCCCGGCTTTAAGAGAGCTGGGTGTATAAGGAGATGTTCCTTCGGGAGATGGTTTTCTTCAAACCGAATCCCGATTTTACAGGTGAGGAGACTGAGGCACAGAGAAGACGAGTGACTAAAGGAGATTAAAACCGTGACCGCGAACCCCTCGTGGGACAGGGACGGTCTCCAATCGGCAGAGATTGTGTCTACCTACTCTGCTTTATCGTCCTTTCCCAAATCTTTGGTACAGTCCTCTGCACACGGCAACGGCTCAATAAATACCATTGTTCGACTGCTACATCCACCCCGGAGTTTAGTAAAGCATCTGGACCATAGTAAGGGCTTAACAAATAGCGCAATTCATCCATTCATTCATTCAATAGTATTTATCGAGCGCTGACTGTGTGCAGAGCACTGTACTAAGCGCTTGGAATGGACAGTTTGGCAGCAGATAGAGACAATCCCTGCCCAGCGACGGGCTCACAGTCCAATCGGGGGAGACGGACGGCAGAGCGAAACAGAAACGAGACAACATTATCGCGATAAATAGAATCAAGGGGATGTACATCTCGTTAACAAAATAAATAAGGTAATTAATAAGAGATACAAATGAGCACAGGGCTGAGGGGAGGGGATGGGGGAAGAGGGAGGAGCAGAGGGAAAAGGGGGGGCTCAGAGCGGGAAGGCCTCTTGGAGGAGGTGAGCTCTCAGGAGGGCTTTGACGAGGGAGAGAGAGTTAGTTTGGGAGACGTGAGGATGTGTGCGATTGTATTATCATTATTATTATGACTGTTATTATATATAGTCCAATATAGGACGTTCTTGGACGACACGTCCTCCTGGATAGTGCGTGTGTGGGAAAATATGAGCTCAGTTTCCTATAACTCTAGACCTTTCCTCCCTCTCCTCGATTCTGCCTTCTCATCCTTGTACTTCCCAAACGCTCAGAACAGTGCTCTGCACGCAATACGATTGAACTAACGAACGAATGTGCCCGCCAATTCCGTCGTATTGTACTCTCCCGAGCGCTTACTACAGTGCTCTGCACGTAGCCAGCGCTCGATAAATGCCACCGATCGATTGAACGGGCAGAGCTGGGACGGGAACCCAGCTTCTTTTTCCACTAGGCCACGCTGCTTCTCTGTGAATTAAGTACCCAGATGGCTCACACGCTTACGACGTGAAAAATATCCCGTGGAGTTTTTTGACAAACTGACAGAAAACTAATTTCCGTGAGCGGCGATAGTGCCCGGGCTGAGTTGCAGTTCCGAGCGAACGCGGACGGCTGAGTTAGATCGGACAGAAAATTGGGGATTGTGTTGCTTTTGGTTCCCCGGCTTCTTAAACTATTGCTCATTACAATGTTTATTGTGGCATGTCGTAGTGAAGACTTATTTACATTCCTCACCTATGGATCTTTCTTACTTCACGACAGGCCAACGAGAACCCACGAAGACGTGTGATTTACAATATTGCTTCTAATCAGAAAGCAAAATAAATCGGGGGAAGCTGGAGGTGGTTTTCTATGTCTATTTCCCAAAATAGGAACCGACAGACTGTAGTTTCTCGATGTTATTAAAATGGATGGTTGTAATTAAAACGAGCTGGCTCATCCCTTCCGAGGATGCATATGCCACCCATCAAAGAGCAAACGGATCATTTTAAGGAAACAAATTCTCTCTATTCCGACGTGTCGTCTTCTCCCCATCCGTGGGTCGTCATGGCAACGGCCGACTTCTCCCGGGCCCGAATCGGCTCCTCGGAGCCCGAGCGTAAAGGGGAAACGTCCCGTTTCCGGAAACGGGGAAGCAGTGGGGCCTAGTGGCCTTCTGGCCGGGGGGGTTGGGATGATGATAATAATGACGATGGTATTCGTTAAGCGTTTACTATGTGCCAGGCGCTGTACTAAGCGCCGGCGTGGATTCAAGCAAATCGGGTTGGTCGCGGTCCCTGTCCCACGTGAGGCTCACGGTCTCAGTTCTCATTTTACAGATAAGGTAATTGAGGCACAGATAGGTGACGTGACTCGCTCCGGTTACGCAGCAGACAAGGGGCAGAGAACCGACCACCTTCTGACTCCCGGGCCCGGGTTCCACCCTCTACGCCATGCTCCTTCTCTAGAAACCTGGGTTCTAGTCCTGCCTCTGCCACTTGCCTGCTGGGAGACCTTGGGCAAGTCATTTTACTTCTCTGGGCCTCAGTTTCCCCATCTGCAAATTAGGAATAAAACACCTGACACCTGCTCTCCCGCCCTCTTAGACTGTGAGCCCTCAGTGGGAAGGGTTTGTCTCTGACCTGATGAATCCTATATCTATTCCTGTGCTGGCCGCAGAGTAGAGAAGCAGCGTGGCTCAGTGGAAAGAGCTCGGGCTTGGGAGTCAGAGGTCATGGGTTCGAATCCCAGCTCTGCCACTTGGCAGCTGTGTGACTGTCACTTCACTTCTCTGGGCCTCAGTGACCTCATCTGTAAAAATGGGATGAAGACTGTGAGCCTCCCGTGGGACAACCTGATCACCCTGTATCTACCCCAGCGCTTAGAACAGTGCTCGGCACGTAGTAAGTGCTTAACAAATACCAACATTATCATTATTATTACTAAACCCGGCTCCTCCCCTTGTCTGCTGTGCGACCTTGGGCAAGTCACTTCATTTCTCTGGGCCTCAGTTACCTCATCTGGAAAATGGGGACTAAAAGTGTGAGCCCTATGTGGGGCAGGGACTCTGCCCACCCTGATTAATTTGTATCTTCCCCAGTGCTTAGAACGGTGCTTGCCACATAGAAAGTGCATAACAGCTACCATTATCGTTATTATTTTTAATTATTATAATTATTCAATGCTTTAAGTCACTGAATTTATTTTCTTAGGCATTTTGGGAGAGGGAGGTGAATCTAATCTCGCTGAAATGTCTTGTCTGGTGGCAACAAAACAAATATCTACTCTTCCAAGTTACAGTAGTTTCCATAGATTTTGACTTTTCTGTTTTGGGTTCCATGGCTACTGTTTTTTTATGGTATTCATTAAGGTTTTCCTAGGTGCCAAGCACTACACTAAGCTCCGGGGTAGACACAAGATGATCGGGTCGGACGCTGTCCCTGTCCCACAGTGGGCTCGCGGTCCTAACCCCCATTTTACCGATGAGGTAACTGAGGCACGGAGAAGTGAAAGTGACTTGCCCAAAAGGAGTGGCGGAGTGAGGATTAGAATTCAGGTCCTCTGACTCCGAGGCCCTTGCTCTTTCCGTCAGGCCGTGCACCTTCTCATCTCAGCAGAGTTTCCCCCACCGCTTCTCGCTGCACTTTTGAAGACATTCCTTTCTCTGCTCTATTATTTGAACACGCCTTTCTCCTAATACTCAGGTATTT
The DNA here is from genome assembly GCF_004115215.2 of Ornithorhynchus anatinus. NCBI lineage: Eukaryota > Metazoa > Chordata > Mammalia > Monotremata > Ornithorhynchidae > Ornithorhynchus > Ornithorhynchus anatinus. The sequence goes on from NC_041736.1 coordinate 58,394,153, forward strand.
TTCTTCCATTTTTTCGACTGGACTGTGAGATCCTTGAGGGCAAGGATCAAGTCTTCTTCTTTTGAACCTTCCCTTTGACTGACTGAGCGCGTAGTAGAGTAGATGCTCAGTAAATTCCACGGATGGACCGACCCCCTGTTAAGGATAACTCGGCGGCGTAGCAGTCGTAAGGAGCGAGAGTCCTCCAGAAACGTGGAAAGTATCCTGGGATGCGATCTCGTCTCGTGGTGAAAACCGTGGCAATTTCCAAGAATTATTGCTCTTTTGCGTAGGTTCTGACTGTTTACAGCTTTTTATTTTTAAAGATACGTTCCTGCAAGATTTAACTTCCAAATTAGACCCGTCAAGAGAAGAAATGGAAAAAGTAAGAAACAAAGCACTGTAGATCCACTATGCTGAGCATTTTTAGGTTAAAAGCCAATAAATTATTCAGCATGTTAATCTAAGAAGGTGCAAATGTTTTTGAAGTAAAATTGTAAATTAATTTTGGACCCTCTCCACGATACAAACAGACCGGCATGCTAAGAATTCCCTAAAACGGCAGCTACTTTTAGAATATGAGGGATATCTTACAATTTCTGAATGAAACGGATTCAGCCGTCTCATTTTTTTAAAAGTCATTTCCTCTCGGTTGACTGGAGGGCCATTAGAAACAGTTTTCGTCTCTGCGGGGAATTCCGGCAAGATCTTTAGGTGGCCCATACTCAACAACACAAAGCGAGAAAAAAGCATATCCTCTTTCCTCTTTAAATTGAAACCAGATTAACCTTAGGAGTTATATTTGTATTATGGGAGGCAGGCCGGTCTAGTCGAAAGAACATCGTCTGGGCGTTTTCGAGGGTCAGACTGTAATCCCAGTTCTGCCGCTGGGCTTGCTGTGAGACCCCGGGACAGTCACCTAACCTCTCTGGGCCTCAGGAAATGAAGTGAGCCTCTTGGTCTCCTCAGTCTAGGGTCACCAAACTGAGGGAACAACTCTCCCTCTGGCCGAGAAAGAAGCCACAACCACCATCCACCGCCTTTTAATAACTGTGCCCGTTTAACGCGTGAGTTAAAAATGGGTAATGCTAACTGGAAAAACCCAACTGAGTCCTTTCGGAGTTAAACGAACATTATGGCGTTTTAACGGATGCCCCAATTAGGCAAAGTTTCTAATGGGAATTTGGCCTAAATTAAAATCAGGATAAATATGTGCAATATACCGGCTGGTGCTCACGGGGGAGTTTGGAGCGACTGCGTGACGATGCCTAGCGGGAGCCAAATGTTTGTCGGGCTTCTATGTCCGACTTCCTTGCATCATCTCCTTCAGGTGACCCTTTTCCGGCAGCGCTGGTCGGGGCTACGGTTGTTCGTCCTCTGGGGTCCCCCCGTATGTCAGGGGACGCACAGGTGGCCATCCTGGTATGAAGGGGGTTCTGGGAATGGGCGTTTCCCAGGATTATCCCCCTCGATGGCAGTGGGGAGGAGGGGAAGGGAGGAGCGGGTGGTCTCGTGTCAGGGCGACGGTGGCTTTCCCGTCAGGTCCCCACACACGTCGGGGGATAAGCAGGCAGCGAAAGGGCTCTGGGTATGAGCATTTCCCAGTATTCCCCCGTCGAAGGGAGTGTGTTCTCATGACAGGGCTATGGTGGTTTTCCTTTCAGGTTATATCAAGGGATGAGCTGGCAGCCATTTTGGTCGAGAAGAGGTTCTGGATCTGGGCATTTGCCAGGATTCCCGATAGCGACGGGGGATTGCCTCATGTCAGGGCTGTGGCGGTTTTCCCCTTAGATCTCCACACGCATCAGGGGATAAGCTGGCAGCCGTCTTGGTTGAGAAGGGGTTCTGGGGATGGGCCTTTTCCAGGATTCCTTTTGTGGATGGGGGGCGGTCTAATCGAGAGCAAGAGCCTTTCAAGAGGTGGCGAAGCGGGTGGCTGCCCGGGGGAACCATTTTAGGGGGCGTGTTTAGGTGTTGAGGGGCTGCTACAGGGGTACTTTCCAAAGCTGTCTGGTCAGGGGCCACAGATGTCTCCGGGCTCGGTCCGAGAGGGATCATTTAAGGGTTGGGATTCCCGCTTGCCAAGCAGTCCCACTCATTTACCTTCCCCACTATCAAATCTGAGGGCCAAGGGGAGATCGCCAACCGGGCCGCCATCCACTCTCATACCCGCCCGAACCCCGTCCTGTTTCTATATGGCTCTGGATGCTTTTGTGACCTCTTTAGAAAATTTTCAACTCCAGATGTCTCTCTACCCCCGAGTTCCTCAGTTCAGACACTACGGCCCACTCCACGTGGACCAGGAAAGGGAATGAAAAGGATCGAGAACAAGTAGGGGGTTAAGTTGTAGGAGCCAGTGAAATCGGTTGACTTCCACAAAATGGCACCGGCGACATCATCACCTTATCCCCGGGGCCTGGCGTTTCACTTTTGACCCGGTACAGTCTTCTCTTCTCCCGTCAATGGCCACGCTCATCCAAGCCGGCTAAGAAGTGGGTGGAGATGAGAGATCTTCCCATCACACTCATGCCTAGAGGTTGTTCCCACGCTGCCGACCACTTTGGAGTTAAGTGCCATTTCTTCAAGTTTTTTTTCTGCCTTGAACTTGCCATCTGCTCCATCCCCAGTGTGGCCCTAAAGTATTTCTGAATACCTGGTAGCTACCAGTTAGACCCTTTGAATTTCAGATTTTTGATTTATGCGTGGGGCTATTTGACGCTCAGCCCTTAAAATGCTCATTTTGTTTAGTGCATAAGCTCCTAAATATGTGTTTAGTACAGTGCACTGCACCGGGGCCTCAATTATCCTCCACCTCCTTGCCCTCCTCCTCTCCTATTGCTACCTCCTTCCTCCCCCACTCCTTCTCTTCTTCCTCCTCCTTCTCCTACTCTTTTGCCTTCTTTTCCTCCTCCTCCTTCTCCTTCTCCACCTCCTTCTACTAGACCTCTTCCTCTCCCTCCTCCTCCTCCTCCTTGTCCTCCTTCTCCACTTTCTCTTCCTCGTCCTCCTACTCTTTCCTGATATCTCCTAAGTGTCTGGAATTTGGGAATCTCCGCAATATTCATCTTTTGACTTTGTATGAGTTGTTTTACCACCTACTAGGGTTTCAAGCAGAGCACAGAATGGTCAAATGTTTGCAGGTGACTTTCCCTTTAAGGGAGCATCCTGAACACCGTTTTTCTGGATAATCTCTCTCTCCTCTTCCCTCAATCAAATTGTAATTATATCTCACTTAACATTCTCCCCGCCCCTGCCTCTAGAACAAGGATCTACTTTTTCATTTTCAAACGGGATAGAGAGTAGGAGAATGGAAAAAGAGGGCGAGGAAAGGTAGTGTGTTAGAGGTGTCACCTTTCAACCCTGTGATGAGCCCTCCTCTTGAATACGCAGCAGACTGACAGGTTCTTCTCCTTTTCCTCATCCTTAAATGACTGTTGCCACCCATCAATCAATCAATCAATCACTCATATTTAGCTCACAGTAAGCGCTTGATACGTGTTATGAAGAAGATGATGGGGATGATTAGTGAGATTGAAGGAAAAACCCGGAGGACCCTTCGAGGGGCAATGTCTGGATTCCAATGATGGCATTTAGTAGAGTGCTTTGCACACAGTGAGAGCTCAGGAAATATGATTGAATTTATTAAGCGCTTGCTGTCATACGAAGAGAAGCAGTGTGGCCTAGTGGAGGGAGCACCGGCCTGGGAGTCAGAAGGACCTGGGTTCTAATCCCGGCTCCATCCCTCGTCTGGTTTGTGACCTCGGCCCGGTCACCTCACTTCTCTGTGCCTCAGTGACCTTATCTGTGAAATGGGGATGAAGACTGTGAGCCCCATACGGAGAAGCAGTGTGGTTCAGTGGAAAGAGCCCGGGCTTTGGAGTCAGAGGTCAGGGGTTCGAATCCCGGCTCTGCCACTTGTCAGCTGTGTGACCTTGGGCGAGTCACTTCACTTCTCTGTGCCTCAGTGACCTCATCTGTAAAATGGGGATGAAGACTGTGAGCCCCACGTGGGACAACCTGATTCCCCTGTGTCTACCCCAGCGCTTAGAACAGTGCTCTGCACGTAGTAAGCGCTTAACAAATACCAACATTATTATGTGGGACAGGGACTATATGCAACCAAATTATCTTCTACCTTCCCCAGTGCTTAGTACAGAGCCTGGTACTTAGTAAGCGTTTAACACTATACTAATCGCCGCGCGCTAAGTGCTGCGAGCTAAGCAATGTGTGCTAAGCGCTGGGGTGGGTAAGTGCAAACTAATCAGATCAGACACAGACCTTGACCAAGAGGGACACTCAACTGCTGACGAACAAATGATTCACTGATTATATTTATTAATAACATCGACATTACTAATGATGGTGCTGATTAACAATCATGCTAAGAATATTTGTGGTATTCATCAGTAATTATGCTCATTACATGCTTACTCTGTGCCGAGCATTGGGGAGGACGGAGAAAATGAGAACAGACACGGTGTCTGTCCCATACAGGGCTTGCAGTCAAAGAGGGAGAGAAGCAGTGATTTTTACCCCCGTTTGACAGATGAAGGAAATGTAGGCTCAGAGAGGTTAAGTGACTTGTCCTAGGTCACCCAACCTGCAAGTAAGGCAAGTAACCTGCAGAGAAGCAGCGTGGCTCCGTGGAAAGAGCCCGGGCTTTGGAGTCAGAGGTCAGGGGTTCGAATCCCGGCTCTGCCCCTTGTCAGCTGACTGTGGGCAAGTCACTTCACTTCTCTGTGCCTCAGTTACCTCATCGGTAAAATGGGGATTAAAAGATTGTGAGCCCCACGTGGGACAACCTGATTCCCGTGTGTCTATCCCAGGGCTTAGAACACTGCTCTGCGCATAGTAAGCACTTAACAAATACCAACATTATTATTATTATTAAGTAACTAGAAGTTGGCAAAAGGTTCATTGTTTGTGTGAGAAGGAGCAGGGGAACATTGAGCATGTGGGAACAAGGAAAATTACACTCTCAATGGAAGAGTGGAGAACACTCTTTTCTTCTTAAAGAAAAATTGGATTGCTACGAAATATCATTAAGGCGAAACTAATCCTTCCGGGGAGAGATGAGAAAGAACTGCCCCCAACCCCGGCCGGCAGAAAATAGAATTTGGGGGGTCTGTTCTCCAGAGTTAAGTGCTGGTGCATTGCAAATTTCATGAGAGAGGCTCATAATGCAGTCATAAAACTCCAAGTCATATTAATCTTCTCAGTGACACATCTGGTATTACAAATCACTCCCCCTCCCTTTCGTACACGCACACATACAATCCCACTCGTATTTTTCCTAGACGTAAATTACTTATATTAACGACTGTTCCCCCCCAGGCTGTGGGCAGGGAACGTGTCTACCAACTCCGTTGTATGGTACTCTGCCAATCGGCCCTCAATAAATGCCGTGGATTGATCGATTGACCTTTCCGGTACCATTCATTCCCCTAAAGCCCACAGGCCTATTCATTCATTCGTTCAATAGTATGTATTGAGCGCTCACTATGTGCAGAGCACTGGACTAAGCGCTTGGAATAAACAATTGGGCAACGGATAGAGATCGTCCCTGCCCAGTGACGGGCTCACTGTCTAATCTGTCTTCCACGCTGGGGAAGCGGCGTGGCTCAGTGGAAAGAGCCTGGGCTTCGGAGTCAGAGGTCATGGGTTCGACTCCCGGCTCTGCCGCTTGTCAGCTGTGTGACTGTGGGCGAGTCACTTCACTTCTCTGTGCCTCAGTTACCTCATCTGTACAATGAGGATTAACTGGGAGCCTCACGGGGGACGACCTGATGACCCTGTATCTCCCCCAGCGCTTAGAACAGTGCTCTGCACATAGTAAGCGCTTAACAAATACCAACATTATTATTATTATTATTATTAATCGCCGCTTGTCAGCTGTGTGACTGTGGGCGAGTCACTTCACTTCTCTGAGCCTCAGTTACCTCATCTGAAAAATGGGGATTAAGACTGTGAGCCTCACGTGGGACAACCTGATTCCCCTGTATCTCCCCCAGCGCTTAGAACAGTGCTCTGCACATAGTAAGCGCTTAACAAATACCAACATTATTAATCGGGATCTTCTAAAGCAGACCGTGATATCTGAGTGTCTTCTTCTGTCTCTTGCATCTTGTGGGAATTTGAGAGTGACGAGGGAAACGTTCGCGAAGTGGAAGGCAGAATGGCTCAATCTACTGACCGTGTCTTTCCGCAGCCTGAAGCGAAGGACTGCGGGGGAAAAAAACGCAGGATGTCATCCTCCCCGGAGAACTTGATGACGAAGATGACGATGTTGAAAATGGAGGCGCGGTTGGAATTCCAGGAGGGTTATCCTCTGTTTTCCCTTCCTCCCCTTCAGTGTACTAAGCGTTCGGGAGAGTCCCAAAGAGTTACCAGCCACGATCCACGCTCTGCTTGCAATCGACTGCTTGCAGAGCACTGGATTGAGCGCTTGGGAGAGTACAGTAGGGTAAGCAGACACCATCCTTGCACTCAGAGGCTTCCAGTCTACTGTGAAAAGAGCCCCGTACTGAGCGCTTGTGAGAGCACATTAGCATTAGTTGGTGCGATTCCAGACCTTGAAGCATTTGTAATCTAGCGGGGGAGATGAACCCTAAAATAATTAGAGTGTAAGCTCCTCGCAGACAGGAAACGTGTCGGTTCTTTATTCCGTACTTCCCAAATGCCCAATACGGTGTCCTGAACCAAGTGGGTGATCAGTAAATGATTACTAAGGAGAAGGAAATGGATCCGTAGGCCCAGAGCGGGTGGGCCAGAGAGAATCCATCAATCAGCGGTATTTATTGAGCGCTTACAACGTGCAGACCTCTGTATTAAGCGCTGGGGCTGCGGCATCGGGCTAGGAAGGGTCCGGCGGGAGCATGGCAGCGATCTCCATCTCCCGAGGTCTGAACGTAGGGCAGAGACAAAGAAAAATAAAGTTTGCAGGAAAAAGACTGTGGCTTAAGCAATGTCTGGATCGTTCTTTAGCACGAATGGCGTTTTCTCCAGCCTCCATTTCCTGAGCCAGCAATTCCGATGTCTGCTAGGACTATAAAAATGAAATGGGATAGAGGACGGGTGGAGAGGAATGAAAAATCTGACTCTAAAAAGAACTTGGGGGCACGGCGGCAGACCGTCGCTTTATCGACCCGTGTGGCCGGCGGTATCTTAGAGACTCTGCGTGGTTCTTGGGACTCCGCCGCTTAGGCTGAAAGGAAGGGAGAGAGGTAGCCCGGAGAGCTGGGATGTGAAAAGAAAGATTTCCCTTAGTGCATATCGAGGGATTGAGAAGCAGCGGAGCCTAGTGGAAAGAGTCGATGAATCGATCGGTCCATCAGTGGCATCTACTGAGCGGGTTCTGTGTGCAGGGAGCTTACTAAGTACTTGGGGGAGTACGTTACATGTCCCCTGCCCATAACGAGTTTGCAGTCTGGAGGGGAGACAGGCATGAATATAAATAAATAACCTGTGGATATTTTAATTAACGCTGTGGGGCCGACCTGGGGGCAGGGGCGGGGGGAAAGGACGAGAGGTCTTTGAGCCGAAAGTAAACTTCGCTGCGTTGTGTCCAAGAGGAGCAGCATGGCCTGGTGGAAAGAGCATGAACCTGGGAGTCAATGGACCTTTTTTTTTTTTAACGATGTTTGTTAAGCGCTTACTAGGTGGCAAGTTGGACTGCGTCCAATCTGATTTGCTTGCATCTACCCCGGTGCTTAGCACCGTGCCCGGCATACAGTAAGCGCTGAACCGATACCGTAAAAAATGGGGGAGGATCGTAGGTGGAGGTCAGAGGCCTCCCTCTCAGTATTTGGGGTTCAGAAGCCCCCGCGCCCCAGTCCACAGGCCCGTGGGATGATTTTGAGATGCGATTCCTGGAAGCGATGACAAGGGTGACATTGGACTTGATTCATGTCAGCAAATTTGACAATGACATATCCACTTCCACCCACGATGTCTGTGAGGGGACAGTCCGGGGACTAAAAACAGCAGCGCCGCCTTCCTCGGAAGGGATGCCGATTGGTGACTGGGACCAAGGAGCGCTCCAAACGTCGCGGGTTGAGGACCGCCTGTGTCCTTCCGGCAGCTGCCTCATTAGACTGGTAGCTCTCCGTGGGCTGGGAGCGTGTCGCTTCTCTGCTTCGTGCCCCGAGCCCAGTGGATGCTGTTATTGCTACTAATATTAACCATCACGGTTTCCATCGACCGCACGCAGGGTCCGAGGAGGAGAGGGACCAGTTATTGAATCCCCTTTTTCCAGTCGAGGAAACCGAGGCGCAGAGAAGTGAAGCCCAAAGTCACCCAGCAGACGAGGGGCAGAGCCGGGATTAGAACCCACGACCTCTGACTCCCAGGCCCGGGCTCTTTCCGCTAGGCGGCACTTCCTGGTGATGCCGTGATAGGGGACGAGCTTTTATCTAGACTGGGAGCTCGTTGAGGACAGGGATTGTCGGTCTTTATTGCTGTATTGTACTTTCCCAAGTGCTCTGCACACAGTAAGTGCTCAATAAATAGGATTGATCGATCTTTTTCCTTTCTCTCCTGTGGTGTAAGAGGAGCAGCGGAAAGAGGAACGCTAACCCACCCCCCCTCCGGTGACGATCCTTCCATTCCCGGCAGGTTCCTGGGGTCGTCACTTCTGCCTTCCCGCCTTCTGCTCGTGCGGAAGACCCGTCGATTCCATCGCTGCGGATCGATATTCTTCCGCTCTCTTCAAGGTCCGGAGACCAGACGCCTCGTTCCCCAACAGAGGCCGTCTCATTATTCAGCAGCGGAGCAGGGATGCCTCAAAACGGGGCCCAGTCACTGCTGATTTTCCGATCCTCTGAGTACCCAAGACCGAGAGACGACGAAGGGCCATTTACCCAGCTGATCGGCCGGTTCTTTAAAAAGCAATCAGCAGTCGGCTCATTGCCTTTCCGCAGCCCAAGCCGGCGATTCGCCAAATGACGTGTACTCGGGATATAGACGGGGTCTGCGTGTCGACGCGTGTGCTTCCTCTTCGTGTCTCTGTAGTGGACGTTCGGGTCCTGCCTGTCCCACCGCCGCTCTGTCCGTCTGTATTCTGCTCTCCCCGTCCTCAGAGCCCTTCTGAAATCGTGTCTCCTCCAGGAGGCCTACCCTGATTCAATTCCAGGTTCTCCGTCTCATAACGCCCTCAAAACCACCACGTTGTCACTTTCTTGCCTCACACGGTGCAAAGCACTCCACTAAAGGCTTGGGGACGTAAAATAGAACAATAAAACAATAAACACAGCGAGGTGGCCTTGAGGCCTTTTTTGTACATCCCTATAAACTGTATTGCTTCCTCCTATCTAGAATTTATTTTATAAAATGCCAATATTTATAATTATTATTAAATGATTAATTATATTAAAATTATAACCTTTATAAAAAATGTATTTATTATTCTCCCACTAGACTGTGAGCATCTTGAGCGTGTCTACTAATTTCACTGTTCTTTCCCGGACTCTTAGTACAGGATTATTCACAGAATAAGCTCTCCATAAGCGTGGTTCAGTGGAAAGAGCCCGGGCTCGGGAGCCAGAGGTCATGGGTTTGAATCCCGGCTCCGCCACTTGTCAGCCGTGTGACTGTGGGCAAGTCACTTCACTTCTCTGTGCCTCAGTTACCTCATCTGGAAAATGGGGATCAAGACTGGGAGCCTCACGTGGGACAACCCGATGACCCTGTATCTCCCCCAGCGCTTAGAACAGTGCTCTGCACATAGTAAGCGCTTAACAAATACCAACATTATTATCATTATTATTATTATTATTCTCTGTGCCTCAGTTACCTCATCTGGAAAATGGGGATTAAGACCATGGAGCCTCACGTGGGACAACCCGACGACCCTGTATCTCCCCCAGCGCTTAGAACAGTGCTCTGCACATAGTAAGCGCTTAACAAATACCAACATCATCATCATTATAGACTGATTAACTGGTCGCAGGCAGGGATCGTGACTACTAACCCTATTTTCCTCTCCCAAGCCCTTAGGACAGAAGACCACCGTTAAATATTAGCTTGTATCTACGCCTGCACTTTGTACTGTGTCCGGAACATAGTAAGAAGTTAACAAATACCATTAAAAATGCCGTTTTTAATGGTATTTGTTAAGTGCGCACTATGTGCCAGGCCCCGTACGAAGCGTTAGAGTAGATACAAGCTAATCAGGTTGGACACAGTTCCTGTCCCACATGGGGCTCGCCATCTTAATCCCCGTTTGACAGATGAGGTAACTGAGGCAGAGGGAACTTCAGTGACTTGCCCAAGGTCACACGCCGAGACAAACGATGGACTGGGATTAGAACCCAGGTCTTCGTGACTACCAGGCCTGTGCTCTATCCGCTAGGCCATGCAGTTGATTGGCTTGACTCGCCGTTGGTCTCATCACCGGTCACGACTTCTTTGAACCTTCTAATTCAGCAGTCCGCGTTGAAGAAGAGAATTTCTTTGGCAGAATTTCTGTGCATTCGATCTTCTCCTTCTCCACCGCTACTATCTGCTAGCTCTGGTTTCTTTTTTTTCCCCGCCGGTGAATTCCTAGAGGTGAATGTGTTAATGTGCTCTGGTAGAGCCCAGGATGCGAAAGTCAGGAGATCTCTTTCCTTCATTCATTCAATCGTATTTCTTGAGCGCTTACTGTGTGCAGAGCACTGTACTACGAGCTTTGGAAAAGACAATGCAGCAGTAGAGACGAGCCTCGTCCGCAACGAGCTCGCGGTCTAGAAATCTGGGTTCTGATCCTGCCTCTCCCCCCCTTGCCTGTTGTGTGACCCTGGGCAAATCGTTTAATTTTTCTGAGCCTCAGTTTCCTCATCTGAAAAATGAAGAATAAGTGTCTGTTCTCCCTCCCCCTAAAGACTGCGAGCCCAATGTGTAGGGCAGAAACTGGGTCTGATAGCACTGGAGAAGCAGCGTGGCTCAGTGGAAAGGGCACGGGCTTTGGAGTCAGAGGTCATGGGTTCAAATCCCGGCTCGGCCACTTGTCAGCTGTGTAACTTTGGGCAAGTCACTTCACTTCTCGGTGCCTCAGTTACCTCATCTGTCAAATGGGGATGAAGACTGTGAGCCCCACGTGGGACGGCCTGATTCCCCTGCGTCTACCCCAGCGCTTAGAACAGTGCTCGGCACATAGTAAGCGCTTAACAAGTACCAACATTATTGCAAAAAATGCTACAGTGATTAATTTCCCAATTTTGGAAACTCCATTTCTTACATTCAGAAAATTCCACGAAGGCCGGGGGTGTCCAATTCAGAAGACTGTGGGTCCAACCACCCCCATCGCCCCCATGGAGTAGGGATCTACTGTCCAGAAGCTCTGTTCCTTACAGGCAGCAGTACAGAGTCATCAGCTAAAGAAAGCAGTTTGCGATTCCCGGATGAGTTTCCGTCCCTGGTCCGCGTCCTCTGCCGTTTTCTCCGGTCGCTCTGCGCCCTGCAGCGGAGATGTAATGGTCCTGGAGCCAGCGGGTTGGACTTACAAATAACGGAACTCCATCCATCCATCCAGCCATCCACCATCCGTCCATCCACGCACTATCCATCCAACCGCCGTCATCCTTCGATCATCCATCAGTCATCCATCCATCCACCATCCATTCGTCTACCACTCATCCCCCGTCGATCCGTCTTCCAACCATCCACCATCCATCCGACCAGCCGTCCGTCCATCTTCACCGATCCAGTCATCCACCTGCCCATCCGTCCTTCAATCCCACAGCTTTTATGTACGTATCTTTTAAATTACACATTGTGAATTACTTATTTACACGAACGTGCGTCTGCCTGTGTAAACTGTAAGCTCATTATGGGCAGGGGACGTGCCCGATGATTCTGTTGTATCATTATGAGAAACGGATCGGTGTAGCGGATAGACCCCGGGCCTGGGAGTCGGAAGGTCATGGGTTCTAATCCCGGCTCCACCGCCTTTCTGCTGGGTGACCTTGGTCAAGTCACTTCTCTTCTCTGGGCCTCAGTTACCTCATCTGGAAAATGGGGATTGAGACTCAGAGCCCCACGTGGGACATTCCTCTATCTACCCCAGTGCTCAGAACAGTGTTGGACACATAGTAAGCACTTAACAGGTGCCATTATTATTATTATTTACTCTCCCAAGTGCTTGGTATAAATCAGTCAATCAACCAACCAATCAATGGTATTTACTGAGCACTTACTATGTGGAGAGCACTGTACTAAGTACTTGGAAGTGTAGTGGAGTGGATAAAGAGTGGACCTGGGACTCAGAAGGTCATTGGTTCTAATCCCGGCTCCGTCTGCTGTGTGACCTTAGGCAGGTCACTTCACTTCTCTGGGCCCACACTCTTAATCCCCATTTATTGCAGATGAGGTAACTGAGGCACGATCTGAGATAGGGACTGTGCCCAACTTGATTAATTTGCATCTACCTCAGTGCTTAGAACGGTGCTCTCCACGTAGTAAGTACTATAATTATTATTATTATCACTATATAAAAGAGTTGGTAGACACGTTCCCTGCCCACAGTGAGCTTACAGTCTAGAGGGGGAGACAGACTGTGTGGTTATACACATGCATATATAAATTATGGATATATTTCAGTACAGTGCTCTGCACATAGTAAGTGCTCAATAAATATCTTTAACTGATTGATCGGTCCACCCCAGTATTTCCCCAGCCATCCTGAAAACGGCTTTTGGCCTCTCACGGTACCTCCTGCTCACGTTAACAGTTTATTTTGATTATTAACACGCGCTCAGTCCATCGATGGTGTTTCTTGAGCGCTTACTATGTGCGGAGCTGGGGAGAGTACGATACGACCGAATTAGCAGACAGCGTTCCCTGCTCGTAAAGCGCTCCTAGCCAATCCCTGCGCTAAGCATTGGGCCTAGGTCCAGGATAATCGGAGCGGAAGTGATTTTTGTCCCTTGTGGGGCGATAACCTATTTTTGTAGATGAGGAAACCGAGGCTCAGGGAGGCTTAGAGCCTTAGCCAAAGTAAGCCAGCGGGCTGGTACCGGAGTAAAGACTGGAACCAGGGTCTCGTGACTGTCCTCTTCCTTCTTGACTCCACTGCCTTCAGACTTCATCCAGTTCACATCCCAGACCTGGAGAAAACTAACATAGCAGCCTGGGTGGGTGGGTGGGAGGGAGGGAGGGAAGGCCAGGGGAGGGCCACAGAGCAAGTGAAATAGGTGTGCCGGGGAAGAGCGAGAAGCGGCAGGGCCCCGGGAGTCAGAAGGTCATGGGTTCTAATCCCGCCTCCACCATCTGTCTGCTGGGTCCCCTTGGGAAAGTCACTTCACTTCTCTGTGCCTCGGTTACCTCATCTGTAAGATGGGGATTGAGACTGTGAGCCCCAAATGAGACAGGGACTGCGCCCGATTCGATTTGCCTGTATCCGCCCCGGCGCTTAGTATAGCGCCTGATACAGAGTAAGCGCTTAACAAGTACTGCAATTATTCGAATAGATTGTGAGCCCGTCATTGGGCAGGGATGGTCTCCGTCTATGGCCGAATACTACATTCCAAGCGCTTAGTCCAGCGCCCTGCACATAGTAAGCGCTCAATAAATATTGTTGAATGAATGAATATTATGAAGAAGGTCAGAAAACCCTGCCTCATTCCCTTTAATAAGCTGGTTTGCCCAGGGACACTTGTGGTGTTGGTTGTTTTGGATCTGTGATGTTTTCTTTCTCATAGGTGACATGAGATTGAAATCTCTCCATTTCCCCCTGCCTCCTCTTAGCAAGCAAAATGATTCCCCCGGGGGGGTTCCTGGCATAAACCTGCAAGTGAAATGTTAATGAAGTCTTTCCCGGGAAGAGGTGTGGAACTGGCCCCGGTGAATATCTTGGTTTTTCCCCTGGGATGATTATTTCTCTGCCTGGATTATATCGATAATTCTTTTTCTTGATAATGATGCTACCGATGCCTGTTTACGCGTTTCGCTGCCCGTCTCCCCCCTTCTAGACGGGGAGCCCGTTGTGGGCAGGGATGGTCTCTCTTCGATGCCGAATTGTACTTCCCAAGCGGTGGGTACAGTGAGCGCTCAGTAGATACGATTCGAATGAGCGGATGGTTGCTGGGGAGGGATCTGGAAGGAAGTTTTCCTTGAAGAAGGGAATGCAATCGTGACTCGTCTTTGACACTCGGACGCTCGCTAATTTGTTGATTTGAGAAGCGGCGGGACCTAAGGGGGCAGGGGACCAGGGTTCTGATCCCGGCTCCACCACCGCTGCTGACTTTGGGCGAGTCATTTCACTTCTCCAGGCCTTACTCTCCTCATGTAAACTCGACAGGGGTGCAATAACTTGTCTTCCTCCTGCTTCGACTGTGAACCCCTTGTGCGACTGCTTGCGACCTGATGATCTTGTATCTATCTATCTATCCCAGCGCTTAGTACAGTGGCTTTTTCATGGTATTTATTAAGCGTTTACTATATGCCAGGCACCGCACTAAACGCTGGGGTCGATACGAGTTTGTCGGGTCTCCTTGCTGATGATTTTAATCCCGATTTTACGGATGAAGGAACGGAGGCCTAGAGAAGTAAATTGACTTGCCCAGGGTCACGCAGCAGAAAAGTGGCTGAACTAGGATAAGAACCAGCTCTTTCTGACCCCCAGGGCCGTACTCTGGCCACTGGGTCTTGCTACTTATAATAATAATGTTGGTATCTGTTAAGCGCTTACTATGTGCCGAGCACTGTCCTAAGCGCTGGGGTAGACATAGGGGAATCGGGTTGTCCCACGTGGGGCTCACAGTCTTAATCCCCATTTTACAGATGAGGGAACTGAGGCACGGAGAAGTTAAGTGACTTGCCCACCGTCACACAGCTGACAAGTGGCGGAGCTGGGATTCGAACTCATGAACCCTGACTCCAAAGCCCGCGCTCTTTCCACTGAGCCACGCTGCTTCTCCTCTTGGTATACAGTAAGCGCTTCCTGACAGAAGTAAATATCGGCTTTAATATTAGCTAATATTAGTAAATATTAGCTTTAAGATCTAGCCCGAAGGCTCTCATTATTCCCCATTAGTCCAGCTCCCTTAAATCGGAAGATTAATTAATTATGAAGAAATATGCAAAGTCAAACGTCTTTAGCTTCACTGAAGCCTTTATCTTCAATGTCTTTTCTACGAACTCTAGATTTATTCGGGCCGAGGGCCCCTAACTAGGGATTTTTCCACAGTTGTTAATAATAACAATAATAATAATAATAATGATAATAATGATAACAATGGTATCTGTTAAGCTCTTACTACGTGCCACACTCCAGGCCAACCAACTAATTCCCCCTGAAGAAAGAGGATCTATCACTGATCCTGTTAGCAAGAGGTAGTGAGGCTTAGAGGAAAGATGCTGGGCTTGGGAGTCAGGAGGCAGAAGGCCTGAGTTCTCAACCCCCTTCACCTGCCTGCTGGGTGGCCTTGGGCGAGTCACTTCACATCTCTGGGCCTCAGTTTCCTCATCTGTAAAATGAGTTTACAGTTTCCTCATCTGTCGTCCTTCCTGCATAGTTATAACGATAATAATAATGATAATAATTATGGTATCTGTTAAGCGCTTACTACGTCTCAGGCACCGTACTGCACTGTACAAGAAAATAGGGTTGGACACAGGCCCTGTTCCATAGGGGGCTCACATTCTCAATCCTCATTTGACCGATGAGGGAATTGAGGCAAAGAGGAAATGAAATGACTTGCCCAAGGTCACTCAGCAGGCAAGCGGTGAAGCAGGAGTTAGAACCCATGACCTTCTGACTCCCAAGCCAGTGCTCTTCTCACCACGCTGCTTCTCATAGTTCTGTGGGCCCCATGTGGGACAGGGACTATGAATCCGCTCCAGTGTTTAGCTCATGGTAAGCGCTGAACAAATGCTACATCATTATTTTTATTGCTATTATTATTATTACAAGCACGGCAGCCAATTGGCAACTGGTGGTGCAGATCATTTCTAGTAGACCCCACAGAAAATTGCAAAGATTTTTCCAGCCGTGTTCGGAACTGACTGCAGTTTAGATAGTCCAGCCTCTCTCTGTTCAGCAGGGAGCTGGTGACGAGGCCCGTTCTTCCCCGGAGAATGGCCTGGATGGGAATTCCCAAGGTCAACGAGTCTAAACCCGGCTCCGCTGTGTGATCTGGGGCGAGTCACTTCTCGGTGCCTCAGTCCTCTCATCTGCAAAATGGCGATTAAGACAGTGAGCCCCGTGTGGGACAGGGATTGTGTCCGACCTGATTTCCTTGTATTTACTCCAGCACTTAGGCGCACAGTAAGCATTTAACAGATAGCATCATTATTATTATTTTTGTTTTTTATTAATGGGTCCATCCCCCTGTCTCCAGGTCACCCAGAATGTAAACGAGTATTAGACTCACGACAGGAATTTGGGGAGTGACCAGTGGGTGACGACCTCTCTGTCACCCCAAGTTTGTAGCAGCCATAAATCCCACTCTCCAGGAGCTCCTGCATATTCCCGCCGCTTTCTTCCGTTCAGTCTCCATCTACCATCCCACGCCTCACCGTCTCCTCCAGCCACCGTCACCGATGTTCGCCAGACTGCCTCGTGGACCCATTGCCTGTAGCCTCTCGGTTTACCGCTCTAAAAAGTGGGTCAGTAACACCCACTGCTCCCTTACTCCAAGGATGCTAAGACGTTAAGAAGGAAATCTGAAAGTCCACCGGAAACCCTCTCTGTCGTTTTATTATTTAATAGATTAATTAGTCGATTTTATTTATACATGTGTGGGCGTGTGGTCTTTCGTAAGGATGATAATAATAATAATAATGTTGGTATTTGTTAAGCGCTTACTATGTGCCGGGCACTGTTCGAAGCGCTGGGGTGGACACAGGGGAAACAGGTTGTCCCACGTGGGGCTCACGGTCTTAATCCCCATTTTCCAGATGAGGTAACTGAGGCACCGAGAAGTTAAGTGACTCGCCCAAAGTCACACAGCTGACAAGTGGCCGAGCAGGGATCCGAGCCCCTGACCTCTGACTCCCAAGCCCGGCCTCTTTCCACTGAGCCACGCTGCTTCTCTAACAAGCCTCATTAAGTCATAGATCATAAACCCCTCAAGTGACGGAGTCTGTGTCTAATATGCTACGTGATCTTGGGCAAGTCAGATAACCCCAGTGCTTAGTACAGTGCCTGGTGCTTCGTAAGCGCTTAACAAATACCTCAGTTATTATTATTACCCGGTGCTTAAGCCGGTGCCTGGCACAGAGTAAGCGCTTCTCAAATACCATTACGACTATCCTGATTTTGGGGTAAAGCTTTACGTGCAAGAGAAGTTTTCCTTTGTGCAGAGCACTGTACTGAATGTTTGGGAGAGCACAACGTAGGTGGAGCGTCATGGCAGCCTGGCCGCTATGGGCTCTCTCACGCCCGCACACACTAACGTGGGAACACGTGAGGAAAAACGTACAAACGCACCCATCGCCAGCATCATCTTCCCATCCCACTGTTGCTCCTCAATCATTCCTATCTACCGAGCGCTTACTGAGCACTGTACTAAGCACTCGGAAGAGTACAGTCGAACAACATAAGGGACAAACTCCCCGCCCACAACGAGCTGACCGTCTCGTCAGACCGCTTGCTTCCCCGGCCGCGTCGAAGTTCTCGTCCTTCCTTGGCTGCCCTTCTGGTCATGGAAATCACTCTCTGACTGAGTGTCTTCAACCTCCGCCGGGAAAATCTCAGCAGATGTCAAAGGTCAGCGAGGTGGGATGGGATATTCAAGGTGGGATGGGATAAGTGCTTGGATTAACGTCGCAGCAGGTTGGAAGGAGAGGAAAATGTGGATTTTAATGGTTAGGTGACGTGAGTTGGTGACAGATATTGAATAGGTGGGCTGAACGAGTGAGATAAGCTGAGGAGAACGCCAAGGTTAAGGGCTTGCGAGAGAGGGAGGACGGTGGTGGTGTCTACAGCGATGCCCAAGTCACTAAGCCAGTGTTGCTTCTGTTTTCCGGCGGCGACTAAGAGCCGAAGGTTCTTTTCAGCTCCGTGGTTTGTCTCTTTCCCCCCTCCTGTGTAGAAGCCACGTTTGTTGGTGATTTAATTTCCTGTTATTTGAGTTTCTTTGTCTCCTTTTCAATTACTTTTCACGCCAGCAGTTTCCACTTCCCCAGTTGTTTAATGAAGGTGAGAGGGTCCCAATTCCAGAAAGACTTGGGAACTTTACATTAAAAGGCAATAATTCAGGTAGCGAGGCTTTTTATGATATCCTTCACGCAAGCCCGACCGGAAAACTTTCGGATGCCTTCGCCGACTCAAGAGAGAAGAGTCTCGGCGCATCACGGGGTTGCGGGAGAGTCGATAGCAAACCGAGGTGACAGATAATTCAACGTTCACCCAAGGCTTACGAGGTTATCAGATGAAAAGCAGAATTATGAATCGTCAAAAGTCTTGACGCCGCCTCTGGAGTTCAAACTTTTTAGGAGGAGAGGAGAGCAAAGAGAGAGACAAGCAAAAAGTAGGGTTTTGCTACTAGCAATGATGGCGGTATTTATCAAGTGCTTATTATGGGCCAAGTGACATGCTAAAGACGGGTAAATTGAGGATAATTAAATTGGACACGATCCTTCTCTCCCACATGACAGCCTAAGAGGAAAGGCGGACGCGCTTTTTATCCCCAATTCGCAGATGTGAAAACTGAGTCTCAGAGACCTGCCCAGGGTCACGCAGCGGGCAGATGGCAGAGCCGGGATGAGAAACTGGGTCCGGAATACCTTGTGGTGGCATCTGCTAAGCCCTTACTCCGTGCCGAGCACCGTACTAAGTACCGGGGTAGATAGAAGATATTCAGGTCCCACACGGGGCTCGCGGTACAAATATTGAATCCCCATTTTACAGATGAGAGAACTGAAGGTCAGAGAAGTTGTGATTTACCCAAGGTCACAGAGCAGGTACCGGTGGTGCTGGAATTAGAACCCAGGTCTTCTGACTACCGGGCCGCGATCTTTCCGCGAGGCGACACTGCTTTTTTTGTCAACGGATGCGTGTCTTACCTCCTGGAGGGGTAGCTCCAGGGACGATAATATCCTCCTGCCTCTTCTCTCCTCTCTGTGGCGCATCTGGGGGTGGACTGGGGGGCGCCTCTGTGTTCCTCAGTCAGTCAGTCAATCGTATTTATTGAGCGCTTACTGTCTGCAGAGCACTGTACTAAGCTCTTGGGAGAGGACAGAAGCACAATGAACAGACAAATTTCCTACCCACAACGAGCTTACAGTCTACAGAAGCAGCGTGGCTCAGTGGAAAGAGCCCGGGCTTGGGAGTCAGAGGTCAAGGGTTCGAGTCCCGGCTCTGCCACTTGTCAGCTGGGTGACTGTGGGCGAGTCACTTCACTTCTCTTTGCCTCAGTTCCCTCGTCTGTAAAATGGGGATTAACCGCGACCCTCCCGTGGGCCAACCCGATGACCCTCTATCTCCCCCAGCGCTTAGAACGGTGCTCTGCCCATAGTAAGCGCTTAACAAATACCAACATTATTAGAGAAGGAGACAGACATGAAGGCTCACAGTGGCCAAACCCAGAGCAACCCCTTACTGGGCTGACCCAGGTCAGGAGAGTTTCCCTTCCAGTTTTGTAAGTTTGTTGTGGCAAAGCATGTGTCCATGTACTGTAATAATAATAATAATAATGTTGGTATCTATGTGCCGAGCACCGTTCTAAGCGCTGGGGGAGACACAGGGTCATCGGGTCGTCCCACGTGAGGCTCACGGTCTTCATCCCCATTTGACAGACGAGGTCACTGAGGCCCAGAGAAGTGAAGTGACGTGCCCACAGTCACACAGCTGAGAAGCGGCAGAGCCGGGATTCGAACCCATGACCTCTGACTCCCAGGCCCGTGCTCCTTCCCCTGAGCCACGCCGCTTCTCTACTCTCCCAAGCGCTTAGTACAGCGATTTGCCCACAGTAAGCGCTCAATAAATATGACCGAGTGAATGCTCAGAAGCGAAAGGAAGAATTTTCCGTCATTATGATTCGTTGAGCCCCCGCCGAGTAGCAAGAACTGTACAGAGCGCGTCGTAGGTCAGGGAGAGAGGGTGTTTAAGAATGAGCGGGGATAGTTCTGTCAGGATGAAGGAGACGCCGTCGGCTTAATCCCTCTGCTGCTGCTGATGGCATTTAAGTGCTCACTCTGTGGCAAGCCCTGCTCTACGTGCTGGGGTAGATACACGTGAGTCACGTCGAACACAGTCCCTGTCCCATACGGGGCTCACAGCCTTAATCCCCGCTTTACAGACAATAATAATCGCGTTGGTATCTGTTAGGCGCTTACTATGTGCGGAGCGCTGTCCTAAGCGCCGGGGCAGATTCAGGGTTGTCCCACGTGAGGCTCCCAGTCTTCGTCCCCATTTTCCACATGAGGCAACTGAGGCCCAGAGAAGTGAGGCGACGTGCCCACGGTCACACAGCTGACACGCGGCGGAGCCGGGATTCGAACCCGTGACCCCCGCCTCCCAAGCCCGGGCTCTTTCCACCGAGCCCCGCTGCCTCCCTACAGTGAAGCGACTTGCTCCAAGTCACGCAGCGGACGAACGGCGGAGCCAGGCGTCGAACCCGGGGCCTCCGACTCCCAGGCCCGAGCTCCGTCCACGGGGCCGCGCGACCTCTGAACCCGACCCCCGCAAGACCTCGAATCGCCGGCAGCAGTGTTGCCGGAAATGAAAAACCCCACCGGAGGGGGCGGGGAACGACCCAAGGTCGGAAAGTTAAAGCCACCTCAGAGCCGCCACTCAGAGGAGTTGGAAAGTTCTTTCCAAGCTCCTGCCTGGCTTCTCTTCCCCATTAAAGACATGATTTCACGATTTTTTATTTTTTTTCCGCAGCCGAGAGATAGAATTTAAAATAGGTCAGAGGGTCGTCTCAACTCGCATTCTCTCCGGAGAGGTTAGGCTGACCCCTTCGCCCCCGTGGATGACGGCGCCGCGTGAAAAGCAGGAGACTATAAAGAGCAAAAATCTCCTCGGGCCCAAATTTCCTTTGAAAGGTGACAGCTATTTCAAACAAATTGACTTGGGCCCAAATTTATTCCTGGAATACGTCTCCGCTTCACGCGTCAGTACTTGGCCAGGTATCCGAATTACATCGGAGAGACGTTGGCCCGACGTGCCACGGCCTCGTCTCTCCCGCCATCTTGCTCGCCCCCTCTGCGTCAGATCCCTTCCTCCTCCGCAGCCGGCGGACCGATCAGCCGGGTCGATCGATGGACGGCGTCGATCGAGTCCTTACCGCCTGCAGCGCACTGAACTAAGCACTTGGGAGGATGCTGTGCGATGGAGTTGGTGGACGCCATCGCTGCCCTTAGGGACCTTACAAGTCATCCCGACCTTCTGGAACCCTTCCGAAAGCCCTTCTCCTCCAGGAGGCCTTCCCTGATTAATTTCTCACCTCTTCAGCTTATATCCCGGCTCTGCCACTCGTCGGCTGTGTGACCGTGGGCAGGTCACTTCACTTCTCTGTGCCTCGGTTACCTCGTCTGGAAAATGGGGATTAACCGGGAGCCTCACGTGGGACGACCTGATTGCCCTGTATCTACCCCAGCGCTTAGAACAGTGCTCTGCACGTAGTAAGCGCTTAACAAATGCTAACATTATTATTATTATTATTGTATCTCCCAACTCCCACCTCGGCACTTCTGCGTTATCTAAGCATTTACGCGCTCGGAATCTCCCATAACGCTTCTATTTCTGTTTTCTATCTGCTACTACCTAAGTACCAAGTTACGTGCCTATCCCTTTATTCTTCTGTAATCTGGGGGAGCGGCGTGGCTCAGCGGAAAGAGCCCGGGCTTCGGAGTCCGAGGTCGCGGGTTCGACTCCCGGCTCTGCCACTCGCCGGCTGTGTGACCGTGGGCGAGTCACTTCACTTCTCTGGGCCTCGGTTCCCTCATCTGTAAAATGGGGATGAAGACCGTGAGCCCCACTTGGGACGACCTGATTCCCCTGTGTCTACCCCAGCGCTTAGAACAGTGCTCTGCACATTGTAAGCGCTTAACAGATACCAACGTTATTATTCGTCTTAACGTCTGTGTCCCTGATCAATTGTAATCTCCCCAGGGGCAGGGATCAGGGCTACTAACTGAGTTGTTTCCTCCCAAGTGCTCAGTAAGGCCTCCCTCTGCACCCAGAAGGACCTGTCTTCCGCTCCCGGCTCCGCCGCTCGTCCGCTGTGTGACCTCGGGCAAGCTGCTTAACTTCTCTGTGCCTCCGTTCCCTCATTCGTAAAATAGGTGTAAGACTGGGAGCCCTGTGTGGTGCCGGGTCTGTGTCTTACCCGAAGATCTCCCACATAAGCAGTATGCTTCTGGATCTCATCCGGAAGCAGCGTGGCATAGTGGAAAGTGCCCGGCTTGGGAGTCGGAGGTCGTGGGTTCTAATTCCGGCTCTGCTACTTATCAGCTGTGTGATTTCACTTCTCTCCGCCTCAGTTACCTCATCTGTAAAATGAGAATAAAGACTTTGAGTTCCAGGTGGGACAACCCGATAATCTTGTATCTACCCCATTCATTCATTCATTCATTCATTCATCCATCCATCCATCCATCCGTCCGTCCGTCCGTCCGTCCGTCCATCCATCCATCCATCCATCCATCCATCCACCCACCCACCCACCCATCCATCCATCCATCCATCCATCCATCCATCCAGTAGTATTTATTGAGCGCTTACTATGTGCAGAGCACTGTACCAACCTCTTGGCATGTACAATTTGGCAACAGATGGAGACAATCCCTGTCCAGGGATGGGCTCACAGTCTAATCAGTGGAGACGGCAGAGCAGCGCTTAGAAGAGTGCTTGGCACGTTAGTAAGCGCTTAACAAACACCATCATTATTATATCTACCCCGGTGCTCAGTTTTGTGCCGGGCACATAGTAAACACTTACTAATTACCATCATTACTAATGTTATTATTATTATCAGTGCTGTGGGACTGAGACTGGGGTGAATACGATGCGCCTAAGGGATACGATAAACAGCATCGATCGATCGATTGATTGAAGACCTCAGCAGTCGGGAGGAATGACGGAAACCTGTCCGATACAAAATCTTGCCTCTGAAATCTTGAGCTAGTGGAAAGAGGTTGCCAAACATAAGGAGGTCAAAGTCACAGGCGTTTTCTGGACAAACCATGGATGGGAAACTTGGAAATATGGCAAAGAATAATAATAATAATAATAATAATGACGGCATTTGTTAAGCACTTACTATGTGCAAAGCACCGTTCTAAGCGCTGGGGGAGATATAAGGTGATCAGGTTGTCGCACGTGGGGCTCACAGTCTTGATCTCCATTTTACAGATGAGGTAACCGAGGCCCAGAGAAGTGACTTCCCCGAAGTCACCCAGCTGACAAGTGGCAGAGCTGGGATCCGAACCCATGACCTCTGACTCCCGAGCCCGAGCTTTTCCCACTGAGCCACGCTGCTTCTCTAAGAATCAAAGTTTAGGGATGAGGGTGAATATTATCAGTCTAGAAGATCCCGAAATGATTTTCACATTAAGAGTTACGGATTGAATGATGTTTCTGTCTTCTCACCCACGAAGGTCTTCGTCACGGGCGAAGTGGGATCCTGGGAATATTCACACAGGCCTCTGTCCCGATCCTTCTCTCCCGCCTGCACTGTCCCGGTGGAAATCTTTCGTTCGGACCCAGACACTCTGGCCTTTCTCGAGGGAAAAGAAAAAAAAATCAGTTGTCAGTTATATTGCAGGGCAGGCATCAGTAATCCCGTGAACAGCCATTAATTTTACTGCAGTTAATAAAGCTTTAATGAAATGAAATACAAAACCCAGCTGGCTAGTTAATCAGAAATAAGAATACATCCACTTGTTCAGAACTTTCAATAAAAGCATTTAACAAATTAGAGAGCAGAAATCGGAAATTGCAGAGGGCCTCCGAGCTGCCGCGGTGTCTTAACCCGAGGGAGTGATGCATAAAGTCGCTCCAGCGGATACCCAGGACACGCATCCGTTCAATCCTATTTATTTAGCGCTTACCGCGTGCAGAGCACTGTACTAAGCGCTTGGTACCGCGTTTAGGACAGCGCATCCCAACCAGGAGACGTTTCATAGTCCTGCTACCGGCACGACGCCAGGGAGTGATGACGAGGGAAGGAGAACCCTTTCACGAAAAGTCTAAGGATCGGGCGAGAGGGATCCAGGACGGTGCTCGGCACCCAGTAAGCGCTCAATAAGTTCGATCGATCGACCCGCCGGTTTGCGGCGAAGATGAAATCCCACATTCACCATGCTCCACATCCGCCCGTTCTCAGGCCTCATCGGGGAAATCCAAATTAACGAAAAGAAGACGATCACACTCGGAAAACCCATCGCTCTTCAGGATGGTGTTTTCGGGGGTGACCGGAGACAGCTTCCCCCCCGCCCCAGTTTCGGATCTTTCCGGGTTCAGGATCTGCTCCGCCGGTGAAACGTGCGAGACGGGAAAATAGCTTTGGGCTCTGGGGATCCTGGCTTTACTTTTGAAAAGCAAGATGAAATGTAAGGAAGGCAACCCAGAATTGGCACGGAGGAAGAGGGATGATAAATCGTATCGCGAGAGACCCGAGAAGCTACGGCAGAGAGCGGGAAGTGGAATTCTATTTATACGGAGCCAGTGTGTTCTGCCCGAATTCTGTCTTATTCGCTCCGTGCTTTCCCTTCTCAAACGTCCCCTGCGACACGACGTTAGCCGCAGAGTGTGGTGTTCGACTAGGAGCCAGGACGAGCGCCCGGTGGAAGTTGGAGGAAGGGTAATCATGGCCGAGAAAGGGATATTGAACCGGAATAGCCATAGGAGGAGTGATCAGTGGATCCATCGGTGCTATTTATTGAGCGCTGACTACGGGCAGAGCACTGTACTGAACACTTGGGCCGGTATAATGCAACGGAGTCGGTATTCATCACTTCACGGGAACTGGAAGTCCTGGTCCGAGAACCTTGGAGGATTCAAGAGAGGGGGAATGAATTCTTGGACAAGTGGATCTGTAGCGGGTGACCGGGTTGACTGGGACCGGGAGGATCCATCCCGCCAGCCATTAAGGTCAAGGAGGGTAACCAGCACACAGAGGCTCTGAGTTAAATAATAGCGTTGGTATTTGTTAAGCGCTTACTCCGTGCTGAGCACTGTTCTAAGCGCTGGGGGAGATACAGGGTGATCGGGTCGTCCCACGTGAGGCTCGCAGTTCATCCCCATTTTCCAGACGAGGTAACTGAGGCCCAGAGAAGCGAAGTGACTCGTCCACGGTCACCCAGCTGACAAGGGGCAGAGCCGGGAGTCGAACCCATGACCTCTGACTCCCGAGCCCGGCCTCTCTCCGCTGAGCCGCGCCGCTTCTCCGGAAGTGTTGAAACAGCGCTGAGAAACCACGCAAGCCACTGGGGAAGTGCAAATTGACATTCGCTGGCTTCGTAGGGAATGACGTAGGGACAGTTAGGAACCCAGGCCATTCGGAGGAAAACTGGGAAGGGGCGTTTGAAAAAACTCGTGAGATAGCTGGAGAGGCAGAGAAGAAACAAGCTAGAATGATGATGAGGGAAGAGGAAATCTCGTGTGTCATTCCCACGGTATTCCGACTACCCTTAAGTGGTTTCGCCGATGTGTATGAGCCACAGACAGGAGAGAGAGGTGGTCCATTTCGGTGGGTTACTGCGAAACTGGAAACAGATAATCAGGAAAAGACACGTTGGAAAACAGCTATTTACCTTCTGCTTTCCTGGAAGAGAGTAGAAGGAAGAAGAGCCTACGGTAAGTAGCAGATTTTTTTTTATAGCGCAATAGCGAGCAGGATGAACAGCGGCACGAACGATCCCGGGCCGGGGAGCCAGAAGGACCTGGGTCCTGATCCCGGCTCTGCCCCTTGCCTGCTGTGGGACTCCGGGGAGATCGCTTCACTTCTCTGGGCCTCGGTTCCCTCATCTGCCAAAAGGGAATTCAATGCCTATTCCTCCTCCTACTTAAGGCTGGGAGCTCCATGTGGGACCTGAGAAGCGGCGTGGCTCAGTGGAAAGAGCCCGGGCTTGGGAGGCGAAGGGCGTGGGTTCGAATCCCGGCTCCGCCACTTGGCAGCTGCGGGACTGTGGGCAAGTCACTTCGCATCTCGGTCCCTCAGTGACCTCACCTGTCAAATGGGGATGAAGACCGTGAGCCTCGCGTGGGACAACCTGATTCCCCTGTATCTCCCCCAGCGCTTAGAACAGTGCTCTGCACAGAGTAAGCGCTTAACAAATACCAACGTGATTATTGTAAAATCTATCCCAGTGCTTAGTACAGTGCTTGACCCACATAGTGAGCGCTTAACAAATACCACCATGATCATTGTATAATCTATCCCAGTGCTTAGTACAGTGCTTGACCCACAGAGTGAGCGCTTAACAAATACCGCATTTATTAGGGAAGAGAGCTCCCAGCTCTTTAATGAATATTAAATCCAAAGGTCCCTAATTCAGGAATAATAATATTGGTAGTAACAGTAATGATAACGATTGTCGTATTTGTTAAACACCTACTACGCGCCCGGCACCGGACTGAACGTCGGGGTGGGTACAGCCGGGTCAGGTTGGACCCGGTCTCCGTCCCACATGGGGCTCACAGTCTTAATCCCCATTTTTTTACAGATGAGGAAACCGAGGCACAGAGAAGTTAAGTGACTTTCTCATAGTCACATAGCAGACACAGGTGGTGAAGGCAGGATTAGAACCCAGCTCCTCCTGACTCCACGGGCCTTACCCTTTCCATTAGGCCGTGGAGTGAACGGAGTCTGATTTGGAAAGAAGTATCTCTCCAAGTTCCTAGAAACCCAGGGCATTTGATACTTAGCCGTTCAAATACCCGAGAGCAGGAGGCGGCAGCGCGGCCTGCTTGAAACAGCGCGGGCCCGGGCGTCAGAGGACCTGAGTTCTAATCCCGGCTCTGCTGGTGTGACCGTGAGCGAGTCACTTCACTCCTCTGTGCCTCGGTTTCCTCAGCTGTAGAAAGGGGATTACGACTGCGACCCTCACGTGGGTCAGGGATCGGGTCCAACGTGATTTGCTTGTGTCCACCCCAGCGCTTAGTACAGTGCCCGACACATAGCAGGCGCTTCACGGGTACCGCTACTGGCCACACCCTCTGCCTTCAAGGAGTTTAGAGAACTGACAGGAAAGAGGACCAGGATCCGTGGCGAGGTTATGAGCGATTGATAAAGCACTTGCCCCTCCTCCATCAGCCGTCTCACGGGTCTCAGGTTCAGAGCGATATTTGCGGGCATTATTTCATTCCCGTTCAAGCCTGAATGATCGAATCGGAAATCCTCCCAACGAGAGTGTTCCCGGGTGCTGCTTTCGGGTTTCCTTTAGGCCCCCGGAGCAGAGTGCCCGTGGGCCCCGGCACGTGAATTTTACCTAAATTTTAGGGAGGGAGCGTAGCCTAGTGGAAAAAAGCCCGGGCCTGAGAATCGGAAGGACCTCCGACTCTGCCACTTGTCTGCTGTGTGACCGTGGACAAGTCACTTCACTTCTCGGGGCCTCAGTTCCCTCATCTGGAAAATGGGGATGAAGACTGGGAGCCCCACGTGGGGTGGGGATTGGGTCTGACCTGATCAACTTGTGTCTACCCAAGGTGCTTGGGTAATAGCGAGTCCTTCCTAATCATCGAAACGGATACCGTGATTTAAAATATCTCTTGCAAAGATGGTCTGCAAAGAGGTGCTTAATCCTAAAGAAGCTCATTTACGTGAGTCTGTTTGTTAGTCTTCTTCAGTCCCCTGCTGGTGCGAATACAAGCGTTTGGGTGGAGAGGATGGTAAGGTGTGTTGCAAGGGGCCTCGTTGAATGCCGTTACGAAATCCTCTCCCCAAGAATCTATGTTTCCCAATTATTTAGTAATAATAATAATAATGTTGGTATCTGTTAAGCGCTTACCATGTACAGAGCACTGTTCTAAGCGCTGGGGTACATACAGGGTCGTCAGGTTGTCCCACGTGAGGCTCCCGACCTTAATCCCCATTTTCCAGATGAGGTAAATGAGGCACAGAGAAGTTAAGTGACTCGCCCACAGTCACACAGCTGAGTGCTTACTGTCTGCCGTGCTAAGCACTCGGGAGAGGACGATACGACAGAGTTTATAGAGGCGGAGTCGGGGGAGCGAGTGTGTGAGAGAAAGCGTACTTATCTGGAAGGGAGGGGCGGGGAGGGAGACTGAGGGTGTGAGGCGAGAGGAATTTGCCGACAGCAAGCCCAAGGGGGAGCGTCCCTGAGCCGTGAGGTAGAGTTTTCCCGCTCTGGACAGGGAGGTTTTTTGACAGGAAGTCACCCTGAGTTCAGGGGTCGACCTGGTTTTGTAGCGATATGGTAATAGCACCGCTAAAATGCCTCTCTCCAAAAGGATAATTGGATTATTATTACTAAATCGATGAGAAAAATCAGTGCACGGCATTCACATCAATTATAAGGAGTGAGGTCAAGGCACTGAGACTTTGGAGAAGTCCTCCCGATGCGAGCGTTTCCGCCAAGCAGCCACTCGCCTTTGGCCTTCCGACGTCCGACCGGTAAACGAGCGGTCGTGACCCCTCCCCTGGAGCTTGGGTGAACGCCCCCGCGCCCTGGGGGGGCTCAGGCTATTGTCACCCCGTAAGCAGGAAGACGGGGTGCTAGAATGCCGCGAGTAGGGTGCCGTGTCATCGGGTGGAAGACGATCGTCATGATGGCATTTGTTAAGCGCTTACTACGTGCAGAGCACTGTTCTAAGCGCCGGGGACGACACAAGGTCATCGGGTTGTCCCACGTGGGGCTCCCGGTCTTCATCCCCGTTTTACAGTTGAGGGAACTGAGGCCCGGAGAGGTCAAGCGACTTGCCCGAAGTCACACGGCTGACCTGCAGCGGAGCTGGGGTTTGAACCCACGACCTCTGAGTCCAAAGTCCGGGCTCTTTCCGCTGACGGGGAACACCAGCTGGGCTACGCCATCGGCGGAGAAGGATTCTGACCGAAGAACGCCCTGCGGCTTCTCGTGAGGCGGACGGGGCCGGCACCCATCTTGAAAGTCAGCTAGCCCCGGGTGGGCGGCGGAGCCCGAAACGGCTATCGAGGCAACCGCCCACGAGGTCAGTCGGTCGATCGTATTTACTGAGCGCTTTCTGTGAGCGGAGCACTCTACTCAGCGCTTGAAAAGTACAGTTCAGCAATAAGGAGAGATGATCCCTGCCCACCACGGGCTTACTGTCTTGGCGGGGAGACAGACATCGCAACAAGTGGATAGACATCAATATCAATAAATAGAATTTTAGATATATATGTATGGACACAGTAACGTTGGTATTTGTTAAGCGCTTACTATGTGCCGAGCACTGTTCTAAGCGCTGGGGGAGATACGGGGTCATCGGGTTGTCCCCCGTGAGGCTCACGGTTAATCCCCATTTTCCGGATGAGGTAACCGAGGTCCAGAGAAGTGAAGTGACTCGCCCACAGTCACACAGCTGCCAAGTGGCAGAGCCGGGATTCGAACTCTTGACCTCTGACTCCCCAGCCCGGGCTCTTTCCACCGAGCCACGCTGCTTCTGTGGGCCGGCGGGGGGGGGCGGGAGGGAGCAAAGGGAGCGAGTCAAGGTGATGCGGAACGGGGGGGGAGTTGAGGAATGGAACTCCTGGGAGTAGGAGGACCTGAGTTCTAATCCCGCCTCTGCCGCGTATCTGCTGTGAGACCCTGGACAAGCCATTTCACTTCTCTGTGCCTCAGTTACCTCATCGGTAAAATGGGGATGAAGACCGCGAGCCCCATGTGGGACACCGCCTGTGTCCACCTGGTTTTCCTGTATCTACCTCAGCGCTTAAGACAGTGCTTGGCACGTACTAAGTGTTTTACAGATACCATAAACCCCCCCAAACTGTTGTATTGTTCTCTCGCGAGTGCTCAGTACAGTGCTCGGCACACAGTAGGCACCCGATAAATACGATTCATTGATTTACCCCCTTCTGACTCCCTTAAAAATGCGTTGTATCTGGTGATCTCCACCCTTAAACCCCTCGAGGGCGGGAAGCTCTGCAGTTTCCCAAGCGCAAACCACAGTGCTCTTCACACAGCAGGTACCTAATAAATATTTTTGCTGGATTAATCCTTCAATTCAGGGCAGCTCTCAGGTGTGCAGGTGACGGTGGGTAATGAGGGAGGAGGAGACATAGGCCAAGAGAGAGAAAATGCAGATTGACTGGCTGCCTTTGAGGAAGGAGAAAAGAAGGAATATGGGCTTTTAACAAAAGGATGAATAAGTGCTAGTGCTCAGGAGTTCGATTGCCTGTGAAGGAGGAAGAGCATTCATTCATTCAATCGTATTTATTGAGCGCTTACCGTGTGCAGAGCACTGTACCGAGCGCTTGGAAAGTCCAAGTCAACAACGGAGACGAGCCCTACCCAACGACGGGCTCACGGTCTAGAAGTAATAATAATGTTGGTATCTGTTAAGCGCTTACTATGTGCAGAGCACCGTTCTAAGCGCTGGGGGAGATACAGGGTCATCGGGTCGTCCCACGTGAGGCTCACGGTCTTCATCTCCATTTTACAGATGAGGGAACTGAGGCCCCGAGAAGTGAAGCGACTCGCCCACCGTCACACAGCTGATAGGTGGCGGAGCCGCGATTCGAACCCATGACCTCTGACTCCCAAGCCCGGACTCTTTCCACTGAGCCAGGTACTGAGATAGCCACAGTTGTCAAGGTAGAGGAATGCCTGGACTGAGGTAAGAAGATTTTCCCAGAATTCCACTCTACCCTAGTAAATGCCTCAGTTTGCTCATTTGTAAAATGGGGCCTCAAAATCTGTTCTGGCACCTACTTAATAATAATAATAATAATAATGTTGGTATTTGTTAAGCACTTACTATGTGCAGAGCACCGTTCTAAGCTCTGGGGTAGAATCAGGGTCATCAGGTCGTCCCACGTGAGGCTCACAGTCTTAATCCCACAGATGAGGGAACTGAGGCCCAGGGAAGTGAAGTGACTTGCCCACAGTCACCCAGCTGACAAGGGCCAGAGCCGGGATTCGAACCCGTGACCTCTGACTCCCAAGCTCGGGCTCTTTCCCCTGAACCTCGCTGCTTCTACTTAGCTGTGAGCCCCCCGTGAAACAGAAACTGTAATCCATCTGATTAGCTTGTGTCTATCTCATCACGAGTGCTTGGCACATAGTACGCACTTAAATACAGCAGCTATTATTATTATTATTATTATTATTATTATTATTATTGTTGTTCTTGAAGCAGAACCAGGGTCAACCGGCGCCGTTCCTTTGGGCCCTAATGGATCCCGCCTGGGAAGCGCCGGGTTCGTTTCCTTCTCACTTAGAGCAGGTCACGAATTAGCTCTTCAGCAGGGGAATCTAAAGAGCGTCGTTCTATTTCTTCTGTGTCGTATAATTACGGATTGATTTACTGGCCACTGTAATACTACAAATTAATGTATTTGCATAATACGTCGTTTCATAAAAGATCAATTATAATACAGCGTTTGGTAAATGTACCATGAAAACAGACACAGTAGGGGGGAGAGGGAGGGGGAGGGAGGGAGAGGGAGACAGAGAGAGAGGAAGAGGGAGGGAGAGTGAGAGAGGAAGAGAGAGAAAGAGAGAGAGGGATACAGAGAGTGAAAGAGAAAGAGAAGGAGAGGGAAAAGAGAGCGAAGAAGAGCCGAAAAAGAGGGAGGAAGAGACCTATCTGTCACATATGCACTGTGCGGCCTAGATTACATCACTTCCTTTCTCTGGGCCTCAGTTCCCTCATCTGTAAAGTGGGGATTAAGACCGCGAGCCCCCCGCGGGACCGGGACTGGGTCCCACTTGGCAATCTTGAATCGCCCCCCGCGCTTACCGCAGTGCCTGGCATATAGTAAGCACTTCACACGCTCCATGAAAACAAAACACGACGCTCTTGCACTTTGAATTGCTCCCTTTATTCACTCCTCCCTCAGCCCCACAGTGCTTCTAATAATAATAACGTTGGCATTTGTTAAGCGCTTACTATGTCCAGAGCACTGTTCTCAGCGCTGGGGGAGATCCAGGGTGATCAAGTTGTCCCATGTGGGGCTCACAGTCTTCATCGCCATTTTCCAGATGAGGTCACTGAGGCACAGAGAAGTGAAGTGACTTGCCCACAGCCACACGGCTGACAAGTGGCGGAGCCGGGATTCGAACCCATGACCTCTGACTCCCGAACCCGTGCTCTTTCCACTGAGCCACGCTGCTTCTGCTTACGTGCAGCTCCGTAATTCATTTCTGTAAACGTCCGTCTCCTACGTTAGACTGTAAGGTCGCTGTCGGCAGGGAACGTGTCTACTAGCTTCTGATAAACTGTACTCTCCCTAGCACTTAATGCAGTGCTATAAATAATAATAATAATAATAATAATAATGACGGTATCTGTTAGGCGCTTACTCTGGGCCAAGTACCGTTCTAAGCGCTGGGGTAGATACAAGGTAATCTTGAGGTAAGAAGGTTTTCCGAGAATTCCACTCTATCCTAATAAATGCCTCAGTTGGCTCATTTGTAAACTGGGGCCTCCATATCTGTTCTGGCACCTACTTAATAATAATAATAATAATAGCGTTGGTATTTGTTAAGCGCTTACTATGTGCAGAGCACTGTTCCGAGCGCTGGAGTAAATACAGGATAATCAGGTTGTCCCACGTGGGGCTCACAGTGTTAATCCCCATTTTCCAGATGAGGTAACCGAGGGAGAGAGAAGTTAAGCGACTTGCCCGAAGTCACACAACTGATAAGTGGCGAAGCCGGGATTAGAACCCACGACCTCTGATTTTCCAGTCCGTGCTCCTGCCCCTAAGCCATGCCGCTTCTCCACACACGGTGACGCAATCGATACGACCGATGGATCGATTGAAACCGTGCCGACTGCCGATGGCCACCTTCCTGCCGTGGCCTCTCACACTCAGATGGGGGAACCACGGGAAGGCTGGGGAATCCGGATGCGGTGCCGAAGAGGGCCGTAAAGAGCCAATCTGGAAAACGCCGAATCGACACGTGATTGGGACAATTGCTCATTCCTCTATTTCCTGTTTCCTGAGGAGAGCCATTTCTTTTCCCAGTGATCATTTTAGCACAAAGATGGTGGAAAATAAACGACGCCCCTAAAATGCTATAAAACGGAATCATCCAATTCACTAAATGGGACGGAAGCCCGGCCCGGGATTTAACTGTCCAGGACTGAGGGAAACGGGGTAATCAGCTCCCCGGCAGTGACCGTAAACCCGTCAGTGGGCGGGGAGCGTCTCTATCTGTTTGCCGAATTGTCCATTCCGAGCGGTTAGTACAGTGCTCTGCACATGATAAGCGCTCAATAAATGCTATCGAATGAATGAATGAAAGGTTCCCCCCCAGACGGTTCCGTTTCCCATTCGAGCACCATTTTAAATAGCTTTGCCACCAATTCACAAATTTAAACTGTCCTCCTACGCCGCCGGGAACGGGAAACACTCAGGACGGCCCAGGTTGCCGTGCGAAGACCTTGGGGATAAGATATATTTATAGAGTTGATATATGTGCGGTGTCTCATCTCCCTAAGGAAAATGAATATGCAGGGATTGTAGTGACAAAAAAAAAAAAGACTTTAAGATTCGACCTACGGGTAAATACAAGTAGTTGCCTATTAATTCTGTCGGGAACTGTTTGTTTCACCTCTTTCACCTAAAAACATGTACCCGGTGTTTTAAATCGTGTAATATGAGGCCTCTCTTCCCTCCACCGACACGAACCAAATTAAGCCTCCTTTTAGCTGCAGTTTTTCTTTTCTCTCTACTCCTCTGAACCTCCTCCAATTAATTCTCAGAGTCCCCAGTTATCTAAGGGCTATCCCTAGCACTTATGCACGTAAGTGTATTTAGCTGTTTCATTATTTATTTCGATTATTCAAAAATACTTTCACGCCTGTCTTCCCTGGTGGAGCGTAAGCTCCTTGTGAGCAGGGAATGCCTCCCTTCTTTAGCTTGGGATTTTCCACGTGCGTAGTCGAGCGCGTCGATTTGCAGGACCTGGACCTGTCTTCTCTTTAGCTTCTTTGTTTCTCCTTCCTCAGGGAGATTTCACTCAAACACAGCCTCTGCTTTCTTGCTAAACTACTTTCACCCTTAATATTCAACTCCAGCTCCAGCCCAAGAGGCGTCTTCGAACGTGTTCTGAGTGGCCCTGATTCCCCAGAAGGACAAATTTATGTTCACGGATTCAGCTCTTGAAAGAGTGGTGGCTCTTCAGATCCGCTTCTGAGATTCGTCGGTCAAAGACCGCTGGGGCGAGCGACGACATCAATCAATCGATTGTATTTATTAAGCACTGCCTGCGTGCAGAGCGCTGTACTGAGTGCTGCGGAGAGCATAAGAGTCGCTGGACGCAGTCCCTACTCTCAACGACATTAGTAGGAAATGGAGGCAACAGCCTCAGGAGCGGTAGGGACTCCCGGAAAGAGCCTGGGCCATCGGGGGACCTGGGTTCTAAATCTGACTTTGCCCCTCCTCGGCCGTGTGCCCTTGGACCAGTCACACTGTGTGCCTCAGTTTCTTCATCTGTTCATCTGAAATGAACGTTACAACAGAAGAAAAGATCCAGTTACTCCTCGGCCCCCGAATTCTCCCGCAAAGGGCGTGATTCCTCGTGAATCGACGACGCTCCTTCGCGGCTTGGGGCCCGCACCCGACGCTTAGGACCTTATTCTGTAGCGGGAAATTCTTGAGTTGCCCTCTGCCGAGACGCATCGATTTAACTCGCCCAGCCATCGAGACGGTAGCATCTGCTGGAACAAGATCCGCCTGGGTCGTTGACGTGTCGCAGGAATTGGAAACCTTTCCGGGATGTTTGAGACGCTGAAAGGATGGACGGCAGAACGGGGGACGTGAAGCGCTCAGATCCACCGTCTCTCATTCGTGTAAGACAGGTCGCCAGCCCAAATTTAGATTTGGGAAGCCATCCTCAGGGGATTCCACACAGTGCTGTTGGGGTTAACGCTATAGAATTTATTAATGTCGCAATTAAACTGCTATTATCCCCCTGGAAGGAATTACATTAATAACGTCCCTTCCTGCTTCCCTAACAGAGGCACACGGAGAGCGTTAGTTCGGCAGGAGAAATTTGAAGAGGCGGCTTTCTCTCTCTCTCGCCGGATCGGAAACTCCGTCAGAGAGGGACTCTGGTGTCCTGACTCTATTTTAATAATGATGTTGGTATCTGTTAAGCGCTTACTATGTGCAGAGCACTGTTCTAAACGCTGGGGTAGATACAGGGTAATCAGGATGTCCCACGTGAGGCTCCCGGTTTTAATCCCCCTTTTACAGATGAGGGGACTGAGGCCCGGAGAAGTGAAGTGACTTGCCCAAAGTCACCCAGCTGGCAAGCGGCGGAGCCGGGATTCGAACCCATGACCTCTGACTCCCAAGCCCGGGCTCTTTCCCCCGAGCCCCGCTGCTTCTCTGCCACTGATCGACTGAACTTCACAAAGAAGCTTTCCTGCGGTAGGACCGTTACATGGCGGAGCGGATAGAGCACAGACCTGGGAGTCAGAAGGTCATGGGTTCTAATCCCGGCTCCGCCGCCTGCCTGCTGTGTGACCTTGGGCAGGTCACTTAGCTTCTCCGTGCCTCAGCGACCTCATCTGGAAAATGGGGATGAAGACAGCCCCACGTGGGACAACCTGATCATCTTGTATCTACCCCAGCGCCTAAAACAGCGCTCGGCACACAGTAAGCGCTTAACAGATACTATTATTATTAATATTATTGCTCAGCCTCTCATCGGCGATCACAGTAGCATCACCGCTCCATCGAGGAGCGTTTCCCCGGCCAAAACCAACCGGGTCAGAAAAGCGAACGGCAAGGCGAGAGAG
Organism: Ornithorhynchus anatinus; assembly: GCF_004115215.2. Taxonomy (NCBI): domain Eukaryota; kingdom Metazoa; phylum Chordata; class Mammalia; order Monotremata; family Ornithorhynchidae; genus Ornithorhynchus; species Ornithorhynchus anatinus. The sequence goes on from NC_041736.1 coordinate 58,429,956, forward strand.
AGGCGGCCACTGGAATCGTTAGCAAGCTCGGAAAACAGCTGGGAAGGCTTATTCCCTACCAAGAAAGCCACCGATCAAAGAAAATTAATTAACAAAGGGGCCCGGTAATCAGTCCCTTTGTACCGCATGACTCGGGTAAAGATAAATTACTCTAAATAATGGATTCCACCCGTGCAGACATTGGCAGCTCACTCAAAACGACGGATTCTCTCAGTGGGAGGGAAGGCCGGAAGACGGAAATAAAATCAAAATCAGAGCGGGCAGAGGGACTCAGAGGATGCTTCGGGCCTAGCGGCAGCCAACCGGAGTGGGAAGTATCTGAGGATTAAGATTGGGAAGGAATTTGGGATGGGAATCTGGGAAGGTCCCAGGGCAGTGAGGATGTGAGAAGAGCAAACGACGTTGGGTGTCTACCAACTCTGTAACGTTGGATTCTCTCAAGCACTTAATAGTAATGTTAGTATTTAAGCGCTTACTATGTGCAGGGCACTGTTCTAAGCGCTGGGGTAGACACAGGGTCATCAGGTTGTCCCTCGTGAGGCTCGTAGTCTTAATCCCCATTTTCCAGATGAGGGAACTGAGGCCCAGAGGTTCCCCCGATCAGACCGTGCGCCCGTCAAAGGGCAGGGACCGTCTCTATCTGTTACCGATTTGTCCATTCCAAGCGCTTAGTACAGTGCTCTGCACATAGTAAGCGCTCAATAAATACTATTGAATGAATGAATATGGGACTTTTGCCAGCTGTGTGACTGCGGGCGAGTCGCTTCACTTCTCTGTGCCTCAGTGACCTCATCTGTAACTGTGAGCCCCACGTGGGACGACCCGATTCCCCTGGGTCTACCCCGGCGCTTAGAACAGTGCTCTGCACGTAGTAAGCGCTTAACAAATACCATCATTATTATTATTACCCCAGCGCTTAGTACGGTGCCTGGCACGTAGTAAGTGCTTAACAACTACCGTGAAAAAGGGGCGCTCTTCATGCCGACGATTTTATTAACACGCCAGTCCTCCCCAGCAGCGAATCAACACGCTGTGAGGGGGCGGAAGACGTGTGGGTGGCACACCTTATCCTCGCTGAAGGATGAGAAAAAACAGTAGGAAGGCAGCGGTTGATTTAACCTCTCCGCCCCGGCCTTCAAGCTACGTTGCCTTTTACTGCAGTCGAAGGATCACCCGTATCTAATGAGGCCGTCCTTGCCGATCAGGACGTGGAAGAGCTCTCCTGGAATTCTCCACCTCTCTCTATCTCGCTCACATCTCTCTCCTTCTCTCTCTCTCGCACACACAAACGTACTCCAAGAGAAACACCCACGCAACGGCCCTCTCACCCCAGATATGGGTGGAAGATGTAAATCCCTCCGGTCGGCCCCGTGAAAACCTCAGCTCCCTATTCCACGCTCTTGGCTTAGCTCCGGATTAATTTCAGATTGCGTGATGACTTGGGATCGCCCCACTTGGGGGAGGAGAAGGAGCAGCGCGGCTCGGCGGAAAGAGCCCGGGCTTAGGAGTCAGAGGTCACGGGTTCTAATCCCGGCGCCGCCACCCGTCAGCTGGGTGACCGCGGGCAAGTCGCTTCACTTCTCGGTGCCTCGGTTGCCTCAGCTGTAAAGTGGGGAGGAAGACTGGGAGCCCCACGCGGGACAACCTGAGTCCCTTGTACCTACCCCAGCGCTTAGAACGGGGCTCGGCACGTAGTGAGCGCTTAACAAATACCAGCGTAATAATAATCACAAGCCACCTCTCCGACTCTCGCCGGCCCGCAGAAGCGGCGTGGCTCGGTGGAAGGAGCCCGGGCTTGGGAGGCAAAGGGGATTCTAAGCCCGGCTCTGCCACTCGTCAGCTGTGCGACCTGGGACAAGTCACTTCACTTCTCTGGGCCTCGGTTACCTCATCTGGAAAATGGGGATGAAGACCGTGAGCCCCACGCGGGACAACCTGATCACCTTCTATCTACCCCAGCGCTTAGAACAGTGCCTGGAACAGAGTAAGCGCAGAACAAATACATTTAAAGAAAAAAAGTCTCAACACCGGTGAATAAAGAGCACTGGGACGGAGGGCGTGTTTCTCCTCACCGCATCAGAAGAGTTGCGGGTGGGGCATTCATACATTCAATTACATTTATTGAATGCTTGCTGTGTGCAGAGCACTGTTCTAAGCGCTGGGGTAGATACAGGGTAATCAGGTTGTCCCACGTGAGGCTCGCGGTTAACCCCCATTTTGCAAATGAGGTAACTGAGGCCCGGAGAGGTGAAGTGACTTGCCCACAGTCACCCGGCTGCCAAGTGGCAGAGCTGGGTTTCGAACCCATGACCCCTGACTCCCAAGCCCGGGCTCTTTCCGCTGGGCCAGCTGCTTCTCACGCTGCTTCTGCAGTAGAGACACACCGTGGCCTAATCCTCGTTGAGAAGGTCGGTATCTGTTAAGCGCTTACTATGTGCCGAGCACCGTTCTAAGCGCTGGGGTGGACACAAGGGAGTCAGGTTGTCCCACGAGAGGCTCACAGTCCTAATCCCCATTTTACAGATGAGGGAACAGAGGCACCGAGAAGTTAAGTGACTTGCCCAAAGTCACACAGCTGACCCAGCTCGTTCCGCCCCGTGTCGGCTGGGTGACCTCGGGCAAGTCACTCCGTTCATTCGGTAGTTATTTATTGAGCGCTTACCGTGTGCAGAGCACTGTACTAAGCATTCGGAAAGCACAATACAGCCAAAAGGGACAATCCCCGCCCACACCGGGCACCTCACTTCTCCGGGCCTCAGTTCCCTCGTCTGTGAAATGGAGATCAAGACTGCGTCCCACCTGGCAGAAGCAGCGTGGCTCAGCGGAAAGAGCCCGGGCTCGGGAGCCGGAGGTCACGAGTTCGAATCCCAGCTCTGCCACTTGGCAGCTGGGTGACTGGGGGCAAGTCGCTTCACTTCTCTGGGCCTCGGTTACCTCATCTGTAAAATGGGGATTAACCGTGAGCCTCACGTGGGACAATCCGATGACCCCGTATCTCCCCCAGCGCTTAGAACGGTGCTCTGCACACAGTAAGCGCTTAACGAATACCGACATTATTATCATCATTATTTATCCCAGCGATTAGTACAGCTCCCGGCACATCGAAAGCGCTTAACAAATGCCGTAAAAAAAAGGAGAGGTAGGGGACCAGTAGACACGTGGGGAGGGTGTGTGTGTGTCTGTGTGTTCGGCCGTACACGAATCTTTTTGCGTTTCCCTCTTCTTCAGGTCAAGCGGTTTGGTCTTCTGTCTTGATTTCCCCTCCCGACGGCCCTTTTCATCAACGGTGTTTCACTCCAGCCGTAGAGAACGACGCTTAACTCGCTCACTTGAGGGTGGCCTACGTCCCCACCCAGAGTAAGCAGAGGGGAAAATCGATCTTGCCTCCCCCCGACGGAGCCCACCTGAGGGGGAGAGAGAGGGGCCGCTCCCCTCCGTGGGAAGGAGACGCGGGGGGCAGCCGTGGCCTCAAGCAGAAAATGGAGAGAGGTTGGCGTTGACAGAAGCCTTGACCTTCCGGAGCCCAGCGCCGTCCATCGGCTTTCGCCAGCCCTTCCTCCCGATTCCCGGCTCAGTCGGGAGACGTGGGAGGGGCCCCTGAGTGGATTCTGATGCCGCGTTTATTCGAAGAGAGCGCGCACCATTACACTCGCTCGTCGAACCGTGTTTTCGGGGATGGCTCAGAGTGCTGGAGGAGGCGCAGGTTTTCGCTTGGGGCCGAGGCCTGATGGGATCGGCCTAACGATTTCCCTTCTCGCGGTGGATTTGATCGTCGCGAGGCTTCTCCGCCTAGGACCGCCGGGCCTCGATCCCGCCGCTCCGTCCTGCGCTAAAAGAGGGTCCGGCTCGGGACGTGTTTGAAGACCTCGGATGGCGGCTCCTTTCCCAAACTGATCGAAATGGTTCCTTTTTCGCCATCGGTGTTTCGCTCCGGCCGTAGAAGGGGGAGCCCCGGGGAAATGACCTCAAGCGGGAAAGGGAGAGAGGCTGGCGTGCCAGGAGTCTTGTCCTTCCCAAAAGCAGACCAGAGGCCTCTCCTCTTTGTACTGTGCGGCACATGAGATCAATCAAAAGAAGCTATGACTGAATGAATGGTAATAATAATAATAATAATAATAATTTGTTAAGAGCATCCTGTGTGTGTCAAGAACTGTTTTAAGCGCTGGGACGGATACAAGTTAACCGGGTTGGACACAATCCCCGTCTCACAGGGCGCTCACAGTCTAAGTAGGAAGGAGACCGGGTATTGAATCTCCATTTTACAGATGAGGAAACTGAGGCTAAAGAGGTTAAGTGACTTGTCCAAGGTAACACAGGTGGCAAGTGGAGGAGCCGATATTTGAGCCAGATCTTCTGACTCACGGGTTGGTATTTTATTTTTTCCCACTAGGTCGTGGCTGCTCTTACCGGGCAGAGCGCTGTACTAAGTGCTGGGGAGAAACCAACATAGTTGGCAGATCCGAACGCTGCCCTCAAGGAATTTATAATCTAGCCGGGGAGACAGATGTTAAAATAAATCACAGGTAGGAGGGAGCAATACAATTTAAATTTCAAAAAATTTAAAGAAATGTACATGGGTCTTACCGGGATGTCTGAATATCCTCCTCTAGACTGTCCGCTCCTTGTTGGCAAGGACGGGGCCTACCAGTGGTGCTTTCCCCCAGTGCTTAGTACAGCGCTCTGCACAGAGTGAGTGCTCAATAAATAGCCTTTATCGATGGATCCAGATGGTTAAGCGTCAAGGAAGTACTCAAGTGTCAATTCTGGGAGAAATTAATCAGAGACGGCCTCTCGGAGAAGACGCGATTTCAAGGGGTCTTCGAAGCAACGCGGGCTAGTGGAAAGAGCACGGGTCTGGGAGTCTGAGGCCCTGGGTTCTAATCCTGGCTCTGCCACTTGTCTGCTGACTCTAGGCAAGTCACTTCATTTATCTGGGACTCAGCCACCTCATCCGTAAAGCGGGGGATAAGAATGTGAGCCCCAGATAAGACGTGGACCGCGTCCATCCCGATTAGCTTTTGTCTGTCCCAGCGCTTAGCTCAGTGGACGACACAGAGTAAGGGCTTAAAAAATGCCGTAAAAGTAATAACGATGATACAAGGAAAAAGCTGGGGAAAGGAGTGGTCCACCAGGTGTGAAGTGGGAGGGGGTCTCCAAGCGAAAAAGCGGGGATGAGGAGAGGGAGAGCAGAGAGAAATTATGAACGGGGCACTGACCTATCCGTATTGTACTCTCTCAAGCGCTTAGTACAGTGCTCCGCACCCAGTAAGAGCTCAATAAATACGATCGAATGAATGAATGAATGAAAAAAGCACTATAGAAACCCGTGGTTCACCTACTTGCTACATCCCCAGGGGGTAGGAGGGGAGGTCACGCGCCCCGGTTGACGACGGTGGTATTTTTTAAGCACTTACTGTGTGCTCTGGTACTTCGGTAGCCGTGTCAGACACATCCTCCGTCGATCAGTCAGTCGGTCGTGATTATCGAGCGCATACTGTACTAAGAGCTTGGGAGAGTATAACGTAATGATACGACGGACACATTCCCTGTCCACAACGAGTCTAAAGGGGGAATGAATCAGTCGTGTTTTTAGTGGGTGCAGAGCACTGTACTAAGTGCCTTCCCGCACAGAACTCACCGTCCAAGTTGCCGTTGCTGTTTTCCGTGCTTTCCCAAGCGCTCGGAGCAGCGTGCTCCCGAATTCGTTGGATGAGGCGGGAGTTGAGGAGGGTTTCGAAAATGGGGAGAGCTGGGGGGGGGGGGTGCACTCCTTTTTGGGGAGGGGGGAGGGAGTTCCACGGAGGTGGAGGAGTCTAGAGGATGCGGAGGCCGGCGCTGGAACGACGAAGGCCGCCCGAAACGTGGCGGGTGGAGATGGTGGAGAGATGGTGGAGACGGAAGGAAATGGGAAGTCAAGGGAGGCATTTTGAGGAGGGGAGAGAGAGGAACACGAGCAGGAAGATGATCTGAACCACGACTTGTCATACAGATTGGAGGAGGGGGGAAGAGGCCGGAGGCAAGCAGATCCGTGAGGAGGTCGATTCGATTAGAAGTACGGCTTGCTCTGATTCTACTTCAGCCCTCCGCCTTCGTCGTATCGTCTTTCGAGAAGATGAGCTCATCTCCGTTATCTTCTAACGGGCCTCACCGTTACGACATTTCGCGGGTATCGAGGTGAAGAACCACGGAGACGGTAAAAGTGAATTTCGGGCTGATGATCACAGCGTCTTTTGAGAGCGGCCGGAGATGCGAAAGACGTAATTACTGAAGTGTTTACCTTAATTGAGGTCTGTTGGCAAGGAGCGGCCATCCCATTCTAAGAAAATGCCGACCATCTTGCAGAATTTGGGGCGTGGAATAGACCGGTATTGGAAGTCGTTAAAAGCTCGAGAGCGAGGAAGGCAGCGTGAGAGTGTTCGGCATTTCTGATCCGGTTCCGGAGCTAAATCGGAACAGAGTCACTCTCAGTTTGCTGCTGAGGCTGAGATCGTAAAGTCCTGATGTTAGAAAGGATCCAAGAGGAAGACCCTCGGAGACAGGAGAAACTGCTCGTGGAGAGATCGGTGGTACTTACTGAGCGCTCCCTGGGTGCAGAGCTCCGTATTAAGCGGTAGGAGAGTACAGTACAGTGGACACGAGCACCTTGCAGCCTAAAGAACAGCCAGGAAACTCATTTGATCTGTGCTACTTACTGACTGCCCCGCGTACTCAGAGCTCTGTATGAGACATTCATCCACTCCCATTTACTGAGCGCTTATTGTGGGCAGAGCACTGTACTAAGCACTTGGAAAGTACAGTTCAGCAACAGGCAGAGAAAATCCCCACCCAACAACGGGCTCACAGTCTAGAGCTCTGCCACTTGTCAGCTGTGTGACTGTGGGCAAGTCACTTCACTTCTCTGGGCCTCAGTGACCTCCTCTGTAAAATGGGGATTAAGACCGTGAGCCCCAGGTGGGACAACCCGATTCCCCTGTGTCTACCCCAGCGCTTAGAACAGTGCCCTGCACATAGTAAGCGCTTAACAGATACCAACGTTAGAGGATAATTACGGTATTTGTTAAGAACTTATTATGTGTCAAGCACCGTTCTAAGCGCTGGGGTAGACACGGGGCAATCAGGTTGTCTCGCGTGGGCACTTTTGATCTCCATCTGACGGATGAGGTAACTGAGGCACGGAGAAGTTAAGTGACTCGACTGAGGTCACACAGCAAACAAGTGGCGGAGCTGGGATTCGAACCCACGACCTCTGACTCCCAAGCGGGTGCTCTTTCCACCGAGCCACGCTGCTTCACCAGGGATCATTTTATGTTAAGTTCCCAAAGATCAGAAATGTGTGTGTTGTTGCTAGTATATTTGCCCAGGCGCCTAGTATAGTGTTTTGTGCTCTTTAGGTGCTCAATAAGTATTGCTTCATTGATTGACAGAGTACATTAAATGGAAAAATCACGACTCCTGTCTTCAACGAGCTTCCAACCTATTGGTTATTGCCCACCAAGGAATTTACTGAAAAAATGAAAAGCAGCATGGCCTAGTGGAAAGAGCACCGCCTTCCCTTAACTTCTCTGGGCCTCAGTTCCCTCATCTGTGAAATGGGGAGGAAGACTGTGAGCCCCACGTGGGGCAACCCGGTTACCCTGTATCTCCCCCAGCGCTTACAACAGTGCTCGGCACATAGTAAGCGCTTAGCGTATACCAACATCGTTATTATTATTATAAGTCTGAGGACCTGGGTTCGAAGCAGCGTGGCTCAGTGGAAGGAGCCCGGGCTCGGGAGCCAGAGGTCATGGGTTTGAATCCCGGCTCTGCCACCTGTCAGCTGTGTGACTGTGGGCGAGTCACTTCACTTCTCTGGGCCTCAGTGACCTCATCTGGAAAATGGCGATGAAGACTGTGAGCCTCATGTGGGACAACCTGGTTACCCTGATTCCACCCCAGCGCTTAGAACAGTGCTCTGCACATAGTAAGCGCTTAACAAATACCAACGTTAATCCCTGTTCTGCCACTTGTCTCCTGGGTGAATTTGAGCACGTCACTTCACTTCTCTGTACCTCAGTTTCCTCGACAGGGATTCAATGTTAGTATGTGTTAAGCGCTTACTATGTGCAGAGCACCGTTCTAAGCGCGGGGGTAGATACAGGGTCATCGGGTTGTCCCACGGGAGGCTCACAGTCTTCATCCCACAGATGAGGGAACTGAGGCCCAGAGAAGTGAAGTGACTCGCCCGCAGTCCCACAGCTGCCGAGTGGCAGAGCCGGGATTCGAACCCATGACCTCCGACTCCCAAGCCCATGGTCTTCCCACTGAGCCCCGCTGCTTCTTAAATAGGGATTAAAGCCTACTCTCTTCTACATAGAGACTGAGCTCCATGTGGGACGGGGCTGCGTCCACCTGGATTATCTTGTATTTACTCCAGTGCTTAGTAAAGGGCTTGGCACATAGTAGGTGCTTAAAAAGTTCCATAAAAAGACCCATAAAAAGACTAACAGGATGCAAATGATAATGATTATAGTGTTTATTAGAAGCTTATGGACTGAGTACTGGAGGAAATAAAGGATAATGAAATTGGACACAGTTCCCGGCTCCCATGGGTTTTACCGTCTAAGAGGCGACTGAGACCAAAAATATACAGAGAAGCAGCGTGGCTCCGTGGAAAGAGCCCGGGCTCGGGAGTCAGAGGTCATGGGTTCGAATCCCGGCTCCGCCACCTGGCAGCCGTGTGACTGTGGGCGAGTCACTTCACTTCTCTGGGCCTCAGTGACCTCATCTGGAAAATGAGGATTAACTGTGAGCCTCACGTGGGACGACCTGACGACCCTGTATCTACTACAGTGCTCTGCACGTAGTAAGCGCTTAACAAATACCAACATTATTAGTATATTAAGAAGACCCTCCTAAAGTACCATGCTGATCATAAACCATCTTGTGGGGGGTGGGGGGGAGGGGCGAAGAAGGTCCCACATCTGGAGAATGTGACTACGAGCCCCCCGTTGGACCGTGTCAGGTTTGTATCTTGTAGCTTCCGTCGTCCCCAACGCTTAGTACGGTGCCCGGCGTATAGCGGCTGCTTAACAAATACCACTGGAAAAGGGGCACGGGGAGAGAGGGGGAAAAGCAAAGTCGGATCCAGTCACGGTTTGTGTTTGAAGATGCCGCTGCTCTCTCTGAAGTTCTCACGTGGGAAAAGAATTTCAAGAAGGGGAAAGAGCAGAGGAGAGGGGGAAAGGGAGAAAGGCCAGTCGATCAACGGTTTTCAGTGGGCACCTACTGTTTGCGGAGCACCGTGGAATCGCCTCTCGGCTGTGAGCTCCCTTTAGGTGGAAATAGGTCTGTTTTTATGTTGTCCTCTCCCAAGTGTTTGGTACAGTTCTTTGCCCACGGTAAGCGCTCAGTAAATACGATTGAATGAATGAACGAAGCAGAAGATGCAAATCCCTGCCCGCGAGGAGCTTGCAGTTCAGTGGAGACAGACATTTATTGACAGATGGAAGAGGAGAAAGACAAAAATGGACAAGGAGGTTTGGGAATGCTAACACCTGACTTCTAGAGAGGTCTTTGCTTTTCATTCATTCATTCAATAGTATTTATCGAGCGCTCACTACGTGCAGAGCGCCGGACTAAGCGCTTGGAATGGACAGATCGGCAACGGATCGAGACGGTCCCTGCCCTTTGACGGGCTTACGGTCTAATCGTTTTGTGAAGCCTGATAGCTACTGACCCTAAGTCCCAGCCCACCCTAGAAACCAAACCACTAAAGCCGGTGGAAAAGCCCTCGAAAGGATGAATTTTTCATTATCTCTGAAAGCAGCGATGCCATTTTAGAGCAGGAGCTTCTGCTTCAGCTTCTTCGTTCTCCGGTATAATAAATCCCCTAAAAAATGAATCTTTCATGATGCCGTGAAACAGTACATTTCCTTCTTAAATAAACTTTCCCGGCGTGTACCTGGATGGCTTAGAGACTTTGGAAACCGAAACGATGAGGATCTTCTCAAGGTCCCAGAATATTTTGTTTTAATGGTAATTTAAGCGCTTACTATGCGCCAGGCACTGTACTAAACTCTGAGATAGCCAGTCTGGCCACGGTCCATGTTCCCCATGGGGCTCACACTTTTAATGCCATTTTACAGATGAGGTAACTGAGGCCTAGAGAAGTGAAGTGATTTGCATCATGACCCACAGCGGGCAGGTGGCGGGGCAGAATTAGAACACGGGTCCTTCTGACTCCCAAGCCCGTGCTCTACCCATTAGGCCACGCTGCTTCTACATTTTGCAGGATGCATCACTTGTGTCTCCTGTTCTGACGTTTTTGAGCTCTGTCAGTGGTCACGGTAGAGAAGCAGCGTGGCTCACTGGAAAGAGCCCGGACTTGGGAGTCAGAGGTCATGGGTTCGGATCCCGGCTCTGCCGCTTGTCAGCCGTGGGACTGTGGACGAGTCCCTTCACTTCTCTGGGCCTCAGTGACCTCATCGGCAAAATGGGGATGAAGACCGTGAGCCTCAAGTGGGACAACCTGATCACCCTGTATCTCCCCCAGCGCTTAGTACAGTGCTCTGCACATAGTAAGCGCTTAACAAATACCGACGTTATTATTCCCGCTTCTGTCCAAGCACTTAGTGAAGTGCTCTGCACAGGGTAAGTGCTCAATTGATACCACTGATTGACTGCCGGATCAGTGGAGAGAAGGAATCCTGGAACTTTTCGAATTCACGGGAGACTTCCAGTCGGAGTATTTTGGGGATTTCCCGGAGGGAAGAAAGGAGAACCGTCTTGATGCCTGAAACGACGATATCTCCGCCCGGGTAATGGAATTTAGATGGCTCGTTCTTTAAATAACAGAAGCAGCAGTGGTGAGCGGACTCAATTAATCTTGCTAAGTAGATAGATTCATCACCGTCAGGTCCCTGGATCCCACGAAGCCTCTAGACAGGAGGCCGGGGCACCTTCCGCCCGCCGGAAAATACCAATCTGTGGAAATCCCAGGGAGGCAGCAAGTCCTGGAGGAGTCAGGAGACTTGAGTTCAATTCCTAGCTCAGCCCCTGGCCTGCTTTGAGGCCTTGAGCAAGTCGCTGGACTTCTACGGGCCTCAGTTTCCTCGTCTATAGAACGGGCATTGTAATAATAATGATGGTGTTTGTTAAGCACTTACTATGTGCCAAGCACTGTTCTAATTGCTGGGGTAGATACAAGGTAAGCAGGTTGTCCCACGTGGGGCTCACAGTTTTAATCCCCATTTTCCAGATAATAATGTTGGTATTTGCTAAGCGCTTATTATGTGCAGAGCACTGTTCTAAGCGCTGGGGTGGATGCAGGGTGATCAGGTTGTCCCACGTGGGGCTCACGGTTCGTTAATCCCCATCTGACAGATGAGGTAACTGAGGCCCAGAGGAGTTAAGTGACTTGCCCACAGTCACACAGCTGCCGAGTGGCAGAGCCGGGTTTCGGACCCATGACCTCTGACTCCCAAGCCCGGGCTCTTTCCCCTAGGTCACTGAGCCCCAGAGAATGATAAAAATAATAATGATGGTATTTGTTAAGCATTTACTATGTGCCCAGCACTGTTCTAAGCGCTGGGGGAGATACAAGGTAATTAGTTGTCCCACACGGGGCTCACAGTCTTCAACCCCATTTTTCAGATGAGGTCAGTGAGGCCCAGAGAAGTGACGTGTCTTGCCCAAGATGACACAGCAGACGAGCGACGGAGCCGGGATTAGAACCCACGACCTCTGACTCCATAGCCCGGCCTCTTGCCACTAAGCCAAGCTCCTTCTCTGCGTGGCTCAGTGGAAAGAGCGGAGGTTTGGGAGTCTGGGGCCGTGGGTTCTAATCCCGGCTCTGCCTCTTGTCAGCTATGTGACTTTGGGCAAGTCACGTCACTTCTGCGTGCCTCGGTCCCTCATCTGGAAAATGGAGATGAAGACTGTGAGCCCCACGTGGGACAACCTGATCACCCTGTAGCCCCCCAGCGCTTAGAACAGTGCTTTGCACATAGTAAGCGCTTAACAAATACCAACATTATTATTATTATTACTACAAATTAATCAGCACACTCAGCTCTTCTAACACCCCACCGCTCACTGTACAGTCTCTTCTACCTCCTCACCTACCCCTTGCCCACATTCTCCCTCTGGCCCGGAACTCCCTCGCCCTTCTTATCCACTCTCCCCATCTTCAAAACCCTCCTAAAATCAGCGCGTCTCAGTGGAAAGAGCCTGGGCTTCGGAGTCAGAGGTCATGGGTTCGATTCCCGGCTCTGCCAGTTGTCAGCTGCGGGACTGTGGGCAAGTCACTTCACCTCTCGGTGCCTCAGTTCCCTCATCTGTAAAATGGAGATGAAGACCGTGAGCCTCACGTGGGACGACCTGATGACCCTGTATCTCCTCCAGCGCTTAGAACGGTGCTCTGCACATAGTAAGCGCTGAACAAATACCAACATTATTATCCTTCTCCAAGAAGCTTTCCCTAAGCTTTCATTTTCCCTAACCACCCTCCCCTCTGTCTTCCCAATTCGCTTAGTTGTGAACCCCTTCATCACTTGGATACTCAACCCAGCCCCTCTTGCCTTCCTCTGTCTGCGATTGTAATGATAATAATAATGTCGGTATTTGTTAAGCGCTCACTACGTGCCGAGCACTGTTCTAAGCGCTGGGGTAGACACAGGGGAATCAGGTCGTCCCACGTGGGGCTCACGGTCTTAATCCCCATTTTCCAGATGAGGGAACTGAGGCACCGAGAAGTGAAGTGACTTGCCCAAAGTCACACAGCTGACAGGTGGCCGAGCCGGGATTCGAACCCATGACCTCTGGCTCCCAAGCCCGGGCTCTTTCCACTGAGCCACGCTGCTTCTCTCAATTGTGACTCAGTGGAAAGAGCCCGGGCTTGGGAGCCAGAGGCCATGGGTTTGAATCCCGACTCTGCCACCTGTCAGCTGTGTGACGGTGGGCAAGTCACTTTACTTCTCTGTGCCTCAGTTACCTCATCTGTAAAATGGGGATGAAGACTGGGAGCCTCATGTGGGACAACCTGATTACCCTGTATCTACCCAGCGCTTAGAACAGTGCTCTGCACACAGTAAGCACTTAACAAATACCAAGATGATCATTATTATTATTATTATTATTTTAATGTCCATCTCCTCCCTCCTCCTCCTGTAAGCTCCTCCCTCCTCCTCCCGTAAGCTCACTGTCCACCTCTGCCAACTCTGTGCTGCTGTACTTTCCCAAGCGCTTAGTACAGGGCTTCGCAAGCAGTAAGCGCTCAATAAATAACATGGGTGGAAGGACTGATTTTGGAGGATTTGATATCAAATCCCTTTTTATCCCCATTTCCTTGGACCTTCTGGATCTCCGATCCGGAACAGCACCTTGTGAATCTCTGAGCTCTCTGTTTTTCTTTTATTTTTATGATATCTGTGAGGCACCTACCACGTGCCAGGCTCTGTGCTGAGCGCTGGGGGAAATACAAGCTCATCGGGTAGGACGTAGTCCAACCTATGATTGAGCCACTGGGTGAAATTTAGGGCCCTGGATTTTTGTTTGCCTTTTTGACAGCAAGTCTACCGTTCTTTTGTGAGAACACTACGTGGCCTAGTGGAAAGAGCGCAGCTTGGGAGTCAGAGGATCAGGGATTCTAATCCCAGCTCCTCCACTTGTCTGCCGCGTGACCGTTGGGAAGTCACTTCACTTCTCTGGGCCTCAGTCGCCTCCTCCGGAAAATGAGGATTAAGACTGGGAGTCCTGTGTGGAACAGGGACTGTGTCCAACCCAGTTTGCCTGTATCCACCTCCAGCGCCCAGTACAGTGCCCGGCACAGAGTAAGCGCTTAACAAATACCATTTAAAAAAAAAAATAAAAAGCTGCCGAGGCCTGGGAGAGAGGAGGTGTCCATTTCGAGTGTCCGCTCTTCTCTGGTTGCGTGGCCTTGGGCAGGAGTCCAGAGTCCCTGGGCTTCAAAGGAGATGGGGACTGCTGGACCACATGTGAATATTTTGAACAAACCCTAGAAACGACAGCCACGCTCGGAAGCTGGAAAATGCTCCGTAATGAGCCACCCTGAGGTGACCCTTGCTTTGAAGAGGGTGGCTAATCTGACCGTGCCAGCTCGTGTGTTGTATTATTTCCGCAAAATTAACGACCCCCTCATTCTTTTGGGAGAGGGATCGACCGGAGCGATCCACGTCGTGTAAAACCAAAGAGGAAATATTCTGGTAGCGTTCTCGGGAAGATGGAGAACAGATTGCCCATTCTAATCAATTAATTTGAAAACTTCATCTATACGGCACTTGGGATCGATTAATCAGAGCACCGTATTAAGGACTGGGGAGAATCCGGGAGAGTAAGTGGACATTATCTCTGCCATCAGGGATGATGGTCTAGCGGATGGAGCGTGGGCCTGGGAGTCCGAAGGACCCGGTTCTAATTCGGGCTCCACCACCTCTCTGCCGTGTGACCCGATCAGACCGTGCGCCCGTCAAACGGCAGGGACCGTCTCTATCTGTTGCCGACTTGTTCGTTCCAAGCGCTTAGTCCGGTGCTCTGCCCATAGTGAGCGCTCAATAAATACTACGGAATGAACGAATGAACTTTCCTCAAGTCATTTCACTTCCCCGGGCCTCACTTGCCTTATCTGCAAAATGGGGATAAGAACGGGAGCCGCATGTGGGATAGGGATTGTATCCAACCTGATTAACTTGGGTCTATCCTTGCGTTTAGAGCAATGCTTGGCATCTAGTAAGTACTTAACAAGTACCGTAATTATTTTAGCCTACAGGAGGAGAAGGCCTGTGTGTTTTGTGGTGATCAAGTTTTCCTACTTCCAAGAGGCCTTCCCACACCGAGCTCCCCTTTTCCCTCTGCTCCCTCTCCCCCCCCTTCACCTCTCCTCAACTAAACCCTCTTCTCCCCCCTCTCCCTCCGCTCCTCCCCCCCTCCCTTCCCCTCCCCTCGGCACCGTACTCGTCCGCTCGACCGTATAGATCTTCATCACCCTATTTATTTTGTCAATGAGACGTACGTCACCCCGATTCTATATATCCGCTATCGTTTTAACGAGACGTTCTTCCCCTCGATTCATCGCCATCGTTCTCGTCCGTCCGTCTCCCCCGATTAGACCGTGAGTCCGTCGGAGGGCAGGGACCGTATCTTTTGCCGATCTGTCCATTCCAGGTGCTTAGTCCGGTGCTCTGCACACAGTAAGCGCTCAATAAATACTATTGAATGAATATTGAGCACTTACATGTGCCAAGCACTGTTCTAAGAGCTGGGGTAGGTAATCGGGTTGGACACAGTCCCAGTCCCACAAGGGGCTCGCGGTCAGAGGAGGTAGCTGAGGCGCAGAGAAGTGAAGTCACCTGTCCAAGGTCACACAGCAAACAAGTGGCTGAGGCGGGATGAGAACCCACATCCTCTGACTCCCAGTAGACCGTAAGCCCGTCAAAGGGCAGGGAATGTCTCTATCTGTCACCGATTTGTACATTCCAAGCGCTCTGCACATAGTAAGCGCTCAATAAATACGATTGAATGAATGAATGCTTTTAATAATAATAATGTTGGAATTTGTTAAGCGCTCACTATGTGCAGAGTCCTGTTCTAAGCGCTGGGGTAGATACAGGGTAACCAGTTGGTCCCACATGGGGCTCACAGCCTTAATCCTCATGAGGTAACTGAGGCACAGAGAAGTGAAGTGACTTGCCCACAGTCACACAGCTGACGAGTGTGCTTTTTCCACGGGGCCACGTGTCCGACCCGATTATATAGCATCTACTCCAGCCCTTAGTACAGTGCCTGGCACGTGATAAGCGCTTAACATACACCGCTATTATTATTATTATTATTATTATTAGCAGTGCTCCACTCATAGTAAGCACTCAGTAAACACCACTGACGTATTGATTGATTTCTTTCTGTCGCTTCATCAATCTCTGTCTCCCTCTGCACGGAGAAAAAAGAAAAAGGCAGGAGGAAGTGGGCAACGAATTGCTTATAGTTTACAGTCATTATATTTAGTTTCTCACTTCAGCTCTTTCAGCTCTAGTCTCAGACCCACCGGCTAAACACCTAAGGATTTCATTTCACTCGGTTACCCAGATCAATACGCAGACACCATTATTATGCTAATAGAGAGGTATTTACTTAAAGGAAAGGCCCATAGTGAGTTCCGATAGGCAATGACACTTTCTGAGATACAGCAGAGCCAATTTCCATAACAATGCCCGGCCTGCTAAATATGCATGGGGATTTAGCAGGTGAGCTCAGTTTCATCAATTATGTCAAAGATGATACTTAAATGATGAGATCCTTTAGCAGGAGAAACAAAGCACCTGAGCTGGTCGGGAATTGTCTCTGACTCTCTGCCTCTCAGAGACAATTCCCGGCCCTTAGAGATCTGAACCGAATCCTTTCCGCAGAACTCCCTCCCCGCCCCCGATTTCCTTTCCGGTATAAGCTCTTCGTGGGCAGGGACTCAGTTAATAATAATGTTGGTATGAGGCTCACAGTCTTCATCCCCATTTGACAGAGGAGGTAATTAATCAAGTCGGCAGCTTGGCCTAGTGGAAAGAGCCTAGGATGGGAGTTAAGAGATCCGAGTCGGAGCCTTGGCTCCTCCATCCGTTGGCTGTGTGACCTTGGGCCTCCTCTGCCTCAGTTTCCTTGTCTGTAAAGGGATAAAATATCTGTTCTTCCTCCCTTTTAGACTGTGGGATTGTGTCTGATCTGACTGTACTGTTTCTATTCCAGCCCTTTGCAGCATTCATAGCATATAGTATATTATTAGAAGCTATGCTATTAATATAACATATTATTAGAAGGAGCGTGGCTATTAGAAGCAGGGTGGCTCAGTGGATAGAGCCTGGGCTTGGGAGTCAGAGGTCACGGGTTCGAATCCCGGCTCTGCCTCTTGTCAGCTGTGTGACTGTGGGCAAGTCACTTTGCTTCTCTGTGCCTCAGTGACCTCATCTGTAAAGTGGGGATTAACTGTGAGCCTCACGTGGGACAAGCTGATGACCCTGTATCTCCCCCAGCGCTTAGAACAGTGCCCTGCACATAGTAAGCGCTTAACAAATACCAACATTATTATTATTATTATTATTATTATTAATTGGGTTGGACACCATCCCTGTCCCACGTGGAGCTCAGTCTTCATCCCTGTTTTACAGATGAGGTAACTGAAGAACAGAAAAGTGAAGTGACTTGCCCAACATCACACAGACAAGTGGTGGGAGCTGGGATTAGAACCCAGGTCCTTCTGATTTCCAGTCCATGCTCTATTTACTAGGTCAAGGGGCTTCTAGCTCAGTGACACTGGTGGTTTGACCGGAGAAAAAAGCATTCTAAACTTGACCTTGACATTTTTATTTAATAATAATAATGTTGATATTTGTTAAACGCTTACTATGTGCGGAGCACCGTTCTAAGCGCTGGGGTAGATACAGGGTCATCAGGTTGTCCCACGTGGGGCTCACAGTCTTCACCCCCATTTTACGGATGAGGTCACTGAGGCCCAGCAAAGCGAAGTGACTTGCCCACAGTCACACAGCTGCCAAGTGGCAGAGCTGGGATTCGAACCCATGTCCTCTGACTCCCGAGCCTGGGCTCTTTCCACTGAGTTACCCTGCTTCTCTGTATATGACAGCGGTGTTGTTTGAGAACTGGATCGGGTATTTTCCCACACTCAGGACTGGGGCAAGGCAAGGAAATCTGACAACTTGGCATTCTCCTTTTCCGGAATTGTCCAGATTCCAGTATCGGTCACCAACTCTCCACAGCACGTTTCCATCGAAATGGTAGGTATCAACCGAAGCATTCTATTCTCCTGCTTGGGGAAGACAGGACAAGCAGTTCTGATTTCGAAGACCAGATTCCACCGGCATTCTTCACAGCGTGCTCTACCATCGAAGGAACCAGAAAACTGTGACATTCATTCATTCAGTAGTATTTATTGAGCGCTTACTATGTGCAGACCACTGTACTAAGCGCTTGGAATGGACAAGTCGGCAACAGATAGAGACGGTCCCTGCCCTTTGACGGGCTTATGGTCTAATCGGGGACGGGCAGACAAGGACAATGGCAATAAATAGAGTCAAGGGGAAGAAACAATGGCAACCAAATAGAATCAGGGTGATGTACGTCTCATTAAACAAAATAAACAATGCTTAAATGCACTCAGCAAAACCACCGAAGAGTATGGGTTGGGCGGTTAGGAATTAGGTAAAGAATCCATTAAGCCTTCACCTCAGTTCCACCGGCAAATACGTCTGGGGGACAAAAAATTCAAAGCCTTTTTTTTACGTGACTCCAATTAGCTCCGTGATGACAGAAATCCACTCGGTTGCTTTCACTTTTGAACAACATGGCGGGCATGAAGACCTTTGAAAGGGAGAAGCAGCGTGGCTAGCGGATGGAGGACGGGCCTGGAATTCAGAAGCCCCTGTGGTCTAATTCCAACTCTGCCTCTTGCCTGCTGGGCGGCCCTGGGCAAGTCACTTGACTTCTCTATGTCTCAGTTACCTCAGCTGTAAAATGGGGGTGAAGATGGTGAGCCCCATGTGGGACAGAGACCGCGTCCAACCTGCCTAGCTTGTGTCGACCCCGGTGCTTAGTACAGTGCCCGGCACGAAGCCAACCAAAGACCTGGCTGAAGGCTGAGGGAGCCACTGACCAATTGGAAGAGGCTGCTGGGGCCCAGTCAGGTGATTTCTGTCTTCAGAGCAGGTGGGCCCAATTTTTTAGTCAGCTCCCGGAGCCTCTTGGGAGCAGTGGAGGAAGAAGTCGTAATAATATTAATGATACTTGTTAAGCGCTTACTATGTGCCAAGCACTGTTCTAAGCGCTGGGGTCATTACCAGTTAACCGGGTTGGACGCAGTCCCGGTCACGTATGGGGCTCTCAATCCCCATTTTACAGGTGAGGCAACTGAGGCACAGAGAAGTGACGTGACTTGTCGCTGGCCTCAACCACTTTCCAGACACCTCCACTTGATAATAATAATAACGTTAGTATCTGTTAAGCGCTCACTATGTGCCGAGCACTGTTCTGAGCACTGGGGTAGATACAGGGTAATTAGGTTGTCCCACGTGGGGCTCACAGTGAGGTAACTGAGGCACCGAGAAGTGAAGCCAACTGCCCAAAGTCACAGAGCTGACGAGTGGCGGAGCCGGGATTAGAACCCACGACCTCTGACTCCTAGGCCCGGGGTCCTTCCACTGAGCACCGCTGCTTCTCTGACTTCTGCACTCTTCAGGTAAGCCCCGACCTGGCGATATTTATTGGCCGCACCGGGGGTCGTTAGCGGGACCGCTGCGAAAGAACTTACACTCTCCATGGGAAGTGTGATCTGGAGGTCACAGTGATAATCACGATGGTATTTATTAAGCGTTTACTTTGTGCCGAGCACTGTTCTGAACACGATGATGGAGCGCAGAAGTTCTGTCAGACTAGAGATAGTGCTGGCCCCAGGATTGCCTTGGCTGGGGAGAGAAATCCACGACAATAATCGCTGTGATATTCTTGCAGAGCACACTCTGTGTTAAGCACTGGGGTAGATATGAGGTACCCCACATGGGGTTCACCCTCGTAATCCCCATTTTCCAGATGAGGAAACTGAGGCCCAGAGAAGTGACGTGACTTGCCCAAGATCACACAGCACACGAAGGGCGGAGCTGGGATTAGAACCCGCGTCCTGCGACTCCCAGGCCTCTGCTCTCTCCACGAAGCCACGCAACCTCTTGCCTGCACTCTCTGTGAGCTGCTGGGGCTTGACGGGGGGGCTTTGTGTCAGTTGTGCGGGTGTCCACCGCCTAAGAAATGCAGCGTGGCTCAGTGGAAAGAGCACGGGCTTTGGAGTCGGAGGTCATGGGTTCGAATGCCGGCTCCGCCACTTGTCGGCTGTGTGACTGTGGGCGAGTCGCTTCACTTCTCTGCGCCTCAGTGACCTCATCTGTCAAATGGGGATTAAGACCGTGAGCCCCACGTGGGACAACCCGATTCCCCTGTGTCTACCCCAGCGCTTAGAACAGTGCTCTGCACATAGTAAGCGCTTAACAAATGCCAACTGGGACACTTCCCTCTGACTGCAGGGTAGGGAAGCTCCGATAGCCTGGTGTTCCCCAAAAGGCCAAAGAAGCCGCGTAGTTTGACGGAAAGAGCGTCTAGGAGGAAAGAATACGGTGTGTGTTTGCGGGGAGAGGGGAGGGGCGGGGATCGTGATATTCGCGTTCTGCGGCTTGGGACTGTGTACTTTTGACTTTGTTGGAGAGGAGCCAAAGAGAGCGGGATGTGTGTGCTTTGCGACTTGGGGTTGTGTATATTGGAGAGGAGCAGAGGAGATTGGGATGTGTGTGCTCTGTGGCTTTAGGCTGTGTGCGCTGGGGAGGAGCAAAGGGGATTTTGAGTCGTGTGCCTTGTAGCTTGGGGCTGCGTGGGATGTTCCGGGGAGAAGCCGAGGAGATGGCGGCCGTCCGTGCTGAATCATCCCTCTCCTACCTCCCTTCAGTGGTCTCCTGCTCCAGCCCAGCCCGCACGCTCCGCTCCTCTGGCGCCAGCTTCCCCGCCGGGTCCCGGTCTCGTCTATCTCGCCACCGACCCCTTTCCCACGTCCTCCCTCTGGCCTGGAGCTGCCTCGCCCTCCACATAGACCAGACCACCACTCCCCCGACCTTCGAAGCATTATCGAGACCCCGTTTCCTCCGATCAAGCTCCTTTCCTTAACTCTCCCTTTTGCGGCATCTCTGCGCTTGGATCTGTGAACTTTGGGCCTTCGCTATTCGCCCCACCCTCGACCCCGAGCATTTATGTACAGATCTTTAAATTATATATCATAAATCACTTCATGCCCATCTCCACCACTAGACGCTAAACTCATGGGCGGGGAACACGTCCGCTAACTCTGGAGCGCTGTACTCTCCCAAGCGCTCGGTACAGTGCTCCACACACAGTAAGCACTCAAATTCATTCGGTCAGTCGTATCTGAGCGCTTACCCTGTGCGGAGCACCGTACTAAACGCCTGGAGCGTACGGCTAGGCAACTAAAAGAGACAATCCCTACCCAACGACGGGCTCACGGTCTAGAAGGGGGGAGACGGACGACAGAACGAAACAAGTAGACCGGTATATAAATGGAATCATAGATATATTTCACGGGGTTTTGCGGCCTAGGGCTGTGCGTGATGGGGAGAAGTGAAGGAGATGGGATGTGTGTGCTCTGGGGGGGGTGTGGTGCGTGGGGGAGAGGATCGTGAGGTGTGTGTTGGGGGTGGGAGGGGTGAGGAGAAGATGGGGGGTTCCCACTGAGGCCGTGCTATCCGCAGGGACGCGTTCTGACCGAAGAGATGGGCCCTTCGGGCCCCTGAAAAATAGATGGCCGATGTGGGCGGCGAGATCCGTCTTGGTTACCAAGGCAACCGCCCTCCAGCTCCCACTGTTATGGCCCTGATTGGCCCTTCGCTGTTGTCACTCTTCAGCCCTCCTGTTTGTGTGATCTGGTTTATTGCCTTTTGACATCTACAGGTGTAAATATTTTTGTCTGTCTCCCCGGAGGTTTCCAGGTGGTCAGGGAATAGATCACTCTTTTTCATTCTGTAATAACTGTGGTATTAAAGTGCTTATTATGTACCAGGCACTGTACTAAGCTCGGGGCGGATACAAGGGAAGCCGGTTGGACGCAGTCCCTGTTCCACGTGGGGCTCGTGGGCTTCGTCCCCATTTTACCGATGGAGTAACTGAGGCACGAAGACGTGAAGGGACTGGCTCGAGGTCACCCGGCAGACAAGTGCCGTTAGAACCCAGGTCCTTCTGACTCCCAGGCTTGTGCTCTAACCATTAGACCGCACTGCTTTCCCCCCTTCCCAGGGAGTTGGTACAGTGCACTCCCATCCAAATGGGCGCTCAAACATTCCTACCACAGAAACTTGGGTTTCTAATAAGCACCTTGAGGGTAGCGTGGCATTATACTCTCCAAGCATTTAATACAGAGCTCTGCACACAGCAAGCACTCAATAAAATATCCCTGACTGATTCTATCCCGGCTCTGCCCCTTGCCTGCTCTGTGACCTTGGTCAAGTCACTTAACTTCCCTGTGCCTCTGTTTCCTCATCTGTAAAATGGGGATTAAGACTGTGAGCCCCACGTGGGACAACCCGATTCCCCCGTGTCTACCCCAGCGCTTAGAACGGTGCTCGGCACATAGTAAGCGCTTAACAGATACCAACATTGTTATTATTATTATTAATCACCCCGTACAGTGAGACTTTGAAGACAAGGGGCAGGGCTGGGATTAGAACCCAGATCCCCTGCCTCCCGGGCCACGCTCAGGCCACGTAGTTTTTGTTTTTTGTCTGAGGACATGGATAAAATTCTGCATACGATCATCACCCCGGTGGAAAGGGACATACCCACCAGGATCTTGGAGAATATCCAGGTGTCTCTGAGCCGTTCCCACATTCCGTGGCAAGAAAAAATCACTCCGTATTTTTTAAAAGCCCGATGGCTATAGTACGTTCACCCTCCCCCACCTCCTGTCCAGATTCATTTTCCAGAGATCTTCATCACTGCGACGGAAACTATTTTCCGCCTCTCTCCTCTCGGCGAGGGAGAATTCCCCAGCACAGATCCGCCTCGTGTCCTCGGGCCTTTTCAGAGGAAGACTTCAAACTCGGCGCTGATTTCTTACCGTTCCGTAAGATGAGATTACTTTTCTTTCGCTGCCGTCAGATTTCCTTCCAGGCGCCGTTGACTGTCTCTGCACAGCTATAAGCGGGAGTTACACCGCCAGACCAAGAACTGGCCCCAGGAGGTGATTCCCACTGTGTGTTCACCACGGTCAGAATTCAGCAGGACCCGGGTTCTAATCCTGACTCCTCCACTTCTCTGTGTGGCGGGCAAGTCATTTCACTTGCCCGTGCCTCCTTTACCTGTAAAATGGGGATTTAGGCTGTGTGCCCCATATGGGGCCGGGGCTGGGTCCAACCTGATTAACTTGCATCTTGAATCCGTAGACGCCAAAAAGGTTATTGCTCTTCTGTCAGCCATCGATGCGTGAAGTGCTTAGCAAGCTCGGCAATGCTTAGTACAGGCCTGGTGCCTTGGAAGCACTGAAATATCCCTCTAGACTGTAAGCACACTGTGGACAGGGAATGTGCCTACCAACTGTTTTATCGTACTCTCCCAAGTGCTCGGTTCATGCGTCGTCATATTTATCGAGCGCTTACTGTGTGAAGAGAACTGTAGGACAATAAACAGACACATTCCCTGCCCACAGGGAGTTCACAGTCAAGCGCAGAGGTGACCGTAAGGTTGTTGAAGCCTCTTACTTCCTACCGGTCTCCATTAGGAGCGACCAGAAATCTCCGACCCCTCGACTTCACCATCAAAAACCTCCGTCTGAAGAGCCCCGGGCCCCCGAGACGTGTCTTGAATTCCTCAGACACTCCGTCCCTCCGGCTATTAATTTCTTGTCTGAAAGGTTTTCTGGGGGATCGAAGTCATCTGCCATTAGCTCAGCCGCGTTGGCCCTGACCTCTATTTTTTTCTCGGTTAACCTTCTACGCTGAAGGCTCTCCCTTGTTCAGAGCTGCCCCTTATTTCCCGGGCCGATCCCAACTTTATTAGAACTCGGGATTCGAACATTCTTCTCGGCTGTAATTATCTCTGTCCGATCACCCCCGTCTTTCCCCGCAGGCTTCTCTTCCCTCTCCCCTGCCGTTCTCCGGATCCGGCTTAACCCTTCGATGCAGGATTTTCCTACCTCCGACCCCTTGCCTTTTCTGTTCCCATAGTTTGCTAGCTCTCTCTTCCCACCAGATCTGTCAGAGCCCGGCTCCGTAGTAATATTCCCTGATGAATCCCTCTTTTCCCCCCCTTTCTTCTCCCTTCTGCACTGCCTGTGCTTCTGGGGGTGCAGAAGGGAGATTTTAAACTCCTTATGAGCAGGGAATATGTCTATCGTTGTACTGTACTCTCCCAAGTGCTCAGTACAGTGGTCTACATGCGGTGAGCGCTCAGTAAATATGACCGAATGGATGAATGAATGGTTCTGTACCTTTGGGGCATCTGGTATTCTCTCCACATACCAGTGACGATAGTACTTATTTACTGTAGTATAATAATAGTAATGTTGGGATTTGTTAAACGCTTACTATGTGCAGAGCACTGTTCTAAGCGCTGGGGGAGATACAGGGTTACCAGTTTGTCCCACGTGAGGCTCACCGTCTTCATCCCCATTTTCCAGATGAGGTAACTGAGGCCCAGAGAAGCGAAGTGACTTGCCCAGAGTCACACAGCTGCCAAGGGGCAGGGCCGGGATTCGAACCCGTGACCCCGGACTCCCAAGCCCGGGCTCGTTCCACTGAGCCACGCTGCTTCGATGGAAGTCGATCGTACTTACTGAGCGCTTATGTATTTACGAGAGTACTAAATAAGGACTTAATGCTTATTTGCTCGTATCCATCCCGGTGCTTAGCACAGTACCTGGCACATAGTAAGCGCTTAACAAATTCCGTTATTATTATTGACATATAATGTACACATCTGTAACTTACCTGTTATATTGTCTGTCTCCCTCCCTAGACTGTAGACTCGTTGTGGGCAGGGAATGTGCCTGTTTATTGTTATAGTGTACTCTCCCAAACGCTCTGTACACAGTAAGCATTCAATAAATACAATTGTATGACTGAATCTGTACATTATTCGTCTTAATAATAATAACGTTGGTATTTGTTAAGCGCTTCCTATGTGCCGAGCACCGTTCTAAGCGCTGGGGTAGATACAGGGTCATCGGGTTGTCCCGCGTGGGACTCACAGTCGTCATCCCCATTTTACAGAGGAGGTAACTGTGGGCAAGTCTCTTGACTTCTCTGTGCCTCAGTCACCCAGCTGACAAGTGGCAGAGCCGGGATTTGAACCCACGACCTCTGACTCCCAAGCCCGGGCTCTTTCCACTGCGCCGTGCTGCTTCTCTGCCTTACTGTTTGTCTCCCTCTCGGGTCTGTAAATTCACAGTGGGCAGGGAATGTGTCTACCAGTTCTGTTGTATTGGACTCTCTCCAGGACTTAGAGTGCTCAGAGAAACAGCGTGGCTCAGTGGAAAGAGCACAGGCTTAGTAGGAGTCAGAGGTCATGGGTTCTAATCCCGGCTCCGCCACCTGTCAGCCGTGTGACTTTGGGCAAGTCACTTCACTTCTCTGGGCCTCAGTTCTCTCATCTGCAAAATGGGGATTAAGACTGTGAGCCTCTCGTGGGACAACCTGATGACCCTGTATCTACCCCAGAGTTTAGAACAGTGCTTGGCACATAGTAAGCTCTTAACAAATATCAACGTTATTATCATTATTATTATTAGAGTGCTCTGCACACAGTAAGTGCCAGCTCTGCCACTTAGCAGCTTTGCGCTTACTATGTGCACAGCACCGTTCTAAGCGCTGGGGGAGATACAGGGTCATCGGGTCGTCCCACGGGAGGCTCACGGTTAATCCCCATTTTATAGATGAGGTCCCCGAGGCCCAGAGAAGCGAAGTGACTCGCCCACAGTCACACAGCTGCCAAGCGGCAGAGCCGGGAGTCGAACCCATGACTCCGGCTCCGAAGCCCAGGCTCTTTCCACTGAGCCACGTTGCTTCTCATAATCTTTATTAGACACTGTCCCTCAAAACTCAGATCGATCCCATGATACTGTAAACTCGTTACGGGCAGGGAGTGTGACTGTTAATTCTGTTATAGTCTCCCAAGAGCTCAGTAGAGCGCTCCGCACATAGTAAGCATTCGATAAATACCACTGAACGACTGAGGAGTTCTGAAAAGCGGCGCATTTTTGTCAGGCCTAATTTTTATGGGCCGACTGAACTGGTCCCCGTCGCAACAGGGTGAGCAGGATGCTTTAATCATTCTGAATTTAGAAAATCGAACATTACGTTACGACCCGGACTGGGCCACAGAAAAATACCAAATTCCATGTAATAGTTGAACCTAAAATTCCCCAGGCCACCCAGAGCCACAATTCATTAAGGAAAATAAGGTCTCCCAACTGCAATCATGAGATGATAATTCCTGTTCAAGTCTCTCGGTGCTTTGTGTAACCTTCTATGCAAAGTTAATCACAGAATGCCAGACGGTGGGAGAGCTCTGAACCATTATAATCAGACCTCTGATCGTCTCTCTCGGGTGCTTGCTGAGTCGCGACCTCTCTGATTCAAAATCCCGGGTCTCCTCAGCGCACAGATGTGTTTGTACCCCTTCTTTTCGGGGTTGGGTCTGTAACAGAGAATCGTCCAGCCGGGAGAGAGAGGATTTTTCTCCCCACGGGAAGCAGGCCTGGCTGAAAAGAAAAGCCAGGCCTAGGGGTCTGGAAGTCAGAGAGTTGGGATCCGATCCTGGCTCTGCCGCTTGTCTGCTCTGTGTCACTGGGCCACTTCTCTTGGCCTCAGTTGCCTCATCGGGAAAATGGGAATTAAGACTCTTTAGCCGCAGGTGAACTGTGTCCAATCTGATTACTTTGACTCTACCCCACTACTTAGGACAGTGTGCATCCCAGAGTAAGTTCTTAACAAATAACTTTTTATTCGTTACCGTTTGTACTGTTGCTTAACCCTTCGATGCAGGATTTTCCTACCTCCGACCCCCTGCCTTTTCTGTTCCCATAGTTTGATGACTCTCTCTTCCCACCAGATCTGCCGGAGCCCAGCTCCGTAATAATATTCCCTGATGAATCCCTCTTCCCCCCCCCCTTTCTTCTCCCTTCTGTGCTGCCTGTGCCTCTGGGGGTGCAGAAGGGAGACTCTAAACTCCCTGTGAGCAGGGAATGTGTCTATCGTTTTTAAAAAAAGAGCACATGATTTCTAATGAGTTTTAAGAGGAGAAACTTAGGGATGTTGAGGTGGACAGTGTATGGCCCATCTCTAAATTTGAGGATGAATACACAGAGGTGACCTTCCCACAAGTATCTGGGATAGTGACGGCAATGCCGATTGGCTTGGATTCCTGGTTTGGGAAAGCAATATTTCCTAGCAGGTAGAGCCCAGGCCTGGGAGTCAGAAGGACCTGGGCTCCAATCCCGACTCTGACACTTGTCTAGCGTGTGACCTTGGACAAGTCGCTTCACTTCTCGGGGCCTCAGTTACCTCATCTATAAAATGGGGATTAAGACGGTGAGCCCCACGTGGGACAGGGATCGCGTCCAACCCGATTTGCTTGTATCCACTGCAGCGCTTGGGAGCGTAGAATACTACAGAGTTGGTAGATATGTTCTCTGTCCACAAGGAGCTCATAGTCTGGAGAGAGGGAGTGAGATATTAAATTATGGCTATCCATCAAGTGAATTTATTGACTGCTTCCTGTGTGCCCAATAATGTACTAGGCACTTGAGAGAGTACAATATAACAGATTTGGTAAACAGGTTCCTGGCTCACACTGAGTTTACGGTCTGGAGGATTGTAGACCCCTCTGGGAACTGAGTAATTTATAATCCCAGGATTTTGGCGTCTCCATCCTCGAAGACCTGCTGACCAAGACAGAAACTCCGCGACAGAGATCATGGCTACCTACCATGGCTAAGAGAAGCAGCGTGGCTCAGTGGAAAGAGCCCGGGCTTGGGAGTCAGAGGTCATAGGTTCGAATCCCGGCTCGGCCACTTGTCGGCTGTGTGACTGTGGGCAAGTCACTTCACTTCTCGGGGCCTCAGTTCCCTCGTCTGTAAAATGGGGATGAAGACTGTGAGCCCCACGTGGGACAACCTGATTCCCTTGTGTCTACCCCAGCGCTTAGAACAGTGCTCTGCACATAGTAAGCGCTTAACAAGTACCAACATTATTATTACCTATTCTATTGTACTCTCCCTATCAACTGATGCTATTTAGAGAGCAGTTTCTATGTGCAGAGTACTGTACTAAACACTTGGGAGAGCACAATCCAGTAGAATTAGCAGATTCCCTGTCCACAACAAGCTTACAGTCTAGAGCTCCCTGGAGTTTAGTTTGCACATATCCAGGGCTCATTAAATACCATCAAATGATTGATTCACAGATAGTAATCTGAGACAGCAGGACCATTCTTATTCCATTAGCTGCCCTGCTCCCCAGGAATAATAATAGTAGTGATAATAATGAATAACGGTATTTAAGTGCTTACTATGTGCCAGACACAGGAGCCCTGGGGTGGATACAAGCAAATCAAATTGGGGACGGTCCCCTTTCCGTGTGGGGCTCAGTGCCTCCACCCCCATTTTGCAGAAGAGGTCACTGAGACCCGGAAAAGTGAAGCGACTCGTCCAAGGTCACACAGCAGCCAAATGGTGGAGCCGGGATTAGAACCCATGACCTTTTGACTCCCCGGCCTGGGCTCTATCCACTACACCTTGCTCGGGGTGAGGGTTCGAGGAAGAAAGGCTGCCCGGTTTGGGGACTGCTTGGCGTCACCGTCCCGCATTGGAGGAGGGTCTCCCTCGCTAGCTTTGAGAAAGCAGTAAGAGCCTGATCTTGTGGAACGGTAATTCCCGGATCTTCTGTACCTCATTTGCCTCATGACTCCATTCCAATCAAAACCCCTCTAACAAATATCTGCTCACATTAAGATCTTTTTCGGTTAGGAAAAGCAGTCGCTAATGCGATGGGAGGGAAGTTATTAATATGAGATAATTACATTTTATGGTTCATCATCTGCCATAGAATGAATGGTTTACCATAAATCCTTCCTCCTCCTCCCCCCCAGCTTTTGTTTACGAACAAATCCTTCTCACATTTCATCTCCAACTCTAACCGTTCTTTTCTAGCGTTGTCAGTCTTTAGCTAGCAACATGGTTTTTCTCCCAAGGAACAATTAGGAAAGTGTAAACGGCGTGGCTCAGTGGAAAGAGCCCGGGCTTTGGAGTCAGAGGTCATGGGTTCAAATCCCAGCTCCTCCGCTTGTCGGCTGTGTGACTGTGGGCGAGTCACTTCACTTCTCTGGGCCTCAGTTCCCTCATCTGTAAAATGGCGATGAAGACCGTGAGCCCCACGTGGGACCAGCTGATTCCCCTGTGTCCACCCCAGCGCTTAGAACGGTGCTCTGCACATAGTAAGCGCTTAACAAATACCAACATTATTATTATTATTAGTATTAATCAGAGGTGAAAATACGATAAAACATGACCCCTCCAGTTTGCCACGTGTAAATCTTGAGCCACAGGAGGAGAAGGTCAGCTAGTAAAGAGCGACAGATTAGTAGTGTTTAAATTTCCTGAATCCCCACTTCCAAAGTACAAAACAAAGAAATGGCATGTTCCCTACCTACAGGGAGCTTACAGTCTAAAGGGGGAAGATAAGCATAGAAACTGTTACAAAAGAGTAAGCAAGGTAAACAATTGAATATGCAAAGAACTCAGACCTGAGAGGCAGGGGATCCGAATTCTAATCCCGACTTTGACGACGGGCAAGCCATTTGACTTCTCCATGTCTCAGTTTTCTCTCCCTCTTAGTCCGTGAGCTCCATCTGGGACAGAGACTGTGACTGACCGGACTTACTTTGTCTCTGCTCCAGTGGTTAGTACAGTACCTGACGCAGTAAATGCTTAGCAGATAATCTTTTTCTTCTTCTTATTAATGAGTACACTCATAATTGGGAACCAGCATAGCCTAGTGTTTTCCTCTCCCCCCACCCCCACCCCCCCGGCTCCCCCTTTCCACCCATTCTCGCCTATCCCACGTCCTCCGGCGGTCCCGGAACGCCCTCCCTCCTCACCTCCGCCAAACTCACTCTCTTCCCCTCTTCAAAATCCTACTTACAGCTCACCTCCTCCGAGAGGCCTTCCCACACTGAGCTCCCCTTTTCCCTCTGCTCCCTCTACCCCCCCTTCACCTCTCCGTAGCTAAACCCTCTTCTCCCCGCTTTCCCTCTGCTCCTCCCCTTCTCCCTTCCCCTCCCCTCAGCACCGGACTCGTCCGCTCGACTGTATATATTTTCATCACCCTATTTATTTCGTTAATGA
Organism: Ornithorhynchus anatinus; assembly: GCF_004115215.2. Classification (NCBI taxonomy): domain Eukaryota; kingdom Metazoa; phylum Chordata; class Mammalia; order Monotremata; family Ornithorhynchidae; genus Ornithorhynchus; species Ornithorhynchus anatinus. The sequence goes on from NC_041736.1 coordinate 58,459,897, forward strand.
GACGTACATCGCCTCGATTCTATTTATCTGCTATTGTTTTAATGAGATGTCCATCCCCTCGATTCTATTTATCGCTATCGTTCTTGTCCGTCCGTCTCCCCCGATTAGACCGCAAGCCCGTCGAAGGGCAGGGACTGTCTCTGTTACTGATTTGTCCATTCCAAGCGCTTAGCACATAGTAAGCGGCTCAATAAATATTATCGAATGAATGAATGAATGAAAAAGCAAAGACCTAGGCTGGTTCTAATCCCAGCTCCATCACCTGCCCGTTTGGTGACCTTAGGCAAGTCCCTGAACTTCTCCGTGCCTTGTTCCTTATTTGCAAAAATGGGGATAAAATACCTGTTCTCCTTCCCCATTAATAATAATAATAACAGTATCTGTTAGGTGCTTACTACGTGCCAGTCACCGTACTAAGCACTGGGGTGGATACAAGCAAATCGGATTGGACCCAGTCAGACCGTTTTGTCTCATGTGGGACAGGGACTCTGGTTTGACTTGATTGAGTCTCTTGCGGGGCTTGACACATAACAGGCACTTAACCAATACCACAATTTGAAGTGCCGGCGATAGCTTTTGGGTTGATGTGGTCCAGAGCGCTGGGAATTGGGGAAGTTTCTTCTGGAAGAGTATGAATCTTAGGGTCTGGCATTAGTTACCCGCTCTCTGGAAAACCGCAGGGCTTGAAGAGTCAGGATTTCTGACCTCAGTGGTCCTAGCCCAAACTGCAAGACAATCAAAAGGTAATGACGATGTTTATCACTGGGAGCTAACGCCGGAGACACTGATTGGGAAGAAAAGCTTTTAAAGGGCCCCAGAGAGGTCCTGATGGGATCAAATATTCGGGTTTTACCTGCATAAAGTTATTTTTTTGGAACTCTGTCAGTGCGTTCGGCTTCCATCGGCGCCGTCTTTAGGGGCGACATAAAGTTTGGGATTTTCAGGTCAGAGTTACTCACTGGGAAGCGGATACAGTGCAGTAATGGAAGAGTTGAGTTGACCAGACCTATATATTTGATTTCAGACATCTGAATCCCCTACCTGTAATTAATTTTAATGCCCGTCTCCCCTTCTAGACTGTAAGCTCCTTGTGGGCAAGGATCATTCATTCATTCAATCGTATTGATTGAGCGCTTACTGCGTGCAGAGCACTGTACTAAGCGCTTGGAAAGTACAATTCGGCGATAGAGACAATCCCTACCCGACAATGGGCTCTACCAATGCTATTGTACTGTACTCTCAAGTACGTAGTACAGTGCTCTGCATGCAGGAAAAGCTCAATAAATATCATTAATTGATTGAAACTGTGTCCTGGTTAGGAGCTGTAAAGGCTAACTAGAGGCATTAAATTAATAAATAAATGGTGGTATTTGTTAAGCGCTTACTATGTGCAAAGCACTGTTCTAAGCGCTGGGGGATACAAGGTAATCAGGTTGTCCCTCGTGGGGCTCACAGTTTTAATCCCCATTTTACAGATGAGGTAACTGAGGCACAGAGAAGCGAAGTGACTTGCCCCAAGTCACACAGCTGGCAAGTGGCGGAGCCGGGATTCGAACCCATGAACCCTGACTCCCAAGCCCGCGCTCTTTCCACTGTACCACGCGGACAAGCGGCAGAGCTGGGATTCGAACTCACGACCTCTGACTCCCAAGCCCGGGCGCTTTCCACGGAGCCACGCTGCTTCTCTACCGGCCCTTTAGAAAGCCACTGGACAGTTTAAGTAGGCAGTAGCTTACCGCAGAAGAGGTGACTTGAGTTTTCAGACCGTTCCGTTCGGGAAAGGACTCGTCCTCTGAGTGGCTCGCTCTTTTTTATGGTATTTGCTAAGCACTTAACTCTGTGCCGGGCACTGTACTAAAGTGCTGAGGTAGATATAAGCCAGTCAAGCTGGACACAGTCCCTGTTCCGCTTGGGGCTCACGGTCTTTCATCCCCATTTTACAGATGAGGCAACTGAGGCCCAGAGAAGTGAAGCGACTTGGCCAAGATCAACCCAATTAAAATACGCTCCCCAAACTTCCACCCTCATGAGCTCTAGTGGGCAAGTCCTCAACCACGACAGACCACTGCTGCGAGGGCTGACAAAGGAAGAAAAATAATATCGAAGATGGTCGACAAAAAGAAAGGAAAAAGAGCAATCGATAATGGCCATCATTTGACTTATGGTGCTCGTTCACTCAATAGTATTTATTGAGCGCTTACTATGCGCAGAGCACCGTACTAAGCGCTTGGAATGAACAAGTCGGCAACAGATGGAGACGGTCCCCGCCGTCCGACGGGCTCACGGTCCGATCGGGGGAGACGGACGGACGAGAACGATGGCGATAGATAGAGTCGAGGGGAAGGACGTCTCGTAAAAACGATGGCGACTAAGTAGAATCGAGGCGACGTACATCTCATCAACAAAATCAATAGGGTAATGAAAATATATACAGCCGAGCGGACGAGTACGGTGCCGAGGGGACGGGAAGGCAGAGGGGGAGGAGCGGAGGGAGATGGGGGGAAAAGAGGGTTAAGCTGCGGAGAGGTGAGGGGGGGCACGGTAGAGGGACTAGAGGGACAAGGGGAGCTCAGGCTGGGAAGGCCTCTCGGAGGAGGTGAGTTTTAAGTAGGGTTTCGAAGAGGGGAAGAGAATCAGTTCGGCGGAGGTGAGGAGGGAGGGCGTTCCGGGACCGCGGGAGGAAGCGGCCCGGGGGTCGACGGCGGGACGGGCGAGACCGGGGGACGGCGAGGAGGTGGGCGGCGGAGGAGCGGAGCGTGCGGGGTGGGAAAGGTGGTGTATGTTTTTCGGGTCAGTGCGTTTCCTGTATTGATTTTCGGAGCTCCAGTTTTAGTGAATTTGGTTTTCAAGCGCCTCGTCCCCTCGGAGAATTTCGGGCTCTCGGGGCATTAGCGGATTGAGGTTGTGGAAAGCTCACACGACACGTTTCTGTCTCGTTGGGAGAAAGGCGTCCGCCTGAGGTTTTGCATGGGTAGCGAATCTCCGCCTCGTGCCGGTTTTGGGTCTCCCCTCCAGGAAGAGGTTGACCTCCTTCCAACCCCAAGGTCGTTTGGAATATTCTGGGGGAGGACTGGCTTTTGATCAATAAGGTGAGAAGCTGCTCGCCCCTCCGGAGGGAAGAGTTGAGCTCTCAAGGAAGAGTAGAACCCAAAGATCTGGGTTCTGATAGGGGAAGCAGAATGGTGTGGTGCATTGACCCCGGCCCTGGGAGTCAGAAGGTCATGGGTTCTAATCCCCGCTCCACCACTTGTCTGCTGAGTGGCCTCGGGCAGGTCACTTCTCGATTCGACTTATCGCGATTATATTGTTTTTGTTTCGTTCTGTTTTGCTCTGCCGTCCGTCTCCCCCGATTAGACTGGAGCCCGTCACTGGGCAGGGATTGTCTCTATCCGTTGCCTGATTGTCCATTCCAAGCGCTTAGTCCAGTGCTCTGCACATAGTAAGCGCTCAGTAAATACTATTGAATGAATGAATGAACCTCTCTGGGCCTCCATCACCTCCTCTGTAAAATGGGGATTGAGACCGTGAGCCCCACGTGGGACAGGGACCGTGTCTGACCCGATTTACTTGTATCCACCCTAGCGATCGGTTCCGTATGTGGCGTATAGCAAGTATTTAATAAATACCATAATTATTATTAATCCCTACTCCACCAATTGTCTGCTGTGTGACCTCGAGCAAGTCATTTCTCTGTGCCTGAGTTACCTCATCTGGAAAATGGGGATTGGGACTTGAGTGTCATGCAGGATAGGGACCGTGTAAAACCGTTAACCTTGTATCTACCCCAGTGTTCAGTACAGTACTTGGCACGTAGTAAACCCTTAACCGATACCATAGGAAAAAAAAAAAAGGGGCAGATCTGGGCCAGGGGAAGAGGGGAGAGGAGTGTAAAGATTGATTTTTACCCTGGGACCCAATCAGAAAGATTTCTATACGGTAATGTGTTTCTATCTCTCCCAGCCGGAGTGTAAAGGAAGATAAATTTGGTTAAGATGGCCATGAGACTAATCCAACAGTGATTTTGAGACTAAATCTGGCTTCTCAGCCACATACGCAGCATAAGATAGATAAACAGTACCTGTTTAGCACATACTGGGTGCTAGGCACTGCCCTCAGCGCTGGGGGAGAGAAAAGATAATCGGGTAGGGCACAGTCCCTGTCTCACCTGGGGCTAAAACAGAGTCTAAGGGGAAGAGAGACTAGGCATCCCCATTTTACAGATGGGGAAACTGAGGCCCCGGAAAGGGAAGCGACTAGCTCGAGGTCACACCCCAGACAGGTCACAGAGGTGCAGTTAGAACCTCGGTCCTCTGTCCCTGAGGCCTGGGCTCTTTCCACTAGACTCCACCGCTTTCAGACCTCTGGTTTGGCTGACAGTCTTAAACCTTCAGAAGTTGAAAATACTACCTTGTAAACCTCTCCTTTCGTACCGTCCGCTACGATCCACTCGAGCTAATTAAATCTTGCGTCATTCAGGAATTTATTAACGTCCCCCACTGACAGCCTATACAACTCGCAACTGGGTTCTAGGTGGAGTTCTTAATTTTGTTTTTAATGGTATTGGTTAAACACTTACAATGTGCCAGGCACTCTGTCAACAGCTGGGGTAGATAAAAGCCAATCATAAGTCCCACATGGGGCTACAGTCTTAATCTCCATTTTACAGAGGAGGAAAGTGAGGCACAGAGAAGCGAACCATATTACCCAAGGTCACACAGCAGGCAGGTAGCGGAGTCGGCATTAGAACCCAGGTCCTTCGGACTCGCAGGCCAAGGCTCGTTCCACAAGGCCACGTTCTCTCCCCTGGTCCAGTCTGACACACCACCTGTTTTCTTGAGACTTTTCGTCAGCACGTAGTTCATTCAGTCGTATTTATTGAGCGCTCACCCTGTGCAGAGCGCTGTACTAAGCACTTGGGAGAGCACAAACGGACACATTGCTGCCCGCAGCGAGCTCACGGCTAATAACGTCCGGTTGATTCTCTGAGATTTGCATTCGAACACTCTACTGATTGCTTGGGCAAGTCCTGTGAAAACAAAACCCATTCCCTGCCCACGAGGCGCTTAAGGGATATATGTTTTTATTACCCTATTTATTTTCTCAATGAGGTGTCCAATCCCTTGATTCTATGTATCGCGATTAAGCCGTCTTGTTTTCGTCCGTCCGTCTCCCCCGATTAGACCGCGAGCCCGTCAGTGGGCGGGGATCGTCTCTATCTGTTGCCGAATCGTCCATTCCAAGCGCTCAGTCCAGTGCCCTGCACATAGTAAGCGCTCAAAAAATACTACCGAATGAATATTTATCGTGCGTAACTACGCGCGAGCAATGTTCAAGCGTTCTCCTTCCGTGCACCTGCAGCTGCAAAAGCGGATTTAGTTCATTTTCCCTCTTACCATTATCCTCAGCCGCGTGGGAGGAGCGGTTAGCGGGCGCGACTATCGTGTCTGTTGGTTTCTGTCCGGCTTAGTGACAAGCTTTGATTTCTCGGGAAAATCTGTGAATACAATATTTATTCCGCCTAAACGTGTATTCGCGCGGAACTGCCTCTCCTGTCCCGGACCGCCGCCGCTCTCGGCGGGGAGACGCGGCCACTAAGATCGCGAAGGCCTCCTAGCAGTGACGGTCCACTGTACGCCGCGGGTACGTGGAGGGGTCCGATGACAGAAAGTTTCGCGTAATCTCGCCTCGGCTATTCCGCCTTCCAGATGGTCGGATGGCTTTACCTTCACGGGAGCGGCGTGACGGAGCGGCTAGAGCCGGGGCCTGGGAGTCGGGGGCCCGGGGTTCTAATCCCGGCCCCGCCGCTCGTCTGCTCCGTGACCTTGAGCGAGTCGCTTCACTTTTTGGGCCTCGGTTCCTGGAGGTTGGGACCGTGAGCCCCACGCGGGACAACTAGCGGGTCTAACCTGATTTGCTCGTGTCCATCCCAGCTCTTAAAAAAAAAAAAAATGTCGGTATCTGTTAAGCGCTTACTATGTGCCGAGCACTGTTCTAAGCGCTGGGGTAGACACGGGGGGATCGGGTTGTCCCACGTGGGGCTCCCGGCCTTCATCCCCATTTTACAGATGAGGTCACCGAGGCACCGAGAAGTGAAGTGTCACACAGTCACACGGCTGGCAAGTGGCCGAGCCGGGATTCGAACCCGTGACCTCCGACTCCAAAGCCCGTGCCCTTTCCACTGAGCCACGCTGCTTCTCTGAGTAAGTAGTAAGATGCCTGGTATATAGTAGCGCTTACCAAATACCACAATTATTATTATTCAAATAATCCATCAGTCATTGGTATTCGTCGCGCGCTTACTACGCCCCTAGACTGTAAGCTCGCTGCGGGTGGGGAACGTGTCAGCGTGGCTCAGTGGAAAGAGCACGGGCTTTGGAGTCAGAGGTCACGGGTTCGAATCCCGGCTCGGCCACTTGTCAGTTGTGTGACTTTGGGCAAGTCACTTCACTTCTCGGTGCCTCAGTTCCCTCATCTGCAAAATGGGGATGAAGACTGTGAGCCCCACGTGGGACCACCCGATGACCCCGCATCTCCCCCGGCGCTTAGAACAGTGCTCTGCACGTAGTGAGCGCTTAAATACCAACATCATTATTCTTATTGCTATTGGAGGGATGGTGGTGGGAGGCGGAGGAGTCCAACCCCGAGCACATCTAGAGCGAGAAGCCCCCAGATAGCCCAGGGTCCTCTGCTCCGTCATGTCAACCCCTTCCGACTGAGTCCCTGCTAGATCCCGGAGCCGCCATCTATTGCCGGAATCCGACCCCAGCCTTGCCACTGGAGCCCTATCCGGCCCGTGCGGATTGAGTCATCAAATGTCTAATTATCCGGGTTTTTTTTTCTGCAAATGACATTTCGCGGCTACAAAGCCAAGTCTTTTGGCACCCGACAAGCAATCCTTCCCGCAATTGCCGGTGCCCGTCTAAAGGCTGCCGGGGCAACCTGGAATCCACAGAGCGCTCCTTGTCCAGGACATCCGAGCACCCGCCGCAGGGTGGGGGCTTCCCTCTGAAGCCGAAATCACCTCCTAAAAAAACCATTCCTTAGTCAGTTGAGAGAAGGAATGAAACCACTCCCAGACCAGCAAGCCTTGCAAGTGCGAAGACACCTGATAATTTTCTTGAACGAGGAAGACACCCTAGAGGAAAGGCGATTTTCCGAGGAGTCACTTGCTGCTCAATCAGCACGATTAAAATTCAGTCCTTACTACTACTTCTACTGATAATATTTGAGGTAGTTAAGGGCTTACTATGTGCCAGGCACCGTTCCAAGCGCTGGGGTAGGTACAAGCAAATCGGGTTGGACTCGGACCCCGTCCCGGGTGGGGCTCGCGGTCTCAATCCCCATTTTCCAGATGAGGGAACGGAGGCCCGGAGGAGTCGAGTGACTCGTCCAAGGTCACCCAGCAGTCAGGTGGAGGAGCCGGAGTTAGAACTCACGACCTTCGGCGTAGGGGATAGAGCACGGGTCTGGGAGTCAGGAGGTCATGAGTGCTAATCCCGGCTCTAAGAGCGAAGAGAAGCAGCGGGGCTCAGTGGAAAGGGCACGGGCTTTGGAGTCAGAGGTCATGGGTTCGAATCCCGGCTCTGCCCCTCGTCAGCTGTGTGACTGTGGGCGAGTCGCTTCGCTTCTCGGGGCCTCGGTGACCTCCTCTGTAAAATGGGGATGAAGACCGGGAGCCCCACGTGGGACGACCCGATTCCCTTGTGTCTACCCCGGCGCTTAGAACGGTGCTCCGCACGTAGTAAGCGCTTAACAAATACCGACATTATTAAGGGGACTAAAATGGGACGAAAATTAAAATGGCGATTAAGACTGTTAGCCCCACGTGGGACGGGGACTGTGTCCAACCCGATTTACTCGTATCCATCCCGGTGTTTAGTACAGTGCCTGGCACATAGTAAGCGTTTAACAAGAATCACACTTACTGCTATTATGATTATTCTGACTCCCAGGCCTGCTGGTTCTCTTACAGTATGGCGGCTTACGATACGGCAGTTCAACACCGCGGGGCCGAAGCTCCCTGGGAAACCATCTCTCAGCGTAGCGGGGGGACTCCTCCGTGCACTCGGAGCCCGGTTCGGGTCCTGCTCTCGGGGTCCGCGGAGACAGGGCGGTCTTAGCCTCTGGACCCGGGCGGCGCGGCTGGGATCTGGACCGCGTCCCTCTGAGCGGCAGAGCCAAGACGCGGCCCGCGAATCGGCCGACCTCCCCGGTCTTCCGCTCGGGTATTCGTTTAGTCTCCTCCGCGCACACGTCGCACCTCATCCGCCCCATTTGCAGAATGTATATTTCACCTCCTGCGACTCAGGTTTCTTCCTGTTCATTTGTTGTCGACGGCTCCCCCGAACCTCGCTTTTCCTGCCGTTTGAGTTGACGTTGGCGCGGAGGGGAAGCCTCTGTTTCGCGTGGCACTCTGTCATTATTTACACAGAGGGAAAGCCAGCTGAAAGGAAACCACGCAAGGGACATTAACTTTCTAAACGCCTGCCGATAGACGCGCGGAGGGCAGAGGGGAGAGGCGGACGGGGATGTTAACTCTGTTGGGTGACTGGTGCCCCTCCTAGGTGCATTTTGAGATGTGTGCTCTCAACCCGTCACCGGTGCCCGTTTCAACGGGCCGAGCCTGCCAGAGAGTAGCCCTGGGCTTTGGGGTCCGTTGGTGACTCAGAAACGGGGCTGAGCTTGGCCTTCCAGTGCCCTGTTCCCGCCCCGCGGCTATTAATAATAACGTTGGTATTTGTTAAGCGCTTACTACGTGCCGAGCCCCGTTCTAAGCGCTGGGGGAGATACGGGGGTCATCGGGTCGCCCCACGTGAGGCTCGCAGTTAATCCCCGTTTTCCAGATGAGGTCACTGAGGCCCAGAGAAGCGAAGTGACATGCCCACAGCCACACAGCTGACAGGCGGCAGAGCCGGGAGTCGAACCCGTGACCTCCGACTCCGAAGCCCGGGCTCTTCCCACTGAGCCGCAATTAGTAGAGTTCTCGGCCCGCAGTAATCACTCAGTAAATACGATCGACCGACTCGGTACGACACTCTGCTCTCCGTAGGCAATCAGTAAGTGCCATCTATCCATTCGGTCCTATCGACTGAGCGCTCACCGTGTGCAGTAAGCGCGTGGGAGAGTATCATATAAGCAATAAACAGACACATTCCCTGCCCACATTGAGCTCGACTGCCTCACCGCCCGACAAAAAACAAGATGGGAGGCAAGCAGACCTGAGACTTTACACAGGCCTCAGTGAATCAACCAAGGCGTCCACTGGAATCGACCGAGCGTTTTCTGCCTGCAGGTCACGGTACTCGTACGGCGCCTTGATTCTATTTATTTGCTGTTGTTTTAATGAGATGCTCATCCCCTCGATTCTACTTATTACTATCGTTCTCGTCCGTCCGTCTCCCCCGATTAGACCGTGAGCCCGTCAAAGGGCAGGGACCTATCTGTTACCGATTGGTCCATTCCAAGCGCTTAGTCCAGTGCTCTGCACGTAGTAAGCGCTCGGTAAATGCTACTGAATGAATGAACGAATACTAAGCCACTCGTCTGCTGTTTGACCTTGAGCAAGTCACTTCACTTCTCTGTCCCTCGGTTTCCTCAACTGTAAAACGGGGATACCTGTTCTCTCCCCTACTTAGACCGAGAGGTGGGACAGGAACCATATCAGATCTAATTAATCTGTACCTACCCCAGTGCTTAGAGAATGGCTTGACACATCGTAAGAGCTTAACAAATACCACACGCAAAAGAAACAAGCTACACCTAGACATTCACACACTTAGACGTAGCCTCCCGTACACAGAGGCGTTCACACACCCTGACCCGTAATCAGGCTTACCCACTTGCAGAAATTCATGAAGATGATAATTGGGGTATTTGTTAAATCCTTCCTATGTTCCAGGCCCATGGGTAGGTACGAGCTAATTGGGTTGGACGCCGTCCCGGTCCTACAAACGGCTCCCAACTCTTTGCCTCAGTTCCCTCATCTGTAAATGGGGATTGAGACTAAGTTAAATGACTTGCCCGAGGTCACCCGGCAGACGAGTGGCGGAGCTGAGATTAGAACTCAGGTCCCGTTGACTCCCAGGCCCGGGCTCTATCCGCTAGACCACCCTGCTTCTCATAAAGCCCTCACAGACATCCATGCCCGCCAAACTGTACGAATGCACACACCCTCGCACATTCGTTTATATTAATGTCTGCCTCCCCCGCTAGACTGCAAGCTCACGGTGGGCAGTGAGCACTCAGTACAGTGCTCTGCACGCGGTAAGCGCTCAATAAGTAAGTTCGAATGAATCCACACCGGCGCGGATTCGCTCACCTCCAAGCCCGGGCAGGTTCGATTGAAGGCACGTCCTTCACAACCAGGCAACCTCACACCCGTGAGCCCGTACGCACGTGTACCCTGCTTTCATTTCCCTCGATGCAGGGAACTACTGCTGTCTCCCCTCTTCCCGGAAGGCAGCAGACAGGACCGCAGTAATGATTTTACCATGCGACAGTAGGCCCGACATTAGCATTTTTAAACAAATCGAGCGAACGGCTCCAGCCCTTCCTCCGTCACGGCTCTAACGATCGGGGAGATAACTCCCGCCAGAAACTAGTTTTCGGGAGGACACACTCGCGTGAAAGATAAACTGAGAAAAAGCAATTTTCTCCCTCCTTTTCCTCCGGATCCCTTTAGCGTAATGCCTTTCTCTGGGCCCTCGTACATCACGTCAAGACGAGCGGGGATTCATCAGGCTGAGCTTCTTGGCCCACGGTGAAGCTCCGTGGCCAGATGTTCCTCTTTCCTTGCCCATTTTTGGTCAGTTAAGGCGGAGTTAACATTTTGTATTCGTTCTCGCGCGTGTTTAGGCGGAGTTTAATCCGTCTGAAGCGGAGATGGCTAAATTTTCTGTCGGCCCCACGCCCGATCTGAGTATGACAGGGGTCTCTTGATTAGAACAGGACAGGATTTCAGCAGTAAGCTGGGAAAAGTGATTATTCCGGTCATGTGATTGAGAAATTCCACAGGAGAAGATGGGGCTTCCTTTCTCAAAGGTTCACGGCTCTGGGCCGTATATAGCAATAGTATTTTTTTATGGTACTGAATGTTGGTATTTGTTAAGCGCTTACTATATGTGCAGAGCACTGTTCTAAGGGCTGGGGTAGATCCAGGGTAATCAAGTCGTCCCCCACGTGAGGCTCACACTTTATCTCCATTTTACAGATGAGGGAACTGAGGCCCAGAGAAGTGAAGTGGCCTGCCCACAGCCGCACAGCTGCCAAGTGGCAGAGCCGGGAGTCGAACCCATGACCTCTGACTCCGAAGCCCAGGCTCCTTCCACTAAGACACGCTGCTTCCCAATCTCAGGGTCACACCTGGAGAGTTTCCAGTCCTCTACCAGTCTCGACTACGGGAGGGACAGTCAAGCGGAGGCCTGTCCGTTCCTAGCTCGGACAGTGGCTAGCGCGTGGAAGGCCGTCTGCTGCGAGTCAAAACTCCCCCGTACCGGGCAGCAGCAGCGGCACGGGAGAGAGTCGAGGGCGGAGACTCGAGTTGACCGCGCGGAAGGAGAAAACGGTAAACCGCTTCTGGATCTTTACCAAGAAAACTCTATGGATCCACTACCGGAACGATCGCAGATGGAGGCGCGGCGTTCTGGGAGAGAGAGGCCCGTGGTGTCGCTCTGGGTCGGAGACGACTCGACGGCATTAGACCGGACTTGTTAAGCACTTACTATATTCCAGATGGCAGCCAAAAGGGGACTAGGATTCTTTGTTTTATTTTTAAACTTTCCTTCTCTTCCCTGTGCCCTCCTGTAAGCGCGAAACTCCTCGTGGATAAGGATCATATCTACCTACTCTATTGTACTGTACTCTCCCAAGCGCTTAGTACAGTGCTCTGCCCATAGGAAGCACTCGATAAATGCCGTCAATTGGTTGATTGGAAGGGTTTCACTTTTTACCCCGGCGCGTTCGTCCGGAATCTCGTAAGGATTCATTCCATCGTAGTTATTGAGCGCAGGGCACCAGGAAAAGCAGTATGGCCTAGTGGAAAGAACCCAGGCCTGGGAGTCTGAGGACCCGGGTTCTGATCCTGGCCCTTCCGTATGTCTTTGGTGCGACCTCGGGGCGGTCGCTTCACTTCTCTGGGCCTCTATTTCCTCATCTCTGAAACGGGGATTCATTCTCACTCCCTCCTCGCTAGACCTGAGCCCCATATGGGTCAGGGTCTTGTTCTCCCTCTTTTCTACCTCAGTGCTTAGTGCAGTGGTTGGCACATAGTAAGTGCTTAACAAATGCCCAAATGATGACTATTATTATTGTTATTAAGGAGAGAAAGCTGGCAGGTAAATCAGTTGGTTTAGGATGGGCGAGACCAAAGCTGGGTGGATTTCTAGGAAAATCTGCTCCCGTGGCTACACTCGATCCTGGCTGATCGATGACTGAGTACTTACTATATGCCGAGCACTGACCTCAACGCTTGGGAGGTGACAATACGAGAGAATTAGCAGACGTGTTCCCTGACCATACCGAGTTTACAGCTTGGGGCTAAGCAGCTCCTTTGTTACCTACTGGCTTTCCAGGCCCTCGTGGATCGAGTAGAGATTATCTCTCTGGGCCTCAGTTTCATCGTCCGTAAAACGGGGGAAAAGGACCTGTTTGGGGGGTTGTTTTTTTAATGGTATTTGTTAAGCTCTTCCTGTGTTCCAGGCACCCTACTAAGCTCTGGGGTAGATCCAAGCTAATCAGGTTGGACACAATCCCTGCCCCACGTGGGGCTCGCCGTCTTCGCCCCCATTTTACAGATGAGGGAACCGAGGCACAGAGAAGTGACCGGCTGTGACTTGCCCAGCAGCAGATGATAAGTAGCAGAGGTGGAATTAGAACCCTGATCCTTCTGACTCCCAGGCCTGTGCTCTAACCATCGGGAGACACACTTTCTCTCCTTCTTAGATTGTGAGCACCTTGTGGGGCAGGGACCGTGCCCGATATCCCAGGGTTTAGCACAGTACTCCGGTCACAGATCCCGTCGTCGTTAAGGGCCTACAACAGGCAGTTCTTTTGCTAGTGTGGAACCGCTCCGAGACGCATCAACTTGAGATTCCAAATGAAGTTATTGTTCTTCAGGGCTACTGGGTCAGTGTCTTATCCCGTGGCTTTTAGGAGGTAGATGATGCTCTCTTTGGAATCGTTTTCAAATTAATTCTGCCTCCTTCTCATCTGCAACTCCCGACGTGGCATTCGGTCAAGTCCTGAGAGATTTCGCAGGCCACCGTACCGCACGGATGATCAGGGAAAGGCCAATCCCATCTGGATAAGCGAGTGCCTGTGAGATGTCAGCTCGAATGCTAAAAATCGCTCTCTTGTTTCTTTTTTTGATCATGCTTTGGTCAAGTTTCACAAAGCGTCCGTGCACTAGATGAAATGAATGACTTAACAGGGACGCTTCCATCTGTGTGTATTGTGGTAAGCGGATTCGTCGCTATCTTATGTTTTCTTGGTTTCGTGCGGCGGATTTCTTAGATTCTCAGATTCCTTAGATTTTTCAACACAACGTAGTATGAAAACAGCTCCCATTTGAACGTGTCACCCACGAAGCCATAAATGGTGCCAATCCCACTGTAATTAAAGAGAAATGAGCGCACGGGGCCTGATGAACTTCGAGGAAGTCGTCCTTCTGTTACAATACATTTATGGACTCTGTTCGGCCAATAAGCGGTTATATCTCCATTGGAATTAAACAGGAATGAACTCATTTGATTTTTTTTTTCCAACCAACTCTAGTCCAGGAATCTTTACTTGGTTATATATTCATTTAGAACCTAATTGGGAGCGTAGGAAACATATTCTTAATGAATCAAAACAAGGAGTTAGTGTAGCACTGCAAATGAAGGATAATTGAGTGAAATTGTTTACTAAATTGTAATGGAGTCCCAACAGCTAGGGTCTATTTACACAGTAGAGCGTACATTAATTCATCAAGAAATGATACGCGTGTGCTTAGCTATGAATAGAAAATTGGGTCTATTCCTATATGGGGTATATTACCCAAAGTATACGTTTCATTCCCGTATTTATCCCGGTGGTGATTTAATAATAACGTCGGTATTTGCTAAGCGCTTACCATGTGCCACGTGCTGTTCTAAGCGCCGGGGGACACGTTGTCCCACGGGGAGCTCACAGTCTCGATCCCCGTTCTACAGATGAAGTAACCGAGGCACAGAGAAGTGAAGTAACTCGCCCAAGGTCACACAGGTGACGGGATTAGAACCCCCGCCGTAACAGATACAGTCAACGAGTCGCCGGAAATTCACGAGGATCGGCTGACTCTCCTCCCTCCCTCTCTCTCCCCGTTTCCAGACGGAGTCATTCCGTGACTCAGTGTCTCTGAGTGTGAGACGATGGTGAACGGGGCGTGTGAGGAATCTCTCACTCACCGCTGAAATCGCTTCGAGCCAATTCCGACTGGAAGATGTTGCCATCTTGGCAGACGCTGACTGGTTCTTTCCGAGGCCGTGGATTCCGGCTCCCGCAAGCCGGTGCTCACCGCTTCCATTCTTGTAATAGAGAGGAAAAGAGGATTAGCCAAGGAGAGCTTTCAACTCATCATCAGGAGGTGACTAAACCCTCATTTCTTCTCTTCCCACTCCCTTCCACGTCACCCTGGCGCCTCGGAATGGCTCCCTTTATCCACCCCTCCCTCAGCCCCGCAGCACACGCGTCGCGGACGGGGAATATGTCTCTCTGCTGATACGTCGTGCTCTCCCGAGTGCTTAGCGCAGAGCACGCAGTAGGTGCTCAGTAAATACTATCGATTGGATGAATGAATGAACGACTTATATATTTATAGTAACGTCTCTCTCTGGACTGTAAGGTTGCCGCGAGCGGGGAACGTTTCTACCAACTCCGTTACATCGTCCCCACCCGAGCATTCAGCACAGTGCTCCGCACGCAGTGAGCGTTCAGTAAATAGGATCGAACGAATGATCGATCGTCTCTGACCTCTTGGGTTCTAGACGCTGACACCAGCACTGTTGACCACCTTCGGGAACTGTAGTGGGTGGCCTCGTGGATAGAGCACGGGCCTGGGAGTCAGAAGGTCACGGGTGCTAATCGCGGCTCAGCCACCCGTCTGCTGTGTGGCCTTGGGCAAGTCGCTTCGCTTCTCTGGGCCTCAGTGACCTCATCTGGAAAACGGGGATTGAGACTGCGAGCCCCACAGCAGGCAGGGACTGTGTCCAACCCGATTTGCTTCCATCCACCCCAGCGCTCAGTACGGTGCCCGGCACATAGTAAGCGCTGGACGGACACTACAGTTATTATTATAATTATCATTACCAGAGAAAGGTCCTCGCAGCACCCTTCGCAGAAGAGCCAATCAGTGGTCACTCAGTCCATCATATTTATTGAGTGCAGAACACTGTGCTAAGCACTTGGGAGAGTACGACAGAACAGGGTTGGTAGCCCACGTCCCCTGCCTAGAACGAGCTGCCAGTCTAGAGGGTTGTAAGTCTTTATTGAGCCTTTACTGAGAGCAGAGAATTTGGGGGGGACAGCGAAAGGGAAACGCATTTCCTGCCCTCTAAAAGCTTACAGTCTAATTGTAGGGACAGACAAGACAGATTAAGATAACGTGCAACTGGCGGGAGTAGGAGGAAGAACAAAGGTATGGCAAGGAAGAGCAAGAATGTCAGCATGAAACTGGTGAATAAATCGCCGAAGACGATGATGACGTTAGTATTTAAGCGCTTCCAAGCGCTGGGGTAGATATAAGGTAATCCGGGCGTGCCACGTGGGACTCACAGTCCCGATCCCCGATTTACCGATGCGGTAACTGAGGCCCAGAGAACTTAAGTGACTCGCCCAAAGTCACGCAGCTGACGCTAGTGGAGGCCCTAGGATCGGAACCCACGCCCTCTGACTCCCAAGTCCGTGCTCTTTCCACTACGCCACGCCGTGCGGGGATTGGTGTAAATCCATCACGGTTTGGGATGTTGGGGATGAATCAAGGGAGTCTTCCCGGAGGAGGGGGAATCTTCGGAGGTCCCTGAAGCTTGAAGGGGCAGGGGTCCGGATGAGTTTGAAATCAAATCAGTCAACCGGTGCTATTTATTGAGCACTTACTATGGGTAGAGCGTCGGAGAGAGAGTCTGGAGTCCCCTAGGCTGTAAGCTCGTCCTCGAGACTGTAACCTTCAATCAGTTGAACTTACTGAGCGCATTCACTGCGTGCAGAGTACTGAGTACTTGGGCGAGTACAACACAACGGAGCCGGTAGACGCGTTCCCCGTGCGAAATGAGTTTCCGGCCTAGAGGGGGAAGCCGGTTCTCCACTTGAAGCTTGTCCCCTAGACCGTAAGCTCGTTACGGGCAGGGAACGTGCCTGCTAATCCTTTTGAGTTGTCCTCTCCCAAGTACTGAGGGGCTGAGGGAGGAGTGGAAACCACA
This sequence comes from Ornithorhynchus anatinus, assembly GCF_004115215.2. NCBI lineage: Eukaryota > Metazoa > Chordata > Mammalia > Monotremata > Ornithorhynchidae > Ornithorhynchus > Ornithorhynchus anatinus. Next base: position 58,476,330 of record NC_041736.1, read on the forward strand.
TGAGGTCAAGAGTGCAGATCCAAGTGAATAATAGTGATGATTGTTGTACTTAAGTGCTCCGCGCCAGGCGCTGTACTAGGCACCGGGGCGAAGTTCAAGCAAATCGGATTGGACCCAGTCCCCGTTCCACATGGGGCTCACGTTCTTCAACCCCATTTTCCAGATGAGGTAACGGGCCCAGAGAAGTGAAGTGACTTGCCCAAGGTCACCCAGCAGACAGGCGCCGGAGTGGGGATTAGAACCCAGGTCCCTCTGACTCCTAGGCCCGGACTCCAGCCACTGGGCCACGCCGCTTCTCTCGAAGACACAGCTCCGGGCCGGGGGGACGGTGCGATTGGAGGGTCGAAAACCGAAGAATCAGGAGCCGAGCGCGGGTCTGCGGGGAGGGCGGGAGGAGCGAAGGGCGACAGCTGTCTCCCCCTCTAAACTGGAAGGTCTAATTCTATCCCGAGCACTTAGTACGGGGCTCTGCACACAGGAAGCGCTCAATAAATCCCGCCGATTGAGCTGCAAAGCAGCAGGCGAAGAGAGTCGGTCTCTAAGAGGGTGTCTGAGACCTCGGCCAGGAGGCTTGACGTGACATCCCTTCTCTGCCCGCTGCACGTAAGCCTCTCAGTTCGATCTCCAATTCCCACGTTCACCATTGAGCTCCTTCCCTCTTCATCAACCTCTCATTTTCCTGTGCCTCAGTTTCCTCATCTGGAAAACGGGGATTAAATGCCCGCTCTTCCTCCCCCTCGGACTGTAAACCCTACATTGGACGGGGACTCAGTTCGACCCGACCATCTTCTGTGTCCCCCGGCACTCATTAAAACCGCCGGAGAAGCCCCGTACCGTCCGGCGGAAGATGGAAAAACAGCCGATTACCAATTCTTTTCCCGATACTCCTTCCCACACCGAACACCGTTACCGAGGCCTCGGCTGGTTATCTTTCTCGGAGTCGGTGACTTTGGGCTCTACGCGACTGTCTAAAAATTTCCCCCGAAATTTAGAGACAGTCGCGTAGAGCCCGAAGTCACCGACTCCGAGAAAGATAACCAGCCTAGGCCTCGATAATCCCCATTTTACAGATGTGGTAACTGAGCCCCAGAGAAGTGAAGTGACTTGCCCACCGTCACACAGCTGACAAGCGGCAGAGCCGGGATTCGAACCCATGACCTCGGACTCCCAAGCCCGGGCTCTTTCCACTGAGCCACGCCGTCTCTTCTCATTCTTCCAAGAACCTGTGGCCTAGCGGAAAGGGCATAGGCCAGAGGATCGGGTGGCCCGGGTTCTTATGCCGGCTCCCCCCCCCCCTGCCAGACGTGTGACCTTGGGCAAGTCACTTCATCTTCCTGTGCCTCAGTTTCCTCATCTGGAAAATGGGGATTAAATGCCTGTTCTTCCTCCCCCTCGGACTGTAAACCCTACATCGGACGGGGACTCAATTCGACCCCACTATCTTCCGTGTCCCCCCGGCACTTAATACAGTGTTTAGCACACGGTAAACGCTTGCCAAATACCACTATTTTTAGTTAGGACGGTGCCCTGCACCAGGAAGTATTCAGTACGGGAGAGTTTCTTCCAATACCACGGCTCACTGGCCTCAGGCAGGCTCGTGTTCTTAGACGAATGCTCCCTAATTAGTAATAGCTGTCTTATTTATTACCCGCCTACCGGGTTCAGCGCACTAGTCTAGCCGTCCGGGCGGTCGCAACGGAAGCAAAACACATTTCCAGCCGACGATTAGCTGACACGTTTATGGGCCTTCAACCTTTCCCTCGCCAGAACGCGAAGTGCGGACATGGGGGTGGAGAAATGGAGAAGAGCTCCATTTTCCCCTCGATTAGCCCAAACATCCATTCCGAAGGAACGAAGGGGATGTGGACTTCTGCCGAGGCGGAAAAGAAAACTCGGAGTCTTTTGAAGAGGTGTGAAACTCTAACAACCATATCTATTAAGCGCCTACTGTATGCAGAGCACTGGACCGAGCGCTTGGCAGAGTAAGGCATCACACAGTTGGTAGACACGTTCCCCGCCCGCAGTGAAATTACACGCTAGATCCGATTAAATCTGATTAAACAGATCTGCAAACAGATGATCCTGTCGCCGGATACCGTAATAATAATAATGTTGGTATTCGTTAAGCGCCTACTAGGTGCCGAGCGCCGTTCTAAGCGCCGGGGGGAGATACGGGGTCATCGGGTTGTCCCACGTGAGGCTCACGGTTAATTCCCATTTGACAGATGAGGTCACTGAGGCACAGAGAAGTGAAGTGACTTGCCCACTTAAAGGAAAGAATGGGAGAGGAGATGAATTTCCAGCTTCATCAGCGGAGATATAACTCTGCAGATTTAGGGATAGATAGATCGAGATGAAGGGGCCTTTTTTTGAAAATGGTAACTGTTAAATGCTTACGACGTGCCGGGCACCGTACTAAGGGTTGGGATAGATACAAGCTCGTCAGGTTGGAGACAGTCCGTGTCCCATATGGGGCTCACAGTCTCGATCCCTATTTTAGAGATGAGGTATAACGGAGGCACAAGGAAGTCAAGTGACTTGCACAGAGTAGAATCCAGCTCCTCCGATCCCCAGGCCTTGGACGAGTCTCTGACTTACTCCGCACCTCAGTTTCCTCATCTGTAAAAGGGGGATCCAGCACCTGCTCTCCCTCCTATTTAATAATGTTGGTATCTGTTCAGCGCTTACTATGTGCAGGGCACCGTTCTAAGCGCTGGGGGAGATACGGGGTCATCGGGTTGTCCCACGGGAGGCTCCCAGTCTTCATCCCCATCTTACAGACGAGGGAACGGAGGCCCAGAGAAGTGAAGTGACCCGCCCACAGTCCCACAGCTGACGCGTGGCAGAGCCGGGATTCGAACCCATGACCTCGGACTCCCAAGCCCGGGCTCTTTCCACTGAGCCACGCTGCTTCTCTATTTAGACTGTGAGCCCCGGGTGGGACAGGGACTGTGTCCAGCCTCATTATCTTGTATCTACCCCAGGGCTTGCCACAGAGTAAAAGCTTAGCAAGTGCCGTGGTAATTGCGATTATTAACGTTATAAGCAGCGTGGCTCAGTGGAAAGAGTCCGGGCTTGGGAGTCAGAGGTCATGGATTCGAATCCCGGCTCTGCCACTCGGCAGCTGTGTGACTGCGGGCAAGTCGCTTCGGTGGGCCTCAGTTCCCTCGTCTGTAAAATGGGGGTGAAGACCGTGAGCCTCACGTGAGACAACCTGATGACCCTGCATCTCGCCCAGCGCTTAGAACGGTGCTCTGCCCATAGTAGGCGCTTAACAAATACCGTCGTCATCATTATAAACAAGGTAGTAATAATCATTAACGATCATAAAAAACCGGAGAGCCTTGGAGGTTCTTTGCAGCTCCTGATGAAGGTCCAGTTCCGATCAGAAGTGGGTCATGAAGGTGGGGGAGTCCCAGTGGTGGCCGGAAAATGTTGGCAATCAACCCTTTTGCTTCTTGGGATGCGTAATTTGTGCTTTTTCCTCCTCGCAATTTCCTTGTCGGGGAAGTTTAAGAAGCTTACGGCTCTTTCTCCCAATCCGACCGTGGCCGGGGCATCGTATGGGGGAAAGGGGTGAGAAGCTTGACCTAAAACATCGGCCTGGAAGTCCCAAGGGCCTGCCTTCTCCTCCTGCCTCCGCCGCTTGTCGGCTTCGTGACCTCGGGTAAGTCACTTCACTTCTCTGCCCCTCAGTCACCTCATCTGTAAAACGGGGATTAAGACTAGAGTCCCATGTGGGACGTGGATTGGGTCCAACCCGATCGGCTTGTATCTACCCCAGGGTTGAATACAGTGCCTAGCACTTAGTAAGTGCTTAATACTTACTAAGCAGCGTGGGGAAGCAGCGTGGCTCCGTGGAAAGAGCCCGGGCTTGGGAGTCAGAGGTCATGGGTTCGACTCCCGGCTCTGCCACTTGGCAGCTGTGGGACTGTGGGCGGGTCACTTCACTTCGCTGAGCCTCAGTTACCTCATCTGTAAAATGGGGCTGAAGACCGTGACCCCACGTGGGACGACCTGATGACCCTGTATCTACCCCAGCGCTTAGAACGGTGCTCTGCACATAGGAAGTGCTTAACAAATACCAACATTATTCTTATTATTAATGTATATCATAAAAGGACGGGGGTGGGGGACGTCTACCAACATGATATGTGAGAACGGCGGGTACTTTTGGAGGTGACTCAGGGATGACAAAAATAGAGTGCAGTTTTAAGGCAAATGAACAAAAGTATTAGCGGTAAATTAAGAGAAAACCAGGGCAAGTCTCTAATACCTAAATTGGATTACATCTGAATGTGTGGAGATTTGACCCGTCTTGAAATTTAATCCCTTGGATTGCATTTCAGTGAACGGTAACAAAGAAGAGTTTATTCTCCGGATTTAAACCCCTAATCTGGGGAGAGATTTCGGGGGTTTCCTTAAAAACCGGCTCCGGGCATTAGGAGTCTGAATTAACCTCCTTGTCACATCCCTGGGTCTTTTGAGTCTTTTCAAATCGAACAGCTCGAGGAAGGAGAGATCAGCAGTTGAAGAGCTGCGGGTCTCGAATCCCTCTGCGACGGGAGACACGGCTGCTGGCTGAGGCCGGCGGAATGACTGTCTGAGTCTGGTCAGTCAATTGGATTTACTGAGCGCTTACAGTGTGCAGAGCACTGTGCTAAGATCTCCGGAGAGTACAGTGCAACAGTAAACTGCTCACGACGAGCTTGCGGTCTACGGGGGAGCAGCTCGGTGTAAGCCGCTGAACGGAACGGGTTCTCCTCAGTCCCTTAATCGGGAGCAGGACTAATGATGATAATAAGAATAATAATAGAATAATGATGTGGGTATCTGTTAAGCGCTTACTATGTGCAGAGCACTGTTCTGTGCGCTGGGGTAGGTACAGGGTAATCAGGTTGTCCCACATGAGGCTCACTAATGATGATGGTGTTCGTGAAGCGCTTACTATGCGGCAAGCACCGTTCTAAGGACTCAGAGTTTACCTCTCTGGGCCTCCATTTCCTCACTGATAAGCTTCTGGTGGGCAGGGGTTATGCTCACCACCTCTATTAGACTGTACATCTCCTATAATAATAATAATGTTGGTATTTATTAAGCGCTTACTAGGTGCAGAGCACCGTTCTAGGCGCTGGGGGAGATACAGGGTCATCGGGTCATCCCTCGTGAGGCTCACGGTTAATCCCCATTTGACAGATGAGGGAACTGAGGCCCAGAGAAGTGAAGCGACTCGCCCACGGTCACACAGCTGCCAAGCGGCGGAGCCGGGAGTCGAACCCGTGACCTCTGACTCCGAAGCCCGGGCTCTTTCCACTGAGCATGTGTTGAGCGCTTACCGTGTGCCGGACGCCGTACTAAGCGCTGGGGTGGATCCGAGCAAATCCGCCTGAACGCAGTCCCTGTCCCACCTGGGGCTCGCAGTCTCTATCCCCATTTTACAGATGAGGTCACTGAGGCACAGAGAATTGAAGTGACTTCCCCAAGATCACATAGCAGACAAGTGGGCACTTATTACAGTGCTCGGCACCCAACAGGGCTCAGTACGTACCACCGATTGATTAATAAAGTGGGGTTCAGATACCTCCTCCTTCCTCTCCTTTAGACTGTCAGACCCGTGTGGGCCAGGGTCAGGTCTAGTTCCTACTAGAGAAGCAGCGTGGCTCAGTGGAAAGAGCCCGGGCTTAGAAGTCAGAGGTCGCGGGTTCTAATCCCGGCTCGGCCGCCTGCCGGCTGTGTGACTCTGGGCAAGTCACTTCGCTTCTCTGGGCCTCAGTTCCCTCACGGGGATTGAAACCGGGAGCCCCGCGTGGGACAACCCGATCACCTCGTATCCCCCGGGGCTTAGAACAGTGCTTTGCACGTAGTAAGCACTTAACAAATGCTACCATTATCTTTTTACTCTGCTGCCCGGGATCGTTTTTCTACAGAGACGTGCAGGCCCCGTTTCCCCACTCCTCAAGAACCTCCAGTGTTTGCCCATCCATCTCCTCATCTAACAGAAACTCCCCACCGTCAACTTTAAACCCTCGGCCCCCTGGGCCCCTCCTACCTCACCCGGCTGCTCTCCTACTACAACCCACCGGCACGCTTCGCTCCCCTGATGCCAAATTTCTCACCGTCCCTCCCTCTCATCTATCTCGCCACCGACCCCTTAACCGCGTCCTGCCTCTGGCCCGGAAGGCCCTCCCTCCTCACATCCGACCGACGGTGACTCTCCCCTGCTTCAGAGCTCTATCGAAGGCCCGTCTCCTCCAAGAGACCTTCCCCGACTAAACCTTCCTTTCCCCTCTTGCCACTCCCTTCTGCGTCCCTGAGCCTCACAGAATACGCGTACACAGCTGTGATTTTATTTCTATTAAAGTCTGTCTCCCCCTCTAGACTGTAAACTCACCGTGAGCGGTGAACGGGACTGTTACATTGTTTGGTCTCCCGATCACTTAGTACAGTGCCCTGAACACAGTAAGGGCTCGCTGAGTACGACTGATTGATTAACAGTGATCGATCAGTCCGTGGTACTTATCGAGCACTTACTGTGTGCGGAGCACTCTTCTGCGCACTTGGGAGAGTAGTCCCAGTAGCAGTCCTACTTACCGAATATACAGTAACTGAATGTACGGAGACGCATCTAAGGGCCGCGGGCGCGGGGCGACGCTTAGGATACTGGCGACGGGTATCTCGGCGGAGACCGAACGTTTGCCTAAGTGGGAGTGGGAAGATCTCAGTCCAGTTTTCCGATGATTTGGGCCCATTGTTCTGTGAAACGGGAGGCACTTTCTAGGGGAGGTAGCTGAAATGAGAAAGCGATCCCATGCCGCGACTTACCACCGGGCCTGGAGAACGATGGCCATTAAGCCCGCGTCGATCAGATTCACGGGATATGATCGATGGTGACGTTCTAGGTTAATTAGAGATTCGGGGCACGCAATTTGCGGATGCCGTAATAGATCACTCGCTGGAGAAACAAACAGGAGAGTGGGCTGTCGTGAAAACCTGAAGCCTTAAGGATAGCGATCGATATCGAAAGGCCACAAAACACCATCGGGTCGATTTTCCTAAACCTCTTTCCGGTTCGCACCTGCCTTCATCTGACTTCCAGAGAGGAAGCAGTATTTGAAGGGTAACCGAAGAACAACCCAGCTCTGCCCCCACCAGCTGTGTGACCTTGGAGAAGTCATTCAACTCGTTCATTTATTCATTTAATCATATTTATTATGCGCTTACTGGGGGCAGAGTGCTGCACTAAGCGTTCGGGAAAGCACGGTGCACAAATAAGCAGCGGGTCTCAGTGGAAAGAGCCCGGGCTTTGGAGTCCGAGGTCATGGGTTCGAATCCCGGCTCGGCCCCTTGTCAGCTGTGTGACTGTGGGCGAGTCACTTCACTTCTCTGTGCCTCCGTGGCCTCATCTGTAAAATGGGGATTAAGACTGGGAGCCCCACGGGGGACAACCTGATTCCCCCGTGTCCACCCCAGCGCTTAGAACGGTGCTCGGCACACGGTAAGCGCTTAACAAATACCAACATTATTATTATTATTATCATTAGGGTCTGGGGGGTCGAAGGGCCTGGGTTTTAATTCCAGCTCCACCACCTGTCTGGCTGTGTGACCGTGGGCAAGTCACTTCGGTTCTCAGTGCCTCAGTTACCTCATCTGTAAAATGGGGATTGAGCCCGTGAGCCCCAGTTGGTGTCCAACCCCGTTTGCTTGTATCCGCCCCAGCGCTTAGTACGGTGTCTGGAACGTAGTAAGCGCTTAAGAAGCACCACGGCTATTATCACGTGTTTGAAGTGTAGGGATCCAAATGCGCAGATGATACAGAAGGGAGAGGGAATAGGGGAAAAAAAGGGTTGAAGCGGGGAAGGCCTCTTGAAGAAGATATTTTAATAATGAATTTACTTCAATAATGAATTAAAAATGCATTGAAATTCTAATCCCTCGTTAATGCATCTTTAATCACCCACATCTTGTTGCCCTGTCGGTATTGTGCCATTCATCTCTCCCCGACTGTTAACTTCCTGCAAGGCCAGAGCCCCGCTCTCACCCGCACAGAAATCCTCACCAGAGAAGCAGTGAGGCCTGGCGGTTAGAGCACGGCCCTGGGAGTCAGAGCTTCCCGATTCTAATCCCGGCTCCGTTACTCGCCCGCTGGGTGACTGTGAAAGCTACCTGACTTCTCCGTGCCTCAGTTTCCTCATCTGGAAAGCAGGGGTGAAATATCTGCCCTCCCTCTGTCTCTCTTTGACAGCGAGCCCCTTTGTGGTAGAGGGGTTTTGTCTGATTTCATGGAAACTACCATCACGCTTGGCAATCAATCAGAGGTATTTATTGAGCGCTTACTGTGTGCAGAGCGCTGTACTAAGCACTTCGAGAGTACAGAAGAGCAGAATCAGCAAGCACGTTCCGTGCCCATAGCAAGCGTTCGGTCTAGAGGCACATAGTAAGCCTTTAACAGGTCTTATTATTTTGACCCCTGCTTCCTTAATGATGATAATAATAATAATAAACGGTCCTTGTTGAGCCCTTACTAGGTGCCAAACGCTATTCTAAGCACTGAGGTAAATACAAGTTGAACAGGTTGGACGTGATCCCTGTCCCACGTGGGGCTCCCGCTCTTAATCCCCATTTTACAGATGAGGGAATTGAGGCCCAGGGAAGTGATGTGACTCGTCCAAGGTCACGCAGCGGATATGTGGCGGAGCCAGGATTAAATCCCAGGTCCTTGTGACTCCCAGGCCTCAACTCCACCCACTAGGCCACACCGTTTCTCAGCTGCAAACCTTCCCTGGTGGCCGGCTGCGTCCCTCTCTTCCAACCCCCCACTGTTTTCAAGGAATGACTTCGCATCTCCGAGGGGCGACTGATCTCGTTCGTCCAGGGAACGGTCAAGCAGCGGCTAGACGCCTTTCCCGAATGCGCCGCAATAGGTCAGCTCCCCGAGTTCGCCCTTCCCCAGCTCCCGCTCCTTCACACCCGAGTCACGTTCCCCTGGCAACGGGTGTCCTCTGACACTCTGCCCACAGCCTCACCTGTTTTATTTTCCGTCTCGACTTCGCACATTCCCCTTCGTTTTTTCGTGGTGGTGGTTTTTTTTTTTTTTTTTACGGGCCGGCCGCGAGGGAAATATACCTCAGCTCGGTGGATGGTAATGCTGCAGCCTACACTCTATCTCATTACAAGATCCTTGTCTTTCTAAAAGGGAGAATGGATTTACATCTCTCTGGGTTGCTCTCTGCCACTCATGGATTCAGGGGAACCGTATCTGAGTAGTTGGGAGTCGGTGGCTTTTTCGTTTTTGAAAGCGCTGAAAAAAGTGCCAGTCATGGTCCGAGAAGGTGGTGTCATTTTCAGAGTTCTCTCGCCTTCCGTCCATCTAGCTAGGTATGTACTGAGCGCCTCCGGCTAGGTACCCAAGTAAGGGGATGGGCGAGTTAAGCAAACTAGTAGAAGTGCTACAGGGGACTCAGTCAGTACTCCCGATGGATTGCTTAATCAATAGATATAATAATAATAACGTTGGTATTTGTTAAGCGCTCACTATGTGCCGAGCACCGTTCTCAGCGCTGGAGTAGACACGGGGGAATCGGGATGTCCCACGTGGGGCTCACGGTCTTCATCCCCATTTTACAGATGAGGGAACTGAGGCCCAGAGAAGTGACTTGCCCACAGTCACACAGCTGACAAGTGGCAGAGCTGGGATTCGAACTCCTGTCCTCTGACTCCAAAGCCCGTGCTCTTTCCACTGAGTCACGCTGCTTCTCTAATATCTGTTAGATATGTAATACCGGATATTACATAGTATAAGAGATATGACAGACGTAACAGATATGTAATATCTGTTGCCGATTTGTACATTCCAAGCGCTTAGTGCTCTGCACATGGTAAGCGCTCAATAAATACTATTGAATGAACATAATAGTAAAATCATAGTTGAATCTGCTAGATTGCAAGCTCCTCGAGGGCAGGCTCTGCTTGTCTTAGGCCGTCGCGTCCGACCCATAGCATAGACTGTCTCCCCCGATCGGACCGTGCGCCCGTCGAAGGGCAGGGACCGTCTCTATCTGTAACCGATTTGTCCATTCCAAACGCTTAGTACAGTGCTCCGCCCGTAGTAAGCGCTCGATAAATACTACTGAATGAATGACACCACGGACCCCTCTCTCCCAGACGGCCCCGCTTTCCATCTACAGTCGTCCCGGCAGTGGAGCCGTAGAGTCTCCTCGGTAAAAATCCAGAAGGGGTTGACCGTCGCCGCCTTCCGCGCGGGAAACCCGAGTCTCCGCCCTCGACCGTCTCCCGGGCCGCCGCTGCCCGGCACGGGGGGGGTTTCGACGCGTGGCCGACGGCCTGCCGCCCGCTAGCCACCGGCCGGGCCGGGAACGGACCGGCCGGGCCTCCGCTCGACTCTCCCCTCCCGTCGCCGAGACCGGTGGAGGACCGGAAACTCTCCGGTTGCCACCCCGAGAGGGGCACGTCTACTTACTCCACAGGATTCTCCCAAGGGCTCAGATCAGAAATCTGAGAAGCAGCGCGGCTTACTGGAAAGAGCCCGGGCCTGGGAGTCAGAGGACCTGGGTTCTAATCCCGGCTCCGCCGCTTGTCTGCTATGTGATCTCGGACAAGTCGCTTTACTTCTCTTTGCTTCATTTCCCTCATCTGTAAAATGGGGATTAAGGCCTCTGTAGGACAGGGACTGGGTCCAATCCAATTATCTTGTCTCTACCCCTGTGCTTAGTACAGTGCCTGGCACATAATAAGTGCCTAACAAATACCACAGTTCTTCTTCCTTCTTCCTTCTTCCTTCTTCCTTCTTCCTTCTTCTTCCTTCCTTCTTCCTTCTTTCTTCTTCCTTCTTTCTTCTTTCATATTCCTTCTTCCCTCTTTCTTCTTCCCTCTTCCTTCTTCCCTCTTCCTTCTTTCTTTTTCCTTCTTTCCTTTTCCTTCTTTCTTTTTCCTTTCTTTCTTTTTCCTTTCTTTCTTTTTCCTTCTCCCTTCTTCCTTCTTCTCCTCCTCCTCCTCAGTGGAATGAGTAGACTCTCTTTCACCCTCCCGGACTTTACAGTCTACTGCTCGTTGAGCACCATACTAAACGCTTGGCAGAGTACATTGAAATTAGTAAATACGAGCCTGTCCTCAGTCAGTGGTATTAACTGAGCGCTTACTCCGTGCAGAGCACTGTACTGAGTCCCGGAGCTTCCCGTCCAGGGGAGAGGCACGATGCTGCCCTTGGGAAATGATCGCACTTGTAGCCGGCCCACCCTCTACCCTGTAAAAGCAGTGTGGCTTAGTGGATAGAGCCTGGGCCTGGGACTCAGAAGGCCCTGAGTTCTAATCCTGCCTTTGCCTCGTGTCTGTCGTGTGACCTTTGGCAAATCAGTTCGCTTTTCTGTGCCTCATCTGGAAAATGGAGATTGAGTGCGAGCCCCATGGGAAACAGTGACTGTGTCCAACCTGTGTCTACCCCAATGCTTAGAAGAGTGCTTGGCACATAGTATGTGCCTAACCAGTACCATTATTATTATATTTTTTATTATTATTATTGTTAATAAGTACATCCACGTGGCCAGGATCTCAATCCCTGGCAGCATCCGGCTGCAGATATTGATCAGCAGAGCCTCATCACCCTCCCTCCCTTCCCGCAAGCCCACTTTTTGCCGCCTCAATTGAAGACCGTGGGTTCTGTTGCTGAGCAACTGGGAGAGGCCTGCGGGTGGTGGGGGGGTTCTAGGATCAACCACGTGGCCCGTCGGAGACCGGAGATGGATGCCGGGCAGGCCCCGGAGGGAACGAGCTAGACCTTTGGCCGTTGGGATCACCTGAAGGAGGTTAGTCTCTCGATAACTGACGTCTGAGTGCGTTCAAGCCGATCGCTAGATGGTTTGCCGGATCGCCTTTCTCCTCCCCCTGCCTACTGAGGATCCCTTCCCTTGCCCTTCCCGATCCATCCCGGAAGCAGAAGGAAAATCAGTCCCTAGTATCAGGGGCACGTTGAGGTTAATTCTCCCTCACTTGAACAATCCTCGAAATCGGGACGCGGAGGATTACGGGGCCCAGGCCCTCGTAATGATTTGGGTGTGGTTTTTTGGGTTCTTTTCAATAGCGTTCATTAATCGTGTCCTACGTTCCAGGCACTGTACTGAGCGCTGGGGTCGACAAGAGCTAATCAGGTTGGACCCGGTCCACGTCCCACCTGGGGCTCACAGTCTTAATCCCCTTTTCAAGATGAGGGAACTGAGGCACAGAGAAATGAAGCGACTTGCCCGAGGTCGCACAGCAGACGAGTGGCGGAGCTGGGATTAGAACCCAGGTCCCCTGACTCCCAGAGGTTGTTTATTCCGTGTCGACTGATGTGGTAAACGCTGGGGCACGTACGAGACAGTAAGGTTGGCCACAGAACCTGTCCCACGTGGGGGTTCGCAGTTTAAGGAAGAAGGAGAATTGGTATCAAAGTCCCGTTTTACAGTTGAGGAAAATAAATTAAGGCCCAGGGGAGTGAAGTGACTTGCCCAAGGTCACACAGCAAGGAAACTGTGGGGTCAGGATTGGAAAGATCACTATTGGAATTAGACTGTGGAAAATTCTCAGTGGTGGAAAATTCTCAGTGGTGGCCGAAATGGATACACAGGGAGCCCGATAGCCAAACGTTTCAATAATAATCATAATAACGATGTGGGTATTTGTTAGGCGCTTACTGTGCAGAGCACTGTTCTAAGCGCTGGGGTAGATACAGGGTAACCGGGTTGTCCCACGTGAGGCTCACAGTCTTAATCCCCATTTTACAGATGAGGGAAGCGAGGCCCAGAGAAGTGAAGTCACTTGCCCACGGTCACACAGTTGACAAGTGGCAGAGCAGGGATTCGAACCCATGACCTCTGACTCCCAAGCCCGGGCTCTTTCCACTGAGCCCCGTTGCTTCTCTAGCTTTCAACGCTATCGATGGATCGATTTATCGATTGGGTTGACTTGGCTCATCTAAGAACGCGTCGGAGCTTAGTCGCGTCAACTAGTCCGCGGGATTTTTTTTCTCCAAAATATCCAAGTAGATATTTCTAACCGTGACCTCCCCACCTTTTGGATGGCTCTTCACGGAGGGGATTTTGCATCTGTTGGCCGACGTATAGAGGATTCGGGTCTGCTCCGGCATTTTGCTTTTACTTTTCTTTACACGGTGAGTGGGAAGAGTCAATTTATAGCCCTGGTGTTGAGTCATTCATTTCACTGAACCAAGTTCTTCTTTCCGGGTGACATTCACTGTAAATCATTCTTGTTTTCCTCATTCTGGAGAACAGGATGCTGCTTGTGTGTTGTGGAGGGTTATCCTGGACATACCTATGGCCTCTCCTCTGGATCTATCCGCTCTTCTGGGTCTCTCTTTTCTGGATCTCTCCTAGCACGCTGTGCGGCACACAGTTGGCGCTCGGCCAATACGGCTGACTATTCCAGCCACCCCTGTGATTTTTCTGTTCCTTTCTACGATCACTTTGAATGTGGAGAGATCATTCTGGAGAGATCCGTGGTTATACCGAGTCTACCTGGGGCTCTTCGGGACCCGATAATAACGATAATAACGTTGGTATTTGTTAAACGCTTACTATGTGCAGAGCACCGTTCTAAGCGCTGGGGTAGACCCGGGGGAATCGGGTTGTCCCACGTGGGGGGGGGGGGGGCGGTCACAGTCTTCATCCCCATTTTACAGATGAGGTAACTGAGGCACAGAGAAGCGAAGTGACCTGCCCACAGTCACACAGCTGACAAGCGGCAGAGCGGGGATTTGAACCCATGACCTCCGACTCCAAAGCCCGGGCTCTTTCCACTGAGCCACGCTGCTTCTCTACACCCGATTAGACCGTGAGCCCGTCAAAGGGCAGGGACCGTCTCTATCTGTTACCGACTTGTCCATTCCAAGCGCTTAGTCCAGTGCTCTGCACAGAGTAAGCGCTCAATAAATACTATTGAACGAATGGATGACCCGCCTGTGGTCATTTTGGACCAACCTAGAGTTATTCTGGATCCATGTACGGATATTCTGGATTGACCTAGGGTTGTCCAGGACTCATCGGTGGCTATTCCGAATGTATCTGGGGTTATTCTGGATTTAGCAATCACTGGTATTCGTCGCGCGCTTACTACGTGCGGAGCACTGGACTAAGGGCTCGGAAGAATATAATACAACAGAGTCGGTAGATACGTTCCCTGCCCGAAAAGGATCGTGGAGTCTAGAGGGGTCACGGTAAGATAAATAAAATGGCGGATACGTACAGAAGTGCTGCGGGGCTGAGGGCGGGGAGACGATCGGGGACCGCGTGGCTCAGTGGCAAGAGCCCGGGCCTGGGAGTCAGAGGTCACGGGTTCGAATCCCGGCTCCGCCACTTGTCAGCTGTGTGACTGTGGGCGAGTCACTTCACCTCTCTGGGCCTCAGTGACCTCATCTGTCAAATGGGGATTAAGATGTGAGCCTCATCGGGGAACGACCTAATTACCCTGTCTACCCCAGCGCTTAGAACAGTGGTCTGCACATAGTAAGCGCTTAATAAACACCAACATTATTGAAAGGTACAGATTTAAGTCCTTAAGTGAAGCAGACCTGGAAGGTGAAGGTGACCTTGGGCGAGTCACTTCACTTCCCTCTATCTCAATGACCTCTTCTGTAAAATGGGGATTGAGACTGGGATAGGGGCTGGGTACAAACTGATTAGCAGGTATCTAACCCAGTGCTCAGTACGGTGCCCGGCACAGAGTAAACTCTTAATAAATGTAATTGAAAAGCAAAAGAAAAGGAGTAGGGGAAAAGAGGGCTTATTCGGAGAGGGCCTTTGGGAGGATTTGTGATTTAAGGTACGATTTATCAAGGGACATACCTGGGTTCGTTTGGGACCCATCTAGGGATTTTCTGGATATATCTATCCGTTTCACAGGGAGTAAAATACTGCCCTCCGTCAGCTAGAACTCCCTTACGTAAACGTGGAAATTAATTGCGGCGCTCGGAGAAGAAAGGAATGGAAAAGCAAACACGGGTGACTAAGAAAAGATGTTCTCTCTCCCTCTGTTAATGGCAGAGGAGTCCTGACCAAAATGCGACATTGAGATACCAACGACTGGATGGCATCTGATAATCTGATCTAGAACGATAATAACGATAATAACCGTGGCATTTATCAAGTGCTTACTCCGCACCAAACACTATACTGAGCTCTGGGAGAGATAAAAGATAATCAGGTCAGAAATAGTCCCTGACTCACGTGGGGCTCGCTGCCTAACAAGGAAGGACAACTGGCATTTTAGCCCCATTTTACAGATGGGAAACCAGAGGCCCGGAGAGGTAAAGTTAGTTGCCCGAGGCCACACAGCAGGCAAGTGTCCAAACTGGGGCTACAACAGGCTTTGTTAACTCCCGGTGCCAGAAAGGGAAAATGCCGTATTTTGCCGGTGAGCCATTTGGGTTTTTCCAGGATTTCATCTCATAACTAAGTCTGCAGTGAAGGAGGAAAGAATTATTTGTAGCCTCAGGTTATAATGATAGACGCTGAAGTCTTGAGGCCCAAGGAAACGGAGGAAGAAAAACCAAAAAAAAAAAAAAAGGTACGAGAAATATCAAAGGATTTGTGTGTGTGTGTGTTTTTCTGCATTGGCTTTTGAGAGCCGTTTAATAAAAACAATGTTTTCTTTTCCTCCTCACCCAGTGGTTGTCATAGAAGTGATGAAAAGTGAGCCCAAAGGAAAGGATTTTGGATGCAATCAATGTTGGGATGGTGTCTTCTGGAGTTTCTATCGCTGAGGTGGAAACTAGAAGGAGAAGCAGCTTGGCTTACTTGGAAATAAATAAATGGTGCTATCCGTTAAGCGCTTACTGTTAAGCGTGAAGCAGTGTGGCTCAGTGGAAAGAGCCCGGGCTTGGGAGTCAGAGGTCACGGGTTCTAATTCCGGCTCTGCCGCTAGTCAGCTGGGTGACCTTGGGCAAGTCACTTAACTTCTCTGTGCCTCAGTGACCTCATCTGTCAAATGGGGATTAAAAAAACTGTGCGACCTTGGGCAAGTCTCTTAACTTCTCTGTGCCTCGGTGACCTCATCTGTCAAATGGGGATTAAAAAAACTGTGAGCCCCACGTGGGACGACCTGATCACCTTATGTCCCCCGGCGCCTACAACGGCGCTTAACAAATACCACAATTTATTTATTCATTTTACTGTGTGCAAAGCACCGTTCTGAACGCTCGGGGATAGAAGGCGCTCAGGTTGTCCCACGTGGGGCTCACAGTTTTAAGAACACGGGCCTGGGAATGAGGGGACCTAGGCTCTAATCCCAGCAGTCCCCCTTGGCAGCTGTGTGACCTTGGACAAGTCACTTCAATTCTCTGCCCCTCAGTCTCCTCCCTTGGAAAATGGGGATTCAAATCGATTAGACCGTGCGCCCGTCGGAGGGCGGGGACCGTCTCTATCTGTCGCCGACTTGTTCATTCCAAGCGCTTAGTCCGGTGCTCTGCACATAGTAAGCGCTCAATAAATAGTATTGAATGAAATCTACTCCCTCCTACTTGGACTGCGAGCCCCCTGAGGGACAGAGAACTGTGTCCAGTCTGGTAGTCTTGTGTATACACCCGTGCTTAAGTGAATCCTCGCAGTAAGCGCTTAGCCAATACTAGAATTTCTATTACTATCATTATTAAAACAGTGAAAAACGCACAGCCCTTAGAGTCAGGAGACTCGGGTTCTAATTCTGACCCGGCACTGGCCCTCAGATTGTGAACCTCACACGGATCAGAGACCGACTGTACCGTATAATGATAATAACTGTGTTATTTGCTAAGCGCCTGCCGTGTGCCGGGCTCCGTACTGAGGCCGGAGGTGGATACAAGCAAATCGAGTTGGACCCAGTCCCTGGCCCACGTGGGGCTCACGGTCTCAATCCCCGTTTTGCAGATGAGGTAAGCGAGGCACGGAGGAGGGAAATGACTTGCCCATGGTCACGCAGCAGACAAGGGGCAGAGCCGGGACTAGAACCCACGACCTTCTGACCCCCAGGCCCGGGCCCCATCCTCTACGCCATGCCGCTTCTCCATCGCGTCTACCTCCGAGCGTAGCACGCTAATTGGTACGTAGTAAATGTTTAACGCATACCACGGTGATCAACGACGAGAAACGATCCAGCCGTCGGGGAAAGGAGGCTCTTGGGAGTCGAGAGGCAGCGGAAGTTTCCAAAGTCTTGAGAAGCAGCGTGGCTCAGCGGAAGGAGCACGGGCTTGGGAGCCAGAGGACATGGGTTCTAATCCCGGCTCAGCCCCGTGTCTGCTGTGTGACCCTTGGGCAAGCCGCTTAACTTCTCTGTGCCTCAGTTACCTCATCTGTAAAATGGGGATTAAAACTGTCCCACTTGGGATGACCCAGTTACCTTCTGTCTACCCCGGTGCCTAGAACAGTGCTCGGCACATGGAGCTTAACAATACCATGATTATTAATTATTATTATTAAATGGTGAGGGGCAGAACCCGTCGGCGTCATCTGGGGAAAAGAGGACAGGCCTGGGAGCCGAGAGACCTGGGTCCTTCCCTTGCCTGCTGTATGACCTTGAGCTTGTCACTCGATTTTTCCGGGCCCCGGTTAACTCATCTGTAAAATGGGGATGAAATACCTGTTCTCCCTCTTACTTAGACTGTGAGCCCCATGTGGGACAGGGACTGTGTCAGATCCGCTCGTAGCTACCAAGGAACAAGATATAAGCCCTTAGTAAATACCACAAATTACTATTGCTACTAATCAGTCCGTCGTATTTACTGAGTGCTTAATTTCGTGCGGAGCTCTCCATTAAGTGCTCGGAGAGGACTTTATAACCATATGACAGGGAATGTGTCTACCAACTCTGTTATATTGTTATAAAGTCCTCTCCGAGGAGTTGGTAGACACATTCCCTGTCCACAGTGAGCCTACAGTCCGGAGGGGGAGACAGATATTAATGGAAATAAATAAATAAATGACAGATATGTAAGTGGCGTGGGGCTGGGAGGGGGGATGAATGAAGGGAGCAAGTCGGGGTGACAGAAGGGAATGGGAGAAGAGGAAAGGAAGACTTAGTGGGGAAAGGCCTCTTGGAGGAGATATGGCTTCATTCATTCATTTAATCGTATTTATTGAGCCCCTCTGTGCAGACCGCTGTACTAAGCGCTCGGGAGAGTACGATATGACGATAAACAGACATATTCCCTTCCCACGAGGAGCTTACAGCCAATCTGCCATCTAGAGGATGAGCTCACAGGATCTGAAGGCGGGGAGGGTGATGGCCTGTTGGATAATAATAATGATAATGTCGGTATTTGTTAAGCACTTACTATGCGCAGAGCACCGTTCTAAGCGCTGGGGGACATACAGGGTCATCGGGTTGTCCCACGTGAGGCTCCCAGTTGATCCCCGTTTTACAGATGAGGTAACAAGTCCCACAGCTGCCAAGTGGCAGAGCCGGGCTTCGAACCCACGACCTCTGAGTCCCAAGCCCGGGCTCTTCCCGCTGAGCCACGCCGCTTCTCTATGGATATGAAAAGAGAGGACATTTTGGGTCGAAGGCGTTACTGTTACTATCGTGACCCCCGTCCCGAGGGCCAGAACCCCATAATGTGCCTTCCACCGGGCCTCGGGGAACTCGGGGAAGTCACAACCTGGGTCCGATGGAGCCGCAGAGGATCAGAGACTCGTGGGATAGAAGCGGTTCCTCCGCGCCCCAGTCCCGGAGGCCCCGCTCTCTACCCGGCTCGGAAGGCATTTGGCGGGCTTGAGATTTGTGCTCGGCCCCCCGCTGATCTCCCTTTCTCCCCCAGACCTCCCCTTCTTGCCGAACGACGGCGCCCGCAAGTAGCACTTCCCCGGCGAGATAATTACCGGCGGAGCATACGACTCTCCGCTTTCGAGACTTTTAACGTTATTGTTGTTTTTAGAAAGTAATTGGTTTCTCGCTTCTTTCTCCTCTTTCTCCTTTTTCTCCTTCCAGTGCTCGGCTGTAATCTATACTGCCTGGAAGCCAGACTCTAAATGAAGCAGATGCTCCGAGATGCGACTCCGCTCTGATTGGGAAAATGGTTTCCGTGGCAACCAAACTTAGGCAAACTCCACCGGTCCCGCTTTCCTCGCTGGCGTTGTCTTACTTTCCGAGTCCTTACGGATGGCGGAGGTTGCTAAGGAGGCGCTGGGGTCACCTCCAGCCGTTCGGGGAGGAATGACTCGTCGGCTCCAATCGATGATATCGATTGAGCATCTGCTAGCCGCGGAGCACTGTCCTAAGCACTGGGGAGAGTTCAGTAGAGCTAGCAGATCGGATCCCCCCCCCCCCCCCCCCCCGCGAGGACCTTACGGTCGGCGAAGAGACAGATTCTAGAATAATTTACAGATGGGGTGATGATGATGGTCTTTGTTGAGCGGCTTCCTGTATACCAAGTATCGTTCTAAGCCCTGGGATAGATAGAAGGTCATCAGGTCGTCCCACGTGGGGCTCACGGTCTTCACCCCCAGTTTACGGATGAGGGAACGGAGGCCCAGAGAAGCGAAGCGACTTGCCCCGAGGTCACGCAGCAGACGAGTGGCGGAGCGGGCATTAGAACCCAGGACCTTCCGACTCCCAGGCCCGCGTTGTATCCGGTAGGCCACGCTGAAAAGGAGCCTTGGAAGTGGATCCAAGGCTGGGGGAGGATTCTCAGAACGAGCCGCCTTCCGCGAAGGGTGGGGTCGCGCGTTTGGTTTTCCGGGGGCCGGTCTGCTTTTCAGCGGGCTCTGCTAGGATTAAGGCACCGGCCCCTCTCTCGGGAACATTTCGCCCCAGCGTTCACCGCGTACGGGAGGGGGCGGCCGATGAAATGAAGGTGGGAGGCTGGGAGAATCCCCACTCCCTACCAATTTACATGAACAGATTACCCGGCTGGTGGCTTACAGTGTCCCGAGGCAGTGAATTAAGGAGGCCTATCGGCAGCAAGGCCTGCCCAATGTCACACGGTCAATCGGAAGGCTATCACCCCTGGCAATAATTAAAGACGCTGAAAACCGGCTAATGGAAAATCCAAACGAAACCAAGTCGAGTTAAGACAGGGTAAACCGTCCTTGCAAATTGGCGTCGGGCCATCGCTCCTGGGGGCCGAAAATGAACCAGGCCTAGCGTCGAAAAGAAATCACAGGGTTCACAGTCTAAGAGGGAGGGAGAGCGGAGATTCTGTCCCCATCCGCCTAATCGGGAGGGGCCCGGGGAAGATTAAGTGATTTGCTCTGGGGTCACCCGGCAAGTCGGGGGCAGACCCGGGACTATTCATTCAATAGTATTTATTGAGCGCTTACAATGCGCAGAGCACTGGACTAAGCGCTTGGAATGGACAAATGTACAAATGTAAGAGAAGCAGCGTGGCCCAATGGAAAGAGCCCGGGCTTTGGAGTCAGAGGTCATGGGTTCGAATCCCTGCCGTGGGACTGTGGGCAAGTCACTTCACTTCTCTGGGCCTCGGTGCCCTCATCTGGAAAACGGGGATGAAGACCGTGAGCCCCACGGGGGACGACCCGATTCCCCCGTGTCTACCCCAGCGCTTAGAACGGTGCTCGGCACATAGTGAGCGCTTAACAGATACCAACATTATTCTTATTATTATGTGCGGAGCAGTGTACTAAGCGCTTGGAATATACAAATCGGTAACAGATAGAGACGGTCCCTGCCGTTTGACGGGCGCACGGTCTAACCGACGGGCTTACAGTCTAATCCAGATCTAGACTAGAATCCAGATCTCCCAACTTCCAGCTGCATCCTATCTCCATTAGGGCACAGTGTGGGCAGAGGACTGTACCTAGCCCTTGGGAGAGTACCCCGCGAGTCCGAAGGACCTGGGTTCTAATCCCGCCTCTGTCACCCGTCGGCTATGTGACCTTGGACGGGTCAATTCCTTTCTCCGCACCTCAGTTCCCTCATCTGTAAAATACGGATCCAGCGGCGGGCCCCATGTGGGATATGGACTGTGTTCGACCTGATTAATTTGCATCCACCCCAGTGCGTAGTACGGTGTCGGGCATGTAGTAAGCGCTTAATGCCATTCAAAAAACCCACACACATAAAAACCCCCTCACACAGTAATAATAATAATGTTGGTATTCGTTAAGCGCTCACTACGTGCAGAGCACTGTCCTAAGCGCCGGGCTGGAAACGGGTTGTCCGACGTGAGGCTCGCAGTCTTCATCCCCATTTTCCAGATGAGGTCACTGAGGCCCAGAGAAGTGACTTACCCGCAGTCAGCTGACGGGGGTAGAGCGGGGATTCGAACCCACGACCTGTGGCTCCCAAGCCCGGGCTCTTTCCACCGAGTCACGCGGCTTGTCACGGCAGAGCCGCGATCAGAACCCAGGTCCTCCTGACTCCCTGCTCTATCTACTCTCCGTACAGAGCAACACATAGTTCTCAATTATCGAGCAGTTCATGATAACGACAATAGCATCAAGCGCTTACCATGCGCCAAACGCTGTTCTAAGCACTGGGGAAGATACAAGGTAATCAGGTCATCCCACGTAGTTATCGAGTAGTTTCTGGCTCGGAGGATTCTGTAGAGCCACTGGGTTTTAATTTTCTTTTCTGGATTCACAGCTGCTCTGGTCGGCGTCGCGCCGACGCGCTGATGTCTGTGGAACCTTTCCCCCCCCCGGGTCTCTCTTCGTCTCCGTCTTCCCTGTCAAACCCGAACTTTCCCGGGCGCCCGACGATCCCCTCGGAAAACCATCACTGCAGCACGAAGCTCTCCGGTAATCGGGGAGCAGGCGGACACGCTCACTTCCCAACCAGAGCAACAGGTGGACCTCGACAGGAGAACGATGAGGATAATGTTGGTAGTTGTTAAGCGCTTACTACGTGCAGAGCACTGTTCTAAGCGCTGGGGTAGAATCAGGGGAACGAGGCTGTCCCACGTGAGGCTCCCAGTCTTGATCCCCATTT
Organism: Ornithorhynchus anatinus; assembly: GCF_004115215.2. Taxonomy (NCBI): domain Eukaryota; kingdom Metazoa; phylum Chordata; class Mammalia; order Monotremata; family Ornithorhynchidae; genus Ornithorhynchus; species Ornithorhynchus anatinus. The sequence continues at coordinate 58,498,257 of NC_041736.1, forward strand.
GACAGATGAGGTCACTGAGGCCCAGAGAAGTGAAGTGACTCGCCCACAGTCACCCAGCTGACAAGTGGCGGAGCCGGGATTCGAACCCATGACCGCGGACTCCCAAGCCCGGGCTCTTGCCACTGAGCCACGGCACAGGCCTGGGAGTCGGCGGGACCCGGCTTCTAATACCGGTTCTGCCACTTGTCGGCTGTGCGACCCTGGGTAGGTCACTTCACTGGCCCTCTGTTTCCTCATCTGTAAAGAGGGGATTAAGAACGGAAGCCTCACGGGTGGACGTGGCTCGTGTCCATCCCGATTAACTTGTCTTGACCCCAGAGTTTAGTACAGTGCCCGGCACATGCTAAGCGCTTAAGAGACACCATTTTTTAAAAAAAAGGAATCCGTAAGGATATTTCCAGAGAGAAGAAAGCGGCGTGGCCTCGTGGAAAGAGCTCGGAGCTGAGAATCAGATAGACCTGAGTTCTAATCTTGCTCTGCCACCTATCTGTTGTCTGACCTTGGGCAAGTCGCTTCACTTTTCCGGGCCTCCACTTGCTTACCCGTAAAATACGTGTACTGCCTTTGAAGTCAGCAAGATCCAGCTCCCATTTCACAGCGGGATGAAATCAGGGGGGAAATGGGGCCACGGTTAGACCGTAAGCCCGTCATAGGGCAGGGACCGTCTCTATCTGTGACCGATTTGTCCATTCCAAGCGCCTAGTAGAGTGCTCTGCACCTAGTAAGCGCTCGATAAATACTATCGAATGAATGGTTGATCAGCTACCTGGGACTTTTTATCAGTAAAACCGAATCACGCGGAGGACGTGGGAGTTTCTCGCCGTTCCTGGCTGCTCAACGTTTTCCTTCTCCCGTCACTTCTATCACCATCTGTCGCAGTCAAGCTTATTTATTGAGCACTTAGTCTGTGCAGAGCACTGTCCTAAGTGCTTGGGGGGGAGTACAATATACCGGAGTTGGTAAACGTGCGCCCTTCCCACAAGGAGTTTACAGTCCACAAAGGTCCCTTTTCCTCGCAACCAACCCTCTCTCCTAGCTAGCTCTCAAACTACGGGCATCCGGACCCCATCTCTAACAAGATGGCGCTCTATTCTACGTTTCTTGTTCCCTTCAAGCCTTGACATGGATTCCAAAGGCATTTTTGCATTGTTCTCTATTTCAGAATGACCCAACGCGAAGATCTTCAGGCCAACTGTCCTGTCACGGACAAAAATGGTTTTCCAAAAATGGCTTTCCCGGGGCTTTTCGGGGGTGAACCTGTTCCGTGTCAGTTCGGTGCCACTGGAATCCCCCAGATCCTCAAAGAAACATCTTTTGTTCACTTGTAAATTGGAGGGGGGGGGGGGATAAAAAAAGGGGAGGGGAGCATCTTTTTTCTCTGTCCTGACACGGTGCTTCATGCTGCAGGTTTATGAGACGTTTAGTCGTGGGGCTTGATGAGAAGCTTTCGGCGATATCTTCCTGCTCCTCCGACCCGCTGATTTTACAAATCTACCTACCTTTATGGTGCAAATTTCGCTTTTTGGAATTAACATGGTTTTTATTCTACTTTATTGAAACGGCATAAAGGGAAATTAGATGCTGTCTGGTACATCTACGGGATTATTCAAACTTTGATAGTAATGAGACGTGCCGGTATGGAGCCTTTCATCAGAAGCCCTTGAAACGCTTCCTATACTCCACAGCAGACTGCCTTGACACTACGCCTTTGAAGTCAGCAATATCCAGCTCCCGTTTCATAGCGGGATGAAATAAGGGGGAAAACGGGGCCATGGTTGATCAGCTACCTGGGACTTTGAGCTGTAAAACCGAATCGAGCAGAGGACGTAGAGTTTCTCGCTGTTTTGGGCCGCTCCACGTTTTCCTTCCCCTATCACTTCTGTCTATCACAATCAAGCGTATCCGTTGAGCACTTATTCGGTGCAGAGCACTGTACTAAGTGCTTGGCGGGGGGGGGGTAATAATAATAATAACAATGTCGGTATTTGTTAAGCACTTACTATAATAATAATGATGTTGGTATCTGTTAAGCGCTTACTATGTGCCGAGCACCGTTCTAAGCGCTGGGGGAGATACACGGTAATCGGGTTGTCCCACGTGAGGCTCACAGTTAATCCCCATTTTACAGAGGAGGGAACTGAGGCACAGAGAAGTGAAGCGACTTGCCCACAGTCACGCGCAGAGCACTGTTCTAAGCGCTGGGGGAGAGACAGGGTCATCAGGTCGGCCCACGTGAGGCTCCCAGTCTTCATCCCCATTTTACAGATGAGGGAACTGAGGCACAGAGCAGCGAAGTGACTTGCCCACAGTCCCACAGCTGACAAGTGGCGGAGCCGGGATGCGAACTCATGACCGCCGACTCCCAAGCCCGGGCTCTTTCCACTGAGTCACGCTGCTTCTCTACAATATGCCGGGGTTGGTAAACGCATTCCCCTCCCACAAGGAGTTTACGGTCCACAGACTCGACTGTACCCTCCTTCCCGCTTAGTTTAGTGCTCCACGCGGAGGAAGTGTTCAGAAAATTGAAAATCTACTTGCCGCACCGAAGTGAAACACTTAAGCGAAGAGAAGAATATGCCCTTTTCAGAGCACATGGCCTCCTCAGCGTGGCCCAGTGGAAAGAGCACGGGCTTTGGAGTCAGAGGTCATGGGTTCGAATCCCAGCTCCGCCACTCGTCAGCCGTGTGACTTTGGGCAAGTCACTTCACTTGTCGGTGCCTCGGTGACCTCATCTGTAAAATGGGGATTAAGACTGTGAGCCCCACGTGGGACAACCCGATTCCCCTGTGTCTACCCCAGCGCTTAGAACAGTGCTCGGCACATAGTGAGCGCTTAACAAATACCAACATTATTATTATTATTATTATTATTATTAAACAGCCACCTGAGGTGGATGCAGGCGTGAACGACTCCCTGGCTGCAGTCACAGTTTTCCTTCTGGTGCTTAAGATGGGGTCTCCGATCGAGGCCTGGTTCTCCGGCAAGGAACGCGAATGTTAATTCTTTTATATTGCATTCTCCCAACCGCTTAGTACAGTGCTCTGCACGTAGTAAGCACTCAGTGAGTCCTGTTGATTGATTGATTGCTAGAACCTGGGTCTTCTGCCTCCCAATCCTGACCTCTTTCCATTGAACTCTCCCAAACACTTAGTACAGCGCTCCGCGCACAGTAAGCACTCAATAGATACGATAGATTAAGCACTTAGTACAGCGCTCCGCGCACAGTCATCGCTCAATAGATACGACAGATTAATCACTTACAATGTGCCAGGCATCATTCTAAGCGCTCGTGTAGATCCTGTCAAGTCGGAAGAGTCCATGTCCCACGTGGAGTTCCCAGTCTTAACCTCCATTTTACAGGTGGGATAGCCGAGACTCGGAGCCGTTAAATGACACGCCCAAGGTCACGCAGCAGGCAGACGGTGGAGCTGGGATTAGAACCCAGGTCCTCTGACTCCCAATCCCTGGCTCTTTCCACTAGGTCGTGTTCCTTCTCTATTTTCATGTCTACATTCTGTGTTCCGCGTCCGTGTTCTCTGGGTCGGGGTGTAGCGAATAGAGCAGCGGCCTGGGAGTCAGAAGGTCATGGGTTCTGATTCCGGCTCCACCGCTTGTCTGCTGGGTGACCTTGGGCAGGTCACTTCACTTCTCTGGGCCTCTGTTACCTCATCTGTAAAACAGGGATTGGGGCCGTGAGTCCCACGTGGGACTTGATTAACTTGTATCCACCCCAGCACTTAGTACAGTGCCTGGCACATAGTAAGGGCTCAACAGATACCATCAACATGATTATTTTTATGTCTCCCGGGCCCGGATTTCATCAACGGTGCTTCCCCAAATGACCAAATCCAGCCCGGCGGAACAGGACCGGTCATCAGGACACAGTCCGATCGCCGGGATCGTTCGGAAGTCATCGGAAAAATACGGTCAGTGGCTGAGGCTGGTTTCCCTCCCGCCCCCGAAATGAATGAGCAATTGCTCCGTGATTGGATCGATAGGTATCACCTCGGTGGTGTAATTGCGGCTGGGGATACACAGTCTCGCCGCGTCGGAGGTCTCTAAACAAGACGGATCTCTGCTGTCCGCACTTCCCCGGCCTGCGGATCCCCAGGGGTCGGTGGGACCGCGAAGGGGGAGCTGCTGTCTTTCGCTTGTGGAGTATCCACGTCGGAATTGGCAAAAAGGTCGCCGGGAATGGGAGAGTTAAAGCACCGTTTCCTCCCCATCCCAAGGGACTACGGGATTTTGAAATTTTGGAAAAGGTTCTTAGCTCACTAGGATAAACCGAGCAAATTAACCGGGATCGTTTCGATTCGAGCGGAATCTATCCCTCGGGGGCACTTTTTTGAGCGCTTACTCTGCGCAGAGCACTGTAATGATAATGTTGGTGTTTGTTACGCGCTTACTAGGTGCAGAGCACCGTTCTAAGCGCCGAGGGAGATACAGGGTCATCAGGTCGTCCCACGTGAAGCTCACAGTTAATCCCCATTTTCCAGATGAGGGAACCGAGGCCCAGAGAAGTGAAGCGACTCGCCCACGGTCACCCAGCTGACGAGTGGCGGAGCCGGGATTCGAACCCATGACCTCGGACTCCCAAGCCCGGGCTCTTTCCGCTGAGCCGCGCCGCTTCTGTAGTTGGCCCTTGGGAGCGTACAGTAGGAGACGGTCCCTGCCCTCGAGGAGCTGTCAGTCTACCGTGTGCACGACACTGGACGCGACACTTGGGATATCAGAATAGATTTGGCAGGCACAGTTCCTGCCCTTAAAGGAGCTTACGGTGTACCGGGTTCAGGGAGGGCACTGTACTGGGTGCTTGGGAGAGCGCAAAAGCCGTAGTAGACGCAGTCCCTGCCCTCAAGGAGCTTACATTGTAGTTTACCCTCAGTTCCTGTTTGCTAATGTTCTGCAAGGAGAGTAATAACAAGGATTCTAATAGTAATGGTATTTGTTAAGCGCTTACTATGCGCCGGGCACTGTTCCGGGGTGGATACAAGTTAATCAAGTTGGACACAGGCTCCGTCTCATGTGGGGCTCACAGTCTCAATCCCCATTTTACAGAGGGGGAAACTGGAGGCCCAGAGAGGTGAAGTGACTTGCCTGAGGTCGCCCAGAAAAGAAGATGGAGAGCCAACTCCAGTGGGACATTTTTGCTTTGCGATTTGGATGGCGGGGTATGGGCCAGCGTGAAGAGGTGAGCCTCTCTGGGGGTTGGGGGAAGCAGCGTGGCTCAGTGGAAAGAGCCCGGGCTTCGGAGTCAGAGGTCATGAGTTCGACTCCCGGCTCTGCCACCTGTCAGCTGTGCGACCGTGGGCGAGTCACTTCACTTCTCTGGGCCTCGGTGACCTCGTCTGTAAAATGGGGATTAACCGTGAGCCTCACGTGGGACGACCCGATGACCCCGTATCTCCCCCGGCGCTTAGAACGGCGCTCGGCACGTAGTAAGCGCTCAACAGACACCGACATTATTAGTCGGGAGAAATCGGAGATCGACGGTCAGAGCCTCGTCGTCCAAGGCAGTGTGGCCTAGTGGAAAGGGGGGGAGTAGGTTTCCCCGTTTTACAGACGAGGTGACTGAGGCACACAGAGAAGTTAAATGACTCTAAGCTCCCCTCTGGGCTGTAAACTCAGAGTGGGCAGAGAAGTGTCATTTTATTGTTCTACTGTACTCTGTACTCACCCAAACGCTTAGTACAGTGCCCTGCTCACAGTAAGCGCTCAGTAAATGCTATCGACTGACTCTGTGAAGATTCAACTCTCGCCAAACCCGGCCTTCGCCTCTCAGCAGCGGCTAATTGCATCGCCTCCTCTTGGTGAGAAAACCGTGTCCAGGGATTTCGGTACCGACGACTGCGGTCGGGACGGGAGGCTGCTCAAGATGCAAAGAGGGGAGAGGAGGGCGGAGAGGGCGTCGGACTGACCTTATCAACGGAAACCGAGTTGACAGTTCTTGTCTTTCCCGTTACACGGGGGTGAGCTGGGCGAGGGGGGCGGGGGGAGGGTCCTCAGCCGACCCCCGGCCCGGCAAATTCAGAGATCTCTTTATCGGGGCCCGTCACTAATGCCTGCTCATTGTCATGAGGACGTTGTCATTGGAACCACAATAAAAAAAAAAAAAACCCAAACACCTCACGGAAGGAAAAGAGAACCATGGAAATCACGCCTCTGGTCAGGTCCGACTCCCTGACGGTAGTTGCGGATTCGTATCCGACCCGTAGCTTTGACAGACCGAAACAACCACGGTATTTATCGAGCGCTGACACGGGCCACGCACAGAGCCGAACGCCGTGGGAGATACCATCCGATCGGGTCGAACGCGGCCCCCGTCCCACGTGGCACTTGCAGGCTCGGAAGGAGAGTGTGTCGGTTGTTGTATTGTCCTCTCCCAAGCGCTTAGGACAGTGCTCTGCACACAGTAAGCGCTCATTAAATACAAATGAACGAACGAATGAACGCCCCCGTTACAAGCAGCAGCCCAGAGCCAGAAGGGCAAAAAGGTCTCGTCCCTCCCGGTATTGCGATCTTTGTACGAGGCTCTATTTGTGGTCTACTGATCTTGACTTGGACCGTTTCTTTCCACCATCACATAGAACAGTGCTTAGCTCATAGTAAGCGCTTAACAAATACCTTCATCATTATTATTATTATCTCCTAACTGGGGGAAGGAAAGAGGACGAACGTCCAGCGTGGCATAGTGGACAGAGCTCAGGTCTGGGAGTTAGAAGGTCACTGGTTCCGACCGGGCCGCTTGTCCTCTGGCTGACTTCGGACAAGTCGCTTGGCTTCTCTGTGCTTTAGTTATCTCATCTGTAAAATGGGGGCAGGGACCGTGAGCCCCACATGGGACGGGGATTGTGTCCAGTTGGATTTGCCTGTACCCACCCCAGCGCTTAGTACAGTGCCTGGCACATAATAAGAGCTTGACAGATGCCCTCGTCACGATGAAATCACGTGGAAGTCATCTGCCGATCCCCGTGGCCATCCAGCAGAGTCGTGGAAATCTGCCAGGATGAGATTGGTAGCTGGGTAGGCTTCAAAGTAGTTCAAATCCCTTTTAAGGAAAATTCCTTTAAAGCTGGATTTCCCCTTGCTGGGATTCATTTCACCTCAAAAGTAGTTAAAGGGGTGAACATCTTCTTATCCTCTTTTTGATGTCACACCTCCGGGCAATGATATGACTTCTCTAGGGGAAAGGGCCCAAGGCCCGAGAATCAGAGGACCTGGGTTCTAATCCCAACTCCGCCACTTGTCTGCTGTGTGACGTGGGGCACATCGCTCGACTTCTTCTTGACTCAGTTCCCTCACCTGTAAAATGGGGATTGAGACTGTGAGCACTATGTGGGATAGAGATTGTGTCCAACCCGACTCTCTTTTATCTACCTCACTGCTTAATGTAGCGTGTGGCCCATGGTAAGAGCTTAAGAAATGCAAGTAAAAAAAAAAAAAAAGAGGAGACAAAAGGTGAAAAGGTATCAAACTTGTATTTATTCAACACCTCCTGAGAGCAGAGTACTGTACTAAGCACCTGAGGGAATATGATAGAATATGAGACTATGACAGTCGACCGGCGGACGCAGGTATTAAAGTAATGAACCTATTGGAGGAAGGAGGTGACGTAGTTATGTACATCAATCGATAGAAATGATTGAACGCCAACAAAGTGCGAACTTCTTACTAAGTGCTCGAGAGAATGGGGTGAATCACGTCTACTGATTCTGTCATACAGTAGACATCATCCCCTGTCCTCAAGGAGTTTAGAATCTAACAGAACATGTAAAAAATAAAAAGGAGATGTGTCTACATATGTATATGTATATCTATAGTGTATATTTATATGTATATATCGGAGAAGCGGCGTGGCTTAGTGGAAAGAGCACGGGCTGGGAAGGCAGAGGTCATGGGTTCAAATCCTGCCTATGCCTCTTGTCAGCTGTGTGATTTTGGGCAAGTCACTTCACTTCTCTGGGCCTCAGTTCCCTCAACTGTAAAATGGGGATTAAGACCGTGAGCCCCACGTGGGACAACCTGATCACCTTGTATCCTCCCCAGCGCTTAGAACAGTACTTTGCGCATAGGAAGCGCTTAACAAATGCCATCATTATTATTATTATTATATCTGTATAGAGCTGTAATTTACTTAGTTATCTATTCATTTATTTATTTAAATTACTATCTGTCTCTCCGTCTGGACTGTGAGCTCATTTCGGGCGGGAGTGTGTCTGTTGTTCTATTGTACTCTCCCAAGTGCTTAGTACAGTGCTCAGTGCACAGTAAGAGCTCAATAAATACCACTGATTGATTCCGTAGAGTTTGTAGACGGGAATCCCTCCTGCAGTCAATTAATTAATCAATTAATGGGGAGACCATCACTAAAATGAACTACAGATAGGAGCTAGGAGACGTTCATTCAATCGTATTTATTGAGCACTTACTGTGTGCAGAGCACTGTACTAAGCTCTTGAGGGAGTACAGTATAACAACAAGCAGACACATTCCCTGCCCACAGTGAGTTAACCATCTAGAGGAGGAGACGGGCATTAATATAAATGAATAAATTCCGGATAAATTACAGAGGAGACATAACGACGGTATGGAAAATGGTTAAAGAGGTACATTCTAAAGTGCTCGGCGTCTCCCAGCTGCTCTTCTTTGAGTGTCATTGTGTGCCATTTCCTATCCAGCTATTAGCCGGATCATTGTCAGGATTCAGGATTCCCGGTGGAACTGACCACCTCGCGGAACACCCAATAAATCCAGCCCTCGGTCAGTCGATCATTTATTGAACGCTACTGCGTGCAGAGCACTGTACTAAGTGCTTGGGAGAGCTCAATATTACAGCACAGCAGAGTTGGTCGACACCTGACCTGTCCACAACGAGCTTATAGTCTAGAAGGGGAGTCAGACGTTAATATGAGTAACTATGAATAAATAAATTACCGTTTGCATATAAGTGCTGTAGGAGTGAGGAAGGGGTGAATAAAAACAGCAAATTCACCTTAGGTAGTTCTTCGAAATTCTGGCCATTTCACCGCCCCCGCACCCTTCCACAGAGAGGCGTGAGTGGGACTTTAGTGGTCGATGATTATTATCGATAGGTAAATCTATCTAATCAATCCATCAATCCTTGTATTTTTACTGAGCGCTCACTGTGTGCAGAGCACTGTACGAAGCACTTGGGAAAGTACAATAAAACAGAGTCGGTAGACAAGTTCTCTACCCGCAATGATTTATCATCCATCCGTCTCTCAATCGATCCATCCCCCTTCCGCCATCGATCGATCCGTCTCCTTTTGAGACGCCTATCTAATCTGAAATAAAGAATTGATTCCCAGATCTCTGGAAACTAGAGAACGGTATGTTCCCCCCCCCCCCCCTTTTTTTCCGATTCCCCGGGGCAATCTCCGTTCCTGGTTTCAGATTTCTTGGCCTCCGCTAGCCGTCCTATGACGTTCCAACTTCCATTATCAGTGCTTCAGCAAGTTCATTAGGCAATTCCCTCTACTCCGAAGGCTCTATATCCTTGATCCTGCCGCTTTAGATGGGTTCACATTTTTTAAGTCTTCCCCTTAGGGCCTTTGACAGTTAACTATGCTATTGTTTTTTATTTCCTTCCAATTCTGTAAACTTCATTCTCTTTGCCAACACTGTTTTCTTCAGTGGAGAAACTGCTTTGTTTTCTCTGAGTTCCCTCTGAAAGCTGGGTGATAAGTGAGTTCACGATCTCAGTCATTTTGGACAAACCCTTCCTAGAGGGGTGACTATCGGTTACAGTCTGACTTTTTTAGCTGAATGTTTGCAGGGAGCACTTGCCCTTGGTGATGGGATTCTTCGTCGCTGTTGTTTTTTGGGAAGGTTTAACAGTTAAGGATGAGCTTTTAGGCTTCTGGATTTGGTCATTCATCAAGCCTCTCTCCCCTGGTCCATTAGACCTCGAGGAAACTAAATGGAACGGCTAAAGTACTAATAATTGTAATAATAGCATTTATTGAGCACCTACAGAGTACAGCGTATTGTACTAAGTGTTCGGGAAGCACAGAACAAAAAGTGACATCTTCCCATTAGACAAGGAGTTCACATTCTAATGGGCAGAGAGGGAGACATAAAAATATTCATAGAGTAATCAAACCCCTGAAGGTAAAGTTTTAAAGCACTCGGCGAGCTCGCCCCCTCCCGTCTCGTCTCACCGACATTCTACTCCAGCTCAGACCACACGCTTTGCTCCTCTAGCGCCAGCTTGCTCGCTGTGTCCCGGGCTCATCTATCTCACCACCAACCCCTTTCTCACATCCTCCCTCTGGCCTGGCACTCCCTCCCCTTCCATACAGGCCAGACCACCCCCCTCGCCCCCTTTGAAATCTTATTGTGGTCACCTCCTCCAAGAGGCCTTCCCCAATTAAGCCCTCTTTTCTCCGACCCCCCTCTCCCTTCTTTGTCATTTATGCCCTTGGATAAATACCTCATCTGTAAAATGGGGATTGAGACTGTGAGCCCAACAGGATTTGCTTGTAACCAACCCAGGGCTTAGTACAGTGCCAGTGTACTAAGCTTAACAAATACCGTAATTATTGTTATTGTTATTATGGCTCCATAGGCTTAATCTTCATCCCTGAAAAGAGAAGTTCTCTACAAAAGCTCTTTAGTTCTTAGGTAGACTGGTTCCCCGGGCAAACAATGTTTAGAGACCTTTATGGGGCAAAGATCTGGTTCGCTGAAATCAGGGCAGGGACAGGGACTGCGTCCATTTGGATTTGCTAACATCTAGCCCAGAGCTTAGTACAGTGCCTGACACAGATTAAGCGCTTAGCAAATACCATAATTACTCATAAATGTCCCTCAACATGTACTTCAATTACTAATATATTTTGTCCAGGTGAAGTAGCTGGTTCTCGCTGGAAATCTTATATTCCCAGGTTCTACTCTTATCCCAACTCTGGCTCTTCCAGGGTGAGGTGAAGAGGCTTGAAGAATTCCACTCCGTCCCAAGCGATCCTCAAGTTGCCATTTCTGCAGTGCTCCTCACCTTCCCATCCTCTCCCTCACGGAACGAAGCAAAATACAGCCAATTCTCCGAGGCTGCAGGGTGGCGTTCTTGCGGAACCCCATGGTAAGGAAAACCCAAGTGTCAAAAATTCTCACACGGTAAGCAGATCGGTTCACGTCCAGTCAAAGGGCTCCCAGCCCAAAAGACAAGGAGAGAACATATTTTATCCCCTTGCACAGATGAGGAAACCGAGGCTTAGAGAAGTGACTTTCCCAAGGTCACACATCAGGCAAAGATGCAGGGCTGGGACTAGAATTCTAGAACCCTGATCTCCGGGGTAGTTGGACGGATGATTCCCCTGTTCACTCTCCATATTCAAGCCAAAATGCAGAGCGAAGACATTTGTCATGGCAGAACTGTGGATCTCTATTCTAATGCCTGTCTCCTCCTCAGAACTGAAAGCTCCTAGTGGGCAGAGAGCGTCTCCCAATTCTGTTGTGTTCTACTCTCCCAAGCACTTGGGACGATGCTCTGCACACAGTGAGTGCTCGATACGAACCGCTGATTGATCGATTGATCAATAAATGGCTCCAGAACCATTTCTCACTCAACTCTGAGGAAAGTGAACATTCAGCCAACCAAGAACTCTGAACTTTCTCCAGCAACAAACAATCCAAGCTCCATCTGTCGTATTGTAGTATCCTTATTTTGGACGACTGAAATGATGTCCAGATGCCCCAATTTTCTCCCGCCTGCCTAATAACGCTTAGACAATCAGAAATGGAAGTGATGGTTAGAAACGGGTGATCTTCTGATACCTCAGACGTTTGTGTAGCTTATTTTCTCCCTGGCAAGCCCCAAAATTCTGACTCAAGATGCTGGAATTGACAAAACTAATTGTTCCTCAAAGCTCACTGCCCCGGGATAAAATGGCAGCTGTTCCATAGAATCTCTCAGCTGGTCCAATACACGCGAAGATCTCCAGCTCTTAATTGCTGATATGGTTTCTGCCAAAGCCCTTCATTTTCTCCCCCCCGCACCACCCAAACACACTTGGAGAGCTTTGTTTCAAAAGAAAAGAAGCACGAAGGACAAATGAAAGACAAAGTGGCTACTGGATTATAACTTCTCTCCATCCCCTCCCAATAATTAATCCTTTCATAAATCTGGAAACCTCTCTTTATCATTTGGACAAGCGCTAAATAGCCGTTTGTCCCTTGAATTTCCTGATCCTTGCCCCCGTATTCTTGCATTCGATTCTCTTTTGTTCCTGCGGTGTTTATCTCATCCCCCTTTTCCAGTCCCAGCTTTGACGGCACTGAGAGTGGGGAGAGTTTTTCACTCAAATATCTCACTTGATTTCTTCCAATCCCCCTTCTACTAGAGCACGCAGATGAATCGGTAATCCCACCAAGACCCCCGTGCAAACCTCACCTCCATCGCCCTCCACGTTACCTGTCTCTCCCCTCCTCAGACACCTCCACTGGCTACCCATCTACCTCCCTTTGCATCGATCAATCGATCGGTGGTATTTATTGGGCGCTGGCTGTGTGCAGAGCTTGGGAGAGGACAGTACAACAGAGTTGGTAGGTACGATCCCTACCTGCAGCAATTTCACGGTCCAGAGGGGGAGATGACCGCTGATATAAATGGATAAATTACGGATACGATGCGGATACGCGACGAACAGTAGCACCCCGTGATCGGCTTAATAGATCGAAGGTCACTGCCTCGTTGCGAACGGCAAACCTTCCCAGTTCCGGCTTGTCGTGTAGAAATAACAGCCCCCAAAGCCGCTGGCAAAGGTCAATGAAAGATGCTTCAAAGTGTTGAATTGGTGACCGAGAGGGATGCGGAGATGATTCCATTCCTTCCATAGGCTGAATCTTTCTCCCTGAGCAACAGGGAGGTTCTCTATAAAAGCTCTTTAGTTCTTGGGTTCGCTGGTTGCCCAGGCAAACGATGTTTAGAGACCTTTATGGGGCAACAATCCGGTTCGGTGGAATCATCCAGCTCTTATCTCACTGCATCATACTCCAAGTTGACAGACAATGAGACTTGGCTATGAAATCAGATGAGAGAGAAATTGCTTACTAGCTCTGAACATTAGAGAAAATTCCACCCTTCAGAGGGTATAGAAGGAAGACTCTTGGCAGATGAACATCACAGCTGTGACTGCTCCATGAAACCAGTTTCCGGAGTGTTTCTCTATGGGATTCCTTTCTTTTTTTTAAAAAAATGGTATTTGTCGAACCCTTACTATGTGCCGGACACCATACTAAGCTCCTGGGTAGATAGACGCAGATCAGCTTGGACACAGTCCATGTCCCACGTGGAGCTCACAGTCTTAATCTCCATTTTAAAGCTGAGGAAACTGAGGCCCAGATAGGAAGGGAAAGGATGAGAAAATGGGTCAGCGGTGAGAAAGTCGAGGTGGAGGCGTAACAAGAAGGTTGGTGTTGAGGAGAGAGGCACGCGTGTTGGGGCGTTATAAGAGATCAACAAGGTGGGATAGGAGGGGAAGAGCCGATTGAGTCCTTTAAAGCTGACACATTCATTCATTCAATCATATTTATTAAGCCTTACTGTGTGCAGAGCACCGGACTAAGCACTTGGGAAAGTACAATGCAACAATAAACGGTGATAATGTCTGCCCACGATGAGCTCACAATCTTGAACAGGGGAGATAAACATTACGGCAAATAAATAAAATAACAGATAATATACATGAATGCTGTAGAGTTGGGTTAGGGGAAGAGCAAAGGGAGGAAATCAGGGTGACGCAGAAGGGAGTGGGAGGTGAGGAGAAGCGGGGCTTAGTCTGGAAAGGCCTCTTGGAGCAGATGTGCCTTCAGTAAAGTTTTGAAGACGGCGAGAGTAATTGTCTGTCAGATTTGAGGAGGGAGGGCGTTCGAGGCCAGAAGCAGGACGTGGGCCAGGGGTCGGTGGCGAGACAAGCGAGATACTAAGGAGATTGCGTTTGATGTTGGCAAGACCCTCTCCTTTCTGGTTCACAGCGTACCCTGTTGGCCTAGCCAAGGAAACCCACTCCAGGTGCCCAGTGAGAAGATTCTGTCATTCCAAGGATTCTCTCTATCCTGGAATGACAGGTTACTTTCCTATTTTTGTTATTCAACTGTATAGTCAATTTCTTCCTGTCATTACTCTGTTCATTGATATTTATAGCCAGTGTTCCTCCATTGGATTAAGCTCCTTGAGGACAGGATCACTTCTCTGGTTTGTATTTCCCAACACTCAGTAGAGTGGCATCTCATCCAGTGGACATTCAACCGATACTATGGCTACTATTTATTGGCACCAAAATGCTTTCGTGCTTGACTTTCTGAGTTGTCACTGCAATATGACGGGTCGAATGTTCCTTGTAGGCATTAATTCACATCCTATTCAGCGATTTAGCAAACTCATTTTGGGTTTCAGCCTCCTCTCCATTAATTATTGTTTCTGAAATCCTCACACACTTTTTTTGACAGCTCCTGCTTTAGCCATTAACAGTATTGGCTGGTGTTCCTTTCCTATTTCATTTCATTATTTCTACGCTAGCGGTGAAAGACATTTCCATGTGTACATATTTATACAGACTCTGCTCAGAGAGGATTCTAGCGCGCTGACAGATGTTCCATCTCAGCAGAAAAAGCGTATAAATGGTGAAGAAAAATGTCTCAATCGATCAGCCAATAATAACACTTATGATGTGCTTACCATGTGCAAAACACTGCACTAAGGGAGAATTCATGGACCGTTTCAGGCGTTCTCTTTGGGCCACGGCTGGCTGCCGGTGCTGAAGGAGGAAAGAAGGGAAACCTAAAAAGGCCAAAAAATTTAAACGAACCAGAGCATCCTCGGTTAAAAGGGATAAAATGTTCCTAGTCTCTTCACTGCCTTGGTAGACACCGTGTTTTCACACATTACTACAATCTTCCCAACATTCTTTTCCCTTTTCCTCAAGTGGAACCTTTGAATTAATCCCAGTTTCCACCAGCTTTCCAATAATAACAATAACAACAATAATATTCACGGCATTTGACTAGGGCTGGCTGGGCCAACCGATTAATAGATCAATTGTATTTACTGAACACTTAGCCTGTGCACAGCACTGTACTAGATGCTTGCTTGGGAGAGTACAATATAATAGAGTCGGCGGACATGTTCCCTGCGGGCAAGCACCTTAGAGGGAGAGAGAGACAGTACTATAAATAAATGATTTACAGATACTTGTCTAAATGGTGGGGGACTGAGGGTGGGGGAATGAAGGTGGAAAATCCAAGTACGAGGGCCAGGCAGAAGGGAGTGGGAGAAGAGGAGATGAGGGTTTAGTTATAGAAGACCTCCCGGAAGAGGGGTGCTCTTAATAAAGTTTTGAAGGGGGGGAAGAGTAATTGTTTGTCACATATGAAGAGGGAGGTCAATCCGGGCCAAAGGCAGGATGTGGGCGAGAGATCAGCGGCGAGAGAGAGGAGATCGTGGTACGGTGAGTAGGTTGGCGTTAGAGGAGTGGATTGTGCGGGCTGGGTCGTAGTGAGAGAGCAGCGTGGTGAGGTAGGAGGGGGCAAGGTGACTGATGGTGAGGAATTTCTGTTTGATGTGGAGGTGGGTGGGCCACCACTGAAGGTTCTTGAGAGGTAGAGAACACGGACTGAAGAGTTTTCTGGAAAGAGGATACAGGAGGCAGAGTGAAATGTGGACTGGAGTGGGGAGAAACAGGAGGCTGGGAGATCAGCAAGGAGGTGGGATAGGATAAATTCTTGGATTAACTTGGAAGCATTTCGGATGGAGAGGAAATCATCGAGTTTAGCAATGTCGAGAAGGTTGAGCCATCAGGATCCGGTGACAGATAAATGGCCGGATCCCATAAGAATGGCACTGATGATAAGAAGAATGTTGGTTTTTGTTAAGCGCTGACTATGTGCAGAGCACTGTTCTAAGTGCTGGGGGGAGATGCAGGGTCTACGTGTCCCACGTGAGGCTCACGGTCTTAATCTCCGTTTTCCAGATGAGGGAACTGAGGCCCAGAGAAGTGAAGTGACTTGCCCACAGTCACACGGCTGCCAAGTGGCAGAGCCGGGATTCGAACCCATGACCTCCCACTCCCCAGCCCGTGCTCTTTCCACTGAGCCACGCCTTACTCTCCCAACCACTTAGTACAGTGTTCTGCGCACAGTAAGTGCTCAAAAAAATATGCCCGAATGAATGAATGAATTACCTCTGGCCTAAGGAAGGATTCAATTAGGTAGCCTCCCAGTCCTACCAAATGGATATCTTGTTACTATGGATTCGCTTGGGATTGGAATCGCATCTGTCAGGGAAAAGACAGTCTGCCTTATTTCCTATCCCCTGAGATAACCAGGCTACAGTCGACGTTGGGCTAGACGTTGAAAGTTTGGGTGCTTTTCACGAGAGTGCTGGTGTTTGCATTTCGATGGCAGAACTTCCCGTTGAACCGTGGACTGGCCTACCGCCAGTGACTTGGCCTTGACAATTCTCACAGTTTCCTCTTCTCTAGTTGGGGAAACCGATATTTATTTACCTTTCACAATGCTCTGTGGATTAGATAACAGATTAAGGACAGGTACTGTTTAGGGTTCCACAGATTCGGTTATTTCCCTCCTATCTAAGTACAGATCCTTAAATCGATCGGTGGTATTTATTAAGTACGCTACTGGAGGCAGAGCACGGGACTAAGGACTTTTTAAGTGAACAGTAGAGTTAGTAAATATAATCATCCTCGCTTCTGAGGAGTTTGAAATCTTTTGGGGAAAAAAGAGAGCTAATGCAAAATTCTAAGGCGGTAAATTGTTTTTTTCTGGGGACAGGGAATGAATCTCGGGCCTCTGTTGCATCTCTCAAATGCTTCAGTGCACGCTACACCCCGAGGGTGCTCAATAAATATCTTAGCTGCTTCAGACGTGAAGACAATGGATTCATGGGAAGAAGGACACAAAAATAATTTCCCAATAGGAAAGTGGATATAAGTGAGTGATATTTTTTAAAATTGTATTTGTTAAGTGCTTATTATGTGAAGCAGCTTGGCTTAGTGCTAATCCCAGCTCCGTCAGTCTTCTGCTGTGTGACCTTGGGCAGACCATTTCACTTCTCTGTGCCTCAGTTACCTCATCTGGAAAATGGGGATTAAGACTGTGAACCCCATGTGATTACCTCGAATCTACCCCAGTGCTTCGAACAGTGCTCGGCACAAAGTAAGCGCGTAACAAATACCATTATTGTTTTTTTATGTGCCAGTCACTGTACTAAACACTGGGGTAGATGCAGGCTAATCAAGTTAGACACAGTCCACATCCTACATGGGGCTCACGGTCTTCATCCCCATATTTACGGAAGAGGTAACTGAGGCCCAGAGAAGTTAAGTGACTTGCCTCAGGTCACACAGCAGACAAGTGACAGGGAGGGGTTTAGAACCCAGGTCCTCTGACTCTAGGCTTTTTCCACTAGGCCTCGCCATCTCCAGTGGGTAGGTCACTTTCCGGGTCTGACCTCTTCATCGCGGATTGGACGACTCCTCTGAGGAAAGTGTTATAATAATAATGATAATGTTGGTATTCGTTAAGCACCTACTATGTGCCGAGCACTGTTCTCAGCCCTGGGGTAGATACAGGGTCATCGGGTTGTCCCACGTGAGGCTCCCAGTCTTAATCCCCATTTGACAGATGAGGTCACTGAGGCCCAGAGAAGTGAAGTGACTCGCCCACAGTCACACAGCTGACAAGTGGCAGAGCCGGGATTCGAACCCATGGCTTCGGACTTCCAAGCCCGTGCTCTTTCCACTGAGCCACGCTGCTTCTATATTTCTAGTGTTATATTTGTTTTAACCATGTGAACAGCCAATAATTTCTTCCCCCGATGATCTTTTCTTTGGAAGAGGCCTATTACCCTGTTTTCAATTGCGATTTAATAATGAATAATGATAACGTTGGTATTTGTTAAGCGCTTACTATGTGCCGAGCACTGTTCTAAGCGCTGGGGTAGATACAGGGGAATCAGGATGTCCCACGTGAGGCTCACAGTTAATCCCCATTTTACAGATGAGGTAACTGAAGCACAGAGAAGTGAAGTGACTTGCCCACATTCACACAGCTGACAAGTGGTAGATCTGGGATTAGAACCCATGACCTCTGACTCCCAAACCCGGGCTTTTTCCCATGAACCTTTCAATTCATGACTGTCGGTCACTAAGATAAGCTTCCTGTCTCCTCAAGAGCAGCGCAGTCTAATAGATAGTGCCCGGGCCTGGGCGTCAGAAGGACCTGGGTTCTAATTCCGGCTCTGCCCCTTGTAGGCTGTGTGACTTTGGGCAAGTCACTTCACTTTCATTCATTCCTTCTTTCAATCGTATTTATTGAGCGCGTTGAGTGACATTAAAGGAGCAACCCAGGGCATCAAAGAGGGTCACGGAGAGCAGTCTTTTTCAGTCACAGGACTTGGAAGGATTTGTCAGTTATGTCTTACCATACTTGCAGTGGCTGATAAAATCTCACCTTGCACGTCGTCTTCAAACCCGGATGGCTACATATAAATAAAGACAGCGCTTATCTCTCTCTCTATAAAGCAAGCACTTCATCATTCACTTTAAGTGTCAGCCAAATCTGACTTAAAAACATAAAGCATCTCGGTACAGAGAGACAGAACTCAAACCAAATGCACATTGCTTTTTTCGTTTTCTCTCCCGCGGTTAGAAAACAACTGGATCCCGTTTCCTTCCCCCTGTTCTCTGATGCGCGGTCATTGTACGCCAATCACACTGAGCTCTGGGAAAATCCGAGCCTCTGCCGTAAACTTCCCAAATAAGGGGTTTACGATCAAAATGGTGACATTATATTAGCCGTTAGGAACAGGTGCGAGGCCTCTCTTGGCTTGAACTAACGACGAGATTGAAAGTCGGATTAAATGAGGCTTCCTTCTCTGTTCTGAAATCCAGAAGATGAAAGATGCAAAGCTTGGATTTCAGGAGCAAAGAGGTTTTGGAGGCAAACTTCCGTCTCCCGAAGGAAAACTCATCTCAGAATTAGACATTAAATTTGAAAAGAGGCGAAGCGTTGTTCTTTCGGAAACGTGGAGAGCAGACATCACCCCCAATATAGACATGTCACCCAGAAGTACTGGGCTTTGTGTTCATTTTAAATTTTTCCTTTCTCCTCTCATTTTCTAAAAGTTTCCTCCAGATTTATCGAGCTGGGCCTTCCTTCCCGGAGACTGATTTCAGGGGGTCAAATGTCTTCTCTAGCAGTCAATTAATAAGTGGTATTTATTGAGCGCTTACTCTGTGCAGAGCTCTGTAATAATAACGTTGGTATTTGTTAAGCGCTTACTGCTTGCAGAGCACTGTTGTAAGCGCTGGAGTAGATACAGGGTCATCAGGTTGTCCCACGTGAAGCTCCCAGTCTTAATCCCCATTTTACAGATGAGGCAAGTGAGACCCAGAGAAGTGAAGTGACTTGCCCACAGTCACACAGCGGACCGGTGGCAGAGCGGGGATTCGAACCCATGACCTCGGACTCCCAAGTCCAGGCTCTTTCCACTGAGCCACGCTGCTTCTCAAGTTGCGTGGCTGAGTGGATAGATCACAGTCCCGGGTGCCAAAGCCCCCTGAGTTCTAATCCTGACTCTGCCGCTTGTTTGCCGTGTGACTTTGGGTAAGTCGCTTCCCTTCCCTGTGCCTCACTTCCCTTCTTGGTAAAATAGGGATTAAGACCGGGAGCCCCACGCGGGACGGGTACCGTGTCCCATCTGATTAGCCCGTATCTACCCCAGCGTTCAGTACAGTGGAGAAGCACCGTGGCTCAGTGGAAAGAGCCTGGGCTTCGGAGTCAGGGGTCACGGGTGCGACTCCCGGCTCTGCCACTTGTCAGCTGCGTGACCGTGGGCAAGTCGCTCCGCTTCTCTGGGCCTCAGTTGCCTCATCGGTAAAATGAGGATTAACTGTGAGCCTCACGTGGGACAACCCGATTAACGCTGTATCTCCCCCCGCGCTTAGAACAGTGCTCTGCACATAGTAAGCGCTTAACAGATACCAACATTATTATTACAGTGCCTGGTACATAGTAAGCGCTTAACAGATACTACAGTAACCACCGGTATTAGAGGGTGGGCTCAGATGAACCACGGAAGACCACCTGCAGTCACAGCTGCAAATCCCAGGGTGGACAAACTCATTTATCTGAAATTCAGGGACCGTGAGGGAAGAACTTCCCGGACAAATCTGACCTCCCCATTCTCGTTCTCACCTCCAAAGAGGAGGCTTCAAAGAGAGTTAACAGAAGTACCGGAGATCACGAGCCAGTCAATAGAAATAAATCATACGGCATAAAAGAAAATAGGCAAACACACACAAAAAAAAGATGAAAGAGATTATCGCCCAGAAAAGCCAAAACAATTTCACCTTCCGAAGAATCCTCCAAAGTACTTTCACCAAAAGAAGATTCATATGAAGCTTGCGGGAATCGAGACATTTTATGAAGTCGTTGTTATCATAAAGGTCGAGGACGGGCCGTGTCAGGAGGGCAGGGTTCTAGTTGCGGTCCCACCATTTGCCTGCTGGGTGACGTCGGGCAAGTTACTTCACTTCTCTGTGTCCTCGTTTGAAAATGGCGGGCAGATCCCCGGTCTCCCTCCCGGTTTCACAGAGCGCCGCTTACGGCACGGGAAACGCGTCAAATTGCTCTCTGAGAACAGGGGACGAGCCTACCAACTCTGTTACTTCATAGCGTAGTGGAGCACGGGCCTGGCGGGCAGGAGGACCTGAATTCTAATCCCGTCTCCGCCACTCGTCTGCCGAGTGACCCTTGGCAAGTCACTTCTCTGGGCCTCAGTTACCTCATGTGGGAAATGGGGATTGAGACTGTGAGCCCCGTGTGGGATTGGGACTGTGTCCAACCCCATTTGCTTGTATCCACCCCAGCGTTTAGTACTGCGCCTGGCACACAGTAAGCGCTTAACAAACGAGAAGCAGCGTGGCTCAGTGGAAAGAGCCCGGGCTTCGGAGTCAGAGGTCATGGGTTCGAATGGCGGCTCTGCCACTTGTCAGCTGAGTGACTCTGGGCAAGTCACTTGATTTCTCTGTGCCTCAGTTCCCTCCTCTGCAAAATGGGGATTAAGACCGTGAGCCTCACGTGGGACGACCTGATTACCCTGTATCTCCCCCAGCGTTTAACACAGTGCTCGGCACATAGTAAGCGCTTAACGAATACCAACATTATCATTATTATTAAATACCATCATCATCTCGAAAGTGAAGTGGCAGTTGGGGGCTGGAAGGTGGAGAGATTAGATTGTATCCAGGGAAGGCTTCCTGGAGGAGGTGTTTTGCAGACGTTGAGGTTGGTGATTTATGCCCCTGGCCCTGGGTGCGGCATGCCAAATCTGTAACTTATTTATCCGTACTGGATTAATATTTCTGTAATTTATCTAGCCGTAATGTAGTTATATAAACCCACAGTTTATTTGTATTCATGTCTGTCTCCCCCTCTAGACAGTAAGCTCTTTGTGGGCGGGGAATATGTCTACAGCTCTGTTATACTGGACTCTCCCAAGTGCTTAATACAGTGCTCTGCACACAGCATGAAGTCAATAAGTAATAATGATAATGTAAGTATTAAGTGCTTACTATGTGCAGAGCCCTTTAGGTCGTCTCACATGAGGCTCACAGTCTTCATCCCCATCTTCCAGATGAGGTCACTGAGGCCCAGAGAAGTGAAGTGACTCGCCCACAGTCACACAGCTGACGAGTGGCGGAGCCGGGATTCGGACCCATGACCTCCGACTCCCAAGCCCGGGCTCTTTCCACTGAGCCGCGCCGCTTCGATTGATTGACTGATGCCATGGGGACGGAGTGTGGGCTAGGGGGAAAGAGCAACCATCCAAGAGGGGAGATCCAAGGTGTAATCCCAGCTCTGCCTCTAGTCTTGCTGTGTGACTTTGGACTGGTCATTTTACCTCCCTGTGTCTCAGTTTCCTCATCTATAAAATGGTGATAAAAGATACCTGCTCTCCTTCCCTATCAGTTGTGAGCGCTGAGTGGAAAAACGTCCGCGACTGGATTATTTTGCATCTATTCCAGCGCTTACTACAGGTTTTGGCACGTAAGAAAGCGCTTTTCGAACAGCGTAACTATTATTAATGATGTTGGTATCTGTTAAGCGCTTACTATGTGCGGAGCACTGTTCTAAGCGTTGGGGGAGATACAGGGTGATCGGGTCGTCCCATGGGAGGCTCACAGTTAAGCCCCATTTTACAGATGAGGGAACTGAGGCGCAGAGAAGCGAAGCGACTCGCCCACAGTCCCACAGCTGACAAGTGGCAGAGCCGGGAGTCGAACTCATGACCTCTGACTCCCGAGCCCGGACTCCTTCCACTGAGCCACGCTGCTTCTCAGTTCCGCCGCCTCTCCGCGCTGCTACTCAGAGACCAACCCTGGTCGTTTCAGCGGAATCAATTTCTGGGCGCTAATGTTTCGAAAGGTCCTTCAGCACAGTACAGTGCTTCGAACACAACATTCCTTCTGCCCAAAGCTTCTCAGGGTATGGGGGACAGGTAATTAATCTATGTAGTTTCACGGAGTAAGGAAAGATTTAGGGAACCGATGGAAAAAAATTGAAGCTGCATTCGGCTAGAGGGATAAAAAAAAGAGATGTGTCGTCCTCCCAGGAGTATTTGGTGAGAGTTAAATAGAGATTAAATGAATGAGGCATCCCATTTTTCTCCTCTTCCCATCTCTTTTATCCCACTCCAAGACATTTTTCGCTAAACAACGTAATTAAATGACAATTCAGGGTAATTCACGGTCCATGCCTGTGTTGGTCTACAGACAGTTACTCTCCCCCGCTTAATTGAAGGCGCATCTCCTCCAGGAGGCCTTCCCAGACTAAGCCCCTCTTTTCCTCATCTCCCACCCGCTTCTGTGTCGTCCTACTTGCTCCCTCTCCTCTCCCCCACCCCCCCGTCCAGCCCCGCAGCCGTAATTTCTATATCTGTAATCTCATTTATTTGTATTGACGCCTGTCTCCCCGGCTTTAGACTGTGAGCTCACTGTGAGCGGGGAATGTCACCGTTTATTGTTGCCTTGTATTCGTTCATTCATTCAATAGTATTTATTGAGCGCTTACTATGTGCAGAGCACTGTACTAAGCGCTTGGAATGAACAAGCGCTTAGTACAGTGCTCCGCACACAGTAAGTACTTAATAAACACGACTGAACGAAGGAATGATCCTGTATCTGGTAGAGGAAACAGAATGACAACTCTGGGTGCACCTATTTTAATTTAATAGATCCCGTGGCTCAGGGGAAAGAGCGCGGCTTTGGGAGTCAGAGGTCATGGGTTCCAATCCCGGCTCTGCCACTTGGCGGCTGGGTGACTGTGGGCAAGTCACTTCACTTCTCTGGGCCTCAGTGACCTCATCTGGAAAATGGGGATTAAGACTGTGAGCCTCATGTGGGACCACTTGATTACCCTGGATCTATCCCAGAACAGTGCTCTGCACATAGTAAGCGCTTAACAAATACAAACATTATTATTACTCTCCCAAGGGTTTGGTGTATAGTGCACTCCACACCGTAAGCGCTCAATAAATACCCTTGATTGGCTGATTGATTAAATCATTTTTGGTGGGAACTAGACTTTAGTCTAATTATCGTTGCTCCGGAACGCCAGGGAAAGGAGTACGGGGAAGCATTATGGCTTGGTGAATCGAGCATGGGCCTGGGAGCCAGAGGACCTGGGTTCTAATCCCGGACTCTTCCCCTTCGAGGCTGTGTAACCTTCGTGACGTGAAGGCAGAACCAATGGGATTTAGTGATGGATTGAATATGTGGGTTGAAGGAGAGGAGTCAAGGATAATACAGAGGTTAGGGGCTTGCGTCCCACCTAATTAACTTGCATCTAGCCCGAAGTTTAGACCAGTGCTTGACACCTAGTAACCACTTAACAAATAGCTTTTTAAAAGATTAAAAAAGCCGTATTTCTTTGATCGTTCAGCTTTTCGCCTTTTACAGAACTCGTCCAGCTTGTTATTTTTAACCTGGCTGGTTTGTTTTTTCGGTGGGGGGCAGTGCTATTTGTTAAGTGCTAACAATGTGCTAGGCACTGTACTAAGTGCTGGGGAAGACGCAAACTGATCGGATCGGACACATGGTACTCACAGTCCCCATTTTCCAGATGAGGTCACGGAGACACGGAGAAGTGAAGTGACTTACCCAAGGTCACACAGCAGAGCGGGGATTAGCACCCAGATCCTTCTGACTCCCAGACTTGTGCTCTAACCATTAGGCCGTGCTGCTTCTAACTAGGCCACGGTGCTTCTCAATGGTTGACACAATTTGGGAGGTCAGATAATCAGAGAAGCAGCGTGGCTCAGTGGAAAGAGCCCGGGCTTTGGAGTCAGAGGTCACGGGTTCAAATCCCCGTTCCGCCGCTTGTCAGCTGTGCGACCGTGGGCAGGTCACTTCACTTCTCTGGGCCTCAGTTCCCTCATCTGTAAAATGGGGATTAAGACTGTGAGCCTCGCGTGGGACAACCCGATTACTCTGTATCTACCCAGCGCTTAGAACAGTGCTCTGCACATAGTAAGCGCTTAACAGATACCAACAGTATTATAACCAGGTGTCCTGTTGATGAGGTTAAAGTTTGAACTGGCAGCTGGGCTAGTGGCTAACGGAAAGAGCACAGGTTCCCGATCTGACGGCAGGAGCGTGTTTAGAAATAAACTGCTCGTGTTTTTTTATTTTAATTACTCTGAGTGTTGTCGGCCATTGGGTTTCACAATTTGACCGAACATGATTGTGTTATGCTACTATTAATGAATGACACATGGTTCGCATCAGAGAGTATAGGGGCTTTAATGAAGAGGCTCTCAACAGAGCTGGCGACCATTCGAAGGCGAGCAAATGAGAATTCTCCAAGGGTAAATCAGGTCTGGGGCTAAGCACACGCGCATTACAAGTCTCTGGAGGTTATGGACATCAGGAGGTTATGGACACCCCTTTTCCCTCTGCTCCCTCTCTGCTCCCCCTCCGCCCTCTGCTCCCTTCCCCTTCCCCCCTTCACCTAAGCCCCCTTTCCCTCTGCTCCTCCCCCGTCCCTTCCCCTCCCCTCAGCACTGTGCTCATTTGGATAGATTTTTATTACCCCATTTATTTTGTCAGTGAGGTGTCCATCCCCTTGATTCTATTTATCGTGATTGTTGTCTTGTTTCTGTCCGTCCGTCTCTCCCGATTAGACTGTAAATGGGCAGGGATTGTCTCTATCTGTTGCCCAATTGTCCATTCCGAGTGCTTAGTACGGTGCTCTGCACATAGTAAGCACTCAATAAATACTACTGAGTGAATGAATGAATGAACAAAGATGACATATATGCCTTCTCCCGTGTTACGTTGGGCCCGCAGTGCAAAGTAATTGACATCGCGCATGCCATTTTGCGGAAGGACGCCAGGTTCTGACCGGAAGCTTGTCTCACCTCCTCCTGTGCTTTCCCTTCCCAAGTCCCTCTTTTTTTTTTTACGGTATCTGTTAAGCCCTTGCTATGGGCCAGGCACTGTACTAAACCCCGTGGTAGATACAAGCTAATCCGGTTGGACACGGTCCTTGTCCCACATGGGGTGTACAGTCATCATCCCCAGTTTACAGATGAGGTCACTGAGGTGCAGAGAAATAAAACGACTCGTCCAAGGTCACACAGCAGCCAAACATCTGTATCCCCTTCTAGCCTGTAAGCTTGTCGTGGACAGGCAACGTGTCTAATAATCTCCGTTCTACTCAATTCTGGCAAGTGCTTGGTACAGAGCTCTGCACACAGTGAGCGCTCAATAAATACGATGGATTGATCGATGTTGTCTGAGGAATGGGGTGATGGGATTCCGCAAGGATGGGTAACTGATGGATGGTCTATCCGGTCAACTCCTATCAATCGGCCAGTCGATCGATAAATCAGTGCTATTTATTGAGCGCTTACTGTGTGTGCTGTAATGTTGTCCGCTGGAGCGCAAGCTCCTTGCGGGTAATGTAAAGTCCTTGTGATTCTGTTGTACTTCCCAAGACCTTCCTACAACCGACTCTCAGAAATACCATCCCTCCGACCCCTCGTTTCTCTAGAGGTAAAAACTCTCCCGGAAATTCCGAAAGATCTCGAAATGACGGGGGCATCCTGGGGTCTTCTATTCCGAGATCTGGTTCCGAGCCTCTGTTTTCCGATCTGGTGAAATGAAAGGCTACAAGTTTTTTTGCTTTTTTTTCTTTGAAACAAGTTGGCCCTCTGAACAGTGGACGGGCTTTGTCTAATATTCATGAGTTACTCTTTCAGCTCTGATTACCCAGCACTTTGATAACACAAGATAGGAACAACTGAAATGAGCAAATTTAATCAACCAATTATCTTAGAAAAAAAGGGAACATTTTGTGCACATTTTCGCTCCCAGGTCAAGGTCAAAATTAAGGACCAGTGAGTGGCTCAAGAAATAATTCTGGGAGAAAAGACAATTTCTCCATGCACTTGCTCAGATAGTGTCTAGGGTATGTTGAAATTAGGAAAGTTAATTATGATAAATGAGGGTAAAATTAGCATTTTTTCCCACCTAAAGCTATTTCTGTTATTGTGAAAAATCTCCCTCAATTAACGGCAGGATCATCCGTCATTAGAGAAATGTGACTTCCCACCTCACTTCTTGATGGTTTGGAGATTTTATTAAACTGTTATTTTTGAAACCTCAAAATTTTAGCACTGGGGGAACCTACACGCTCAGGTGATGAATTAAATATAGTGTAGGTTGGAAAAACAGTCTAAAGTGGAGAAAAATATTCAGGGGAAGTTTACAGAGGGTAGGCCAAGAACGTATCTTAAAATCTCGCTACCGCTGTCTTTGAAAAATTCTTCAGATCATTTCAGCAGGACCAGCTTTGAAAGGTTAAAAGATTGAAGAAACATTTCATATTGTTAGAGAGGGTGGAGATAGATGATAACCCTACTTAAAGCTCACCTCCTCCAAGAGGCCTTCCCGGACTGAGCTCCCCTTTTCCCTCTGCTCCCTCTACCCCCGCTTCACCTCTCCGCAGCTAAACCCTCCTCTCCCCCACCCCCTTTTCCTCCCCCTCTCCCGTCCCCTCCCCTCAGCATCCCCTCCCCTCAGCACCGGACTCGTCCGCTCGACTGTATATATCTTCACCACCCTATTTATTTTGTTAATGAGATGTGCATCACCTTGATTCTATTTATTTGCTCTTGTTTTAATGAGATGTTCTTCCCCTCGATTCTATTTATCGCCATTGTTCTTGTCCGTCCGTCTCCCCCGATTAGACCGTAAGCCCGTCGAAGAGCAGGGACTGTCTCTATCTGTTGCCGATTTGTCCATTCCAAGCGCTTAGTCCAGTGGTCTGCACATAGTAAGTGCTCAATAAATACTATTGAATGAATGAATAGTAAAAGTTACTAGTGATAACAATGATAATAACCCTAATTATGGGCAGAGATTGTGTCTACCAACTTTATTCTCCCAAAAGCTAAATACAGTGCTCTGCCCACAGTAAGCGCTCAATAAATACAATGGAATGAATGACCGAGGGTGACTTAAGTAAAGTAGATGGTCTAGTGGATAGAGCATCCAATCTCTACTGGATAGAGATACTCTAGTATCTCCTTGGAAACCACTGTTACGACCTCATCTAAAACAGCCATCGACAAGAACTAAAATGTTCAACTCTTCAGTGCAGCTTACCAAAATGCAGTAAATGATAATAATGATAATAGTCAGTGAAACATATTTATTGAGCACCTACCGTGTGCCGAGCACTGTACCGAGTGTTTGGAAGAGTACAGTACAATGATAGATATATCCCTGCCCACATGAGTTTACAGTCTAGAGGTGATCTTACAGTTTAGGGACTGTAATAATATTAATTGTGATATTTCTGAAGTGCTTACTAATGTGTTGATCACCATTCTAAGGGCTGGGGTAGGTACTTGTTTTGTTTCGTTGTCTGTCTCCCCTCTTCTAGACTGCGAGCCCGTTGTTGGGTAGGGATTGTCTCTATTTGTTGCTGAATTGTACTTCCCAAGCGCTTAGTACAGTGCTCTGCACACAGTAAGAGCTCAAAAATTACGATCGAATGAATGAGTAGATCAAACACAATCCCTGTCCCTCCTGGAGCTGCCTAGTCTAAGGAGGAGGGAGAAAAGATATCCCTAATTAACAAATAAGGTAACTGAGGTGCGCAGAAGTGGCTTGACCGGGATCACAGGGCAGGAACGTCGCGGATCTGGGATTAGAACTCAGGTCCTCTGCCTCCCAAGCCCGGACTCTTTCCACTGCACCGTACTGAAGGATTAGCACTCCAAATAGACTTTTCCTACTTTGGCATGCTATTTAAATTGAGAAAATTTGCAGGAAGCGGATCGCCGATTAAATATTCTCAGAGATAAAATTCCCCGTACTGTTCCTCAGTGTTGTCTTCCAGGCCTAGAGGGGTACCAGGCGGGAGAGAGGAGGGCACGTTTTAAATTATCTGTAGACATATTTAAAGGGCTAGCACTCAGAACTGACAGGCGTCAGTGTTGGAAGTCATTATTCAGAAAAAAATACAGCTCAAATCGAAAGCTGGGACAAGGAAAGCTGTCAGAGAAAATGATAATGCAGCACAATGAGGATAAAACGTTGAAAAGTTACCAAAGTTTGGGCTTTCATTTGTACCTTAGCTAGAACCTGACTCCTCGAGCCAAACATGTAATATGCAAAGAGACAGAGCAGAGACAGATCTGACTGTCGCGGACGATATCCAGAAGTGATAAACCACCCTGGGCTGAACGAAACCCTGGTTTTATAGGATTCGGTCTGTCTGAACTGAAAGCCTAAAGAAATACGAAATCAGTCGTATTTATCGAGCGCTTACTACGTGCAGAGAAACGTACTAAGCGCCTGGGAGAGTACAATACGAAATGTTGCATTTCCACATCTCCATCTTTCTGTTCCTTTTCCTCGTTTTTGCATCTCTTTCCCACAACTAGATAGCTTCCTGACTGCGCCTTTTAACTCTCTACAGGTAGTTTGTGCTCAGTGAGCATTACTGACTGATTAGCGACCGACTGGACTATTTTACCCCGGTTTGTCGAAAATAAGACCTCAACGGCTCAAACCTTTCCGTTTTCGTGCTGTGTCGAGGGCCAATGCCAGCAGATCGAATAGGTCAATGAAGGGAGTAGTCTCCGTTATTCCGTTCAATATTCCTTTATTCCTATCAGCCCTGGAGGTCAACCATTTAAGTGTGGCTCCACAGTAGTGGAGAGAAGTTTGTGAACTGTAGTATTTTTCAAGAGCTTCTTATGTGTCAAGCGCAAGATAATAGAGGGGTTAAGTGACTTGTCTAAGGAAGCACAGTGGATCGCTGGCAGAGCTGTTGGATTGTGCTTTGCCAAGCGCTCAGTACAGTGCTCTGCACACAGGAAGTGTCCAATAAACGCCATCTACGATGATGCTGATATGGATGGGGCTGAGGGCTGGGATTCAAACCTCGACTCTCACAAAGCCGTGCTGCTTCTCAATAAAATAAGGGAACTTCCCACCCTACCGGAAGTAGCCTCTGTTTATCCCCTGACTTTTACGCTCTCCGTACTTCTCCATTCCGATTTAATCAGGACTCCCTGCTTCAGCGTCCTTAGCCTTTTCTCTGTCCCATCTGGCCCAGCTGTATCTCTACAGAGAAGATCCCCTGCCTTCTCTCAAAATCCACCCTCTCCACCTGCACCACCAACCCCGTCCCTTTGCCCCTTATCAAAACACTCGCCCCATCCCTTCTTCACCCCCCCCATCTTCAACCGTTCACTCTCCAGTGGCTTCTTCCCCGCTGCTTTCAGACTTGCCCATGTCTCCCTTATCCTAAAAGAACCCTCCCAGTTATCGCCCCCCCCCCCCCCACCATTCCTCTCCACATTCTTTGAGCACGTCGTCTACACCCGCTGTCTCAAGCTGCTCTCCAATTCCTGCCTCAAACCCCTCCAATCTGGCTTCTGTCCCCTTCAGTCCAGGGAAACCGCCGTCTCAGAATTCACTAGTGATCTCCTCCTTGCCAAATCCAACGGCTTCTACTCCATCTTAATCTTCCTCTACCTCTCAGCTGCTTTCCACCCTGTCGACCACCACCTTCTCCTGGAAAATTATTCAACCTTGACTTCACTGACTGTCCTCTCCCGGTTCTGCTCTTACGTCTCTGGCCGTTAATTCTCGGTCTCTTTGGCGTCCTCCTCCTCTGCCTCCCACCCCTTAACTCTGGGGGTCCCTCGAGGTTCACTTCTGGGTCCCCTTCTATTCTCCATCTATACCCAATTCCTTGGAGGACTCATTCGCTCCCACGGCTTCAACTACCACCGCTATGTGGATGGTTCCCAAATCTACGTCTCCAGCCCTGATCTCTCTCCCTGTCTGCAGTCTCGCACCTCCTCCTGGCTTCAAGACATCTCTACTTAGATGTCCCTTAACTTGTCTAAAACACAACTTCTCATCTTCCCACCCCAACCTTGTCCACCCCGTGACTTCCTTATCACCGTAGACGGCACCACCATCCTTCCTGTCTCACAAGCCCGTATCCTTGGCGTTGTTATCCTTGACTCCTCTCTGTCATTCAACCCACATATTCAATCCCTCACTAAATCCCGTCAGTTCCACCTTCACGGCATCGCTGAAATCCGCCCTTTTCTCTCCATCCAACGCTCCCCGGAAACACGGCTTTTTTAGACGACCTAGTTGCTCATTATCTAAAATCCAGCCGATAAATCTTGGCTTCTAATACGTTTCTAACACACGAATCGAAATGACAATTTTTTAAGACTTATTCTTCGACTCTCGGGTCTTAGCGGAGATTAGTACCGCTCGTCCCAACAATTAATTTTAGAGATCGTGTCTGCCGACTCTGTTATATTGTACTCACCCAAGCACTCAGCACAGTGCTCTGCACGAACACAGTAAGTTCTTAATAAATACGATCGATTGATGGGTAGGTTTTAACCGCTATGAGAAAAGCAGGGGTTAAAACTGTAAGACCCTCTGGACTGTTAGCTCATTTTGGCAGGGAAATGTGTTTACCAACTCTGGCATTTTGTAGTATCCTAAGTGCTTAATACAGTGCTCTGCACATAGGGAAGCAGCACTGCCTAATGGATGGAACCCGGGCCTGGGAGTCGGAAGGATCTAGGTTCTAATCCCGGCTCTACCGCCTGTCTGCTGTGTGATCTTGAGCAAGTCTTCTCTGAGCCTCCGCTGTGAAATGGTGATTAAGACTGTGAGCCCAATGGGGGACAGGGACTGAGTCCAACCTGATTTGCTCGTATGCAACCCAGTGCTCAGTTCAGTGTCCAGCACGTAGGACGTGCTGAAGAAATGCCATCGTTATCATTGAGCACTCAATAAATGCCATTGATTGATTAATCCGCCGGAAGGAAGACCGTGAAGATTTTATGTGCAGGAAATAAAAAAGCCACTTTGGAATATGGGATCTTATAGAGTAAAATGACTGCAAGGATAAGGCCGTTATATTTAACTGACAGCTTGACTGTCTCGTAGATGATGTTAAGACAGAAGGCATTGCATAAATTCTGCATTAAAACAGAAACATGGAGGTTTTTTTTACACAAAAACAATCTAATTTCCTACTCCCAAATTTGTAGCTGGTGTCCTGATTCATATGACCATTGCCAAAGAAAAATATCCTTATGTGGCTTTTCGAAAGGATTGAAAAATAAAAACAGTGAGTAGGAATACACAGAACTCTATAAAGTATACTTGTTAGTTCCTTGATGACGGGGATAGTGACTACCTACTTTATTGTTCTCTTCCAAGTGCTCAGTACACAGCTCCGCACACAGTAAGTGCTCAGTAGAGGCTATTTCTTGGTTCATTATGTTCCCTAAGGGTAGCAGTACTGACTGCGGTATTTCAAAAGCGCTTACTACGTGTCAGGCGCTGTACTAAGCTCTGGGGTGGACACAGGCAAATCGGGTTGGACACAGTCCCTGTCCCACATGGGGCTCACACTCTTAATCCCCCCTTTTACAGTTGAGACGTTAACGGACGCTCCCAAGGTCACACAGCAGACAGGTGGCGGAGCAGGGATTAGAACCCAGGTCCTTCTGACTCCCAGGCCCGGGTTCTTTCCATTAAGCCTCACCGCGTCTTAAGGTTTGAGGTGGCTCAGGCTCGGGGAAAGAACGGGGCGAGGGATTCTGGGTGAGTTTGGTGGAATTCACAGCGTAAAGAAATCCCTCCATGACTCAATCAATGGTATTTATTGAGCGCTTACTATAGGCAGAGGACTTGTCTGCTGTGTGACCTTAGGCAAGTCACTTCACTTCTCTGTTCTTCGGTTTCCTCGTCTGTAAAACGGGGATTCGATACCCGTTCTCGCTCTGACTTAGACCGTAGGCCCCTCGCGGGAGAGGGACTGTGATTGATTCAATTATCTTGAATCTTCTCCAGGACTGAATAGGGTGCATGGCGTTTACTGCAGATAGAACCATTAGCAACATCTTCCTTGGATCCAGGGCTCTTCACTCATCCTACCACCGGCTAAACTGCACATCTCCTGCGGGGGTGGGCTCAGAAACGAAGTCCCCAGCAACAACCCATTCTTCAATCCATTAATCGTATTTATTGAGCAGATACTGTGTGCAGAGCACTGTACTAGGCGCTCGGGAGAGTACGCTATAGCAGAGTCGGTAGACGTGTTCCCCGTCCACAACGGGTTTACGGTCCAGAGGGGGAGAGAGACATTAATATAAATAAATAAATGATGGATAAGTACATAGGTGCTGGGGGGATGAGGGAGGGGTAAATAAAGGGAACAAATCCAAGTGCCAGAATGATGCGGAAAGAAGTGGGAAGAGAAGAAGAAGTGAGGGCTTCATCAGGGAAGGCTTCCTGGAGGAGATGTGTGTTGAATAAGGCTCTGAAGGTGGGGAGATCCTTCCGTAGATGAAGAGGGAGGGCGTTCCCGGCTAGAGTCAGGATGTGGGAGAAGGAGCGGCGTCGAGATAGACGGGATCGAGGTACCGTGAGTACGTTGGCTTTAGAGGCCCAAAGTGTGTGGGATTGATGATTGTCTTTTTATTCCAAGCAAAAATCAATGCACGCCAACACCTTCCCCCTCGCTGAAATCATTCTGAGGCCCAAAATAAGGCAGAACAAATTGGCCTCTGGGCCGTGGCTTGGAATAATGATATGAAATTAAGGACGGGAGAATACATTAGAGAAAATTTCCTGTCCACGGGGTCTGTGCAGCTTGGAAATCTACTCACCCCCTGCAAAATGTTTTAGAAGTAATGTCCTCCCTAATAGGGTCTTTTAAATGCACGGTGTGATGGGCAGGGTTTAAACATCCCTATTCACCGCTGTGTCACCCTAAATTATCCCAGGTGATGGAGCTGGGGGAAGCAGCCAGTGGCTACGCTGCAGGTTCAGCCGTTCGGATGCCGCGGGTGGAGGCTTCTTCGGTGGCTTCTCCCACCCCATCCACTCTCACTGCTACATCGAGCTGGGGGGCCATCAAGAGTAATAATAATCATAATGACGTTGGTATTTGTTAAGCGCTTACTACGTGCAGAGCTCTGTTCTAAGCGCTGGGGGAGATACGGGGTCGTCAGGTCGTCCCACGTGAGGCTCACGGTTAATCCCCATTTTATAGATGAGGTAACCGAGGCACAGAGAAGTGAAGCGACTCGCCCCCAGTCACCCAGCTGACAAGCGGCAGAGCTGGGAGTCGAACTCATGACCTCTGACTCCGAAGCCCAGGCTCTTTCCACTGAGCCATGCAGCGTGGTCCAGTGGAAAGAGCTCCGGCCTGGGAGGCGGAATCCTGGTTCCGCCCCAGTCTCCATCCCCATTTGACAGGTGAAGAAACTGAGGGGTGGAGAAGGGAAGTGACTTGGCCCAGGTCACGCCGCAGGCACGCGGCTGAGCGGGGATTAGAACCCTACTCGAGTTGTGTGCTTTTAAGTATGGGCAGTGGGGAGGCTGACAGGGACGTGGTTTTTGAAGCTGCAGTGGTCAGAGAAGAGGCTTATTTATTCATTCATTCATTCAATAGTATTTATTGAGCGCTTACTATATGCAGAGCACTGGACTAAGCGCTTGGAATGGACAAACGGGTAACAGATAGAGACGGTCCCTGCCCTTTGACGGGCTACCGGTCTAATCGGGGGAGACGGACTCATAATTTCCATCCTCTACCCACTATCCATCCCCTCATCAGAAAGAATTCTTTGTCAACTCCCGCCACCGCCAGTCAGTCCAAGTTGTTGACTGAACACTTACACCGTGCCGAGCCGTGAACTGAGTGGAAGATGACGCCCGCTCCCCCCACTTCAGGAAGTGGGGAGAAAGGGTCGAGCTCAGGCCTGGGGGACGGGGGGGGGGGATCAGAAAGACCTGGGTTCTGATCCTGACTCTGCCACTTGTCTGCCGTGTGACCTCGGGCCAGTCACTTCGCTTCTCTGGCCCTCAGTTTTCTCATCTGTAAAATGGGGATAAAGACCGTGAGCCCCACGGGAGACCCGGACTGCGGCCAACCCGATTAGCTTATCTCTACCCCCGCGCTCAGTCGAGTGCCTGGCCCGTGGTAAGCGCTTAACAGATACCATAAGAAAACAGTTGTCCTCCCCATCTTCCCCTCACCCTTATGCTCTCTCTCCCTCTCCCCACGTACCTATTCGGTTAAAGGATCCCCTCTCGGTCTGCGATTCTTGGTCGTGTCACCATTCACGCTTGCGGCTTCTTTGGGTCACGAGTTCGTGCCTTTGTAGCAATAAGGGTGGTATTTGTTAAGCGCTTACTGCGGGCAAAGCACTGTTCTAAGCGCTGGGGGATACAAGGCGATCGGGTCGTCCCACGTGGGGCTCACAGTCTTAATCCCCGTTTTGCAGATGAGGTAACCGAGGCACAGGAAAGTTAAGTGACTTGCCCAAAGTCACACAGCTGACAAGCGGCGGAGC
The DNA here is from genome assembly GCF_004115215.2 of Ornithorhynchus anatinus. NCBI lineage: Eukaryota > Metazoa > Chordata > Mammalia > Monotremata > Ornithorhynchidae > Ornithorhynchus > Ornithorhynchus anatinus. The sequence continues at coordinate 58,533,223 of NC_041736.1, forward strand.
GGGGATTCGAACCCGTGACCTCTGCCTCCCAAGCCCGCGCCCTTTCCACTGAGCCAAGCTGCTTCCCTAATGATAATAACGTCGGTATTTGTTAAGCGCCTACTGTGTGCAGAGCGCTGTTCTAAGCGCTGGGGTAGATCCAGGGTAATCAGGTCGTCCCCCGTGAGGCTCCCAGTTAATCCCCATTTTACAGATGAGGGAACTGAGGCACAGAGAAGCGAAGTGACTCGCCCAGAGTCACACAGCTGACAAGTGGCAGAGCTGGGAGTGTCGGACCCACGATCTCTGACTCCAAAGCCCGGGCTCTTTCCACTGAGCCACGCTGCTAGTATTTGACCCCGAGTCTGTTTTCCATGTACCCGTTATTCATTCATTCATTCAATAGTACTTATTGAGCGCTTACTATGTTCAGAGCCCTGCACTAAGCGCTTGGAATGGACGATTCGGTACACATGCTACATCGGTATCATCATGCTCTTGAATACAAAAAAAAAAAAAAAATCTATTAATTCTCCGGCGCTGGTACCCTGCTGCTGGTCTCGCCATCCCCGGCTTTCAGGATGCGAATTCATTAAAATATTCTAATGGAGGTGAAAAAAAAACCATACATTTCATTCCAAAGCGTATCCTGAGGGGACGGCGGAGATCCAGTAGCAAACAGTGAATTAGCCGAAAAAAGAACTTAACATAATGTCAAACAGGGAAACAATGCAAATAAATTGCCTGGGTTTCATCTGCTGTAATTACCGTTTAGAAAAGTAGAACGGGAAATCCAGACTTCCCGAACCAGACTTTCTGGTGGGAGCCGCCCGGCGCGGAGATGGGGAAGAACTCCGAAGCCTCTTCCCCGACAGGTGAGAGGCTCCGTCGACCGTCCGAGATTTGGCCGTGCGAAACTTGGTTGAGGACGCTCCAGAATGCCCGGCCCAGATTCCTTGCTCCGCACACGGTAAGTGCTCGGTAAATTCCACCGATCGATCGACTGACAGAAGGGACTCAGTAAGTGCCGTCATCCGGAGAAGCAGCGTGGCTCAGTGGAAAGAGCCCGGGCTCGGCAGTCAGAGGTCGGGGGTTCCATCGCCGTCTCCGTCACTTGTCTGCTGTGTGACTTTGGGCGAGTCACTTCACCTCTCTGTGCCTCGGTGACCTCATCTGGAAAACGGGGATGAAGACGGCGAGCCCCACGTGGGGCAACCCGATTCCCCTGTGTCTACCCCGGCGCTTAGAACAGTGCTCGGCAAATGGTAAGCGCTTAACAGATACCATTATTATTATTATTTATATTATTGTTGTTTGAATCGTAAGACTGGAAGCAGCGTGGCTTAGTGGAAGGAGCCCAGGTTTAGAAGTCAGAAGTCGTGGGTTCTAATCCCACTTCTGCCACTTGTCAGCTGTGTGACTTTGGGCAAGTCATTCAACTTCTCTGGGCCTCATTTCCCTCATCTGTAAAAAGGGGCTGAATAATAAGGTCGGTATTTGTTACGCGCTTACTCTGTGCAGAGCACTCTTCTAAGGGCTGGGGTAGACTCAGGGGGATCAGATTGTCCCACTTGGGGCTCACAGTCTTAATCCCCATTTTACAGATGAGGGAAGTGAGGCCCAGAGAAGTGAACTGACTTGCCCACAGTCACCCAGCTAAGTGGCCGAGCCGGGATTCGAACTCATGACCTCTGACTCCAAAGCCTGGTGTGACTTTGGGTGAGTCACTAAACTTCTCTGTGCCTCAGTGACCTCATCTGGAAAATGGGGATGAAGCCTGTGAGCCCTACGCGGACACCCTAATTACCTTGTATCTACCCCAGCGCTTAGGACGGTGCTTCGCACATAATAAGTGCTTGAATGCCATCGTCATCATTATTATTATAATAATTGTCAGACTTTAGACTGCAAATTCATCCTCTAGAGTAGAAGCTCGTCCTCTAGACTGTCAGCTCATTATGGACAAGGACCGTATCTACCAACTCTGCCGTAGTGTGCTCTCCCAAGTGTTTAGTACAGTGTTCCGCGCACAGTAAATGCTCAATTAAATACCACTGATGATGATCACGGTGACCGCACTCTCCTAAGCACTTAGTACAGTGCCCTGCACACAGTAAGCACGCAATAAACACCTTTGACTGAAATGACTAGCGTATTATCATTAGTAAACTAGTCTTACGATTAAACGATTAATAACGATAATGATACCTGTGGTATTTGTTAAGTGCTTACTATGTGCCAAGCACCGTTCCGGGCCCCGGGGTAGATACAAGGTGATAGGATCAGAGTTCTTCTCTCATATGGGACTCACTGTCTGTTTTGAGAGCTTTGACCTGGATCCCGCCTGGAAGCTTAATGAGAATAATAATGTCGGTATCTGTTAAGCGCTTACTATGTGCAGAGCACTGTTCTAAGCGCTGGGGGAGATCCGGGGTCATCAGGTGGTCCCACCTGGGGCTCATAGTTAATCCCCATTTTCCAGATGAGGTAACTGAGAGAGGTTAAGTGACCCGCCCACGGTGGCCCAGCTGACGATTGGCAGAGCAGGGATCGGAACCCATGACCTCTGACTCCCAAGCCCGGGCTCTTTCCACCGAGCCACGCTGCTCTGTTGTGGGCAGGGACCATATCTACCAACTCCGTGGTACTGTACTCTCCCAAGTGCTTAGTACAGGGCTCTGCACCCAGTAAGCGCTCATAAATACCACCGATTGATCAAATAACCACGACAGCGCTGACCTGTTCATACGTCCCGAAGAGAGAGAAGGTTCTAGAAGACGTCAGATGTCCTGAAGCAGAGAGCGAGAGTAGAATTTGAGGTGAGCTGAGCAACTGTTTCGCTCCGTACGCAATCTCACTCTGTGAGAAGCAGCGTGGCCTAGTGGACGGAACCCGGGCCTGAGGGTCAGAAGGATAATAATAATGTTGGTATCTGTTAAGCGCTTACTATGTGCCGAGCACTGTTCTAAGCGCTGGGGTGGACACAGGGGAATCGGGTTGTCCCACGTGGGGCTCACAGTCTTCATCCCCATTTTACAGACGAGGTAACTGAGGCCCAGAGAAGCGAAGTGACTCGCCCACAGTCACCCAGCTGACGGGTGGCGGAGCCGGGAGTCGGACTCACGACCTCTGACTCCGAAGCCCGGGCTCTTTCCACTGCGCCACGCTGCGTTCTAATCCCAGCTCTGCCACGCGTCAGCCGTGTGACCTTGCGCAAGTCACTTCACTACTGCGGGCCTCAGTGACCTCATCTGTAAAATGGGGATTCAGGCTGTGAGCCCCACGTGGGACATGGAGTGTGTCCAACCTGATTAGCTTATTTCTACCCCGGTGTTTAGTACAGTGCCCGGCACCTAGTAAGGACTTAACAAATAGCAGTTTAAAAAAAATGTCCCGAAGCAGAGAGCAAGAGTAGAATTTGAGGTGATAAAAGAGCGACTTGTATCCCTTAAACTCTATGACACCCACCCCAATCACAGTTTGAAAATTCCCATTTTCTAGAAATGGTCGTCCCGGCTGGAGAGGACGGATGGCTGAGCTGATCTTTTCTATCCTCTGCAGCCATGAGATGATGTTGATTAATCACAGAGATCACTGAAAATATAATAATAATAATAACTAGGCTACTTGTTAAGCACTTACTACGGTTCTAAACACTGGGGTAGATACAAGTTGGACACAGTCCCCGTCTCCCGTGGGGCTCACGCTCTTATCCCCATTTTTTTTTACAAACGAGGGAACTGAGGCACGGAACACCGTACGCACAAAGGAGCGACTTGTAGTTTCAAAAGAAATACACCGACGTGGGGGTTTCTCGGCCCAAATTTTGTCTCCCCGAGCCCCCCGACGTTCTCTCTGTCACCTTAAGATGCTTTTCCTCCAATTCCCCCCCATCCCACCCACTGCTATTTCATCTACGAGAACGATGTCCTCTCCCAGCTCCCCTCCGCCGTCCCTCCCACCGGAATCAGCTTCATAAAAATGAAATGTCTTCCAGGCGGGGAAGGAGGAGACGGTCGGCTCCGTGTCGGTAATTGTCATGCAAAAGGAAACGCGGCAAGCTGACACGGGTGACCCCATTCCCTTGAATTTTCAAGCAAACTCATCAGAGCGCATTGACTGGACGCGAAGCTCTACATTTTCTCCACCACACAGAACAAAAAAATAAAAAATAAAAATGGGGGGGGGAGGCATAGATTTAAGTCATTTTGAAGAGTGTGGAGGAAGCAAGCTCACACCCCGAAAGGTTCGGGGGAGGGCGGTCTGCTCTGAAATTTCCCCTGCCCAGGAGGAGTTTGAAAATTCCCATTTTCTAGGAATGATCGCCCTTGCTGGAGAGGATGGATGGCTAAGGTGATCTTTTCTTTCCGCCGCTGCCACGGAATGATGTTGATTAATCGCGAGGATCATTAAAAAACGGAAGTGTGTCGTTCCCGAGTCCCCGGGGATGTAGTCAGAGGTGGTGGAGGAGCCATTTATAATAAGCAAAGTTAGACTAACCTTTCTGATATTTGCAAAACTTTATCCACGCGCCTTTGATCCACTGGAAGAGACAAGGAAAATCTAGGATTCAAAATGACGGGAGCCATTCACTAGGTTCGGCTACTTTTTTAAATGGTTTTGAAGTGCTTTTTCTGTTTAAGGTTATTTGTTAAGCCCTCGCTATGTGCCAGGCACTGTATCAAGCGCTGGGGCGTAGAAGATAATCGGGTCGGATGCAGTCCCTGTCACACATTGGACTCACGTTCTTAATCCCCGTTATTTAGGTGAGGGAACTGAGGCACAGAGAAGTAAAGCAACTTGCCCAAGATCACGCAGCCATCGAGGGGCAGAACTGGGAATAGAACCCAGATCCTCGTGTGAGACCGGTTTCTCCGGGAGAGAAATAATAACGGTCTCTGTTAAGTACACGACAAACATAAATAATGATTCGTATGTATATATATATATTATATACTATCATTATAGAGTAGTCATGCCAGGCTTAAAGCCCTTATTTTCCCTATCCATACTCCCCCGCATCATCTAAGCACTTGTCTGTGTATCCCTTAAACTCTATGACACTCACCCCAATCACAGTTTGAAAATTCCCATTTTCTAGAAATGGTCATCCCGGCTGGAGAGGACGGATGGCGGAGCTGATCTTTTCTATCCTCTGCAGCCATGAGATGATGTTGATTAATCACAGAGATCATTGAAAATATAATAACAATAATAGTTAGGCTACTTGTTAAGCACTTACTGCGGTTCTAAACACTGGGGTAGATAGAGGTTGGACACAGTGCCCGTCTCCCATGGGGCTCACGCTCTTATCCCCATTTTTTTTAACAAATGAGGGAACTGAGGCACGGAAGTGACTAGCCCAAGGTCACACAGCAGACCTGTGTCAGAACCAGGTTTAGAACCCAGGTCCTTCTGTCTCCCGGGCCCACGTTCTATCGACTAGATCATGTCTTTATACTCTACTATTTCCCCTCTCCATAATTCATTTTAATGTCCGTTTCTCCTGTAGACCGTAAGCTCCCGGTAGGCGGGGATCATATAATAATAATGTTGGTATCTGTTAAGCGCTTACTATGTGCAGAGCACCGTTCTAAGCGCTGGGGGAGATACGGGGTCATCAGGCGGTCCCACCTGGGGCTCATAGTTAATCCCCATTTTCCAGATGAGGTAACTGAGGCACAGAGAGGTTAAGTGACTCGCCCACAGTCGCCCAGCTGACGAGTGGCGGAGCCGGGAGTCGAACCCACGACCTCTGACTCCCAAGCCCGGGCTCTTTCCACCGAGCCACGCTGCTTCTACCGACTCTGTCGAACCGTACTTTCTCAAGCACTCGGTAAGGTGCTCTGCACCCCACAAGCACTTGATAAATGCCACTGATTAATCGGTCGCTGGGTTAAGCCCCGTTAACGATTACGGAGGTATCGTCTCACTAACGTCGATGTCTCTTCCTCATAGGCTGCTGGTTATTCTTTCTCTCTCCCGCTCCAATTTCCCCAGTCCTTTCAGTTTATTTTTTATAGTTCCTGGGGTATAATTAGCAAATCTTGATTAATTGATAAGGAACACATTTACTAGCTTATTTATACAGAAGTAATTGATTTCTTTTCCAATCCGTCTCATCGGGAGAAAAATCAGATATGAAATTACTTATTCTTACAACATACTCGGTTTTGTCTGGGAGCCCTGTTGCAAATCAATTATGAGCCCAGTTAATTATTTTGGACATTTTAGAAATTCAGCATTTCGTACCTGGGCTTAGAGTCAAGGCCGTGTGTTTTCTGCATCTGAACAGAAATGTCAGTTACTTTGCTCCCGGTGTCCTACCCGTGTAACTCTCTTCAGGTTAAAGAAATGGACACGCTGTACTGAAAAATCATATATTCTGCCTTTATCCCTTTATCACGTGCATGCCGGGAATGATTCCAGAATGCTAAGGCTATAAATGAAGTGGAGGAATTTGGGAAATTTGAGTAATAATAGTAATGTTGGTATTGATTAAGCGCTTACTATGTGCAGAGCACCGTTCTAAGCGCTGGGGGTATACAGGGTAATCAGGTTGTCCCACGTGAGGCTCGCAGTCTTCATCCCCGTTTTACAGATGAGGGACCTGAGGCAGAGACCAGTTAAGTGACTCGCCCACAGTCACACAGCCGCCAAGTGGCGGAGCTGGGATTCGAACCCATGCCCTCTGACTCCCAATCCCGTGCTCTTTCCACTGAGCCACGCTGCTCCGAAGGAGAAAAATCTATCCATCAATTAACGGTATTCCTTGAACGCTTACTGTGCGGAGAGCGACGTATTTAACAGGCGGAGATGCAGCGTGGCTCAGTGGAAAGAGCCCGGGCTTGGGAGTCAGAGGTTGTGGGTTCGAATCCCGGCTCTGCCACTTGTCAGCTGTGTGATCCTGGGCATGTCACTTCACTTCTCTGGGCCTCAGTTCCCTCGTCTGTAAAATGGGGATGAAGACTGTGAGCCCCGCGTGGGACCATCTGATAACTTTGTATCTACCCCGGCGCTTCGAACGGTGCTCGGCACACAGTAAGCGCTTAAAAGAAACGCCATCACCCTCACCAACAGTTGGGAGAGTAAAAACCGATACGTAGACACGATCCCTCCCTTCCTGAAGCTTTCAGTCTAGCAGGGATGTTTTTAACCCGAGAAGCGAATGAGAAAAGGGAAGAGCAAACAGAAAGGAACCGACTAACGGAAGCAAAGTACGTTTAGACAGGTTCATTCAATAGTATTTCTCGAGCGCTTACTATGTGCCGAGCACTGTACTAAGCGCTCGGAATGAACAGGTCGGCAACAGAGACGGTCCCTGCCGTTTGACGGGCTTACGGTCTGATCGGGGGAGACGGGCGGACGAGAACGATGGCAATAAAATAATTTGACAGGGCAAATAATCCAGTGAGAAATCTATGGCGATTTGAACACTTGTTGGGGTTTCTTTTGTTTGATTTCTTTCAAATGGATTTGTTAAGCGCTTTCTAGGTGTCGGGCAGTATATTAGGCGCCGGGATGGGTGCAAGCTAATCACGTTGGACACAGTCCTTGTCCCACAAAGGGGCTCACAGTCTTAGTCCCCATTTCATGAATGAGGTAACCGAGGAACGGTGAAGTGAAGAGACTTGCCCAAGGGCACCCAGCAGATAAGTGAGGGAGCCAGGATTAGAACCCAGGTCCTCCTTACTCCCAGGCTTATGCCGCATTCACTTAGCCACCCAGCTTCGGTGAATTCATAAGATGGTTTCGATATCATTATCGCATCCTAGGGAGATTGACGTCGCTGGCATTTAAACGGTCAACGAGAAGACCAGGAATCTAAGTGCTCAGTACAGTGCTCTACCCGGTAAACGCCCGGTAAATGCCACTGATCGAATACAGGCAGTCCAGTTGCATTATTCGCGCGGTTATTATCGTCATCATGGTATTTGTTAAGCGCTTACTATGTGTCAAGCACTATTCAAAGCCCCGGGGTGGATGCAAGTTAATCAGGTTGGACCTAGTCCCTGACCTCTTTGGGTCTCACCTTCTAAGTAGGAGGGAGAACAGGGATTGGATCCCCCATTT